>NC_140232.1:13899021-14516521 GCF_951802725.1 Rutilus rutilus | reverse complement strand
AAATGCAGCCTTGATGAGCATAAGAGACTCACAAACATAAATTCATACGAACCCAAATCTTTTAAACACTTCGAAAAAAAGGTTTAAAAGGGGCAGAACCCTTTCAAAAGATACACCTTTGTACCTAAAGAGTGGATATTTACACATTAAAGGTACATATTAGTACCACAAGTATACATAAATTGGTACCTAAATGGTACATTTTGGAACCTTTTTAAATGGTACAGTCCCAATTACAGCTTTTGTACCCTTTTGTGTGTATAAACTGTCGAGTGAGTGATAGGTTATACACATTCCCAAATAACATTTAGCATTTTTATCTTCTAAATTTGAGGAAGCAGACATGGTTGATATTTTGATATCTCTCCGTATTTCCACTACATCGCTCAGATTATTGCTTTACTCCAGCTCAACACTAACAGAAGTAACAAATAATAATATCTTAACTGAATAATAGAAGTAGCAGAAATAAGACGTGTTTTTGCACAGAGCTAATACTCATGCCAGTGAATATGATGGTCATAAAGCAGTAGTTTGTGTAAAGCTCCAGTTGGCAATTTGAGACCAGAGACACGGGTTTAGACCTCCGACGGGAAAAAAAAAGAAAGGCGCTCTCTAATTTGCTACTTTGCACAGGCCATCGCAGATGACCCAAAGCATTAAGGTTTCGGCTTACGGCGGCCTCTTTGATGGCTTTCCTTACGATAATTGAAGCGCAGCAGTGACAGAAAACAGACACGTCCTGTGACCCAGTGGGAAACGGCGCCTTCGTCCAGCACAACAAAATACATGCTCTTATTAGAAGTGCTTTTATTTGTACAAAATCTACATAGAGTTGACAGTCAGTTGTTGAGGAGTGATTAAATATTAGACATTAGACTTAATTACAGAGTAATTAAGCATAATTAAAAAAATTAATCAAACAGTGCTCCCATTAGTTCAGAGAAAGAAAAGAAAACATTATAAGATGAAGCTGAAACAGAATAGCTATATTATTCAAATGTAACATAAATGAAAATGACTCCCTATAACATTTAATCATGTCCAAAAAGAAAAACCAAGCTTGTTTTAGCCGTTTTGTAACATACTTCTCTTCACAGATGATGATTGTACAAGTATCTGTGAATCTAAATAAACTCCCAATGTAACAGGTTGCTGAGCAAATGCAATGAATCATGTGTAAGGAATGAGCGCCATCTGGTGGCTTGAGATGGAGTAGGTTTCATGAAATATGAAATAGGTCTTCAGTTTCTCTCACATTAGCAACAAAATAAATACATCAGGTGTGTTGAAGAGACAATAACAAATTATTTCAACATCACATCTACTACATTTGTGGACCATTTGTGCTTTTTGGTGTTTTATTAAATGTCTATTAAAGTATTCAAAATTAATTCTTTTTTTTTGTTCTTTTAAATGATGAAAAGATACTCAAAAAAGGGGTAATAACCTTAAAGGGACAACTTTATACTTTATTTACCCCCAATATGGTAAATATTACAACTCTAATGTGTACTAATACACACCTTTTATGGATAGATAAGGTACAAAAGTGTCCCATTTAAAAGTACTGCCCCAGTGACACGCTCTCGTGCCCCTAAAGGTACAATTTTTGCACATTTTGTTTAAGGATATTACAATTTTTTTTATTTGTTTTCAGTTCACTTACATTCTGTGGTAACAGACATGATGTTGAAACAAGAAACGCTCCTTTGCTCTTAATATTATGTGTTGCACATGTTAAAATGGTTAAGTGACGCTGAAAAAGAATACAAACTCTTATAATAGTGGTCAAAAGAGTGGTTATAAAACATAAAACTGTTAGATGGGCGAATCACACATTTTTATCATTTCTTGCAACATGACCTTATATTGTTAAGCAGCGAATAACACAATAACAAGCCAAACATTTTTGATTATAAAGTCTGTTCTGCTTATGATTGAGGAATAATGGAAGAACTAATATCCAGATCTTTTTGCACTTTTAATACACCGTGGAGTCCGTTTATGGACCAGCAAGGAAAAATAAGGAAGTGAAATGAAATGAAGTCGCGGCTGTCTTTATGTCATTTGATCCTTCTCGTCGTTAAGCTCGATATATTCCTGAAGTCAAGATACTGACGGCAAAGATTTTGTCGAACTGTATTGATCGCCTCCAAAACATCAAAATACATTCACAGTTTTTTCCTCCCATCTTACTCTGATGCGTAAAGCGGCTGCTGGTTCCCAATACTGCATTCAATTTCTCCCTGAACGTCGAGGTGAGAGCTACAGGTACGTGTCCTCTGAACCCACGCTCTCAAACGAGTGACGTAAACCGGGAACTGTGGGAGCAGCGACCGAGTCTCCGTTCACAGGTGCGTCGTCTGGAAGAAGCGGAGTGGAGTCTGTAGTGGGTGGAGGATCTTTAAGGTGGGCTGAGTTGTTGGTGTTGCTTGAGTTTATAGGGATAGGAAGTGGCGCGGATGTGATTTCCGGGTGGGAGGAGTGAGGGAGCTCGGTGGGGTGTGTGGGATTGGGGTCCGGTGAGGTTTGGGGAGGTGGAGGGGTGCGAGAAAGACTTGGAGATGGATTTGGGGTTGGGATGACAGAGGGAGATGGAGTCGGGGTTGGGATGACAGAGGCTGGTGGATCAGAGGAAGGTTCTGTCTTCTCGGGTGTAGTGAGGAGGGATTGCTGTAGTGATAGAGGAGGACGCTTGGACTGGTTGTCTGAGGCTGTGTCTTGTGCTTTATTTTTAAGAGGGTCTGATCTGGGGTCTGTTGGTAAGGCATACGGATTGGGGACGTCCAATGGAATGGGGGCTTTTCGGATAGTGCTTCTTTTCCTGATGCGAGCGAAATCGGATTTAGTGTCTGAGGGCAGGGGATACTGAACGACGATGGTGGGGTTCTGACGGAGGTCTTGGCGGGAGTGTGGCTCGGCAGCCATGATGGCCTGAGCGCCGTGCATTCTGGGAGGGGACTTGTAGCTGAGTTCGCCGTGGGTTTTCCGCCAGCGCTTGAGCTGCATGCGGTGCTCTCGTTCAACATCCCGAGCGGATATAGGCAGCTCTAACACCTGCATGTGCAGAAGAGAAGATTCATTATCATCATACTATAGAATGTCATGTTAATAAAAGCTCCTACCAATAAAACCTGTTTATTATCAGTTATTAATTTAATATCTGGTAAAAAAAGAAAAAAAGAAATGGTGCCATCTGTTGAATCTTTAAAGAATAGCACCCAAAAATGGTGTTATGTTGCTTTCAACTCTTAATAACGCTTTTCACAGGCAAGTAACTCACTCAGTTAATGCAATGTTCATATTAATAACATTATGTAATTAATTAATTTAAAACCAAACAGTTTGCTTTGATTCTTTGTTGCCTAATTTGTAATGTCAGTGTCTTTACCCGAACAATTGTGAGATTATGACAATAAAATATCCAGTCAGGTTTTTTTTGGTACAAAATCCACTTAAGCAAAACTCATGAGTGTATGAATAGTTGATTGTTTAGTGAACAAGTGAGCTTCAGATTCAGAAAAGTTGATTTTCGATCTAAAATTATAATAGACTACTGTTAAAAAAATGTGGGGTCTGTAAGATCTTTTTGTTTTATTCATTAATTACTATTTTTATTGTGCTAGAATGCATTAAAATTGTTCAAAAGTGAGATTAAATACATTTATAATATTGTGAATACATGTTCATAATAGAATCCTGAAAAACAAGTATTGCGGATTCCACAAAAATAAATGTTTTCAACATTGACAATAATAATAAAATGTTTCTTGAAGAATGATTTCTGAAGGATCATGTGACACTGAAGACTAGAATAATGGCGGCTGAAAATTCACCTTTGTCATCACAGGAATAAGTTACATTTGAAAATATATTAGAATAGAAAACAATTTTACCATTTTAAATTGCAAACATATTTAACAATATTACTGCTTTTACTGTATTAATGATGAAATGAATAAGCCCTAACATTTAAAGGAGAAGTTCACTTTTAAAAAAACTTTTGCTGATAATTTACTCACCCCCATGTCATCCAAGATGTCCATGTCTTTCTTTCTTCAGTCGAAAAGAAATTAAGGTTTTTGATGAAAACATTCCAGGATTTTTCCCCATATTATGGATTCCATTGGGACCCAAACGGTTCAAGGTCCAAATGACAGTTTCAGTGCAGCTGCAAAGGGCTTTAAACGATACCAGACGATGAATAAGGGTCTTATCTAGCGAAACGATCGGTCATTTAAAAAATAAATAAAAAAGTTTAAGTTTTATAAGCACAAATGTTCGCCTTGCTCTGTTCTGTGATGCGCGTTCGTGACGTCACGTAATACGCAATTACGTTGAAAAGGTCACGCTTGAAAATTTTTCTTTTTGGCTTTTTAATATTAAAGCACCTAGGATACGCACACGAATGGGCATTTTAAACGATAAACTGACACAAATACATTTTAAAATGTGTGTATGGTCCTCCTCCCGCACATTTGTAAACACATCAAACTTGACCTTTTCAACGTAATTGCGTATTACGTGACGTCACGAGACCAGAGCAAGGCGAACATTTGTGCTTATAAAACTTAAACTTTTTTATTTATTTTTGAAATGACCGATCGTTTCGATAGATAAGACCCTTATTCATCGTCTGGTATCGTTTAAAGCCCTTTGCAGCTGCACTGAAACTGTCATTTGGACCTTGAACCGTTTGGGTCCCATTAGAATCCATAATATGGGGAAAAATCCTGGAATGTTTTCATCAAAAACCTTAATTTCTTTTCGACTGAAGAAAGAAAGACATGGACATCTTGGATGGCATGGGGGTGAGTAAATTATCAGCAAAAGTTTTTTAAAAAGTGAACTTCTCCTTTAAAATGAGTGAATATTGATAGTATAGGATTACCATTATTTGTATTTTATTGTTGTAGTTTTATTGTACTTATTATTTAGTTAAAAACAAGACCAAAGCAGGCACAACACCAGCAAAAATAATGCTTAGGGTTGGGTGCTCGACAAAAGAAATAATAAAAAACAGAAAAAAGTTGGCACACCAAAGCATGCAAATAATTTAATAGTGGACTGACACACAGGTTACTTCATGCTCGAAAGATAACCCATGTGTTAAACATTGGTTCTACATATCAGGTATCATACACATAAGTCTAGAAAGAATTGGTATATATTTCACTTATTAAATTAAAATTTAAATAAATTGATTATATCTACTCAAAACCCAAATGCAGTACAACAGCGTGAGAGTAGTGTGTGTGTGTTTGCTACCTGATGGACAAGGAAGCCCTCCTGCATGTATTGCGGCTCCAGGGCTCGAAGAAGCTCCATAGTCTCATACTGACCAGGACAAGCCTTCAGTTTCTCACGAGATCCCAGCATGCATTTCAGCAACACAAGCCCAACACGGAACATTATCTTCACTCCTATTGAAAGGACGAAAGACAAATACAGTCAGAGAGATGATGACAAGCCTGCCTGTGTGGTAATATGTGTAAGTGAATCTGACCGTCACACAGGAACATGTCCCACACTCTGAGCACAGACGACCAGGGTAGAGTTCTGGAAAACGCACACATGTACCACTCCGTCATGTAGAGGATGGGCTCTATCTTGTGTTTCTCAAGGTGCCGATACGCCGGAGGACTCACACGCTTTAATAACGCATTTAAGATCAGTCCATCCAACTGTATGGCCTCCTACAACACAAACAAACAACTGAATTAAGACGGTGGAGTTTTTTTCGTTGACTTGGAAGTAACAGTGGCATTTTTTTTCAATTATACAGTTCATTGGTCTGTCAGGCAGTTACTTACAGCAGCAATTCTACATTTACATGCTTAAGGCGATCATAGATTATATTGAAAGTAGTTTTCCCCTTTGGAAACCACAGATATTTATACTACTCTACTCTTGTGCTGCTTCCAACACATTTGAGCAAAGAACAAAAGAAGTTTTGTAGTGATTTTGCTGGCACCTATGACACACTTTGTCTCAAAAACATGACCCAATGTTTGCAGATTGAAAACAAGGAACTTTAGATATGAATGCTATGAATAGAATGCAAACTATGAACCAGAGAACGTGTCTGAGGAACACAGATAAGGTTTCTATTACCTAAAACTATGAAGTTCATAATACTTAGTCTTCCTCCACTTGCTCTTCACTGAAATGTTCTGGTAAATGGTTGTAAAATGTAGGCGCTTCATAATGTGCAATCGTCATTAGATCTTCTATTAAACAAGCAATGAATAACTTTTAAACACAATGTCAGGTAGATCTCACAATTAAAGTCACATTTATTTATATAGCGCTTTATACAATACAGATTGTTTCAAAGTAGCCTTTTATTAATTACTGTGAAATAACTGGACATAAACTGTGAAAGGGTTAGTTCACCCAAAAATGAAATTTCTGGTCACCATTTACTCGCCCTCATGTCGTTCCAAACCTGTACGACTTCCATTCAACTTTGGAACACAAATGAAGATATTTTTAATGAAATCTGAGAGATTTCTGTCCCTCCATTTACAGTCCATGCAACTGACACTGTCAAATGTTCTAAAGAGACTTGATCGCTTTATATGATAAACAGATTGTTCTCACACGTTCGCTTGACATGCGAGAACCAATGAGGTTCATTCTCGTGTTACACAGCACGCTTGAGCTTCTGCAAGAACCAATGAGGTTCATTCTCGTGTTACGCAGCACGTTTGAACTTCTGCAAGAACCAATGAGGTTCATTCTCGTGTTACGCAGCACGCTTGAACTTCTGCAAGAACCAATGAGGTTCATTCTCGTGTTACGCAGCACGCTTGAGCTTCTGCAAGAACCAATGAGGTTCATTCTCGTGTTACGCAGCACGTTTGAACTTCTGCAAGAACCAATGAGGATCATTCTCGTGTTACGCAGCACGCTTGAACTTCTGCAAGAACCAATGAGGTTCATTCTCGTGTTACGCAGCACGCTTGAACTTCTGCAAGAACCAATGAGGTTCATTCTCGTGTTACGCAGCACGCTTGAACTTCTGCAAGAACCAATGAGGTTCATTCTCGTGTTACGCAGCACGTTTGAGCTTCTGCAAGAACCAATGAGGTTCATTCTCGTGTTACGCAGCACGCTTGAACTTCTGCAAGAACCAATGAGGTTCATTCTCGTGTTACGCAGCACGTTTGAGCTTCTGCAAGAACCAATGAGGTTCATTCTCGTGTTACGCAGCACGCTTGAGCTTCTGCAAGAACCAATGAGGTTCATTCTCGTGTTACGCAGCACGTTTGAACTTCTGCAAGAACCAATGAGGTTCATTCTCGTGTTACGCAGCACGCTTGAACTTCTGCAAGAACCAATGAGGTTCATTCTCGTGTTACGCAGCACGTTTGAACTTCTGCAAGAACCAATGAGGATCATTCTCGTGTTACGCAGCACGTTTGAACTTCTGCAAGAACCAATGAGGTTCATTCTCGTGTTACGCAGCACGTTTGAGCTTCTGCAAGAACCAATGAGGATCATTCTCGTGTTACGCAGCACGTTTGAGCTTCTGCAAGAACCAATGAGGATCATTCTCGTGTTACGCAGCACGTTTGAGCTTCTGCAAGAACCAATGAGGATCATTCTCGTGTTACGCAGCACGTTTGAGCTTCTGCAAGAACCAATGAGGTTTGTTCTTGCACATCATGCAGGTTCGGTTAAGCTTCTGTCTATGTTCGCTGATCAATGTTTATATGTGAGTAAAAGCCTAAATTCAATCATATAAAGTGTTCTTGTGTCTTTTGAAAATTAAGACTAAACCACTCACTATGGATTAAACTATGGATTAGTTTTACAATCTCTTTATTAACTTTTTGATGTGTCAAAGTATCAGTTGCACAGGCTGTCAATGGAGGGACAGAAAGCTCTTAGATTTCAGTAAAAATATCTTCATTTGTGTTTCGAAGATGAATGAATGAAGTCTTACGGATTTGGAATGACATGAGGGTCAGTAAGTAATGACATTTTCATTTGTGGGTGAACTAACCCTTTAATGTTGTAAAATTGATGAAATATTAAATAAATTAGATTTCAGCTCTACAAAAGATAAGTGTCATTATTCAGCTCAATTTAATGTTTCAATTCAGTTCAATAGCAGTGTCAATGTTGAAACATCAATTTTGAAACAAGTTCAATTAGGCTATACGTAGCTCTACAAAAAAACAATAGTATTTCCTGCATTGAAAATATTTTGGTGGCCATCAAAATGAATTGTTGTCCCGCCAAAGATTTATTCAATCATTTAATGTGACAAAACCTGCCGTAAAACTGTATTTAAATGCACGATTGAATCCGAAGTGATAATCATAGCAATGGACAGAAAAAATAACTCTGATACTGTATGTCAAATGATCTGTGCATTGAGTCTTGGAGTGTAAATCCAAAATTATAGACCTGACGCTTATATAAATGTACAGATTTCTAAATATAAAATTGTTCTAAGCCAGGGGTGGGCAAACTACGGCCCGCGGGCCACATACGGCCCGTTAGGCTGTTTAATCCGGCCCGTTGAGTATTTAAAAAATTGTCTAAAGATCGCATTCATTTAGCCTTTTTCTTGCAATACTTTGCGTTATATATATATATATTGCGTTGCATATATTTGACAATCGGAATATCAGATATTTCATGCCATAGCTAACAAATGTAAAAAAGGAAAAATGACATAAAAGCAGATCATCATTCATTCACCGCTGTTGTGGCTGCGGTGTGGCACGTAACAAGCTAGACGCGTCACCATGGAAACCAAACAGACAGCAACTTAAGCGCATAGACTTGGTGCACGTTAATGTTTTTTTCTTTTTTGAAAACTCACAGAGAAAAAAATGTTTGGTAACCGCTTGCACACATGTTTAGTTTTTCCTTTGATTTGTCTGCTATTTAGTTTTGCTACTCTGGATTTGTGGATGTATCCTCCTTTATCGCCCGGTTTTCGACTAACGTTACGCTCCCCTGTCTGCCATGTACAGAACCCGGTTTTGTTTATTAAATGTTCTGATCTGCCTTTGCTTTTTATGTTTTATTTTATTATACTTAAAATAAATTTGTATATTCGTTTATTTCCACAAATGTATGACTTTTGGAAGTGCAAATTGATTGCCATGCAGTTTTAATAAAGTTGAATTAACGTAACCTTCTGTCATTTTTACTCTTCTAAGTGTACACTTAACGTTAGGTGTTTTGTTTCTAATTTACGGTTAGGCCCATTAAATAATAATAAGGATAAACAATATTTAAAAAGTATAGGCTATAATTATCAAACATCTGACTAATTAAAAATTAACCTCAAAACATATGCTAAATGGGGGATATCTAGCATTAAAAAAATGTATTGTCAGAATGTCGTCTCTCAGTTGTTGAATTTCGCGCAGACGTTGCCACAACGTAAATGTGTTTGCTCAGCCCGATCTCATGAAAGTGCGAATACGACGAATTGTATTTGTATTTCTTATGAAACGCAGTTTTCGCGTGCATATGATACGCACTTAAAGGGATAGTTCGCCCAAAAATTAAAATTCGGTCATCATTTACTCACCCTCAAGTTGTTTCAAACCTGTATGAATTTCTTTTTTCTGCTGAACACAAAAGAATATATTTTGTAAAATGTCGGTAACCAAACAGTTGATGGACCCCATTGACTTCCATAGTATATATTTTTTTCCTACAATGGAAGTCAATGGGGTCCATCAACTGTTTGGTTACCGACATTTTACAAAATATATTCTTTTGTGTTCAGCAGAAAAAAGAAATTCATACAGGTTTGAAACAACTTGAGGGTGAGTAAATGATGACAGAATTTTCATTTTTGGGCGAACTATCCCTTTAATGGCGTGTAATAGGCACGCACTCAGCACCCCTAATCCTAACCAAGGGGTTTACAGTGCGCAGCATATGCACGCAAAAAAATATTTTTTGGCGTATAAATGGCACGAGAAATAAAATTCGTGGTATAGATACGCACTTTCATGAGATCGTGTTTCATAATCTGCTACTGGGCCGGCCCTCTGCCAAATTTTAAAACCCAGTGTGGCCCTTGAGCCAAAAAGTTTGCCCACCCCTGTTCTAAGCACTTTGTTTTATGATCTGTCCAGTGTTGGGGAAAGTTACTTTTAAAAGTAATGCTTTACATGATTGCGTTATTCCTTAAAAAAGTAACTAATTGAGTTACTTAGTTACTTTTTTATGGATAGTAATGTGTTGCGTTACTTTTTCTAATCTGGGCTGGGCTTGCTTGTTTGTTTTTAATAACAAAAACAAACAAAAGTTTTATTTTTGGCAAATGTAAAGTCCCTTCCACACCAGGCTAAAGGAAATGCAAATTCAGCTCAAACAAACCTTTCAGCTGTGCTGTTATTCTTAATTGTAGAAGAATAGTAATATAAATTAAAAGTAATGTGTTACTTTGGTAGTTACTTGGAAAAGTAATCTGATTACATAACTCATGTAACGTGTTATGTGTTTCTCCCAACGCTGGTCCTGACAGTGATTATTGAAAAAGTTAATATTACAACCTGTCTTTGCATTTATTTTGGATTTATTTTCAGTACTGGGCTCGCAGTTCACATGGGTAGGGTACTTTTTACTGTGTGTGTGAATGACCATGTTCGTCTGCCACCACTGAAGACCATTTTAACCCAGAAAAAACCCTGAATAGTGTAATTATTCAGCTCAAGTCAGTTCAATGTTGATACAATTCAGTTCAATAACAAGTGTTGTTGCAAAATTAGTCTAATTATTCAGTTTAAATCTTGTTCTCACCCGACAAGCACTTCTTGTCTCCCCTTTATTGAGTAGATTTGATTAGTAATATTTATTTCTTAAATAACAAGTGTCAGGTCTTACCAGGCCTGCACTGTAGTATCCAGGGAGGTACTTCTCACAAATCTGAACCAGACCCCAAAATGCATCCTGAATACACACAATAAACAAACATGATTGTCATTTCAATTATTACTTAAGTATTGCTGATTCTAATAAGAATGTGCACACAAATGATAATTTTTACCTCAGCAGGCATGTGCATCAGAAGCACCGCTGCTATAGGAGCCTGAGCCTGACAGTAACCCTCATCCGGTCTGTACAGGGTGTAAGCCTTCAACACCCGGAACAGGTCCTGCTGCCTGCTCAAAAACACACAAACACAAGCACAGTGGAACTGGTGTACTACTTTGCAAAAATAGATATAACCTGTACTGATTCCGTAAATTTTATTTAATAAATAAATATATATATATATATAATGCACAACTGTTTAAAAGTTTGGTGTTGGTCAATTAAAAAATTTTTTTTTGTATGAATATATTTTAAAATTGCATTTATTCATGTGAAGACAAAAGCTGAATTTTTTGCATCCTTACTCCAGTCTTCAATGTCACATGATCCTTCAGAAATAATTTTAATATGCTGATTTGATGCTCAAGAAAAATGTCGTCTTATCACTGTTGAAAACAGTTGTGCTGCTTTTTTTTTGTGTTTGTAAACAGTAATACATTATAGAAATTTAAAAAAAATAGTATTTATTTAAAATTGTATCTTATTTACATTATAAATGCCTTAACTGTCACTTTTGACCAATTTAATGCATTTGCTGAATAGAAGTATTAATTTCTTAAAAATATTAAAAAATATAATAAATAATTTAAATAAATAAATACACACACACACATATATATATATATATATATACACATACATATATACACATACATATATACATATATATATATATATATATATATATATATATATATATATATATATATATATATATATATACACACACACACATATACATACATATATATATATATATATTTATTTGTCTGTTTGCCTGTTTATATATGTGTGTGTGTGTGAATATAATACTGTATATAATTTTTTTTAAATTAATAGAAGACTGACCCATGACCTCCTCGGGACACAAACATCTCATGGAAGGGGAACTGTCTGTGTAGATCTCTCTCTATCACATCAATCCACTTAGGGTCTCCAGCCATGCTATCCAGCTCCTACTCAACAACAACACAATCCACAAGTTCATCTCACAGTTATGTGAAACCTTATAGTTAGGGTTACTAAGCCTTATAGTAAGACAGATCCTATTGTTTCTTGTCCAGCAACCTATATTCTTGTGATTTTGTAGCCAAAAGTCATACAACAGTTTAAGCACAATAAATACATGGGTTTAACACATCTATATATCGTAGTAAGGTTGCAGCTCCCAGGTTGATAAGCTATACAGTAAGAAATGCATAATGAATGACACATCTAATGCAACCACTACAAATCAACTGTAATCAAGTATGAGTAGACCTGACTGACTCACATTGAACTTCCCGACGTTTTGCTCTCTTTTCACTTTTCCACCTGACAGGTACAGCCAGGCCCTGCCTCGCAATGACGGTGGGATTCCTTTCTGACATCGCAGTCGCACCTGCGGGTGACAGAGGTCTGAACGTCACACGCTGACTCAGTAATCTTCAGATAAGCAGGGACCAGCATGCATTCACAGTGATTACACACTGCAATCTAGATGTCATTTTAAATGGTTAACACAAATATGTCACTATCCCTTCAACACAGAAGCCACTGGACAAATCTTTGTGATTATAAAACAGCCCAGTCTCCTTGCATCAACAAACAGCAATAATAAAATATGTATTTAGTAGGGATGGGAATCATAAGGAATTTACCCATGCTGGCACTGATTCTACTTGATTCACGTTCCCTAAAGATTATTGTCGAACAACCTGGCCGCACTATAAGTTTTGTAGTTGCATGCAATTAGAGGCCAATCCAACAGAACACTACTGTCTGTTTATTGTCTTTGTATTCTTTCTAGGGATGCACCGGTATGATGCACTGATTGCAATTTCCACTGGCGTTTCCGATTTGCGTTTTTTTTTTTTTTTTGTAAGTGACCTGCCGATAGTGATTTTTGCTGATTCTGATTTTCTTTCTAAGAACTGAAATTGACGGTATATACAAACACAAATCAACTTTTCTTCAAAGCAAAATTTTCTAAAAAATAAAAAAACTAGTAGAAACTAAAATAAGAACAAATAAACAAATTGCAAACAACAGAACAAATAAATGCAATAGAATAAAGAGAGATATGAAATAAACTGCTTTAAGTTTTTTAATTGGGTCTAACAGTAGGTTAGTATTTAGGTAAGAAATACTACAGAAATTAAAGTAATTAAATATAAAATATCAATATCATGTAAATATCAAATACAGATTAATGCTTACAATTAAAGTTACAAAAGTTATTAAGTCAAGAGCAGAGAGTGAGTTTCTTTGTCTTTTGTTCTTTGATTAACATGACGGACATCTGCATGTTTATTAGGCTGCTGTCACTTTAAGAGTTTACGCACAGACCCAATATACTTTTACACAACATGCCTTTTCTCTCAACTATTTATGTTCCAAAACTGACGGTGTTTAACTGAATACTCACAAAGACAAGCATTTTGTAAATTCTGTTTGTATTTTACCATTTAAGCGCAGTACGCAGAGGATTTAGTAAAATTATGTGCAATACAAGCACTATTTAACCGGAGCGAAGTAGACGAGGGAGTGAGATGAGTCTGGTCTGTGTTACTTCCCCGGCAGTTAAGAATCGTTTATATCTTTTAAGAGACAATAACTTTATTTGCTGTTCACTTTGATCTTTTAAACTTTGTAGACCTTTTACATTCACAAACAGCTTTATTACACACTGCATGAAAGGGAAAAAAATCAAAAAGCATAATGGGGCACTTTAAGCATCACAACATAAGATTTTATAAAGATTGCTTTTAACAGTGTTATTTAATTATTAACATTTAAAAGAATAACATTTAAAAGAATAAGTGAGCATTAGATAACAGCAAAAATAATGTTAATGTAAAAATAGGAAAAATGAACAAAACATGCATAATGAATTATCCAATATCGGCAGATACCTATAAATAAATAAAAAAATCCCTAATACTGGCCTCTCATACAGTAACTATACACATCTCTCATCCCTTTTTAGATTTTAAAAAGAATATAGTGTTAATAAATACAATTATTTTTAGAAGTGTGAACTTATGATGGCCATGCAGTATATAAATTCAATAATATACTAATGTCTTTTTCCATAATCTAGTGAATTTGAAATGAAAAACTACTGTGAGAGAGTATATCAAATTGAATTACTTTAATCTGGGACGTGAATGGACAAAACTCAACAGGTAACGTTATTCTTGATTCGCCATGAAAATGTCATGAAATTCATCTGGTTTCCAATTCCCAACCCTAGAATCGTGTCTCTTTGTTTTCAATCTCTGTGTGACACAAAGACGAGCACACACAGTAATACAGGCATGCAAACATAAAAGGGCAACAAAGACTGTTAAGACGGCCTCTGGCAAAACTCTTCCGTCGTCTTTACCTGAAGACGCCTCGCTCCCGGTGAAAGCTTTATAAAGCTTAAGAGAAAAACAGAGGTGAACACTTAGACTAATAGATAAACACATCACTGAAGACCATATAAGGAAAGCTGATGCGAAATAAGGCTTGTCCAGACAGGGCCTCTTTGAAACGATTGTGTCATGGTGTCAATCCTGCTGAGGTTTTTAATTAATCCATACAGCAGTGGGACTGTCTGAGCAAGTCAAAAATGGGGAAACACGAGAAGAAAGGGAATAAAAGAGAAGATAACAGTGATCATTTAAAGCCATAAGCCCTGATACAGAGATGATTTCCTCATATTTTCACAGTTCGGTGTACCTTCTCTCTTTCTTTCTAGTGCGTACATGTAAGGCACTGGAAAACATCTGACATCATTGATCTGTTTCTGGGAACATGCCGAGAAAATGAACACAACTGACTGAAGAATCTAGTGAATGTCGATGGCAGCTCCTACCTTCTTGAACCTTTTACTGATCCATCTGTCCCAGTGGTTCAGCATATCCAACCATTTGATTTCCCTGTGCCTTAACACTTCCAAAGGCACTTCTTGAGCCCTGTGTGAGTGTGAGAAAGAAAGAATAAGAACCCCAAATTTGCTTACCAACAAAAACACCACATGCTATTGGTTCTCATAACCCATCACACCACAACATCAAGTTTGAATATGCGGATGTGCAAAATGAGATGTGATCAATGAATACAAATTACTGCTACTTTTACAATACCTTTGTCCTATTGTATGGAAAATAGCTGCCTAAACATTCTGCTTAACTTCTCTTTTTGTGTTCCACAAAAGAAAGAAATGAAGTCATAAGGGTTTGGGATGAAATGAGGGGGGAGTAAATAATGACAGAATGTTTTATTTTTTGGTGAACTATTCATTTAATCTATTAAAACGTACTAGGCTACATCAGAAAGAGTGCGCTTTTCTCAGCATAAACTGTACAACCACTAAACCAATGACTAAAATAGCTTCTTCAACTTCAACAAAACCTCAAACATATGTCACACGTCACATTTAATTCCCTCATTTAAATACTAGTATATCATAAAAAAAGCAGAAGTTTTTTTTCAGATTACAACCATAACACTATTCAGACAACAGTAGTTGTCTAAGATTCTTACAAACAAGGTATATGGACAGCTGCTAAGTTTTTCTACCTTACCACATATTTTATATGGTTGGTATACTTTACTGTAACCGAATAAAAATGTATGCATATTGCAAAATGTAAGCGATGCAAGGAAGGACATCATGTTATCTAATATAAGCTTCAATATTAGTTCCTCATTCACACCTGCATATTATAATGAGTCATAATGAGGGAGGCAGGCATAACAGATTGTGAAATGTTTTTATGCACTACCATTCAAATGTTTGGGGTCAGTAAGATTTATTGATCAAATTAAAACCATCCTTCAGCAAAGATGCATTAAATTGATCAAAAGTGGCAGAAAAGACATGTGTAATGTTACAAAAGATTTCCATTCCAGTTCTTTTGAACTTTCTTTTTATCAAAGAACCCTGAAAAGAATTAAGCAGCACAACTGTTTTCAATATTGATAATAAGAAGAAATGTTTCTTGAGCAGCAAATCAGAATGATTTTTGAGGGATCATGTGACCCTGAAGACTGGAGTAACGATGCTGAAAAATCAGCTTTGATCACAGGAATAAATTACATTTTAAAACAGATTCAAACAGAAAATAGTCATTCCTTATCATACAGATAATAATTTGTAACAATATTCCCATGTTCACTGTATTTTGATCAAACTAATGCTTGGTGAGCATTAGAGCCTTTCAAAAACTTCTTTTTTTTTTTTCAATCTTACAGACCACAAATTTATGAACAAGAAAAACAAGTGGTGGAAATGAGCTTAAATATCAGAAATTGAAGGACAGAATCAAGCTGAAACAATTTCACGACTAATGTAAGCAGTTAAAATAGCCATTTAGTAGATGACTAGACACTTTCATCCTGACTATTTAAGGCTACAATGGGGATATTCTGGGGATATCTAATTTGATTTTATCAATAAATTCCACTAGAAACAAACCTTGTTGTATTATTTTAATTTAATACTGTGAAGCTGCTTTGATACAATCTGTATTGTGAAAAGCGCTATACAAATATACTTGACTTGACTTGACTTGACAATGGGGATGGATAGGCCTGTAATATTTGCACCTATGTTTCCCCGAGTCAAATGTAAACCATTTAGCTTGTGGTCTACATATTTCAATATCAGTTTGGCAGCACACCAACCACCAGCTAGCTTCCCCTTTACTAAGACACTAATCTTAACCACTAGAAATTTGATCTGAAAGCAATGTTTCTTTCAATATTTTTCCTATTGAGCTACAACTTAGGTTTTACTTCCTTTTCATTTTCAAGAGCAATTGTGACCAAAAATGGAGGAACCTGGAACAGATTCCATGAGTTATGTTTGGGGCCGGTCTCTCTCCGGTAGCTGGCAGAGAGGGTGTAACCTCAGGGCACCAGAACTCCCATAAACCACAGGAAACGGAAAGCGGCCGTACACTTAGTACAGCTTAGGACAACTATCACTTACTCATCTATTCCATTCTCTTTAACAATTCACAATGAATAGACCAGCCTGCCGCCGTCTCAGGCTACCGTTTAAAACCGTTAATTCTTAATAATGACGTGGTGACGATCCCAAATCCAGGCGGCTCTGTAAATGGCATGAATGTGATGTCCTGTGTAGACTGCAGAGTCTTTAATAAAGACGCTAACCTGAGGCAGATGTCTCGTTGATAAAAGACAGGAAGCTTTAACAAGACTGCAACTGGCTGCAGAGCAAGTGAGGATGAAACGCCCTGACACTCCATTTAAACCACATCAATGTAAGCTAACAAAAAACTGTTCATGCCCACTTCCAGTGAAAAGAAATTTGACAGTTTCTTACATCCGTCTAAACTGGTTCAACGAGTTACACGAAACAAATTCACTAAATGTACAAAAAAATTGGTTAATCATGATGAGTTGAAAATACATGATTTGGTTTGCTTAAGTTTGATCAGCCGCCAATGTACCTCCTTTTTTTTTTAGAAAGGGATTGTGGTGCAGTGCTTAGCAAAAAGGATATAGGGATGTATTGACTGAGTGAAATTTTAACAGTTCAATGACTAATTTTGTGTGAACATTTTACTTGGCTGATGTAAACAGTCACAAGACCTGAGCTGTGTATACACAGTACCAGTTAAAAGTTTGGAAACATAACTCATTTTTAATGTGTTTGAAATAAGTATATTATGCCCATCAAGCCTGCATTTATTTGATCAATAATACAAAAAAAAAAAAAAAAAAAAAAAAAAAAACTGTAATAATATAGTGAAATATTATTACAATTTCAAATAATGGTTTTCTATTTTAATAAAATATAATTTATTTTTGTGATGCATTTTGAATTTTCAGCATCATTACTCCAGTCCTCAGTGTCACATGATCCTTCAGAAATCATTATAATATGTTGATTTATTATCAGTGTTGGAATAAATTTTTTTTGGAACATGTGATACTTTTTTCAGGATTCATTGATGAATAGAAAGTAAAAAAATATATATTTTCTAATAACATAAATATTTACTATCACTTTTTTTTTAAATCAATTTAACACTGAATAAAATGATTAATTTCTTTCAAAAAAAAAGAAAGAAAAAAATACTGACCCCAAACAAAAGCTGTTCTTTTTATTTATTTTATTTTTTACTTTATATACATCAAATAATCCTGAAAAAGTATCACAGGTTATATATATATATATATATATACACACACATTTTTAACATTTAAAAAAATCTTCATTATTATTATTATTATTATTATTTTAAATGGTTTCATTAACAGTCAACACCTGCTACCAGAAATAAAATATACTATAACCTTTAGAAAAGGCATGCTCTTTATTTTTCCTACCATTGGGCTGCACAATTATTAACACACACACACACACACACACACACACACACACACGGCAATTAGGTCAAGCAACATGAATTCATCCACACAGATTCCTTTGTTTTGAATTCCTATGTTAAACTGTGTCAAGAATGTAAACTACGTTACTTACAAATGCTTTCCTACTACTCACACACCCATTGAAGTCCAAGCATGCTTAATCACGTGACTTTGTCTTATCCAGATCAACCAACACAAACAGGATTTGATGAGACCAACTAAACACCCTTGTAAACTAATGCACTCACGATTCGGTTGAATACTTCTGGGCTCCTCCGATGAATCCATACTTGTCGATTTGTCTCGAGTTGGTGAATCCGTTTTCAGAGTCCGACCCGAAAGAGCTCTCCTCGTCAAACTGACTGCCCAGAGTCATCACACTCATAGTATCATCAGACGACACACGTCCATTCTCCAGCTGAGCCATCATGATCCTCTAGCAGTACAAACACACACACACCCCGCTGAGAAGTTCACTTACTGGACATCACCTGACCCCATCTGTAGGCATCCCACGAGAAAACGTCGAATTAACTTAATGTGACGCTTCACATTTACCTGTTTCTAAACCAGGCCAATCAAAACTACACAGACCCACCACGACTTTTGTTAACTTTAACTTTATTTCCCGCGTTTTGTCTGTAGACGTTGCGTGCCTACTAAACGGATTATTGTGCGTTTAAATCACCCGAGTTAAATGCTAAATTAGCTTAGCGCGCGACGTGTCACTCTCCCAACCCACAGTTAATTTAATCCCAACACAACGACGAATGAAAATGTACTTTACATATGCAGAAAAACCGCCCGAAAAAACGTGTAAACAACCGGACGAGCGAAACTACGCCTGAATTTCCTGAATCACATTTTTCCAGTCCACGGATTGTCAGGTCTCGCGCTCAAAGAGTCCAGCGGACTGTTTTCATTCAGCACGCCGATGTTTGAGGGTGAAAAGAGAGCAGATTCCCAGTCGAGATGCAGCAACAGAGTTGTTTTCGTAGTTTAAGTCGAGGTCCCATGGTTGAGAGGTAAATAATCAAGTAAATGTCACATCAGTCGAGCCGTGTTTTTAGTGTTAGGGTGGCGATGATGACATTAGCGCTGAGTTTCCATTCTTTCGCTGTTGCGTTTGACAGTTCTGCACATGCGCGTCTGTGTCACTTCCGGAATCCACAGGTTATTTGCATGTCGTAATTCTATGGAATGGATCTGCAAAAGTTTGTCGAGGTCTAATTTGAATTATTGCAATCTTTATGTGATAGACTAGGGGGAAGTTTGTTTAATGTGTCATAGAAGTTAATAATAATAAATAGAGGTTATATTAAAACATTTAGGCTATTTTATTTTAATATTATAGAATATGTTAGTTAGCCTACTTTCTAAGATTCAAATAGCCAAAGGAATTCTTTCTCGAGGTTTAATTTAAATTAATGTAAACTTTTCGAGGAAACTCAAGGGAAGACATTTATTATACAAATAATAATAATAAACTGCATTAATTATGATTATTATTATATACATTTATTGTATTATATTGTTAGTAATGCACAGTATAGCAAGCTGTTTTTACAAATGTTCAGTCTTTTGGACAATGAATTTTAGTAGGTAGGCTATAGCCTATTCATTATTCATTAAGTCATTAGTCCTCATGTCGTTCCAAACCTTTATGCATTTCTTTCTGAACACTAAAGTCGATATTTGTAACAACATTAGGGTCAATCAGCATAAAATAGACATTTTAAAATGCATTTTTTGTTAAACCATACTGGTTTAGAATGGCATGAGGAAGAAATAGGCAAAATGTTCATTTTATTTTCCGAAAAAGTTGGATTCTCTGGTTCTTTATCCTAAATATAGTTTATCATAAAATAAATAAAAAAACATATTATTTTACATAGCGCATAATGCATTATTCATGCTGCATTTAAAATAATTAAACAAAGCAACTGATATGTTTTTTATTATTTTATTTTTAGACAATGCGCCATTAGTCCAAGAATTCAAGGGCATCGCAAGTTCCAGTAACTAAATGCAGTTCAACTAACTGTCTGTGGGGGGCAGCAATTACAGACACAATTTGCAAGTGAGCAAATATTCCATCCTTATGGTATTTTCTAATGTTCAGTTATGTTCAGAAATATTAATAATATGTATCTATTCTGCATATTGATTGAATGTAATTTCATGAAACTGAAATAAATGAGCTGTAGCCTTCATGTCATATCATTTTCTCTCTCTCTATCGATTAAATACATAGAGTACAAGATCCTGTTTTGTGTTATGAATCCATTACAATGCTATCTTGCAGTGTACTGCTCAATAAAAGGAAACAAGCAATATATTTGAAGTCATTGCCTTTATTATATCAATCAGAACTATAAATATCATTTTAAAATTCAAAACAAAGGTTTAAATAATGAAAGCTGATTAGGGTTGACATGAACACAATTGCAGATAGAACTGAAATGACAAAGTTCAAATGAAATGGAAGTTTTGTCTTTATTCAAGACTCCTCTTTCTCATCCCCATGCGTGATAATGTAACAAAGTGATTTATAGTCAATATTCCCAGCCACGTCAATTGGAGCGACTGCAAAAGCCTGGTCAACCTGAAATAGAATCAAGTAGATTAGACCAACGCCTAAGTGATTCTTCTAAAAGTACACATTCTTATCACAGCACCTCATAACACGGGCTATTAAAATCATGTTGATTGTGATAGCAGTATAAAGTTGGGAAACATTGCGGGTATCTATTGATTTTTTTATTCCATAAATATTTTTAAATCCAAATATTAACCTCTTCTGCTGTGAATTTATCAGCTTGGTTCATTAGCAGCCTCTTAAATCTGAAACAAAATGACACCAAATACATCAATTGTCTTTTAAAAAACACAGTAAAATACAGTAAAATTGTTGTGTTTTTGTTTTGTACACTTACTCATCCTTATTGACAACTCCTGTAGCATTTGGGTCGAAGAGTTTAAAAGCAGCAAGGATGGTTTCCTCTGGGTCTGTGCCTGTTTGGAGATAGGAATATTACAAAGTTATAATAAATCCTCGTTTAAGACGTATATTTTCTTGAAAGATCTTGAAAGTTCAGCCGTCATACCATTGAGCTTTTCTCCGAAGAGAGTGAGAAAGACAGTGAAGTTGATTGGCCCTTTTCCCTCTGCTAACATTGACTCCAGCTCTTCGTCACTCACATTCAGCTTCCCTGCACAAACAAAGAACTCAATGTTTATCTAAAAAGCTTTTTACTCATATGATGTTTTGTATGTAAGATACAGCGAATGCGTTTTATACCCAGTTGTCCATAAGTTTCCTTCAAGTCAGATTTGTTAATAACTCCATCCCGGTTCTGATCTATGCAGCCAAATGCCTGAAGAGAAGCACATAATGTATGTCACATTTGTACTAGATTATTTGTTATGTTAAAGCAATCTAGCATGATATCAACTTCTTCTTGTTCCCTCCTATATAGCTTTTTATCATACTAGTTATCGTATCACATTCAGTACACATTGTTTCAAAGCAACTTTACAGAAAATCATGATGTTAATGATTATAATATCTTAATACCTTCATGCCTTAGTTGAATTTAGCAGATTCGAGCTGGGCAATGATATAATTACATTTTGCAATGATATAAATAATCAAGCAGTTGAGATTTTTTATAGAATATATAGATTTACACGAGTGGCATAAATTTGACGAGTATTTCTATTGTCACAAATTATGTAAACTAATGCACAGCTTATATATGTTGGATATATATGTGTATATACCTGTGCAATTATATAGTTTGACGATATAAATAATCACGGAGCAGAGTTTTGATATTGCTTTACGTGATTGTAGTAAAGTTGGATATACTTACTGCATACATCACCATATGGTGATGTTGATGGTTATGCAACCTGTAATGTTTTGTTCAGTTTGGTTTTCATATAATAAAAAAAACTGACCTCTTTAAACTCCTGTATTTGTGATTGCTCAAACATGGAGAAGACATTAGAAGAGCCCCTTTGAGCAATTTTCCCCCTCTTAGATGCAGCTTTCTTACTAGCCTGTGAAAAAAGTTATTAAAATTATAATTGGAAGGACCTGGTAGGCAGCCTATAACATTCAATACACAGCAATAATAATTCTGTAGCTCATTGAAATGACTTTTTTGAGACTTATGTCACAGAATAAAAAATTTTCAAGAAAATGTGTATGCTTTTATTGGCTAAATGTTCTCATATTAAATAATATTAATAGAAGAGTTAGTTCAAGAGTGTACAATGCTTCTATATACACTATAAATCCTTCCTATTTTAAATTCACATTAATTGTCTTTATATTCAAAACCATTAAAAAGAAGCCGTGTCCACTCACCATGTTCACTGTCTGCTTTGCTCTGTGTATGTGCTCCTGGGTTAAGGGTGTTGCTCATAGAGTCTTTATGTATGAGGACTCTTATCACTCGTCTCTCTATAAAGGTCTGCACTGCTTCTGTTAGTCCCCTACATGGGCACCCAGAGCCTCCTAAATACAGGAGCCATGATAACAGCACAAGTACTTAGATTCCAGCAGGGAACGAGGACGTGTGGACGATGAGGGGAGAGTAAATACTAGAGATTTTAAGGGTTGAAATTGATGGATGGATGGATGCAATGAAACTGAGTGAATGTGAATGGAGGGAACAAAG
Organism: Rutilus rutilus; assembly: GCF_951802725.1. NCBI lineage: Eukaryota > Metazoa > Chordata > Actinopteri > Cypriniformes > Leuciscidae > Rutilus > Rutilus rutilus. The sequence continues at coordinate 14,493,383 of NC_140232.1, read as the reverse complement.
GCCTGAGACACTGAATGTGAGTCTGAGTGGCAGACTGGCAGAACAAATGTTACATATTCAAACCAAATTAGGGCAGCCCATGACCTGGAGAACTACAAAGGTTCCATTTCAATATAGTGTCCTTGAGCAAAGCTCTGGGACACACACAGTCCCTGTGACTGAAATATTGAATTGGGTACAGTGTGTGAGGAAAACTATTTATAGACTATTTGACAGCACTGTGCATGGGGAGTCATTTTTAAAAAGTACTCTTATTCCTTTTTTTTTTTTTATAAAGTCCCATGTTAGAATTAGAGCTAGAAATGCCAGAATGGTGAATGAATCAGTCTACAGAGTTGTTGTTTTGTTATGAATGGGTCATATGGGTTAGCATAATGGTTCTCTGGATCATTCAGACAGCTTACTTGTATTGATTTCTTAGGGTCCATTCACACAGAACATGTTTTTGCCTTAAAATACAACAGACACATGGCAGTAGAATAAAAAAAAAAAAAATAGACTATCCCAGCCATTAGCCCACGATATGGGCTTAAGGAATGGGCCCCAAAAAAGTTTGTCCATGGGTTCCAATAGCCCATACAGGGCTAATTCAGATAGGGCCGCAATGGAACCCATGGACAAATGAATGACCCCTAAATGTGCAGACATATCTACCATTGTTCAGGGAACTTTCGAGGGCCAAATCCAGTAATTTCAATCCCCATGCATTTAGGAATTAAGGTGTGATCATATTTACCATTGTTCAGCCAATTTCTCAGGCAAAATCCAGCCTGATTTCAATAGGAATCCATGTGATCGCTGTCATGTCTTAAAGGACACTTTTCGCCATGGACTTAATGACTTTCTTAGTTACCTTATGCCTGAGAGCAATTTCCCAGGGATTTTGGCTATATATTGCCTATGCCTTAAGGCCTCATTATACTTCTGCGTCGGACATACGCCGGAGCCTATACGCCGTAGGCAACGTGTTGGTTTTAATTTATACTTCTGTGTCGTTGTCCGCGTTGACGCGTACCTAGGGAGCGTGTGAAACCCCGAGGGAGGGGTTCTGGCAGACCAATCACAGCGCTTGTGTCCGCGTAGAATTGACGCGTTGTTACATTTTTGGAGAGGTGCACGTCAGGGTACGCCGTAGGGTACGCGCGCTACACACAGCCTACGACGTAGCTACGGCGGCAGTTCGACGCAGAAGCATAAAACAGGCTTTACTGCTGAGTAGTTCCTAATTTACTATGGAGTCTGCGAATGAGGAACCCTGCAATTCCACAGCACACACACCACATCACAGTCAAATCATGTCATGCTCGTCACGACAGAGCCTCTTCACATCATGGCCGCCACGCCAGAGTCTCCCAATATGTGTCATGCTACGGCCACGGAGGCCATCCCTGAACTCATTGTGCCCCATGCCACAGCCACAGAGACTGTCCATGAACACCCATGGATGCCAGCCATAGGGGGTATTCTGTCATGTCAAGTTTTGGTTTTGTTTCATGCTCATGGTTCATGTGTTTTATTTTGTAGTCATGGTTCCTTTGTGTCCTGGTTTGTCGTGTGATTCCCTTGCCCTCATGTTATCTTGTCATGTGCTTCCCTTAGTTCATGTGGTGTGTAATATTCTCATTTGTTTAGGATTGTTCAACTTCATGCAGCTCTGCACAGACCGATCGGAGCTGACTTGAAGCAGTGCATGCCGGTTAGAAATTTTGCATTGCATTTTGCATTGAAATTTTGCGTTGCTGTGCATGCCGGTTAGAAATACAGCGCCCGACGCCACGTGACTGTGATGTATGCCATCAAAGTACTGCAAGAGCGATTCGAGAGTAGCTGGAGAACTCAGCCAGCGCAACTTCTGAAGAGCGGCTGCACAAGCTCTGGGCTGCGTTCAGCCCCAACAAAACGTTGCACAACGTTTTTTAAACAGAAACGGTGATGCGTTGAACACACTGTTCTGATGACGCAAGAGTTGCAACTATGGCAGCTGAGAAGGCCATTCTTTGTGAAGAATTTTCTGAGCCTGATGAAGTCGGTATAAATTTGTGTTTAAAACTACAAAATATACCCGATGTTACAGTTACTGCACTTGCCGTCCAGAACAAAAGAGAACATCCCAATCGAGTGAAGGGATTGCTGAAACTGAAATGGAAGCACACATCTTACCTAATTCAGACTAAAACACATCTATTTAGCCTCACATACTGACTTTATTTGTAGTTCATACTGTTTTAATACCCTGTATTTTCTTTCTCATTTTTAGGAAAAGCACTTAATTACCATTGTTTATTTCTATACCAAATATCATACACTTGCAATGAAGCTAAAAATACAAACAACTACATCATTATGTTGATATTATGTATGTATGACGTCATTGACACTTTAAAAAAAAATTTTAAGCAAATAAGTGATCTAACACCCAGCAATGTGTAATTTCTTTGCATCTCCTTTCGAATACAACATTCAAATTACTAGACAAAAAATTATATCCTGAGAAAAGTGGATTTTGTTTGGTATAGCGCCATAGACCTCCATTCATTCTGCACTCGTCCTGTGAGCGCCCTCATATGGAATCAGAGTGGAACTGCAACCACTTCAGAAGCCGGAAGTGTACTGAGAGTGAAACTTCTCGCTCTGACGTATCTCAAACCCCGTTGCACACCGGTGCACGCCGTTTCCAGGAACCATGACGTTCAACCCGGAAACCGTAGCAAACCGTTGTGCACCGTTTTGAACTTGAACGTGCCCCTGATGACGACACAGCTGTTCCACGATTGGCCGGATTCACCTCATGACATTCTCACACCTTTAGTTCCACTAAAGCTCATAAATCAGTTTTTTATAGCAGTAAACACTTTTGCGATGTTATATTGTGTCATGTTTATCAAAAACTGATTAAAAAACGTAGACTCCACTTCATTGATAGTAGATGTAGTTGATAGTAGTTGATAGTAACTTTATTCTTGTTCAAACAGACGCTGTATGAAGCAGTAGGCTACATAAAGTATTGAATGAAAATGTCTCTGAAACATCTGTGTATTTGGCAAATATTGCATTTATTTCACTTCAGCTGTGGTAAAGTATGCAAACACCACGTGAGTGGTCACTACAGGAGCCAGAAAGTGTCCGACTTCACGTCTCCGTTTGCAGCTCCTCCCCGCCTGCACTCTCTCGCCGATCGGTTACATCCACCCGCAGCCGATGTCGAACACAACTTTTGTCTTCTTACGTGATAATCTGCTCTGTTTGTCATTGGTTTATTGTCTTGACCATGCTCAGGTGTTTCTTGTTACTCATTAGTCCTTGTCCTATTTAAGCCTTCATGTTTGCCTTGATACTTTGTCATGTATTGAAGTATGTATACAGCTCCATGTTTCCATGTGCCAGACCTGGCACATGGAAACATGGAGCTGTATACATACAGCTCGTAGTCAATTTTTGTTCATGGTTTATTATATTTTTGGATCTTTGGACACTATAAATAAACTGCACTTGGATTCTCAACTACAACTTACCTCAGTGGACTACATTACACATCGGAATTTGGTTTGAGGGGAAAACATTTCCCCACACACAATTCGCAACTGCTTCAAGTTCGTCACGCATTTGCCGCATTGACCAAAATGATTGATTGATTTGAAAGTAACCTCTGTGTCTGTTGTGTTTCATATATTGCTACACTAATTGACAATGGACTTTTTTTGGCCGCAAAATTTCACCAATGTGACCACACCTAAAAGATTAATCCATTAAAGCTAGGGTAGGCAATTTCGGACAGGCTAGCAATAGCAAGCTAACTTTGAAAGCATAAGATCCCACCCTCCCTTCAGAGCGTCTCCAAAGCCACACCTCCTTCAAAACACATGAATGCTCACAGCAGAGTCTGCGAAGTATCTCAAGATGGGAGACGTTGTTAAATTACCTCATGTCTCAAAGCCCATAACATTACAATAATAACGGACATAAACAACTTACAGAGCTCTAGTTGTACCACTTGACTGCTGCAGATTAATTTCTGTGTTGATAGTGTTGCAAGAGAAACACATAAATCTGAGTCTGAGGACATGAATAGCACAGGGTGCACGGAGGTATACAGACACATAGGTTGACAGGCAGGGAGGACATTCGGTCCGAACGCAATGATTGGACGAAAATGTTTTGGTCCTGTGACTTCCAGGAAAGATATTTGTACATGTTTTAATATTTAGACCACTACTATTGTTGATTGCTAAGGGTGTTTCAACAGGTATAACAAAAGTGCTTATGAAACAAATTGCATACCCTACCTTTAACAGTATTGTGGAAAATAAAACTGAAAATACAAAAGAGCACTGAACGAAATGGATACATTTATCAAACAACCAACTGAATAACTGCAAAAAGATGAAGACGGAGTTTATTAAATGAGCAGTTTATAAAAACACAAGACTTTTTTGAATATACAGCATGAATATAATAATTCAATACAGTCAGAGTAGTCACTCATTGTGAATTATTAAGATTGAATCTTTTAGAGTTGGTAGAAGCCCAAGTACCTTCAATGCCAAATTGATGTATAATGCTACACAACAATACTTAGTGCTTGCCTATAGAGTGAAAAATGGGGCAGGACCAGCACAGTTGTACCAGGGTCCAGGCCTTGTATAAGAGAGAGATTCTCACTTTTACTGTCTGTATTATCTTTATAAGTTGATTTGATAAGAAGTTGCTGCAGTGAACTATAAATCTTTTTGGTCTTGGCTATAAAAGGAGCTCTCAAGGTGGCTTTGCGTCACCAAACAAGCTTGACCAACTATTGAGCTTTAATATCAGATTCCATATCTTTTGTTTTTATTATCTTTGGCCGATATAGTATTGCACCAACAGTAACAAGCATTTCCCTGTAATTCCATATTACAATATAAAATATCCTATTGTCTGTGAGGGTTAGTGTTAAGCGAACACTAGATAGACTGTCACTCATTTTCACCAAACAACACTCATACTCCTCCAATGTTTTCCTAAGTAATTTTGCCTCATTTAACAATTTCCTTTGGGCACTTAACCCAGGGCAAGCAAAGTATTTTCCATATCAGTGGTGTGTGGTCTTCACAGATATCCAAGGTGACAAGTTTGCCATGGCAACAAGAAGGGCCTGCGGTCTGAATTGGCGTAGAAGGAGACAGGTGTTGGTATTTTTCTGCAAAACAGGAAGAAGAACCTTTTGTTGCCTAAGTTACAGGGAGTCGGGAGGGGGAAAATTATGAATGAAACCCTTTTTCCTCAATAGAGTGTTTCAAAGGATCGCAATACTCAGATTTTTTAAGTTAAAAGGCATAATGCAGTCATGATTCTGTAAGTTTAGTCATTATTTTATCATTGAGTCAGATAGCTTTAGTGGTGCAAGGAAAGCTGGTTGAGTATCATTTTGATGGTACGCCTCCAACGCCGGACAAGGAATTAGTAAACTGGAATGAAAATACTGAACAACTTATTCAGGCTATACAAAACTATTTGGACTTTGGTGTTGGGACACTTGGATGATTAAAAATGGACCACACAAAGGACAATTTGGTGTGATTGACAATTGGAATATCCACAGTTGACCATGAAGAATGTTGGATAAGCTGATCAACGGTTTATGTATATAATATATTTCCATTTCATTTGATCCATTTGCATTGAGCTGGAAGTACCAAGGAAAACCTACACCTTACGCGCATTTGTCTTTGAAATGATGCGCCCATGAGGAAGACAAACCATGGACCTTCATACCATGAGCAAGGTAAAGTATCTTCTTAAAATGTATGTTTAAATTTCTTTTTGGGGCAGCATTTGTTGTCTAATTAAACTATCATTGATAGTTGCTTTACCCACAATTCACTTTCAAAAATGTCCTTAACCAAAAATAAATCATACAAGTAGGTGTATAGTTTACCATTTTTATATTTAAACAAAAACAGATTCATAGAATTTTTATGTCACAAAGTGGATATTTATTTATGTACAAAGTAGCCCATATTGTCAATGGTACTTTCTTAAAGCAGATTTTCTTTTTTTAATCTAGACTTACTGTAATTGCATCTGGTTTCTGTCCAAGACATTGCCTGGAATGTAGTATCAAAGCATGCTGCAATGTCCTGCGAATATGTGTTCATCTTTCGTTGATCCTCCCCCTCACGCCACAGTAGATTTCTTTGTTGTGAGATTGCTCTTATGACTGGTTCATGACCTTGGACAAACTCCATGTGTGTGAGGTGTCACTCTAGCTGCATCTTCAATACAGGGATTGATTACAACACCGTTTTCAACTAAAAACGGAAAACTTTGTATGCGTTTTGGCCATTAATTTACACAACAACGGCATTCTGGGTGCCTGAAAATGCAAACGTTTGAAAAAAGGATTCAAAGTGCAAGTTTTTGAAAACGATAGCGTTATCGTCTCCATGTAAACTACACAAACACGAATTTGTGAAAACACTCATGCACATGCGTATTGCGTGTTCAGTCTATAGGTGCGTAGGTTTCCTATACAAAGTGACATCGCCAACTACTGGCCTGACAGCAGAATACAGCGTTTTTAATCGTTTTCTCAGACGCGTGTTAACGGGATCGTTTTGACAGTGTTGTTGTCTGTATGCAAGAATGCAAATGAAAAACTTTTCCGTTTTTAGTACATCGTTGTTGTGTAAACTTAAAATTAAGTGTTATTTTATGTGTTTTGCACAACATTAATATCGGGGGTGAACTGTTAGAGTTTAATGTTTGTTTGTTTTTCATTGTGGTGAAGAGTCGAGTTAGTGGTTAGGTTGAGAACTGCATGTTGCTTTATTTAAAAATCAATGGCTGTGTGCACTTCAGCATGGATATACTCTCTTTGCTATTATAGTACATGCAGGTGTGCTTGTACTATTAACTTGCAGTTAATGGTAAAATAATGGAGTTAAAGGCACAGTATGTAAGTTTAGCTGCTAGAGGTCACTTATTCAAAACAATAACAAAGGCGTAGTTTGATGACGCCATGAATGACGTGATATCACATATAACATGACTACTTGTTGCACATTGCAATAAACTAGATCGATATTAGAATATCATATTAATAAAAGTGTTGTCTGATTTACTTTTTGGGTGCAAACATGTTACTCACAATAAATCAAGAAAATAAGAGATTCAAACAATAAGACTAACTGTGTTAAACTATATAACAATGATTATTTTTCTGTCGATAAAGGTATCCAAATTGTTGCTCACCTGTCTAATAAAACACAAAATATATTAAAGCGTCTTTGATGGTTCCATGGTTACAGAAATCAGGGGTAATGCAGACATTGACATTACACTGGATAAAATAGCTGATTTCTCTGGATTTAATCATTGTTGGAAAAATTTGGGATAAGGTAAGTACACAAGTCAACAAAATATATAAAACTGTTCTAATGGTTTTTGGACAATTTAATTCAAAAACTTTACATATTGTGCCTTTAATTAAAAAAAATCAGATTTTAATGGTTTAACACAATTTAAGGGTATGTTTACATGACAACAATGTACTAGAAACTAAAGAAGTTTTTTTCGCATACAGACAACAACATTGTCAAAACGATCCCCTTACTCAAGGATTCGCAAAAACGATTAAAAACGCTGTATTCTGCTGCCAGGCCAGTAGTTGGCGATGTCACTTTGTAAAGGCATTCTACATGCCCATAGACTGAACACGTAATACGCATGTACATGGCGTCGCCGTTTTCACAAATTCATGTTTTAGTAGTTTACATGGAGACGATAACAGTATCGTTTTCAAAAACTTAAATGTTGTCCATAACTGTGTCATGTAAACGGCCCCTTAGTTTCAGCTACACAAAGTATTTAAGTGAAATTATAGTTTAATTTTATAATTGAATATTAAGTCGACTCAGATGGATTGTACTGTAGTGGACTGTACTCATAAATATTCGTTTTTAAACTTTGGTTTAAGGCAATCGGTTTCCTCAAATGGTTTGAGTTATCTTAACTCGTTGAGTTTGCATTCAATGCAATATTATATCATAAAATGGAATGCCAATGAAACAGTTCAGTACAAAAACCTGATTAATGATTAACTCTAACTACAGTTATCACACTCTCTCATAAAATGATTAAAATTTAACATACATTTTTCTGGAATAAGCCTAGACAACATACAGAAGCCACGGCTGTAAAAATATTATTATGCTAATAGCTGTCTGTCTTTATTACTTTAGACTCAGGACAGGTTTGCTTATAGTGATGCAGTCTAAATTTGCAATAAATAACACAAAATCTGCTCCTAGGTGATGATTCAATGCATCAGTTGTGCAACTAATAGTGTTATTTACATGTTGTGATCCAAATGCATATGAGTATTAAGATTATTGTGTGGGGAATTTTAGAATATGCTTAATGCTCAGTTCTTTAGCTAAACTATTTAAAGCATTTGAATCCAAGAATAGATGATAAATGTCCAAAAATAAAGTTTGTTTGGACTGATAAGCACCTTTCGCAATGCTATATTGTGACCGTAACTTGGTGTGGGAGTTCAGGGGGTGTTTGACCAGAGTAGATGTCTTTTAAGGTCTTGACACACATAATTGTTTAAGAGAGAGTGTGTGTGTGTGTGTGTGTGTGTGTGTGTGTGTGTGTGTGTGTGTGTGTGTGTGTGTGTGTGTGTGTGTTACTTTATGTAACTAACAAAAATACTTTATCTAACATACACTACAAAGGTAAAGTCATGTGGCTTTTTATATGGCCATTTGTCGTGCTGGAACAGAAAAAGGCTTTCCACAAACCGTGGCAATAAAGTTCGAACTAGCACGTAGTTCCTTATAATGTAATTTTATGATGTGGCATTATGATTTTTCTTGGGTTTTTCTCAAACCTGGGAATAAGAAATGTGGGCCACGTAGTGTACACTATCAACACACATGATAACTCATGTTATCAGCCGTCAGCACAAATCTCACCAGAGCCACATTTTCTAAACCGCAGTTCTATAAAACGTATACTAAATTATTTATGTAATTGTGCAATAAAATTTAAACATCTTTCTCTTGGCTTTTTTTTTTTTACTTCCATCAAGTTTAAAATAAACTTAGCATTGATAAAATGTCACAAAAAAAATGTAAATGTTATTTTTAAAATGTTTGTTTATGCTTTTGGAGTAATTTAGGATCTTTATGTAATCACATTTATCTGAATTTTAACAGATTTGACCATAATCAAGTTTTGAAAAAAAAAAAGTACCCCGTCTGACTACTTAGGTAACATTTAGAGTGCAATAAACTTTTAGATTTTTGGACTTTGCCTCAGATCACATTCCTGCAGACCTATTTCAGGATAAATGTTTGCCCTGTGCAAACTAAGTCATCTATATTTATCAAGGGTTTAAGTTCAGTAGCTATTTTTGAATTTAACCTAAATGCCGTAAAAAAAAAAAAAAAAAATAAAATACTACTGCTATTACACTACATAAATCAATCTAATATAATATAATATAGAAAATATAATATAGGCAAACATTTCTGCAAGCTCAAATGTCTGTTATAGCACACAAAGATGAAAACATGCCTGCTTTAGTGCATCACAGTATAATTCCCTTTGATTATACACTGCCGTTCACAAGTTTGGGGTCGCTAAGATTTTTAATGTTTTTAAAAGAGTCTATTCTGCTCACCAAAGCTGTGTTTATTTGATTAAAAATACAGTAAAAATTGTGAAATATTATTCCAGTGTAAATCAGCTGTTTTCTATGTGAATATATAGTAAAGTGTAATTTATTCCTGTGATCAAAGCTGAATTTTCAGCATCATTACTCCAGTCTTCAGTGTCACATGATCCTTCAGAAATCATTCTAATATGATGATTTGATGATCAAGAAACATTTATGATTATTATCAGTGTTGAAAACAGGTCAGATTTCTGTGGAAACGGTCATACATTTTATTTCTCAGGATTCTTTGATGAATAGAATTCATTTATTTGAAATAGAATCTTTTGTAACATTATAAATGTCTTTACTGTCACTTTTGATCAATTTAATGTGTCCTTGATGAATAAAAGTATTAATTTCTTTAACTTCTTTCCAAAAAAAAAAAAAATTCTTACTGACCCCAAACTTGTGAACGGTAGTGCATATATATTTCCTTTGTATATATATATATATATAGGCCTAAATATAATAGTAAATTATTAATATGTTTGCTTTTATTTCATACATATTTATTTAAATTGTAGACATCTTATTAATTGTATCAAATCACAATTTGAACTTCTCAGGTCATGTTCACTGTGAAGCGCATGATCACACGTGTGGCCTTGATAGCTAGGTTGCCAAGGTGATGGTTGAGATTAAATGTGTATGTGTGTGTGTTTGATCAGGTGTGTATGTGTGTGTGTGTGTGTGTGTATGTGTACAGAGGGCAATGATCTCTTTGACCACACCTCTCCACCTCCTTCACCGGAGCATAAAAACAGCTGAGCATCTCCATGCACCTCACACACATTCAAACTTTAGCAAATCAACGCTCATCCTAAACTTGTTTGGAAACACTTGCAAAGATGCCGTGTCTTACTTCAGCTCGTAGGCAGAGGACACCGAGTGACTTTGAGTCAGTACTGAAGAGAATTCTCATGGTAAGAGACTTGACTTTAAGGGTGCCCAAATAATGGGAATGAATCATTATACCTGCTAATTTCGGTTCATTGGCACTACTTCGATTGTTACAACCACATTTGAGATCATCTTAATCATATGTTAATATCAAATTATGTATTCTCAGAAAAAACTATCATCAAATACTATTCACTTATTTGAATCTCTCTCTCTCTCTCTCTCTCTCTCTCTCTCTCTCTCTCTCTGACATATTCTACAGGTGGACCAAATTCTGTCTGAATTCCTTCTGAGTAAAGAAGACCTAGAGGAAGTGATGAGGAGAATGCGAAGAGAGATGGAGAGGGGACTGCGTGTGGAGACACATGATGAAGCCAGCGTCAAAATGTTGCCCACTTATGTCCGCTCCACACCTGAAGGCTCTGGTAAGAGCTCTAAATACAAGTTCTAAATACAAAATAGTCAAATGAAACAAAAAAGTGCTGTATTTCATTTTTTTTTTTTTTTTGGTGGTGGTTGAGTAGCATGATATGCTGCATTTTATAATTTAATTAGGGCCGTGAAAAGATTAATCGCGATTAATCGCATCCAAAATAAAAGTTTGTGTCTACATGATATACTGTATGTGTGTGTACTGTGTATAATTATGTTGTATATATAAATACACACACATATGCATGTATATATTAAAGAAATATTTGCTTGTATATATTTATATATAATTTATATTATATATAAATAAATTTAAATATTTTATATATAAATAACACATTTTCTTAAATATATACATGCATATGTGTGTATTTATATATACAAAATAATAATACACAGTACACTACACACACATATATCATGAAGACACAAATTTTTATTTTGGATGCGATTAATCGCGATTAATCTTTTCACAGCCCTAAATTTAATGTTTAACAAATGTATTTTATAAATACAGTTTGAAATAAAAACGTTTTGTTTTGGATTTTCATATTTTATGTCATTTTTTTTATGTTTTATGTTGCATCAGACATTTGATGCTGTTATCAAGCACATATTCAGCTTAAAGGGACGGTTTGTCATCTATTGATTCTGTCATACTTTTCTCGCCCTTATTTCCAAATCTTTATGACTTTCTTTCTTTACAAAAGAAGATATTTTGAAGAATATGGTTTACCCATTTTTTTTGTGTTCAGCTGAAGAAAGAAATTCATACAGGTTTAGAACACCTTGTATGCAAAAATTAAAGGGTTAGTTCACCCAAAATTTTTAATTCTGTCAGTAATTACTCACCCTCATGTTGTTCCAACCGCGTAAGACCTTCGTTCATCTTCGGAACACAAATTAAGATATTTTTGATGAAATCTGAGCCATGTCTCACTCCTCCATAGGCTTCTATGTGACCGAAACTTGCTGGCCCAGAAAAGTTATTAAAGAGATCGTTAATATAGTCCAAGTGACTCCAGTGGCTCAATCTTAAGTATATCAAGCGACGAGAATACTTTTTGTGCGCAAAAACAAACAAAAATAACGACTTTATTCCACTATTCATTTCCTTCTCTCTGGACCTCTAGTTGGTTCGCGTAGTGTTTTTGCGCAGCGCGTCTGTGTTACACGTCACCACGTAGGCTCACTATTGGCCGACGCTGGTCATGTGTGTGATGCGTGATGACGTGCAACACAGACGCGCAGCGCAAAAACACTACGAGGCCCAGAGAGAAGGAAATGAATAGTGGAATAAAGTCGTTATTTTTGTTTGTTTTTGCGCACAAAAAGTATCCTCGTCGCTTGATATACTTAAGATTGAGCCACTGGAGTCACTTGGATTATATTATCGATCTCTTTAATAACTTTTCTGGGCCAGCAAGTTTCGGTCACATAGAAGCCTATGGAGGAGTGAGACATGGCTCAGATTTCATCAAAAATATCTTAATTTGTGTTCCGAAGATGAACGAAGGTCTTACGCGGTTGGAACAACATGAGGGTGAGTAATTACTGACAGAACTTTCATTTTTGGGTGAACTAACCCTTTAAGAATTTTCAATTTTGGGTCATCTATCCCTGCGTGAAGTAAATATATTGTTATTTGCTATGAGTTGAATCATTATCAGTTTCTTTTAGGTTAATTTATGTACATTGACGAAAAGTGTAAATAAATGGTCTTTTCCTGGAACCTGATGTTGATCCGCATGACTCATAATATTGCTGATGTTGATTCATGTGACTCATCTCAGAAGTGGGTGATTTCCTGGCACTTGATCTTGGAGGGACAAACTTCCGAGTGATGCTGGTGAAAGTGGGTGAGGATGAAGAGCGAGGCTGGAAGGTGGAGACCAAGAATCACATGTACTCCATCCCTGAAGACGCAATGACCGGCACAGCTGAAATGGTGAGATGTTAAAAAGGTCAAACACTCTGTATAGAGTAATAGAGCAATATAGACTTACACATATTCTGACATTTTAGTCTCCTCCATCTCATTTTGTACCCCGTTTTCTCTCCATAAAGTTGTTTGACTACATTGCCGAGTGCATATCTGACTTCCTGGACAAACATAATCTGAAACATAAGAAGCTTCCACTGGGATTCACCTTCTCTTTTCCAGTCCGTCATGAGGATTTGGACAAGGTCAGTGTCTGCAACCAATTAAAGTCAGGATGAAATGGAAGTTGCGATAATATTTCCTTCTCTATTGTGACGTATAACGGCTTCTCGAACAAGAATAAATGCAGGGCAGGACTAGATTTTGTCTATTTGGAATTGATTGGATGGTTGTGGTTTGCTATTGCTGTGATGTCATGTGAGTGACAGGTGGTCCCGCCCTCTCATCGCTAAACACATCATCATTGAAGAGAAGGGATGGAATTTAGCATTTTAATGTGGATGTGCTTCGTTGTGTAACATAATATTTTTGTTTATATTGTAATAGGGCATTCTGCTTAACTGGACTAAAGGCTTCAAGGCCTCTGGCGCTGAGGGCAATAACATTGTGGGTCTACTGAGAGATGCCATTAAAAGGAGAGGGGTTAGTATGCATGAGTTACCTATACTAAAAATTTCCAGCACAAATTCTGTTCTGGGATCTTGTTTAACTGGTAATGGAAAGCTGCTCTCAAACTAAAAGTACATTAGACATCTTAAAAGCTTATAATAAACGGCTTAAACAGCTGTCCTATAAAAGTGATCGGATTTTTTTTTAGGACTTTGAAATGGATGTGGTAGCCATGGTGAACGACACAGTAGCCACCATGATCTCCTGCTACTATGAAGACCGCAGCTGTGAAGTTGGCATGATAGTAGGTAAGAGAGTGACCGCACACACTTAGACCCATGTAAATATAATTAGAGCTCGGACATAAACTTTATAACAGGAAGATGAGATATTTTAACAGCCATTCCGGAAAAAAACAGCATGGCTATAAAGCAATATGCCTGAAGCTTTTAGTCTAATGTTTTTTTGTTGTTTTCATTTTTTCATGGTTTCTCAGGTACAGGCTGTAATGCGTGTTATATGGAGGAGATGCGTAAGGTGGAGCTGGTGGAAGGAGAGGAGGGGAGGATGTGTGTGAACACGGAGTGGGGAGCGTTCGGGGACAACGGTGAACTGGAGGACTTCCGCCTGGAATACGATCGGGTTGTTGATGAGACGTCACTAAACCCTGGACATCAGCTGTGAGTGATCTCGAACAATTCTGGGCAAATTGGTATTTAAATCTGGAAATGAACAAAAATAAATAAATAAAAACAAAGGAGTGTTATGAGGTAAAATGAATAGACAGAAAATTCTATTTAATTCTAAATGTTCTATTTATTGCTTCCACTGAAGCACAATATGCTCTTTAGAACATGATATAATGATATAATGTCATAATTTTTACTATATTACAAAAATGTAAAATAAAAGCCACTGAGACCACGTTGGTAATCTGAAATTTAAATTCATATTTAAAACTGAAAATAACCAAAGTTACATTTTCTTTTACAATTTCAAAACAAAGGAAGGTTAGGAGATAAAACGAATATGAAATATGTCTTAAATATTTCTCCACAATTTATTTCTTCCACTGAAGTACAAGATGCTCTTTAAAACATGAGATAATGATATAATTTGTCATAAACAATTGACTATATAATAAAAATGTAAAATAGAAGCCACTGAGATCACTTTGATATTCTAGAATTCTAATTTCTTAAATATTTCGCAATATTTCTTAAATATTTTATATATATATATATATATATATATATATATATATATATATATATATATATATATATGTATAATGATATAATATGTCATAATTTTTACTATATTATAACAATGTAAAAAAAAGCCACTGAGACTACGTTGATAATCAGAATTATTTTTTTTTTACAATTACACACAAATTAAGGTTAGAAAAATTAAACAGAAGGAAGATTCTAATATATATATATATATATATATATATATATTTCTGCACAAGTTATTGCTTCCATTGAAGCACAAGATGATATAGTGATATGTCATAGAAATGTATAAAAATGTAAAATAGAAGCCACAGAGAACACTTTGATACTCTGGAATTTAAATTAATTTTTAAATCCGGAAATAAACAAAGTTCTACGATTAAAAAAACAAAAACAAAGGAAGTAAAATGAATAAGAAATATTTCTTAAATATGTCTTAAATATTTCTGCACTATTCATTGCTTCCATTGAAGCACATGAGATAATGAAATAACAGAAGCATTTTTAGTGATCTCAGACTTTTGGGTCCCACTCTATATATACCAAATTCTGGCATGAAACTCTATATGGCGCAGGCTGATAGGTCCTTAACTCGTTTGGTAGCGATCGCATCACCATCTACATAGCGCAGCTGATTGGTTGCTGTTGCATCAGAGGCCAATAAGCTGCGACTCAACATTCAAATACTGGTAGTGTTGCTGTTAGGGTGCTTTCAGAAACCCTCCCCCTTCCCCAGCTCCACCTGTATAGATCTGCTACGGGGCGGGAGGGGATGTCTTACATGCTCACAGCAATGTCTGTGAATGTATTGGCAGTAGCAAGACTCGGTACTCAATACCGTTACAATGCCAATCTCGCCAAGAGTTGTCATGACAAAACTTCAGTAAACTAAAATGTCTTCAAGTTCAGAACACAACTAACAATTAAGTTTAATTTAAACATGAACTAGTATTCACAAAAATATAGAGCTATGCATCTTTTTTGGATATTCTAGGGTATTTGTAATGCAATTTTGATCTAAAACAATCGCAGGAACATGTTATTTCAGCTATGAAATAAACATTTAATGCATGATATTTTGTAGACAAGACATCAGTCTATGCTATGATTTTACATATATCAAACAACTTTGCGTTATATTCAAAGATACATGCACAATTTCCTCAGATATCTTTTTGTAACTAGACACACTTTTTGAGCAACAGTTTGACCAGTGGCCGAATCTGATGTCCTTACATGCTTCCAAATTCATGAAGAGCTTAGTTAGATCAGCAGCCTGGAGCTCTTATGTGGTCTCCAGGTGACAAGGGTTGTTTTTCTGTACATGTGGAGACACTGACGGTAGCCACGTCAGTGCTGGAATACACACGGCTGGATTAATGGCCAGGGAAGGAGATCATTAGTGAAGCTGCTCGCTTAATGGGTATTTACAGTGTATGTTAAAAGATACAGTGGAGCTCAATGGGCTGCTACTGTGTCCGTGTCACTTTAGGCCATTTGTATTTCTTGATTATCCTCAGGCTCCTATCATTCACTTTTTTATTAATGCTGCTGAACCTGAGCCACTTGATATTGATGACGGTTGTCAGTGTTTTGTCAATGTTGATCTAATATGCACATTTTCTTCTCTCATATCTCTAGGTTTGAGAAGCTGATTGGTGGGAAGTATATGGGGGAGCTTGTGCGTCTTGTGCTGCTAAAACTAGTGAATGAAGATCTGCTGTTTAACGGCGAAGCCTCAGACCTTCTGAAAACACGTGGAGCTTTTGAAACTCGCTTTGTCTCCCAGATTGAGAGGTAGGATTGAACTGCTGACCATAAAAAGAGAGATTTTTATATTTAAACATTCCTAAATCAAGATACATTTACTTGAAAAGCAAAATGACTTAAGATATTAGTTTTTTTTTTTGAATCTCTAACAGTCCTTGTGAAGAAGAACACTTAATTGCATTGAATGTGCACTTGTAGTATACTTAAAAACAACTTAAAGATCACTGGCCTGTACCACCTGACCGCTGCTGATTACTGACGTCTGTCTAACTCTTAACATGAAATGCGCTGATGATGTGTGATGTCTGCGCGAGTAGGGTGTTATAAAATACATGACAGGCAGGTAGGACATCATTGGACCATAAAATGTTTGTCCAATCATTGCATTCGGTCCGAATGCAATGATTGGGCGAACATTTTATGGTTCTATGCCTTCAACAGATGAGATATATATAGCCTACATATTAGACCACTTAACTTAGTGATTGCTATCAGGAAGAGACTTTCAAGCAGCATAACAAAAACATATTTCTGGAACAAATCACCTTCCCTGACTTTAAGTGTCCAAAAACAATATATTCAGTTCGCACTTAAGTATCTTTTTCAAAGTATATTATATCTGTAAATCATGCTAAAGTGTACTTTTCACATGCCAAAGAGAATGAAAAGATTATAATATACATTTTATTTTTCATTTCAGTGACACAGGGGACAGAAAGCAGATTTATAACATCCTAAGTTCACTGGGAATCTTGCCGTCCGAGCTGGACTGTGACATTGTACGTCTGGCATGTGAGAGTGTGTCTACGCGAGCCGCACACATGTGCGGAGCCGGACTCGCTGGCGTCATCAACCAAATGAGGGAACGCCGTTGTCAAGAGGTACTGAAGATCACTGTGGGAGTCGATGGCTCTGTCTACAAACTACATCCTTGGTGAGTACAAGAGGAGAGGGAGGCAAGGCAAACAAAGATAAATGAGGGGGAAATTAAGAGGAAGCAGTTTGACATGATGAGTAAGGGATATAAACACAATTAAAATTGTCTCGTGTGTTTCCCTTGCTTTGACCTTCCAATTCTTCCATTCAGTTTCAAGGAGAGGTTCCATAAGCTTGTGTGGGAAATGACTCCTCACTGCAAAATTACCTTCATCCAATCAGAAGAAGGGAGCGGTCGTGGTGCGGCTCTCATTTCTGCTGTGGCGTGCAAGATGGCCGCCTGCATGCTGACACCATGAGAAACCACACCATTCGTCTTTGTCAGGTGGAACTGTAGAATCACCACTGACCCGCAATGTTAGAGCGGTCACCGAAAGCCTTCCTTATGGTGAAAGTGCTTTTCTCCTTTCGAACATTGCATTGCGGATGTGAAGTGGGCGGCTACAGTGTTGTTTGGCAACATCTATTAACCACGTGCATACAGCCCACTGAAATATTTAACATAGGCTATGTATCATTTAAAGCCATTAAGCCAGATATTTACAGTTAAATGTGCTTTTCGACACAACATACATCGTTTATTATCGCTATTGTCCTGAGCACATTCAGGTAACGTCACATATATTGCACCTTCATGGTTGTTTCGGAGGATAGGAGAGAAGCGGAGGAAACTAGATGTGATTGTATATAAATGAACTGTTCAGGTCCAGCAAGGTAATTGTGCACTGTTTATTGTTTGTTTTATTTATGAACTATTAAATTATGTTTATATTCAGTGGTAATCAGAACTGTTAAATTATTTAATGCAGGACTTTAATATACTTTGTACATGTGAAAATGATTAATTATTGTAAATAAAGCTGTTGTACCATTGACTGATATGCTGTTTTTTTAGGGGTCTGTAATCCTAGTGAAGTTTACATGAACATTACACTCAAAGACAAAAAGTCAATTAAAAATATGTATCAAAATAAATGAAATGATCTATCCTGATCCAGCCTTTTATAGGGAACAAGAAGGCAAAAGCCCCCTCTTGAGTGTGTGAACATTTAATGCATCTAGTTATTGGTGGAGCAACTTGGTGTTTGTTCATTTCACAGTGCATTGTGAACTAGGCATTTTAACTAAGGTAGTTAACTAATGTTAACTAATGAACCTTATTGTAAAGTGTTACCAATAAAATTAAACGCACTTCTGCATCATCACGAGATAATTTCAGCGATTCTCACTAGAAGATTTTATAAATGCTAGATTAAATTAGTTTTTATCATTGCACATCATGGATCAGGAATTGCAGTGACATGTTAAGGAAAGTGTTGTGGAGGTGTGAAAACTACCATTGGGAGACGTTAACCACTTATAAGGCAAGCTATACTTGTTACTATTTAACAATATTTTATTAAATTACAATAATCATAACATCTGCTGGCTGGTTGTGTTTGATAAAACTGCTGTCGAAAAAGCAGAATAAAAACTCTATTATATAAAAATATATAATATAACTAACTATTAAATGTATTTAAATGTATAATTCATGATTAAAGCAATGAAGTCTTGCATACCGTTTTGGAGTAGAACTTTATAAAAGGTGTGACAAATCAGATCCTCCCTCGATTGATCACAGACCTGTCCTACAAATACAAAACCTTAATTGAAAGAAAACAAGTTGACAAAAAGATTGAATCCAATATTTGGTGATAATACAGCATAACAAGAGATTTATATGTTTTTTTTAATTGTTGTTGCTGTTGGCTGGTCATTTTTAACACCACATGTGACTTTGTTCCATTTTGTACAAAATTAAAGAATTTCAAAACAAACTTCCTGGTTAGACATTAAAGCACATGTTTTCCATATTTTGTTGAATATTGACAGATGTATCCATAAATAATGACTTTTTCACTCAAAAACGGAGGTGCATTAGCTTAGATCAATGAGGCCTATGATCAATCAGTTTCAGAAAGAAATAGGCAGCAAAACCTGTCCTAATTGAAAGAAAACAAGTTGACAAAAAGATTGAACCCAATATTTGGTAATAAGAATTCAGGTGGATGACACGTGAAGTGAGGTGTTACTGCCACCTGGTGCTTCTTAAGTATAAATATTTGTTTTCATACATGGAGGCCTCATTAGCGGCTATTTCTATGGGCCATGCGCAAGCCATCCGCCATATTGGAACGGTCAAAGCTGGTCAGTCAACACTCGAGAGCAAGCTTGACTGTGCGCCTGCAACCTAGGTATAAGCATGTTTGAATATCTATACCTGCAATAGACTTCAGTGGGTGGTTTTGCTAAACTAACACAATACAACAAGACGACGACGTTGCCTAACACGACATTAAAAAGTTACCATGCCTACAATATTGTTAATACATATAAAAACAGAAACCAACACGTATATTCTCACCCGTGAAAAGGTCATCCCATTTCTTCAGGAATTTACATCTCTGTGGTTTTTACAACCAGATGCTGCTTAAAGGTAGGGTAGGCAATTTTCGGAGCGGCTAGCAATAGCAAGTTAGCTTTGAAAGCATAAGATCCCACCCTCCCTTTAGAGCATCTCCATACCCACGCCTCCTTCAAAACACATGAATGCACACAGCAGAGTCTGCAAAGCCTCACGAGACGAGAGACGGTGTAAAACTACCTCATGTCTCAAAGCACACAACATCAGTGGCGGATTTAGGCATGGGCAACATGGGCAACTGCCCAGGGCGGCATCTTGACAGAGGCAGCGAAAAAAAAGCCAGTGAAAAAAAAAAGTCGTCGGCCACGCAACGCGATAAAAGACAATAGAACCAGTTTTAACTGGATGTGGCGCAATGCGAGCAACAAATCTCCGACAGTAAACTGATGCCTCGTTCTATTTATGACGTACTGACACGAAGGACAAATGCTTTGCAACGGGCGCTTTGTCGTGTGTAGACAACTTTTAGCTGTTGCGACGCGAGCGACAACGGTCGCATCCGGCGTAGACACGGTGTAAGCACCAGGAGCCTAAATTAGAAAAAATTAAGATGGGAAACATGCAAAAAACTAAGGAATGTAGCCTGTGCAGCTATCACTCATCTCTTCATGCTACGCTATCTCACGACCAATTCGTACGAATTCGTATGAGTGATTAAAAGGTGGCTAATCAAGTGAGGTCGTACGAATACCCATGTGATGGGTAGGTTTAGGGCCGGGGTCAGGGGTAGGTCATTCGTACAAATTCATACGGATTTGGCAATTCGTAAAATATGTATGATGTAGCAAAAATCGTACGTACGAGTGAGGTCGTATGAATCTGTACGAATTAGCCACCTCGTAAAATTTGTACGAATTGCCGTGAGATCGGGTTGCGTTATGAGTATTATATTATGCATATAATAAAATAGGCTTAAATCACATACATTATATTATATGTTGGTTGCTCTTACACATTAACACACAACAAAATTAACACTTTTTCTGTCTAACTAGCTAATGGGTGATTCGCCCAGGACGCCATATGAGCTACAATAATACATTATGAATGAACATAATGAACATTACAGTAATAATGAACATAAACAACTTAAAAAGTTGAAACACGCTGATGACGTGTGATGTCTGTTCACATCTTAAGCATGTGTTGATTTGTTACTTAAGAAGGTTTGGAACAAGTGAAGCTAAATTATTTTATTTTATTCTAGGTTGTCATCTAATGCTGAAAAGGCAGAATTATATTATGAAAATCATATCAGCCATGGTAAAAACACTATTCCATGCACTTCTTTTACAAGAGAAGGGACACAATCAATAGATGTGATTGGTGAGACCACTGTTCAAGTTTCAAACTAGTTGTTCCAGATTTTAAAATCTCGACCCTTTCAGAAACATTCTCTGGCCCATACACTTACCAACACACTGTGCTAACATCACTCTGTACGTTTTGTGAGCTTTAACCCCTTCTTTCATTTTTATGATACATTGCTAAACATCTGAAGAAATGGAAAAAGAAGCTTGTTGCCCAAGACATACAAGTGCAGGCAGGCTGCTACATTTAGCAATGCAAAATGCAATCTTCAGCGTGGGAGAACCGGTAATTTTGGCTTTACATAATATTGCTATATATGTGTATGATTACGTCACTGAAAGTAAAAGCATGTGGTCGTGGGCCGTTTCTTACTCTTCCATTTCTGCTTTTCTCTGATGTCAGACCATCAAAAGCAGAACTGTGATTATGAAGTAAATTGATATAATGGGCAACTTTTCACCCTCTGCATGATGGTGTAGACAGTGTGTCATAATCAAATGTTTGATGTCTCTATGAATAATTTTTGTATCAAAAATATGTTATAGCGTCACTGTCAAGGAAAAACTTTAACAGTAATCATACTGCAGGGGGTTAATTATTGTTTGATATCAAACTAATTATTGTGGGGGAAAATGTAATAAACAAAAATGTAATTGTTTCATTCTCCCTCCAACATTATTATATATAAAATAAAATGTAAAATGACTGTACATCAATGGCGCTGTTCATAATATTAATTTAATATATAAATATTTTGTAAATAACTGTAGTATTTAATGTTAGTAATATAGTTGTTTTTTTTAAAAGAGCCAGCTTTAGGTGCAACAGTTTTATACAATATATGCAACAGAGGGTTTCTGGAACTAGATGGCAGTGTAACACAATATAAACCATAATTGTATCTCAGAGTATTTAACCCATTCAGACTGTGCGACCATTGGAATGGACATCACATGGTTTTTGATTTTATATTTTATGTTTTTATAATAGTATGACCCATAACTTAATCTGATTGAGCTTTGAGGCATCACAAAAGACATGTGGTTAACCAACTAGACAGGAAAAGGAGGAGCTCCTTTTTTTTTTACCTTTTATATGCAGATTTATGTTCATGGTAGCATCATCAACTTACACCTATTATAAGCTAAATTATATCAAGTGATAATATTCAAAGTTAATTTAAAGATTGTTTAGAGCTGTAGAACACAGGATTTATTAAAAGTGTGATGTCAATTGCAATAGACATTAGGTTTTAAAATGAATTATTCAGATTTTAATCAGATTTTATGCCTTCAATGTTGTGATCATAAACTGTCATTGGATTTTTCATTAGTTTTAGTGAAAAACAGAAACAGTGAATGTGAAATGAGTGAAACACAAAACACACACACACACACACACACACACACACACACACACACACACACACACACACACACACACACACACACACACACACACACACACACACACACACACACACACACACACACACACACACACACACACACACACACACACACACACGCACACACACACACACACACACACACACACACACACTGATGCCTTGATGCTATATGCACACCATCATATATTTATCAAAACCAGCAACAAACACACCCACAGACACAGACACTTATACACACATACTCTAATTCACCCACTGCAAACAACAAAAAGAAAGTCATCTTCCCTTTTTATACATTTTTATTGCATTGCTCATTGTTACAGTGTGTGTTATTTTCAAAATATTCAGTGCTGGGTCATGCTGTGTTTAAACTTTAGCTCATAAGTGAGGATTTTTTTCTCAGTGGAATTCAGGTGTGAAGGGGTTAATGTGCTTTTTGAAAAATGACACCCCAAAATAAAAAGTCTTCCATTATTTACTCACCCTCATGTTTTTTTCCAGAGGTGGACAGTAGTGAAGTATTTTTACTTTACTCAAGTAAAATTTTCAAGGTGTCTGTAGGCTACTGAGTGTTTTTCTTTGGGAATCTTTTACTTCACTACATTCCAAAGCATAGGCTGTACTTTTTACTGCGCTACATTTCATAAATAAAAGTCCATGGTCCATTATTATTTTATAAAAAAATTTTTTTACCTTTAGGGTAGACTGAGTACAGTTGAGACACTTTTTGCGTTTTGATAAATAGATACTGAAAAGAAGTGAATTTCCACATGACATGCCACATGACATTTGTCATGTAGTTTATATTTTCCACAATTAGCTCATAAAAATAAGGTGCCTTTTGTCTCAACTTTGTCTCAACTGTACCCATATGTGGTACAGTTGAGACAGTGCCATGGTACAGTTGAGACGCCCATTTTTAATGATGTAAAGGTAACTAACCATTCATTGTAAATATAAAAAATAAAGACAAGTAAAGAAAATAACAATTGGGCAACATTTTTGTTTATTCATCCATTTATATTCATTCATTTTATTTAAATTAGCACTGGTTAAAATTTATAAAGCAGGAACAAGATATGAAACAATATTCATTAATAATACACAGTTTAAATATCACAAATATCAACATTTATTTTTGCATCCTGCTGGCTAATTACGAAGTTTAACCTATTATCATTACACTGAATAACTAA
This sequence comes from Rutilus rutilus, assembly GCF_951802725.1. Taxonomy (NCBI): domain Eukaryota; kingdom Metazoa; phylum Chordata; class Actinopteri; order Cypriniformes; family Leuciscidae; genus Rutilus; species Rutilus rutilus. Next base: position 14,469,468 of record NC_140232.1, on the reverse strand, counting down.
ACAGTGTGTGACCTAATAGAACTCTATCGGGGGTCCACAGTTAATACACGTACGTGTGTCTCAACTGTCCCCTGCTGGCCACCTTGCACTTTTGCAATTACCTTGCATGACACATTGACACAATACCATGAAATATGCCAGTTTTAGGGCACAGAATAACATTTGTGGTGATACCAGTTACGTTTAACAGTCACATAAGGATAAGCTATTCACTGTGGAGAGTGCATGGTGAAGTGAACGTCGATACCTTAGAATTTTTCTTTTTTTTCCGATATCTTCGGATCGCGTCCGTTGTTCAAATTTCCCACGATCAAAGAGGACACTAATACGCATGTGCACAGCAAAAAATCACAACTTGTGCTTGCTGCGAACGCAATTTATTTAAGGTGTCTCAACAGTAGGCTACACAGTCTACCCTACATTATCAAGTAGGCTACATTATACATTTTGTACTTTCTTACTTGAGTAAAAGTAAGAAAGTACTAGATTTCCAACGTAATTAAGTATGTAAATGAAATTCAAAATGAAACTTAGTGCAGTAAAAGTACGACATTATGCTTTGGAATGTTGTGAAGTAAAAGTTTTCCATAGAAGATATCGTTTAGCCTATGTTTTGTAGCATAAAACACTTTTATATTGTTTATAGTAAAACACTTTTACTTTGTTATTCTTTTAGCCTACCTATGAATCCGAATGAAAATGAAGTCTTGCACATTCACAGATAATAGCTTACATCGCGTTGCAAAATAGGGTGAAGAGACTAGGCCCCGCCCACTAGATTTATGTACCACGGCCACTTTAAGAGCAAACTCGGAGAGATTTTACTTTTCACACTGGGCGCCTCGTGATGATCAAGGGAACACACACACACACACACACACAGAAACATGTGGACGGAGGTTAGAAACAACAACAACAGCTCTCTTCACGAAGAACCACAGGACCACAGTCTCAAACAGGTAAAGCAAACGCATGAGAAACAATGCAATGCAATACTAAACTCTGTTCTGCAGTATGTGTTATAAATGCTCCACCTGTTGAAAGGCTTTTTAAAGACAGTGTCTTTTTAAGATGAGGAAAGTAGTACTGTTTCATATACAAAATAGGTCAGTGTATCAGAATAGCTAACCATTTTTTAATTAACTTTTTTGTTAATATTCATTGACATAAAGTTACATTTTGAAAGACAGATGACTGCATTTGCAGCACAGATCAACTGTTGTTTTGAGGAGCAAAACTACTTCTTGGGAAACAGTAAACTCTCTCTCAATCTCTCTCTCATTTCCTGTCTTCCAGCATGTTTTGGAAACTTTCAGTCATGGCATAGTTTCTTATCTTTGTTAAACACATGCCCCCCTCCTTCTCTCTTTGTCCTTTAAAGCCACCATGAAATCAAAATGGACTATTCTTTTTTTGTTTTTTTTATTGAATGTTTCAGGATTTATTATTAAAAATAATTCTTTCCAAATTCATTTACCCATGTAATCTTTACTCAAAATAACTTACCCTCCCTACTGGAATGGCATTTCTTCTCTGTTGGCATTTTTTTCAGCGCAAGGCCCTACGTTTTTTTTTCTTGTTCGAAAAGCAGTTTCACTTGGATACATTGCAATAGGGTTAGAAACAACCATCGTAACTTTGTTTCATGCTGACTTTAAGCACATATCAGTGATTGGATAGACTGACTCTGTTGATACTTTTGACAAATATGTTTAAAATGATGTACACTTGTATTTGATGATGACTACTTCAGCTATATCAGTGGCCTAGACAGTTCTATTTTATTCTACGTGATGGGGCAGGTCCGCCCTCACTGGAGCTGCCATTTTGGAATCACATGACTAGCCAAAAGGCTTGTTCGACTTGAACCGGCGCTGCACAGACCGATCGGTTTATGACATCAAAGTACCCCGAGAGCAATTCAAAAGCATATAGGAGCCGTCTACTTTCTATTCGCTCTCGCGGTACTTTGATGTCATTCACCGATCGGTCTGTGCAGCGCCGGTTCAAGTCGAACAAGCCTAAATACTACCCTCTTTATGTCCATTACCAGACATGCTCTTATACAGAATATATTAATCATGGCAGAGAAATAAATGCTACGTGTGAGAAGGTAATATCGAGAATGATATCTGTAGCTGTCATACAGTAACAGCATACAGGACATTATATCAATGCAATGTAATGTCACCTTATGCTTATTTATTTAACCCCTCCCTCACCCCCTCTATTATGGTATTTAACACCCACTTTTCCCAATTCAGTCAGGTAAAATCAAGCCACACCTATTATTTTCTCACTGAATAACCTGTTGTTTTCTCTCCCCAGATAGTTTCCCAAGTGTCTTCATGGCTCCCCTTCAGCTCTGATAGAAATGGTAATGCATTAACAGCCTTAATTACATCATGCTAATGATGGTGTACATTCTTTAACATAATCTTCATTGTCTCCACAGGCTCAGTAACTGCCAGCCCACCCCCTCTTGCTGAGACCCCCGTGAACAGAGAGAGTGGAATCATACCAGGTAGAGTTTCACTCTGATTTCCTGAGGTCACAATAGAGTGCAAAAGTGACCGCCTTTTCAGCTACACTACCATTCAGTCAGTTTTTTTATTAATACTTTTATTCAGCAAGGATGGATAAAAGTGATCATATATAATGTAAAAATTAATGCTGGTATTTTTTTCAATATATTAAAGTATCCTGGAATTTCAATGTTGATAATCATAAGAAATGTTCCTTGAGCAGCAGATCAGCATTTTAGATTTCTGCTCGTACATTTGAAGTTGATTCTCTGAGATTTCTTCACTTGTCAGTGATCTGGGGCCTCATTATAACCGTTGCGTACGCACAAAACAGGCCCTGAAAGAGGCGTACGCCACTTCCGACGCATAAGTTGTGATTTATAAAAACAAACTTGACGGGAAAATTTGCGCACCTGCACGCAAACTCTGACCCATGCGTACGAACGTTTTGGAGATGGAGCAGTTTGGCGACACCGATGGTGAGCTGGAGTTAAATGTCTTTTTGGTCACTTTTAGACAGAAAATCTAAAGACATATACAGAAAGATGATACAAAATATAATTTCACTCACCAAGCCTATAACTTGAAGCAAATATCCATCCCTTCTTAAATGTCCGCGCCAGCGAGCGCGTTGGGCCGTTTAGTGAAACTGACGCAAATAACAGTTTAAATAAATAAAATAATGATTTAAACGATGTTTTACTTCTGATATAAACATTTAGATTAAATATGCCATTCAAATTAATGGAGTTTAACACTTAAACATGAAATCATTACTGAGAAGTTACAACCTTTTTTTATATTCAATCAACAGAAATATTTGTTGTGGATGCGATGTTTTTGAACACTTTTCCTGTGGCGTGCTGTGTTTTAATGTTTTAACCACAGAGATAATTGCTTATCATGATAATACCAGATTGTCTGAGCAAATAATGCAAATAATGTGCAAATAATGCCCAAGGCCCATCTGTTTCCATTAAAAATATAATTCGGCCAGTGGAAAAGATTGAGAAAAACTTTCTCTGAAATGTTTTTTACACTATTTGATTTATGTATTCAAAAACAAGGCAAGGATAGGCAACTACTTGATTTTTATTAATGTAATGTGTCTTGTACCGTTAAACGTTATCACGTGGATGAATAATCATATGCAAATGATATGCAGATGAGGATCTGCATAGTAAAACTAGGCGTTGTAAGCTCCATATATGGTTATTTCGGGGTGGAGACGCATGTGCGCACAATCTTCCAATGACTGGGATTTATAAAGTGAATTCTGCGCAGGTTCTGGCGTACGAACGGTTTTATAAATCTGAATATTTTTTTGCGTACTCCATTTTTGGCTTTCGGGCGCACGTACACTTTTAGTAAGGTTCCTACGCACAGTTTTATAAATGAGACCCCTGACCTGTCCTTCCTCTTTTATTTCTGTTGTCTTCCTCGCTCTCATTCAGTCGGTCTTTGGCCAATTTTCCTCAGTCCTACCTTGTTCATTATCTGTTTGTTTACAAAAGAAGTACAGTTATAAATGTTGTCATGTCTTTCTTATCAAGCAGACATTAATCAGTCATGTTTTAAAACATACAAGTCCTGTCAAAATACAACCTTAGGGAACATGATTTATCTGGCAGCTCTCCTTTCTAATTGCTCTTTTTCCTATGGATCACATTTTTTTGTTTTTCTCTTCATGTTCCGAGAACAGTGGAAATCAAGCGTGAGATTAATAATTTGATTTCACAACTTGTATGACCTTTTGCCTGGGAAATACAACAAGGGGTTACATTATTTTTGTAGAAATATCAAACTCAATGAATTCTGGGGGAAAAAAACCCACCATACTGTATGAATACACAACATTTCTAGAGAAATCTCTCTCTCTCTGTGTGTGTGTGTGTGTGTGTGTGTGTGTGTGTGTGTGTGTGTGTGTGTGTGTGTGTGTGTGTGAATCGTTATTAAACACTAGGAATTTCTGGGCAGAATATCAGAGGCTGAGCTGATCATTTGAAATGAGGACATAACCTAATTTGTTTGCAAAATGTTTATGAAAATATCATTCATTAATTACATAGGTTGGCCCCAGAAGTATTTGGACTCCGATATCAGACTTAAACATTTCAATATTTCATTGCATTCCATAAAAGAGATTAAACCATGCAACTCACCTGGAAAGAAATGTTGCTAATATGATTTTGAGTGTTAAATCATTGCTCAAGACTGATTTTCCTTTTACCTGCTCACAGGTTTAAACAGGTTTCCATGTCATAACTGGAATTTTCCTCCTCCTCCATGCTTCCTCATTAGAGTATATATCTCTTTAAACACACAGGGTGTATGCCTTTCTATGTCTTGATTCTTGAATAAAAAACACTAATTAAAAATGTTCTTTCTCATTTAGTGAGACCTTTGACCTTTTAGAGGCCTAAAATACGTATATAAAGCAGCTATGATGTTTCATAAACTGACTATATGATATGGAGATGTTTACTAACAGTACCAATGTATCCACTAGGAAGGCCTCTCATTCGGTCACACTCTATATCAGCGTTATCTCATCTCTGCGTATAAGATCCAGATTATATGCTTCTTCAAATGTTTTCAAGACTGCAGACAGCGGTTTAACAGGCGTTTGGTGCGTTTGCAGGTGCGATCGCTGCCGCAGTGTTCATAGGCCTTCTGTTAGCCCTCTATGCTGTTCTTTGGAAATGCATGGGTACGCAACCGAAAAGGTATGAACCAGACAAACCTTTCACAAGGCGCAAGTGCAATGCTGTGTTTTGTTGCATTTTGTTTAGCATTTTACTTTTTTGTTTTGATTTTGTTTTGTTTTGCTGCAATTTGTTTAGCATTTTTACTTTTTTTGTTGTGTTCTGCTTATTGTGGGGACCAAAGTACCCCAGCCCAAAAGTTATGAACCAAACAAACCTTTCACAAGGTGCAAACCTTTCACTTTTTTGTTTTGTTGCGTTTTGTTTAGCATTTTACTTTGTTGTTTTGTTTTGCATATTGCTTGCATGTTTTTTTTGCACTCGTAAAGGTACGAACCAAACAAACCCTTCACAAATGCAATTCTGTGTTTTGTTGCATTTTGTTTAGAATTTGACTGACTTTTTTGTTTTTGTTTTGATTTGCTTTGTTGTATTTTGTTTAGGATTTGTTTTGTTTTGTTTTTTTGTTGATTTTGGTTTAGCATTTAACTATTAAAAAAAATGTTTTGTAGCATTTTTTTTTTTTTATTATTTTTTGTTTTGTTTAGTTTTGCACATTGTGGTGTCCAAAAGTAGACCAAACAAATCCTTCACAATGCCCAAGTGCAATGCTGTTTTTTGATGTTTTGTTGCATTTTGTTTAGAATAGTAATTTTTTTTGTGCATTTTTTTTTTAAATAATACATTTTGTTCAGCATTTGACTTTTTGTTGGTGTTTGTTTAGCATTTTACTTTTTTTTTTTTTTTTTGCATTTTACATTTTGGGTTTTTTTTTGTGCATATTGTGTACCCCAACCGAAAAGGTATAACCTTTTCACAATGGTGCAAGTGTAATGCTGTGTTTTGTGTTTTTGTTGCATTTTGTTTTACTTTTTTTTTTTTTTTTTTTTTTTGTGTGTGTGTTGCAGTTTGTGGGATTCAACATTATAACATTAAATGAATGTGGCATATTCCTTCAAAAACTGTTGTTCTCATTAAAATTGTATGACATTTTGAAATAATATAATTTTTCAGTTTTTTTCAAGTTGTTATACTGATATCATTTAAAAAAAAGAAATTGTAAAAATGTGTATAATATACAAAAAATGTTATATTAACTTAAGAAAAAGTAAAGCAGCAGCAATTTCGGATCCACTGTAAAAATAAGTAAACCATAGTATTTTAATAACTAATTCTTTTTTTGTCTCTGTTAGGAGGAAAAAAAGAACAAGTTTGAAGGCTCGTGAACAGCGGTCTCTTATGTGCTGACCCCTGGATTCTGCCTGTCTACCAGAGATTCTGAGTTACTGTTCATAGGTCAGATCTTCTCCTGCTCTGTATCAGCAGCACCCTCATGAACTGTGTTTAGGTCTTAACGCACACTATTTGAGGGAACATTTTGAGGTGCTTCTGTTTTACAGTTCTACATGGTCCTCAACAGATCAATATATGCGGTCTTTCATAAGTCACCCATCAGGTTCTTAATCGGTCTGCTTGGCTGATCACCAGACGTTATCCAACTGGACAGGGGGAGTTACATTTTGGAAAATTGTCTTGAAATGTGGAGTTTAGTCATTAAACTGAATAATTTTGTGTATGTTATATGTATATATAGAAAATAACACAACACAACCACTATGGCACAACACAACAAATGTCCACCAGATGGCAGAGGGCTCTGTGTTTTTTCACTTCATGAAACCAGGAAATCATGGGATGCAGGTTTATCTTCATAGACTTGTGTGTTTTGGACATTTATTTTATTGCTGATAACGCTACGCTAATTAATCCATGGAAGATATAATAAATGTTATGAGACTAGGCCCTTGTTTTCCTCCAAACTTCCCCTTTGACCATGGTGAACTCTGCACCAGTGAATGAGTGCATGTGTGCGCGCGTGTGTGTGTGTGTGTGTGTGTGTGTGTGAGTGAGAGAGATTTCCCTTATGCAGCAGTATTAGCCAGAGAACAGCACATTTCTGGGTTAAAGGCTTTGGGATACGTGCTAGTTTAACATAAGAAAAGGGAGTTGCAGATTGCAATTTTTTTTTTGCGCAGGTGCTTTGTTTGCACAATTGCCGTACTGTTACTTTTTTTTTTTTTTCATTGTGAAGGTTGGATTTCCTTTTATTTTGGATGAATTTAAGTTGATGCAGTATAAGACTCTGTAGTGTGGCTGTACAAAACAAATTTTTCTCCGCATAAATGTTTAGTATATAATGTTATGATTAATATGTGCCTGTAAATGTGAACTTTGATATAATGACTTTGTACAATCACATTAAAATCATTTATTAAACAGTTAGTTCTGGTCCTTGATTATATTCTGATTGGTTGAGCTGCGCTCAAAGCCGTTGTAAATTACTCTAGTGTACAAACATACACCAAATAAATATTTTTATGGACTAACCACTCCGCGTTGGGCCTTACAATGTTCTTAATTCACTGTAAACCACTGCTTTATAGGGATTATTGCTTTATTTAATAACAGTCTTAAACATAATACTTGCTAGAACATATTCATGTGAGAAAAGGCAATATTACAGTATAGTTTAATATTTAATTAATATAATTCCCTGCAACAGAAATATAACTATTTTCATTTAATGTGCCATTTGACAGTGTTTGAAAGTATTACAAGCATGTTTTTAAATATTTACTCTGTAATAAAATTAAAAATGAAATGCCTCTGAAATGGGTTTGCCTACAATCATAGTCAAAGTGCTTTATAGTTACTTTAACAGTAAGTTTAAACTTTGAATGCAAAGTTGAAATCTATTTAACATTCAATGAATTTTTGCAGAATGTAGAAATACACACAGTGCATTTAATATTACTACAGTAATGCTTACAATACAAGAGCTGACACTCTTTAAACTGGAGTGTTATTTGAGCTACATTTTCCTCCTTTCAGAGTTGTTTCTATTATGAACAAGATAATTACTATCATGCAAAAATGACAATATAAAACCTAAACAACAACAACGATTAAATATAACATTCAACAAATATTGCATAATAAAAACCTAAAATAATTCTCATCTACTGTAGTAATTTCCTTATTTCTAAAACAGTGGAATTGAGCTCCTCATTTGTATCCATATCACTTTGTCTCAGGCGTGACCTGGGCAAGTCGATCTCGCTCTCGCTCATGAACATCTTCAGAAGGAGACGGACAGGTTGATAGCAATCACGCAATGCTATCGAGAAGCCCACATAAGGAGGTATAGAGCTGAAATACTGTAGCATGAGGTGATTCTGCTTGGAAAGTTTCAATGTGGTTGGTTGTTTTTCCCTCCAATGCTTACATGCAGTAGTGTGTGTAATGGCAATCTTATGTCTGCCTTTCATGACTGCAAATTCAGTGTAATGGGTAAATGAACTGGAAGGAAGAGGAAGAGCAGTTTGTAAGAGGTCTTAGGCTACAATATGGCAATATCCCAGTGGTTGGGTTCTTGGGTGGTGTTGAAGATAATGTCGGCCTTTACTGGACACGAAGGCTCTACGGGGATTTCGCCGTTCGATTTCTCGTGGTTTTTGAAGCTAACATTGTCATATGTGGCTTTGCTGTTGAGCTCCATCTCCTTGGCTTTTTTCTCTTGAATCTGCAGCAGAAGTGCGTTGTTCACACCAGGACCTGAGCAACACAGACAGTCGATTTTATGAGTTAATAAAACCGTTCCATTTTGTTTAATCCAAACCTGTTCTAACACACACACACACACATATATATATATTTCATATATAAATGTATTTATATACAATTTTGTTCTCTTTTTCCAAATTCTAACACAATATATACAAAGAACCACAAACAAAATTGTTTGGTTTGTTCAGGTTTTGGAATTGAATACTAGTGTACTGCATATAGTTTGGACTGTATCATTTTTATTTTTTAACATGATCCCTTTTATATTTCTTCATCAGTTACACTATGTATTTTCTCTTTTCTTACACACTTTATTTGCACTATTTAGATTTAATAATACTGCTTTATTTGTATGTACTGTAGCTCAGCTGCAAGTACAACACAAATGTACAAATATTTTAAAAATGCTATACTGTCTTCAATACAGTTTTTCTAAATTCAAACAGTGGTATGCTACATTGTTGTAAGATGACCTCTTTAAAATGCATTTAATTCAGCAATTGGTGTCCTAACCATTTACTCAACCGTTTAGGGTCAGTAAGATTAAAAAACATAAAATAATTAGTGTTAGTTTTAGTTTTATTAAGCAAGAATGCATGCATTAAATTAACCAAAAGTGATAGTAAAGATATTTATAATGTTACAAAAGATTTCAATCACAAAGTGCTGTTCTTTTGAACTTTCTATTCATCAAAGAATCCTGAAAAAGATTTATCTTGATTTCCACAAAAATATGAAGCAACACTACAGTTTACAACATTGATAATGATAAGAATCGTTTTGAGCAGCAAATCAGCATATTATAATGATTTCTGAAGGATCATTTGACACTGAAGACTGGAGTAATAATTTAGAAAATACATTACATTTGATCATATATTCAAAAGGAAAACTGTTATTTTATATTGTAATAACATTTCATAATATTTCGGTTTTACTGTATTTTTTGGTCAAATTAATGCGGCCTTGATGAGCATAAGAAACCTCTTTTAAAACCATTAATGGCCGTCGCCATCTTGGCGGCGCGTCACTCACGGATAACCGAAAATAGGCAAAGAGGCGGGATTAGCTGAGGTGACGTGACGGCTAACAAACAGCAGACAAACGGCTAGTAGTGACAGCAGTGGCAATCCACCCGTCACTCAAGTGGCCACGCCCTTAATTATGCAGAACTTTAAGGCTTAATATAATTTTAATGGATGAGTTATAAAAAATTCCACCCCCTCACCGTTGTCATGAAGGGTAAAATCAGCTATATAGACCAAAACTACTTTGTACAGGGCTGTAAACTTGTTTTCTGCTGTAAAATTGGGCATATTAAAGGTATAATGGAGGATTTTTTACTTCCGGGTGGATCACCTATACTATTGGTCCTCCTAGTTGTCAATCATTCTGGTGAATCAATCAAACTTATTCAAAAAGTGGAGAGGGCGGGTCTTATCTAAAATTCGGAAAGATCCTCCACTATCCCTTTAACATGGGATTGACTCTCTTTTGGAGCCTGTCTCTAGAGGCCAGTCGATGAATTGCAGTTTAAGTCACTTCCATGTTGGATTCAAGAGAGAGACCGCAAGGTTGCTGCTTGGTCCTACTCGACCCGTTCCGAGCTTGTTTAAAACTCGATTTCGGGAAGCGGGCGCATTAACAATGATGCTAAAGACCCTAGTCTCCAGCATCAGTAGCTACCGTGCCTCTTGAAGCCAGGTGAGTCTGAACATAGCCTTTGTTTAGAATTAGAACTAGTCTTTTTGAACTTGATTAAGCACCAATGACATAAAGACTGATTATGTAGTTTTTCATTTTTGCAACATACCGAAGAAACTGAGCAGCACAGGCAGAAATATGAGGCCATGGACCATGCCGAGTAGAGTGATGACCAGATTGAGTCTGAAGAAGAAGATCTGGATGAGCTGGGCTTTAGCAAATGCCAAAACAATGATTCCAGGTAGGTTGGTCATTGCAACTCCAGCAAACACCTGGAAAAGAGAACATAGACATATGTAATGGCACCACAACTAGACTGGAATAGCATAGCTGAGCAGGTCTTCAAAATTCATCAAGTGTTTGGTGTTCTGGTACTCACAGCACTGCCCATGTTCGCTGTGGCTTCCTTTGCTCTTTCCACCTTTGTGTGGCCAATGCTGAGAGCAAATGAGCGTGTTATATGAGATACAAACTCCACCGATATACCAACAGCCTGCAAAACAAACCGTGCGTTAATAATGTCAGGGACTGCTAATGACACTGTCATTGGTTTTATGAAATGCAAACTTGCTAATGGTTTCTCCGACACACTCACAGTCACAAGGTTAATAAGCGACACAGCGTTGAAATCGATACTCCACAACGTCATGACGCCAACCGTATCCACAGTGATCATCACTATAGTGAACAGGTTCAGAAAGCCTGATCTCAAGTCCATGCCGAGCAGGATACAACACACAACGAATGTGGGGAGAAGACACAAGGCAATGTTGAACAGACCCTCATTCACGATGGTCAGGTACTGTTCGTAATACACGTACGTCACACTGCGAAATGAAAGATCACAGAGTCAGGGCACCTGGTTCTTCTTGTGCATTTAATGAAAACTTTAATGCATGTCTTTTACTTGTATTAAGAACTAAGAACTTTTTTTCTTTGGCCATATTTTATCTTGGACACCCTTGTGAAAGAAGTACACTTTAGCATCCTTTTAAAAAGAGCTGTTATTATGGATATGATATACTTTAAAAGAATAATATTAAGTGGGAACTAAATGTAGTTTTTGCACAATTAACTGCATGTTATTTACTTAATGGCAACATAGTTTAAATGTATATCACAATGCAATTAGTTGAACTTAAGAATGCTTTTTGACATTCTTGAGTAGGACTTAAGAGCATCTTTATATGCAATTTCATAACTTATTGTGTCTTAAATATGGTTAAAGTGTACTGCCGAATGTACTGACAAGCATTTATGCAAACTAAAATATATTTTAATGTCATTTCTAATGAAACATGTATGTCATGTATTTATAAATACACATTTGTAATAATGAAGTTGCAATTTAGTACTTTTAAAATGTAAGTACTTTACATGTGTTTAACATATGTTTGTAAACATCAAAATAAGTGTACGGTACTTCTTTAAAGCACCACAAAATAAAAAAAAACAATGATTTAAAATGTACTTTAAAGTAAAGCTTTTAATCTGTCATTATTACAAGTGCACTTTTTAAAAGTGTATTTAATTGTGTCAAGAAAGTGTAATCTCTTTAAAGTACACTTGAGAGGCCTTTTATTTCATTAACAAGCAAGTAGTCAGTTAAAAATATACTATGAAGATCTGAAGTACTCTACAAGTGCACATTCAATATAATTAAGCACACTTCTTTTTCATGAAGCACCAAGTGAGCCACCAATCACCACTCAGAATTTACGCATATATATCACTTTTCATGACTTTTAAACAGGAAGGAGGAAATTGCTCCGAAAAATGAGGAAAAAAGACACATTTAGATTTACTTTAATAATAAACATAATGAGTGGTATTGCTGTTTTCATTGATTTCATTGATGCCACCAGCACATATCTGTTAAAGGATTAGTTCACCCCAAAATGAAAATTTCCTAATAATTTACTCACCCCAATGCCATCCAAGATATCCATGTCTTTCTTTCCTCAGTGGGAGAGAAATTATGTTTTTTGAGGAAAACATTTCTGGATTTTTCTTCTAACAATGGACTTCATTGGTTACCATCGTTTTTAAGTCCAAATCAATGCAGTTTCAAAAGTCTTTGAAGTGTTTAAACGGGCTGTACGCGATCACAGCTGAAGAAGAGGTTGTTATCTAGCGAAACGATAGGTCATTTTCAATTTTTTTTAAATAATTTATAGACTTTTTACCTTCAATAGTTCGGACTGAGCTGATCAACAAACGGACAGGAACTACGTCATCACGCTGAAAGGTCACGCCGGCGCCGGCAATACTATTTGAACTACTATTCATATTCATCAGAATGTTATTCATATACTATTCATATTCATATTCACTGAATACTATATCTATATATATAATAGCAAACAATACTATTTGAACTATCCTCCTACGTACGGTCGCATTGTAAACAGTGGGGCGGTACTTCTGCCGGCGCCGGCGTGACCTTTCAACGTGATGACATAGTTCCCTGTCCGTTTGTTGATCAGCTCAATCCGAACTATTGAAGGTAAAAAGTCTATAAATTATCTAATTTTTTTGAAAATGACCTATCGTTTCGCTAGATAACAACCTCTTCTTCAGCTGTGATCACGTACAGCCCCGTTTAAACACTTCAAAGACTTTTGAAACTGCATTGATTTGGACTTAAAACCGATGGTAACCAATGAAGTCCATTGTTAGAAGAAAAATCCAGAAATGTTTTCCTCAAAAAACATAATTTCTCTCCCACTGAGGAAAGAAAGACATGGATATCTTGGATGGCATTGGGGTGAGTAAATTATTAGGACATTTTCATTTTGGGGTGAACTAATCCTTTAACATCTCAAAAAATGTGTTTTAGGGTTTCATGACCCTTTAAAATGGATGCGTGACATCCCTGTTCTATCCTGAACAGGGAGAAACGTATCAAGTAGCTCAAGGATTCGTGATGTAGTTTTGCAATTTATGAAGTAGCTCAAGGACGCGTTATCATTCAATAACATTACATTTCCTGATTATCGCTTCTTATCTTATCCCGTAGAAGAAACAGCAAGGGTGAGGATGGTAAGATAAGGGAGGATTAGAAGACGACACCTACGTGTAAGGGAAGACCTCAAAGTCAGGAGAGGTGCCGGGGATTTGCCTCATGGTCAGCGTGATATTACGCGCCAGTTCTCTGACCTTCTGCAGCGCGGCCGTATACTCCTGCGAGTTGACCAGAGGAGTGTGGTAGGCCATGAACCGAGAAGCTGTAAATGGAGAGATGTCATGATAAATTGTGAATGGACTGAAACACTTAAATGTGTCTTAAATGAGCTGTTTGTAGGCCTTAAAACCTGGAAGAGAATTAGCAGTTTTCAGTTTATGAGTAAAATAGAGTCTGTGGCTTCGTCACATTTGATTCTATAACATAAATTACAGTCATACCTCAAACATTGTGAACAATTCACCAAATAAGGGCTTCAACTACAGTACCATAAGGAAGTGAGTTGACGTGTATAACGAATTGTTGTAGCCATTGTAGCTTTTAAAAAAACGACAGTTTCAAGAATCACGATTGAGGTACTGTATGAAAGTGAGTAATTTACGTTGTAGAACAAAATGTTAAAATCTCTTACAGTAATATTAGTAATACATTTTACTCATAAATCGGAAACTGCTAATCTTACATTTCTTAAGGGAACCAATTGTGAATAAGCCAACAAATTGACGTTATGACTTAACAGCTCCATAGAACAGTGATTCTCATAATGTTTTTATTCACAATTTCTACCCAATCAAATATTTTAGAGCTCGGCATAGGGAAATGTATATTCATTTTAAAAATGCCCATTTCTTTTTAATATTTTATTAATCATCATAGCCATTTCCAAGTCTAGAAATCACACTATTAAAATTATGCTACTTCATATGTTCATGTTTTCAAAAAACTCTGTTTAGGCTTATATTGAAGCTTGCTTTGTCTTATTTTAAATAATTTAAAAGCATCTTGGAAGTCCCATTGTAAGTTTGCTAAAGCCCCGTTAAGAACCACGATAGAAGGTGAATGCAAAATGTTACATGTACAAATTGATGTATCTCACCTATTACTTCCCCAGTTTCATTGTCTCTAATTACAGCTTTATCATAAGCTCCCAAACCACTGTAAATGAAATAAAAACATTTTTAGTAAATACACTATAACCATGGACGTGTTTTATTCGAAACATTCAAAGCTTCTATTCAGTCCTTTAGATGACCAGATGTAGTAGCATTTCTTACCCTTTTGGACACTGAAGGTCAGGTCTGTTGCTCAGAAAGTCTGGCAGGAATCTGTAAAACTCTTCAACACTAGGCCGCAGAACCCCGTCTTCGGGGGTTTTCATACACTTCTGGGTACACGTAAAAATACCCGCTGTCAAAAAGTTTCAAATTTAGTTCATTGGACCATACATAAACATAAAAGCTTTAATAGTTAACTGGTAATTTATACATAGACACTTACTCTCATTGGCCGGACAAAATGTTCCAATGTTTGGGCCAGTTGTATAGATACGACAACATTTGGATCCAGGATTCAGCCAGTCAATATAGTCATCCACCCAGGAGGATGCTGGGATAGCCAAATAAGATCTAGAGCAATCAGCGAGATTGTGATTTTTTGATCTTGAACTCCTTGTATTTTGTAAAAATGTATGTGTGTAATGAAGCAGCACAACTATTTTCAACATGTTTCTTGAGCAGAAAATCAGAACTGGAGTAATGATTCTGAAAATGCAGCATTGCCATCACATGAATACTATAAAATATATTCAAATATAAAAAACAACAAATAGAAAAGTTGTTACGTTTTACTGTTTTTTGATCAAATAACTGCATCCTTGGTAAGCGACTTCTTTCAAAACTATTGAAAAATCTTTCCAACACCCAAACTTTTGTATGGTAGTGAAGCCATAGCTCATCATTTATCTGGCTCTTTACCAGTATTATAAAGATCTTTGTCTCTATCCTAACATTATAATTAGAATGACTGTAGAGGCAGTATTCAAAGAATACTAAGAGGTAGACGTGATAAAGCTTTTTTTGTCATAGTCATTTCATTGTATAATTCTCAAACACTATAATAGTATCTTGCCAGGACCGTGTCACTGTGGACTTTCAAGATCGATAACACAAATCTGTAAGTTCAAGGTCTGATGTGATGCAAAGTAAGGTAAAGAGTAGAGGAGTGCAGAACACCAAATTACATTTTTAGTTCACTGAAAGCTGAAAGACTTATAGTGGAGATATGCAGGGGAGATATATAGCGCTCACCGGTCAGGGTACTCAGTGGCGTATCGGATCTTCTGGGTAAAAGAGAACTGGTCACATCCCACACTAGAACACACTGCATTTAAGCCCTCCGCACTGGTGAAATTGAACCCTTTGGTCGTGATAAAATACGTTGGCACGCCAACCTCAAAATACTTATTGAGGTATGCAAAGTAGTCCAACATGTAGGAATCCTGGTAATATTTACACACAGGGGAAGAGAGAGACAACACGGTAACTAATTATTGAATAACTGAAAGTGTTTTTAATATTTGCTCATGTATTTTTATTGGTGTGTTAAATAAACTTCTGTACTTACAGTTGGCATGGCCAGTTCCTGATCTAAGCCCACTTTTACATTGAACAAGAGGAACACAGAGGCAAAGAACATCACAAGGAACACCACCATCTAAGAGAACAAGACATCATGATATTAAACTATTATTAATTGTATTATATAAAAGCATGTAAAGAACAAAAAGAAAGATTTTTTCTTTTTTTTTTTTGATATGCATGAAATTCTAGTATGGGTGGGTGTTTTAAACAATGGACACTTGTTTTAGTCATGTACACATACTTTTACTTTTTTTATTTAAATTTATACTGGAATAAAATGTCTGATTCCTTTATTCTGTTAAGGTTGATTTCATATGTTTATGTAGCCTAAAAATAGTAAAATGAAATTAATGAACATTTTGAGAAAATTATAGCTTTTTATAATTTTATTAGTGGCAAAATTGTTGGTTGTGTTGGAAATCAGGCCAAGGACAGCTGAGGAATTTGTAAAATATATATAAATTATAAACCTTTACTTAAAGCCTTTATATATGATTCATTATAAAAGTATTTTAATGCAGTAATTATGCCTTGTATGGTCAATATAAATAATTGTAACCACAGTTATAATACACATCTATTCATTGTTAAACGTTTAGAAAGCATTAAAACACATGACAACCACTTTCAGATGTAACAAGGAATCTGCAGATATAAAAAGAATGATTTTTTTATGAAAAGATTTAATGCATTGTAAAGTACATTATGAATACCTTTATAATGCATTATACATAAAGGCTTTAAGTGTTACCATAAAGGTTAACACAATATTTTTTTTACAAGTTGTTTTTATTACTAGGCCTATAGCTTTAAAAATGTGCTATTTTATATCTTTATGATGGATTTTCATATTTTACGACTGAAAGTCTAGAACTGGGATAAAGGTAAATCCATTGAATATATAAATAAAAGACATTTGAAAAGTAGCAATTGTAATAAAAATCATAAAATGACTGCAGTTAAAGAAACCATAATGCTGTAAAGTAGGAACGTACCACTATTACCCTGCTGACAGGGTTGAGCAGTGCAGGGGCGTAGTATTTTTTCATTAATGGGAGCAGGATGCCCTGGTTGGGTTTGGATGGGTGTGGAGTTGTCACAGTAACACAGCAAGCTATCTCACAACGGTTTGCATCTTGTCGTCGAGCATCAAGTGAGAGCAGAGCCACAAAGGCAGTCATCTGTAGAATGAAGTCCATGAGCACAGCCAATGCCGCGTATAGGGCAAACGACTTCACCGCCGGCATAGTGCTCAAAGCACCTGCAAAGAGACAATGAGGGTGTGTTTAAGTGTGTTTACTCATACATGGAATTAATCTGAACCCATTGACTGCGTTATATATGACTCATTCAAAGAAAATTATTGCCACTATACATAAATCATATCTCTATTTAATTAGGGTGGTACATATCTGATGCTTTATGTTTCACTGACATGCACATGTGAGTAAAGGTCAGGCAATTTAATAAATGTTCCTCGTTTCTATCCATAATTGTATAAAAATAAAACATTTCTTGTTCTTGTGTTTTATGGGATGAATCAGAGATAAAGATTAGTGGGAAATTCTCACCCAGGAAGAAACAAACAGATTCAGATAAACTGCAAAGGAGCATGCTGGGAGCCACATTTCCAAGAACTCTCCCGATATGTTCCTCCCTCTGCTCTCCTGGTCTGCGCATATCTCTCTGATTGAGATTCAACATGGAAAAGACAGAAAAAAAAAAAGCGTGGTTTATGAAGATCTTCTACTTCTAATATATGCATGCATGTATGTATATGTATGTATGTGTATGCATATGTTTTTATATGTATGTATATATGGATGGATGGATGGACGGACGGACGAATATACACTAACATTTCAAAGTTTGGAGTTGTTAAGATTTTTTTTTTTCATGCTCACCAAGGCTGCATTTATTTGATCAAAAACACAGTAAAACAGAAATATTGTGAAATATTATTAAAATTCAAAATAACTGTTTTCTATTTGAATATATTTAAAAATGTAATATATTCCTGTGATGGTAGAGCTGAATTTTCAGCATCATTACCTCAAGTCTTCAGTGTCAAATGTTCCTTTAGAAATCATTCTAATATGATGATTTGATGCACAATAAATATTATATATATTATTATCACAGTTTAAAACTGTTGTACTGCTTTTTGTGTGTGAAAACTGTTCAAAAGAACAGCATTTATTTGAACATTTATTTTAATTGAATGCATCCATGCAGAATAAAAGTGTACATTACTTTAAAAAAACAAAAAAACATTTGAACGATACTGTATAAAACTAAGAACTGTAAAAGAAGTCAGTAAGTGAAATAAAGTGATTTGATTCACCATTTAAAGCTGACCCCTAGAAAGTATGTCAGAAAGATAAGTTACAAAGAAAAACAGAATGAAGAAAGAAACATACCTGATATTCTAAAACAAAAATGAAGATGTTATCAGCTCCCACAGCAAGCACGAGGAAGGGCACCACCTGCAGAATGACCAGTGAGGACGGAACCCCAATCCAGGCATAGAAACCCATTGAGGCTAAGACAGAGCAGCCGACGACCAGAATACCACCCAGTCCGACCAAGAACTTTGAGTCTACCTAAGAAGACAACCATACAACCATGGTTTGTAGAAGCAGCATTAGAATATATTTACTTGTCAAACTAGGCCAATGGATAGTTCATCTGAAATACTTTTGGAAAGTGGAGATAATACTCAATCTATAACTAAGCTTATTATTCATTCTTTTTTTCTGACCTCCATACTATATCAACTGAGAAACAAATGTGAAATATTTTGAGAAAAAGCCATTCAAAATGGAAAATGTTTAAAGGGGTGGTTGAATATGATTTCACTTTTCTAACTTTAGTGAGTGTGTAATGTTACTGTTTGAGCATAAACAACATCTGCAAAGTTACAATGCTCAAAGTTCAACGCAAAGGGAGACATTTGCTTTTAAAGAAATTGCTTTTTAAGGACTACAACAAACGGCTGGTAAGGACTACACGATATTCCTCCCGGGTTAGTGACATCACTAACCCTAAAATTTACATAAACCCGCTCCCGGGAACGCAAGATTATCAAGACAGAATATGCTAATCAATGACTAGACGATAACTGAACATAAGCTACATAAATTCACCAACTAACCATTCAGAAATATTGTCTACATGTTGTCACTTCTTATTGAGTCTCTCCATCATTCTGACTTTGTTTGAACATAAATGTCTAAAAGTTTTTGAAATTTTCAGTGCATGTCTGTGTGAGGTAAAAGGACACAAGCTCTTGAAGCTCCGCCCTCTGTGCCGGGAGCAGCAGCTCATTTGCCTTTAAAGGAACAGATACAAAACGGTGCATTTTTGCTCAACCTCAAAAAGTGACAACTTTAACATGCTATATAAAAATATCTGTGGGGTATTTTGAGCTAAAACTTTACATACACACTAATTTTAATCAGATTTATTTTACATCTGGTGAAAAGGGCATTATACCACCCCTTTAAAAAATGGGTATGTTATTTAGTTTTTGATATCCAGAATGTATCATTTGAATTGCTCAGAACAGTTTATGTTGAGTTTCCATTAGGCCTTCATTTTGAGAAAATAAATGCTTCTTCCTTTATTCCCTGTTATCAGAAATTAGGAAATTCCCAGTAAGCCATTAAGCCGTCCGTTACTGACTCACCAGGATACGCTTCCAGGATGAATATTCCCCAAGAGCCACAGCAATGTAGAGGAAGATGACAGCATAGCTTATCATGAATATGGGGATATCTTCTGCAGTCGTTCTGTTAATCTCATCTTCCAAAGACCTCTGAGGAGCACCAGATCACTTGATTATGACACTGTTAAACACTGGCATCTTTGATCTATACAGCATATGGTCAGCCAGAATCTCACCTCAGCCATGTAGGCAAATGTGAAGTTTGTGCTTGTGTTTTTCTGATATTCCTGGACAATTTTGAGGAACATGCTTTCCCACTGTTGAACCACCTTAAATTTAGCGTCGGATCGTGCGTAATTGTTCAGGGAGAAGGTGAGGATCAGGGCCTCAGCAATGGTGTATGCCTCATCTGAAAATGTAATGGAAAGCTGAAAGTCAGCTCAGTAAATCTTTAAGAAAAAGATGAGATGCCAGCAGACAGTTTTGTGCCTTACCCTCATATCCTCCTACAGCCAGGAAGGGGAAGACAGGACCTCCATAGTCTGCCATGCAACTCATGCCAAGAGCTGTGATGTCTTTAAATGATAACGGAGAGCTGTGGGCAAGCAGAATGTAATTATGTTATGTGTGATATTGTTTGGAGTTACTGTCTATTTTTGCAGCAACAACAACAACAACAACAACAAAAAAAGCTCAATAGGTGCTGTTTCATTCCTGCATGATTCAGTGATTTTGAATGATGAAATTGGTTGAGTGAATCATTCAATGACTCTCTCATAAAGTCTTCATTCGAAATAGAATCCTACTCTTACTATTTATTTTATATTATAGTAGTAGTATGCTATATAGTAGCCAGTCTCTGGCTTCAACGAATATGCATGCTATATAGACTTAACTATACTATGTAGTTGGCAAAAACAGTATATGAAAAGAGTAGTGTTCAAATTCACAGTATTCATAAAACAGTATGCACAAAGTATGCCATGAGGCCATAGAAGAGGACTTGGTCATGTAGTGACACAACTAATGCTGGTAGGTCAGATGACAATGACAATATGAGGAAAGTAGTATTTCATCCATTCGGATTACATTCATACACATTCATACTAAAACATTTATTTTTAAAAGTTTCAGAGTAAGTACTTATTTAAAAGAAGTACCTACTCAAGAGTATGCGAGTATGTCATAAAGACTGTGACTGAATTCGGAGTAGCATACTAGCATATATTAGTTATATTAATATGAAATATTTTATAGTAGTAGTATTAGCTTAAGAGAAGAGTATGCTACAGAATTCTGAATTGAACCAGTTCTTATTTATTTCCTGAATGAATCATGTATTTGAATCAATTGGTGAGCAATAATGATTAAATGACTGACTCATAAAGAGTCAGTTGATGCAGTTTATGATGTAAACGGCAGAAAGACCCAGCATGCAAAAACATGAAAAGTCCCAACAACTTGTTCAGTGGAACTTCAAAAACCTGGAAATGTTCCTAAGGTAATGTAACAACTACAGATATGGATATGTGACTTACTTTACACAGTAGATGAAATGGTCCCTCCAATCCACCTCCTTAGTCACGCCGAGCTCTGTCATGTTTGCTTTGGCGTTTAGGTTGTCCAAGCTATTTTGGAAGTACTGCGGTAGACTGTTGACAGCACAGTCTGTTAAAGAGGGGTTGTCTGGATTGAGTGGCGCATAGCAAACATCTTTAAGGCTTGCAGTTCGGTTTAGATCATCTGACCAGAATTCAATTGCCTGGATTCTCTGCTGAAGCTCCAGCAGCTCTATGATCAAATCTGTGAGAAAGAAACATACTCAGTAAGCCTGTATTTGAATGACTGAAACCTAAGATTCAGGGGAACAGAAAATTCTCAAAAATGAAAGCATTGCTACATAAAACACTCATTAGGACTGCTTGAGGCTAAGGCTACACATCCCAACTTCACAGTGGTTATTCCAATTGTGAATGGATTATATACAGAAAGCTATGAGCAAAAACCTTTTCCAGTGAAATTCTCACTGGTGAAGTACAGTATGCTTGGACTTGTGCAGTCATGTGGTACAATGGACTGCAAGCTCACATTCAGATCTATCTCCATTCAATCAACAACTGATGGATAGATCCAAGGTAGAACCCATCCTACACCTTTTTTCTTTTTTCGATAATCCATTGTACATTACAATACGGAAGAGATCTGCCGCTACTTCTCTAGAGCTAAATAGTATGCGTAATACTTTTGACACTTTTCACAATGAGTTAATTTTTGACAACCTTATTGGTAATCACCATTATTTTTTTTGATTGATTGTGTAGCCATCAAACGAATTATTTTGACCAACAAGTGAAACAACAGCAAGTTTTACCTTTAGAGATGATGCCACTGAAGTTCTGTTGGCCAAAGAGTAAGGAGTCATAGTAGTGGCTGGGCCGGTCTGGAGCGGTCAAGATCAGCTGATTGGTGCGGTAAAATGGATCAAAATGTGTATCATGGAAGTCCTTCTCACGCATGGCACGACTTTGGGGTGCTGACCAGAGCTGGACAGGATCTGTGGTCAGTTCTATGTCTTTTATTCCCACTGTGAATGCTATCACAACCACAAGGCAGACCGGAAGCACAAACTGAGGATACCTTGCCATAATCTTTCCCCAGGTCTCGAAAAGAGATCCTAGGAAGTCCTGAGTGGCAAGACTAGCTCTGTCAGAGCACGTAACATCTTTAAGACTGATTTTATGGTTAATCTCATTTTCGTTTTGGTCCGTGGTGCTCTTGCCCTTCCGAGCGCTCCTTGACTTTTGGTAGTAGGTAGTGCACTCTAAAACTATGTAACACATAAAAAGGAAAAAGATGCAGGCAAAGACTGTGATACAGATGACAAGGACGCCGTTAAGTCTACCAATCATGAATGGTTTTGGTAAAGGTGGTGGTGGTGGTACAGCTGGACAAGATTGCTCACAGTCCTGACAGGAACAGGCCTCACCCCCTGTAGGTGTCATCTCGTTGCAATTCAATGCTCTTCCTGCAAACGGAAACGCTCCTTGTGGGAGTCCAGCGGTCTGTCCTTCTGGCAAGAGCCTGAAATTAATATCCAGAGGAGCCAGTCCATTGCTTGAGTCACCCTGGAAATCGTACCAGCGTTGCGGTGTACACAGAGTCGCACCATAGCGGCCACACATCGTGGCAATAGCGAACCCTCCGGTGGCTGGGATTCGTACGTTTCTGCAGGATCTAAACGAACCATCTGAGAAGTTGGTGGATATGTAAGCCTCGTAACCTACCACAGCTTCCTTGACAATGCCAGATGGCTGCGTGATGTTCGCGGTTTTGGTGATTTTTAACAACTGACTTTGGTTGGGACTGCAGGTGGTGGCACAGTGGAGATGTGCAAAGTTCTCTGCGCAGGATGGGCATCGGATCAGCACGGCTTTGGACAGCGTCAGGCTGCTCTGTAGAGCTGTGAGCTGCCTGATGGAGCAGCAGCCCAGTGTTTCACCATCACCGTTGGCAAACATTGGGCATACAGATTTGAAAAGTGCATAGTGGTCTCCCGTCACATTAACGGCTTTTCTGTAGTCCTTACAGGGTACCCTAGGGGGAATAAGAGCCCCCCCCACACCAGGGTTTAGGCCACAGTCCTCATAAAACGAGCAGTAGCCTGGTTCATGCTGAGCACTGGTGAGAACCTGCAAAAGACAGAGATATAACATAGATAGGGATGTAACAATCTAGTTTAGTCAAGTGACTAAAGCACTCAGCACTCAGAACTCAACAATAAGGATTTCAGTTTTTTGCCTGCATTTACATCAAAGATTTTTCAATGTTTTTGAAAGAAATCTCTAAAGTCACAATGTAATTACAATTTAAAATAACTGTTTTAATATAATGGTAAAGCTGAATTTTTAGCATCATTACTCCAGTCTTCAGTCACATGATCCTTCAGAAATCATTCTAATATGCTGATTTGCTGCTCAAAAAACATTTATTATTATTATCAATGTTCGAAGCAGTGTTGCTTAATTTTTTTGTCGAAATATTTTTTTCAGGATTCATTGTATTATATATATATATATATATATATAGCAACAGTTTAATTTAATACATCCTTGCTCAATAAAAGTATTAATTACTAGCCCCAAACTTTTGAATGGTAATGTATTTAATTTGTTTTGTTTTGTTTTGTTTTTCATTCAAAAAATGACAATGAAAGGAAATTAAATGTTTTCTTTACAATTTGTAACAAATCATTTTCAGAAGTATCTACACTCTGGCTCACACGCATTCCACAGCGAGAAAAAGTGTGGATGTGATCAAATGAGGTGCTATTTATTTCATATTCACAAAAATGGATCCACAAATAAATCTAAAGTGATTCACAAAAATCACAAACAAATACACAAAAAAATCAAATGAGATTACCAAGCAAACATTGATAAATGTATTGTGTTTCATGCAAACAAATTTTAAACTTTTGCAAATGCCTCTGACCAATCAACCAACTGTACCACAATTATAGCCAGAAAACTTTTAATAAAGCTATAGGTGGCGGAGTCTGGATGGGTATCGTTCGAAAAAGCATAACGCCAACTGAATTTAATGATGACCAGAATCCATCAGCAAATAGACAATATTCATTCTCCACACGCTGACAGACGATTTTGTATGGTCAAAATTCCATACACATTTCAATATCTCATTTTTATGAAATGCTTCACATTTATTTTTGGATCAATTTTCTATTTTGGAAAATGAAACAATTAAGTGTGACCTCAACTTATAACCTGCATATAAAGGAAACTCGTGGAAGACAAAACTCTTCACTTTGCTATTTCAATATTTAAAGCAGCCCGTTTCAGATATTTTGTAGAATGATTCTGCCATTCAGACGATTTAGATATACAAAATACGACAAGTGAAGACTTACCACGCAAACAGCAAGTGACAACAATGTAAGGGACCATTCCCAGCCCTTTCTTTGGGAATACATTTGTCTTCCTAAGTCTTTGCTTTTCTGTGTATGTGGAGTGTTAGTTCCAGTGGAGAGATGAAGGCAGGAGGACGTCAGGAGCTTCGGGTAGCTCTACTTCTGCCTGTGTTGATACTGTAGAGTAAGACAGGGGGAAATGAAAGGCTTCCTCACTCTCATTGGATGAACATAAGTGATACTGATGATGACCAGAGTCTTATCTGGCCTGATGTTTAAACCACCAACCAGAATGGACAAAAGCCAATCCAGCTCACTGATCATTAACTAGATGGGCAGACTAAACCAAAGGTATGTTACAGATGCAATGGAACTTCGAAAGAACAAAACACACCCACCAAAATCTGATAACCACCCGATGACTAAAATGTGCATGAAACTATGGTCTGAGCAACTGCAAAACAACTACAATTGTATTTCCCCTTTTCAGTGGGGTGAATCGTATTTGTACACAATGTGTGACATAAAATGATGTCCCTCCAGTGCTTGCTCTTTTTTTGTATTAAAAAATCAAATCAAATCAAAACTTCAAATAATCAAAAAAATTAAATAAAAATAATAATAATTAAAAGTGCTTTTTTTCTTGCAGTGAAATCACATAACCATTTATTGGTAGAGAGTCTAATGAAAGAGATTCAATCAAGACCTCTGGAGGAGTTTCATCAGTGCTGAAAAACAGGTAATGTAATATTTACAGTATGACAAGACTAAAGAAGCTTAATGGTTTTGTGTGGCCATGAAATCACAATTGACAATTTCAAGGCTGCATTTATTTAAAAAAAAAAAAAAAAAAAAAAAATTTTTTCTATAATTAATATATTATAAATTGTAATTTATTCCTGTGGTGACGAAGCTGAATTTTCAGTATCATTACTGATTTGATCCTCTTTTGTGGAAACAATTTTTGAACTTTATTTGATTAATATAAAGTTCAAAAGAACAGCATTTATTTGAAAAAATAAATATTCTGTAACATTATAAATGTATTTACTGTCACTTTTGATCAATTTAAAGCATCCTTGCTGAACCAAAAAATGCATTAATTAAATAAAAAAACTTTTTAATGGACAAAAATATTAATTGAATTAATGATATGCGCATGTCTTTTGAAGCTGACCATTTATGGCATTACTTCTAAGCAAAAGCTTTAATATAATCTAAAAGTAAGCTATATAATTATTTTAACAATGGTTAGTTATTTGGTAAGAAGCTTAATCGCTTTTGTTGTAGCATTCCTCATTTCAAATGCCTTCAAATGAAAGCGTTTGCTAAAGGAATAAATGTAAATGTAAAAGGTGTAAGGGGACAATGCAAAATAAACCAAACAGATTTAATAAAAATCAACAAATGACAACAACAAAAGAGAGAAAGCAGAAATAGGCAGAAACGATCAAGCAAAACTGGAGGTGTCTGGAGGAACAGAGATACGTACGAGTATGTACAAGTATGCAGTAGTTCACTACAGTGTGCAACATGTGATCCATTTGGAAGAAATCCATCAGCAGAATAATTTTGTAATCTATCGGTTTTCAGGGCAGGCATCACACTGGTTTTTGCTAGTTCTTGTAACATTTATTTTAAAGAATTTCTAAATTTTTTAATTAATAAAAAGGGGTTAACTTAAGTAATGTCATGGTAACATTCAAAACTGTGCATTTACTGCCTTCTGTGCATTAATGAGAAGTTAGGTCTACTGATCAGATACAATATGGTTTTAGTTGAAAAATATTAAGTTATGTTTTATAAGCTTATATTCCACAGGGTCCAACCAGACCAAGAAATGCAACAGAATTGCAACAGGATTAGCCTAGGTTTTTTTTTTTTTTTTTTTTTTTTTGTATGTATTACAAGGGGCAGGTACGTGCACAGGTAGGCTCAACCTGTGCAGAGTACATTCCCTTTTTGCCCTCACACTCCGAAGTGCCCCTTTTTTTTCTTTTTTTTTGGTGGTGGTGGTGTTTTTTTGTTGTTGTTGTTTTTTTATTTTTTATAAATCAATGCTTTTGGTCACCCTTTACGTCTGTCTGTCTGTTTTACAAATATTTAGCCAATGAAAGTTCTTAAAAAGATCTTGTGTACATTTTGTTCGATCCTCAAACTGTCAGTAAACCTGATAACTCCGCCCCCTCTATCTTGACTGCATGAACTGAAGTTTGGCAGCAGCCGCACAGCAGACAGCAGCTGAATGAAGGTTTGCAAGGGTAAACAAAGATCTTGTTGTTTGAATAAGTACTAAACACTATGTCTATAAAGGCTCATATTTTATTTATTATCACTGATCTCATAAATGTAATCATTTATTGGACTACAAACACTCCAACATATTCAAGTAAAACATTGCACAGGGAAAGGAGAAAAGGAGAAATGTAAAAAAAAAAAAGAGCCTTATCTGCTTTATATTTGTATTATTGTAGTTCCTTTAGTTATTAAAAACAATATTATTCCATTTAAATATTTACTATATCGGTTTTACCGAATGACCTTTTGACACTTAAAAATCTTAAAAATACCTTTAAAATATAATTAAAACCGTTTGGATTCAGTAAAAGAGATCAAGTTGTACTACCTTACATATTTTGGATGTTATATATTTGTTTTTTTATTATTATTAAGGCCTTTGGACAAAAAAATGACCCGTCACGTCATTGACCCATCTATATTATTATGGTTGTTTTTAATAGTGAACAAATTTAAAGCTTTTGAGACTGTTATTTTGTGTTATTGAATTTGTCATGAAGATGTGACCATTTCTTCCTTTTATAGGCTTACTAACTAATCTTAATAAAAAAAATATATAATAAAAAAAGGGGAGGGGGGTGCCCTTTTTCAGTTTCAATACATGCCCCTGTGCACGGCCCTGACAATGGGTAATTGATTCCAAATGCGTTTGCAAGCTTAATTTTTGCATGTTCAGTATGAGGTTATGGAATCGCATGTTTAATCTTATCATCAATCTGAAGTTAACTTATCCAATTGCTTTAACTGATTTTCCTGAAGGACGACTTTGTAAACCTTTGTCCTATCTGGTACTGGTTCATGGAAAGTGGATCTAACCCTCAAATCTGTTATTTTTCAAACACAAATATATATATATAAAAAAAAAAAAAAAAAATTACAGTAATGGTTTGCCTTTAGAACCTCATCCTCACTACAAGGAAACTTTTTCATTGGCTATAAAAAAAAATGTTCCTAACAACTTTTGCTAACAAACCAACATCAGTACTACTCTGAATTGTTTTCAAACAATATACTTGCATAAACGAAGAAAACAAACAAAAAAAAAGATGATAAACAGCTTTGAATCTTCTTTTCATGCTACAATAGTTCATCCTTAGGTGGCAGCAGAATGAAATGTGTTTACTCTTTCCTTTTTAAAATTTTGACTATTTGGTCTATGAACGTTTTATATACAAACAGACATTCATTTTATGTATCATATTATTTTAATTTCAGAATTATTGTGTGTGTGTGCTTGTGCAAGCAGGTTTAGAAACAAAATACAGGCCCAGTGGGAAGGAAAAAATGTGCATGCGACTGTAGGAAAGAGTCTAAATGTATTTTACAGAAATAATTTGAGACAGATCCAACTAATAGATGGATAACCAGCATAATTTGATTTCATGGTTGTAAAACCACAGTTCACTCAAAACGGACCTGAAGGCAAAGGGTGTAACAATGTAGTTTAAATGGTTATATATCTCTTACATTTTTTTGTTTATTTTAAAAATCTGAAAAAAATACAACAATACTTTTTGTAACGTTTCATTTTCGTACCAAAAAATATGTAGTTTAAAAAAACTTGTGTACCTCTCCTGGGTCAAAATGGGACTTCCTTTGTATTAGTTATTTATTAATTTATTTTACTATGGAAGTCAATGGCTACCGTCAACTGTCTGGTTACCAACATTCTTCAAAATGTCTTTTTTTGTGTGTGTTCAACAGAAGAAAGAAACTCATGCAGGCCTGGAACAACTTGAGGGTGAGTAAATGATGACAGAATTTTCATTTTTGGGTGAACTATCCCTTTAAGAGTGTTAAGATTAGACTTACAGTACATTTTTATTTCTATTGTTTGATGCAGATGTCTGTATGTATAATGTATAAATACAATTTAGAAATAATTCATATATATTACACTGTAAAAATGAATACGCTATATCTAATCAATAAAATTGTGGCAACAGATTACAAGCAATATTATTAATTAAATGTAACAAATTAGAATTGAGTAATAATTAATCAAATTATTTCCTTTAAAGTTAACCATTTAAAATGGGTCAAATGTAAAAAAAAAAAAAAAAAAATTTTTTTATTTTTTTATTGCCAACATTGAAGACACCTGATGTTAACAAGCAGAATCACTGAAGGAGAAAACCGTAATTTTAAGTCGCCATTATGGTGATCGGTGTTTGTTTTAGTTGGGCTCTTGACCTTAAATCATTGACTTTAGATTTTGTTTGGCTGCTGTACCTGAGTTATAACAGCCAGATGAACAACGAGAAAAGGTGATCTGATGGTTGTTGGTTAGGTTTTAACATAATCATTATTTCACAATCATTTGACCTGAATCTCTGAACTCATATAGTTCCCAATTTACTTGGGAACCTAATTTACCAATTTAGGTTTACTTTATTAATTATAGCAGCACTGTTCTTGCACAGCATAATATTTGAACTTTTACAATGTTGTGTACAAAAAGGTGACAAAGATTTCTTAAACGTGTCTCATATACAAAAAATATATTTTTTGTTTTGATTTAGTTTTTAGACACACATACATCAATAATCAGCCTGTGAATCTGAACAATGGTGACAATTATAAAGCATGTTGCAGTGCATTCTGGGTGCCACCAATCAAAACTCATTCATGGCTGACATCATACATTGCTGCATGAATAAATAATGAGCTTATGATCAGAGGTGATCTGTTTGTCACCATTGCTGAGATTCATACGCGAATTCTTGATGTATGTGTGTGCCTACATAAAAACTTTTTTTTGAAGTTTTTAAAAAAAAATTTGATTTGATCATATGGATTTCATTGAAAAGGCTAAAAATATTATGCTGTACAAGGACAGAGCTGCTATAATTAATAAAGTAAACCTAACTCAGAATTTGGGCTCTATATGAGTTCAGCGATTCAGGTTAAATGATTGTGAAATAATGATTATGTTAAAACACAACCAACAACCATCAGATCACCTTTTCTCGTTGTTCATCTGGCTGTTATAACTCAGGTACAGCAGCCAAACAAAATCTAAAGTAAATGATTTAAGGGTCAAGAGCCCAACTAAAACAAACACCGATCACCATAATGGTGACTCAAAATGACAGTTTTCTCCTTCAGTGATTCTGCTTGTTAACATCAGGTGTCTTCAATGTTGGCAATAAAATTTTTTTAAATTTATTTATTTTTTGTAAATTTTACTCATTTTAAATGGTTAACTTTTAAGGAATTAATTTCATTAATTATTACTCAATTCTAATTTGTTCAATTTAATTAATAATATTGCTTGTAATCTGTTGCCACAATTTTATTGATTAGATATCGTATTCATTTTTACAGTGTAGTTTTAGTTAGTTCATAATAATTTTAATGCAAAATTATATGTTTTAGTTTTGCCATCAATAGGTTACACATCACAAAAAAAGTTTTAAACTGCACTTTATGAGAGAGTATTAATATATAGCCTTAAAGAGAAAAAAGCTCATTGTGATGTGTAATTCATAACTGCCTTCTACTTCTATTGTAATTACTGTGAAGACTAAATGGACACTTTTCACATTTGGGTTCTCAGAAGTGGAAGTCATCATAGTTTGGTAAACTTATATAGCAGTGAACGGGAGATGACAGCAAATATAATTTCCCATTTGCTCCATTGACAAAAGAAAAAATCCATGATAGCATTCCCCAACTTTTCAAAAGAGAGAAAAAATATACAGGGTGGGCCATTTATATGGATACACCGTAATAACATGGGAATGGTTGGTAATATTAAAGTCCTGTTTGTGGCACATTAGTATATGTGATGGTCACCACCCATCTTGAGGAGTTTGCCCCCTCACATATACTAATGTGCCACAAACAGGACTTTAATATCACCAACCATTCCCATGTTATTACGGTGTATCCATATAAATGGCCCACCCTGTAGATTGATTACAACAGTTAGAAGAGAGAATGATGTGAAACTTGCATCACCCACTTAGCTGTTGTATAAGAAACACCCTTGCAGTAAATCTTCTGCCAAGATAATAGCCTATAACAAAGTTTAGCATAATAAATGTATAATTTTGCAATGTTGATAACTGTGGAAATGCATCATCAGTCTCTGAAAAGGATCCATTGTTACTTTGTGTGCATTATAGGGCTGCAACTAATGATTATTTTGATAATCGATTAATATGTAGAATGTTTTTTTATTTAATCGATTTGTCTGTTGAAAAAAAATATATATATTATACAGTATATATATTAAAAAAATCACTTACTAATTAATAATATATTCAATTATAATTCCACATCCTGCTCAATGCTGTCCTCCAAACAATGTGCAATATGAAGCCTATGAAAACAAATGGGCCTATAGTGAATGTATGTAGACCTACATTATTATAGCAAAAAGGGCTAAAATACAAACATTACATTCTAAACATAAAACAACTGACTTTACTATTTTAAAGCAGAAATTAAAATGACCAAATAAAAAAATGATAATACACAAAAACAAAAGCACAACATGTTAACTTGTAGGAGCTTGTGAGGAACACGCACTCCTCTGAACTAATTGAACTAATCTGAATTAATTACACTAATGGGTTATTCCAGCAATAGTGCCTTTACTGTTCCTGCTCTCATAAATATGATTACTTGTGTTACATGTATATTTTTAAAACTTAATTTGTTAATTTCTAACAAAAGAAAAGAGAGCAAAATTCTACATTGTTTGACTTTTTAAGGACAAACGTAATCAACATATGCATATGCTAATCAATGACTAGAAGATAACTACACATAAGATACACACATTCATCAACTAACCATTCAGAAATGTTGTCTACATGTTGACACTGGTTCTTGAGTCTCTCCATCTTTGTATGACTCCGGTTTGAACATAAAAGGCTAAAAGTTGTTGAAATTTTCAATGCATGTCTGTGTGAGGTAAAAGGACACAAGCTGTTATAACTCCGCCCCCTGTGCTGGGAGCAGAAGCTCATTTGCATTTAAAGGGACAGACACAAAAACGGTGCGTTTTTCCGCACCCTCAAAAGGTGACAATTTTAACATGATATATAAAATATCTTTGGGGTATTTTGAGCTAAAACTTCACATACACACTCTGGGGACATCAGAGACTTATTTTACATCTTGTGAAAGGGGCATTATACCACCTCTTTAACACAACGCTTGAATATGTAACTGGAAATTCTCGCGGTGACTTTCTATATTTTACAGATAAGGATATAACCAAAAAAAATAAAAAAAATAATTTAGTTGTCAAAGCACTAGAGGGCAAGGCACGGTAAATGCTTTTGTTTGAAGCGCTTATAAAGCAAAGCTTGGATAATTCCCGGAGCAGCTCACTCTGTGTCCAGCACCATTCCATATTATTTTTCTATGCGCCAAACTGGTGTTTATTTATTGTATGAATTTCGTATTAAAACGTACAAATTTTCAAAGCTGAGACTTTGTTTTTATATCAAAAGCAGGGCTGCCAAGTGCAGAATGAATGGAGGTCTATGGCAGTATACCCATCAAAATCCACTTTTCTCAGGATATAATTTTGTCTAGTAATTTGAATATTGTATTCGAAAGGAGATGCAAAGAAATTACACACTGCTGGGTGTTAGATTTTTTTAGAGTCACTTATTTGCTTTAAAAAGTCTTTTAAAGTGTCAATGACGTCATACACATCGTACGACCACCAGAGATACGCGCTCTGCACTTTCTTTTCTCTCGAGGTATCGACAACACAGCTAACACAGGTAAATACACGTGCTAGACGAGTTTTTGTTTTGTTTGTTTCTGGTCTCGCTTCGGATGCCACGATGCCATCAAGCAGTATCTCTGATCGTAATCAGTCCTTCACTGACCAATCAGCGTTCATTAGCAGAATGCTAGCGTGTTATGGGCAACAACAACTCAACCTGTAAGAAATCGAAAGGACATACTCGTTTATTCAACTTTCGACCTATAACCCATGTTGAACTTGCAAAACCTACAATCGAATCTGAGATTTCTCAACGGCAATCGGGTGAAGCCGTCTAGCCCCATAGACTCCCATTCATTCTGCACTCATGGGCGATCGCCCCCAGTGGAACTCTGGTGGAACTACAACCAAAATTCGGTACAATAGGACTTAATAGGGAGTGGGCAGGCTCTCCGTAGACGGGCTCTGGTCGGGCTCTCTTGCAATGTATTTGCTGGTTGTTTTGAACGAGTTGTAAAACACCAAAGCGAGTTCTACATCTGTTTTCAAGCGCTCTCAGCTCCCTCCAGCGAGGAAAAAGCTTTACCGATGTCTTGCTGTATTTTTGTATTCTTATTTCTTTTAGGACATTTGGCTATGTTTACAGTGATTGACAGATAATAATTTCATCTATTGCGCTCTCGGCTTCCGGTTTCGCATATGAACATGACTGCCCTGAAATGACTGACAGACAAGATGCCTGTTTTAATTTTATTGTAGGCTATTTTGTGGCGGAAACAAGCTTCCATACTATTAGCCTACAGTTTTTCTTGATTGCTTAAAAATACTATATCCAGGCTTTTGAACAAAAAATTCAATTTTCTAATTTCTACGTAGATGTACTTCAGACTGCTCTGTAACTTTTGAGAGCTGTATGTGCTGTTACAACACATACATGTACTGTAGCTGTTGCACAATACTGTAATAAAAAGAAATGCGTCAAATTGCCTCACATAGATAGAGTTTTCTGAATACTTCCATTTTGAAAAAAGGATTTGTTAATTACAGTAATCAGTCCTTCTATTTTTCTAGGACACAGAGACGATGAAATGGAAGAAGCCTGACAAATATTTCAGTTGATGTGTGCCAGCTGGGAACAGGCATGCAAGAGGATATACTCTGCTGCCTGGCTAGGGCCAATATAGCCTGTGATGCTGACAAGATTCTCTGGCCTGACCCAGACCAAAGAAGCAATGCTGAGGCGGAATACATTTTTTTGTGTGTGTTATGTGTGTGTTGTACGGTGTAAAAAAATAAAAAAATGTGCCAATGTATCCATTGGTTGTGCCTTTTGTGTTCATCATGTGTCACAAGCAACGTAACTTACTAGTTTTGGAAATGTTGTTTTAAATTTATTGCACTAGTGGCTTTAAACGTCAGCATGCAAATACTCCATCTTTTGTATTTATGTCCGGATAGTTTTATTTGTTTTGATGACATTTTCGCATGTACATCGGGGTGTTTTGCAAATAAGTAGATTAATTGATGCCGACTTCAGGTGTGCGTGCGATTATGATTCGAATTGTATTTGCTATAGCGACGCGTGTTATGAATTCTGACTTCAAAATCAAATATATACACTCAAACATCGCTATCTGTTGGTTGAGAGAAGAGGCGAATTCAGAGACTTTTGCAGAGTATTTTCTGTGCAGATCTTGCGATTTTGAAGCTATTCGGAGAATTCCTGAGAGAAAACTTATTATAGGCTATTCTAGGAGCTAGTAGATCGGAGGATATATCCTTTCCTTTGTTCATATTCATATTATTTCTGAGGACGCTTTTATCTTATTATTATCTGGGAGTAAACCTAGGAGTCAAGGCTCGAAATTGCGACCATTTTGGTCGCATATGCTCCTGAAATTTAATCTGTGCGACCTAAAAATATATTTGGGAGCATTTGTGCGAGTGCAAATAATGGTTGTGGTGCGACCTGTTTTCATTTCTCTAAAAAACGTTTGCAAATTACTTCACAGTGTGTAGCCTACCTTATGTGCGCTGATACGCGATGGCCGGACCGTCATTCTATCCAACGTTATATAACCAATCCCGGGGTTTTTCCTGCATTGATTTTTTTTGGCGGCCGCCAAAGCCTTATTTGATCGGTGCGTGAGTGACTGCTGCGCTTGACGAGAGAAAGCCCCGGCCGCGCGCGCGCACTCTCACGTCTTCAAACAACACGAGCGCTGTCTTGCTCTCTCTCCCTCGCGCATATTAATCAAAATCATTTGACACGATAGAAAAAGGGCGGAAGACCGAAGTTTCACGTGGAGCATTCGGAGATTTTTTTTCTCCTAAATTACCGTGGAGTGTGAATTGTGCTAAAAAATAAACTACCGGGATAATCACACAACGCTTGCCGTAGGCTATGCTACACATCCACTAATGACACTCCGATTCGCGAACTAATGACTCATTTGAACCGATTCACTTTAATGAATGGTTAAAACAACTGATCTGTCCAACACACTCACGAGACGTCTGAATCGGTGTATAACAAATCGGTAACACTTTACAATAATGTTCCACTTATTAAATTCTAGTTAACACAGTTAACATGTACTATTAATAAACTGGACTTTGTTCATTTGTTAACCATTGTTAATGTTAATTTCAACATTTGGGCTACTATAGCCTACATTATTGAAATTTTTATTATTATTTGTTAACATAGTTAATGCACTGTGAAGTAACATTAATGAACAATGAACAGCTGTATTTTTATTAACAAAGATTAACAAAGATTAATACAGCATATTAATAGCAATAGGGCTTGGGCGTCCTGACGTCATACTTGGCGTGGCGGCCATGTTGATGGCCTCGCGAATGTAAACATACAGCAAGTCGAATGAGGAGAAGCAGAGTTCGGAGAAAGAAAAGAGATATTAAAGTCCCGAAAATGATGTGGAATTTACGGGGATACGTTAAATAGGGAAGTCAGGGACCAGTAACGTTATGTGGACAAAATCGGCAAAAAAGTGTAGTTAGTAGCTGTCAACCCTCCCGTTTTTTCCGGGTTTCTCACGCATTTGAGCTCTTTTCCCGCTGTCTTCCCGTTTTAGTATTTTCCTATAAAATATCCCGAAAAATGAAAATTTCAACATTCATCTTTCTGTTGCTATCCCTCTGCTGACAGCAAAAATTCGTACTACAAAACTGCAGCATTAACTAAGCGAGTTGTGAAGCTAGGTCTAACGTGACTTCGCTTACAGATTGGCATGAAATCGTGCTCTCATAACAACCACGCTGTTATCTTAAAAAGGCCAATATCACGCTAAGGTTGCCTTCAAGTAAGCAAAACGATGCTTTGAAAACATCTGTTTCGCTGGAAGGGCAAGGGGGTAGCAACAGGACAACAGTACAGAGACTGACAGGTCCGATGGAAGGGCTAACATTAATGTTATGAGAGTCAGGTATTAAAATACGGGATATTTTACAGGAAAAATTGTCCACATACTGGTCCCTGGTTTCCCTATTTAACGTATCCCGGTAAACTCTACATCCATTTCGGGGTTTTAACATCTTTTTTCTTTCTTTTCTTCTCTCAACTCTGCTTCTCCTCGTTCACTTGCTGTATGTTTACATTCGCGAGGCCATCAACATGGCCGCCACGCCAAGTATGACGTCAGGACGCCCAAGCCCTATTGCTAAGTTAATTTCGAGCCCTGCTAGGAGTTTGTAGTTTTATTTAATTTTGTATTTAATTTTTTTTTCTTTTGGTAGGCTAGTATTTCAGAGGAGGGTTGTATTATATAATTGTTTTGTATTGTATTTTGCTTTGTTTCTATTGCAGGTTGGAGGAGGACATTGATGGCTCACAAGGGTGAAAGAGTAGGTGAGTGCTCCAGTTTTTCATTTGTTTATGGTATGTTATGGTATGATGATGGACTAAATTAATGTGCGGAAACTTGTGCGAGGTAACGTTAACCCATTTGATCCGCCAATTTCCCCAGCTAAGTGATCAAATGTATTTGATTCCTTGCATGTGAAACCTTTCAATTTGAGTAACTATTGTAACAATTTGTAATTGACCACTGACATTGATCATTGATTACTATCAAAACATTACTAATTATGTGATGTCTGAAATATTCCAGACTCAGGCCGCTCCAGATCCAGGAGAGCTGCTTCCACTCAGACGGCTGGTCAGGAGGTTTGGAGACTCAGGTCTGATGATTTAGCTCCTCTGTCTTCTGAGTTTTCTGGTTCTGTGTTCACAGGTCAGGATCACAGGAAGAGGAAGAGGAAGAGCAGCAGCCAGCAGAGCCCAGATGACGGATGTGCGTCCACTTCTACAATATACTTATTTGATGTGACCACTGACATTGATTATTGATTTTTGATGTTTGAAATATTCCAGTCTCAGGCTGCTCCAGATCCAGTCAGATGGATTCTTTAACGGTCATCATGTCCACATCATCTTTGTCCCTCTCCGAGGACATGTAGAAAGACGGTCATGTGGACAGTTGAGTCTTAGCAGCAGAGGGACGCACATCGTTGAGTGGAGGTGCAGTGGCGACGGATCGGACGGCCCAAGTGAACAGGACAGTTGTGGCAACTGGAGTTTGTCCAGATCCGACAACCTCCAAGAGATGATGTGTTCTCCGCTGCCAGGTCAAGTTCCTGTGGAGCCAACAGTAACTTCCAATGGCCTAACCGCTCAGGGTGCCGTGGAGGTGTTTCCTGCGAACAAGAGCTCAACGGGTGAGATTGAGATAAGAGCGGGGGGTGTAAAGTGTACTGATAGAGATTTTGCTATTTCGTGCATAAGACTGCTTCAAGCTTTTAACAGGTTAAGGTCTAGTCATATTTAACATTGCTCAGGATCATTTAGCTAAAAATTCTCTTTCCGAAATTTGTCCAAAATATCTTAGTTGGACGTTTGTCTAACATATTTTTCAGAACTTTCAAAAGTAACGTTCTCATAATGTTTGCAAAATTATAAAACAGAATGTTCCCTTAACATCTGTATAACCAAGAAAAAACATTTTTGAAACATTGAAAATAAACTGGATGTTAATACTTAATATTGTGAAATAAGACTTTGGGACATTTATGTAGGCATTAAGCAGAAGCACGGCCTTCATATAATGAGTTCAGTTCTGCTGTAAAAACATTTATGAGTTGACATGTTCATATAATCTTTGTATTGGATAGGAAATAACATACTTGCTGTCGTCCTTGGTGGAGGGCTTGAGCTCGTGACATGACCCGAAGCCTGAAATCCAACCTCAACTCGACAGGGAACTCAAGCCGCCACACCAGAGAGCTCAGAGCCTGGCAACATGGGGGATCTTTCAGACAGTAAATCAATCAAGAACAAGTTGGGACCCTAAAGTTAAGCCAAAGGGTCTCTTAAGTGGTCATTGGAACACAAAAAGTATTATATCAAAAAGTGATCAAATTCATCATCTTTTACTGGACTCTAATTTAGATGTTCTTTATTTATGTGAGACATGGCTTCATGTAAACTCCTGTATAAGAAAGATAGAGTTGGTTCTTAGAGGCGTGGAGTTATGATCTCTATGTGAAAACTGGTTTCCAGTCTAATGAAATCGCTTGGTCAAATTGTATGGATTTGGAATGTATTGGTCTGAATCTTATTCTATCACCACAAAGGTCCTTTGTATTAATTGTAATTTACCGTCCTTACTCTTCAAATAGTAGGTTTTATGAAAATTTGAAACTTTTTACATTCGTTTTATACATTACTTATACAGAAGTTTGTCTAGCTTATACAGTGGAACAAGCCTTTAAAAGCAGTCAATGAATTAGACATTTTTAGACCATTTACATCTCTTAAACCATCCAGAGCAAAGGATATATTTGGTATGTATGTAGTAATGCTTAAAGAGCTCAGTGAGTCACTAGTTAAAACTATCACCAAAATGATCAACTTTTCACTTTCTCAGGGGATGTTCTCATGTGCTTGGAAGTCATCATCTGCTGTAGTGCCTATATCTAAAAGTGGAGATTCACATGCTGTTAGTAATTACAGACCAATTCGTTTTTTACCTATAGTCTCAAAGGTTGCAGAGAAGTTGATGGCTGTGCAAATCACTGATTATCTAAATACTAGTTCATTTCATACTAGTTCATCCAATGCAATTTGGCTTCAGAGCAAACCATTCAACTGAGATGGCAATTTGTTATTTCACTGACAAAGTTAAGTCTTAGACAAAGGTGGTTTCAGGCGGTGTTTCTTGACCTCACGAAGGCTTTTGACACTGTAAACCACAGAAGTCTTATGTCTAAATTATTAGTATTTTCTCCAAAGACTTTGAGGTGGATAGACACAGTATGTCTGAGTTCAGAATTATAAACCTGCCCCTATTATGTATATCCACAGGTGTTCCCCAAGGATCTTTTCTGGGTCCATTGCCATTTGAGTTGTATATCAATGATCTTCCATCCGTTTGTCCCGACACTAACATCCAAATGAATGCGAGTACAACTACTCTAAAACTCTCTGTATAAACAATCACAAAAATTCTTGATAAAAAAATCTGTTAATTTTCATTCTTGCTCAATACAAAAAAAAAAAAATACAATTTGCTAAATTTAGATAATCTGATGTAAATGTTTGTCTTACGTTGAAACTGTACGTTAACGTTAGAACAACTGCACGTTGGTCCACAAGGGCTGGAGAAAGAGGGGACTGTATTATTCCTCTCAGAAAAAGTCAATTTAGTGAGTCTGTATTTTCAGTCAAAGCCGCAAGGGAATATGGAACTCCATCCCATTAATAATTAGAAGACTGGATATACATAAGGTTCTTTTAAGTTTCAGCAAAAAAAATGGTTACTTACTACTCAGCACTGTCAACATTAGTATCTTAATATTCTGATTTTAACTTCTTTGTAATAATTGCTCTTAGTTATTTGCTTTCTCCTGTCACTATTTTTATTTTATTTTTACCTCTTATGTAGCACAATATATATGTTTAGACACAATTTTCTGTTAGTGTATTTTAGCATGATTTCCACGTGGAATCATGTTCTTGTATTTTTTATTTGATAATGTGATTGTTTTATATATATATATATATATATATATATATATATATATATATATATATATAAAAATGTCAGCCTCTGTTTTCATTTAATTTCTTGTATTATTAGACAGATTCAGGCCTCAGATCTTTAAAATTGAAGTAATAGTTACACAAAAACAAATGATATCACTTAAAAATAATCTTATCACTATACTCAGCCTAATTTTTTTTTTGTCAGTTTGAAGTGAGTGAAAAGACAAAGGCCTATTTTTGTGCTTCCTGAAATAAAACTCTTTAAAATATAAATCTACATGCTGCAAACTCCAGTGCACTAGAACATCTAAAACATAACCCTACAATAAATGAGACTAGAGCCTGTGGACAAAAATGGTATAAAATGCAATTTGGTGCATGGCACCCTCACTGGTTATGTAAGCTATTATTGTATTATTAGAAAGATTTAGATCAATCTTGAAGCTTATTGGAAGAGTTACCCAAAAACAAATTCTATCATCATTATTTACTCCAAAGTCATATAGGCCTACCACTATTTTTACAGTGGAACACAATTTTGGGAGGGCAATTTTGAAGAATCGTTATGCAGCTCTTTTCCATACAATGCCTTTTCATATAGCCACCATGTCTGTAAAGCTCCAAAAAGGCATGCGTGTCACATATCCATATGGCCTTATACGCTGTATATCTCCAAGACTTCTAGCTTTATATGAGAAACACTTGTTTTTATTCACTGATTGTAGACGTTTCCAAGGAAGTACTGTGTCTAATGGGTGAAGCTACAGTAACGTCTTCAGCTGGTGAATGTCTTTCCGTCTGGTGAATGTTTTATGAGCTGTTTGATGAACTGAACAATACTTCTAATCTAAAGCATTTATTAATCTTAGTTAATGTTCATTTCAACATTACTAATACATTATAAAACATTATTAAAAGTTGTATATGTTATTGATGGACCTGGGATAACAATGAACAGTTGTATTTTTCTTTTTTTTTTACCAACTTTTAACAAGGATTAATACATTCTGTAACAAATTTATTGTTCATTGAAGTTAATGCATCAACTAATATTAATTACAGTTTTGTACAATTGCTAACACACAATTTTGCAAACTAGGCTGGTTTTATCAAAATACTACACAATTCACAAAACCACACTGCAAAATACCTAATATATCCTGCAAACGAAGCACTGCAACCAAAACTACATATAGCATTATCAAAATCAAACTTTTGCACGAAATGGCACACACTTCATTCATATTAGCAGATTTTTGTCTAACCAACTATACACTGTTGGGCATAATGAAAAGCACTCTCATCTTTAGTATGCTTTGCCATAATACTAAAATAGTTCAAATTGTAGAAAATTCTTCAGATTGTTCACATGCACAGAAATATTTGCAGATACACACACATGCTGTTGAAACATTTATTTATTTTTATTTTTCACCAAACAAGTCAGTGCAACATATGCACAGCAGATATATTTACATTGGACTGAACAAAAATATGCTCACAAAAAACAGTAAACTGAAAAAGATTATGGTTAACAATTAACCACTGAGGTGTTTGCCCAGGTGCACATGTATTGGCCAATTAGCTCATGTAGTGTCATTTTGAATGGCAGTGTTTTGAAATGGCAAACATGTGACTTTATGTCAGATTGTTGTGTCTTATGCAGAGAACCGTGTTCAGTGCATTTAAAAAGTGCCATTTTGAATTGCAAAATGTGTGTAAAGCAGAAAATGTGTTTAGACTTTTGGAGACTTGAGAAGAGGTTTTGCTCTCTGTGTGTCAGTTTTAATAATTGTGCTGTGCATGTTATTTTAGTGTGTTAGCAATTGGAAAAAACTGTAATGGGACCTTATTGTAAAGTGGTACCGAAACAACTAATGAAAGGTATTAACATCTTACCTTTGCTGCTTCTAAACTACAGTATATTACTGCTTTTTTTTTTTTTTTTATAATGTATCCATTATATAATACAATTAAATTACATTTATGTGATACATTTTTGTGTTAAATTAATACATGTTGCTTTTATGGAAGCAAATTGGCACAATGGCATATAGTGTTATTTTGCCACAGTACTGTATGAATGACAAGATTAATAAAGCTTCCAGAGAGAAAGACAGAATCTTAAAAAAGACAGATTGATATAACCTCAGTGAGATATTTGACCTTTTTATCTAATAATTAGGGCCGGGACTCGATTAAAAAAATTAATCTAATTAATTAAAGGCTTTGTAATTAATTAATCGAAATTAATCGCATTTTAATTGCATATAAATTAGGGCTGTCAATCAATTAAAAATAATTGTGTTGAACATGTTATTGAAATAATGTTCAAATGTTCAAAGGGTGAGCATTGAAATAATTGTGCCTAGCAAATAATCAATACAATACAATTGAACATTATTAAATTATTGAACATTATTAAATTATACATTTGATATTAAACATTAAATTATAAACATTATTTACACTTGCTTTACAGGTTTTTAACATTACTTCGAAAATGCTGAAATTTAAAGTTTGAGATGTTTTTCATCTGTTTTAGAAAGTATTTTTAGACTTTTGTTTTTTCAGAATAAAACTTGTTTTACAATCTTGAGCATGTGTTATATTTTTATTAAATGTGTTTAATTAAGCCATTGCTGCAAGTAATTTGACAGTTAACAATATTTTAGTGTACAGTTAATCACAAATTCAGTCAGCATTGTCATGACTCATTATCCCATGATGAAAGGTAATACGGTGAAACAACGTCACGATATCAACGTTGATTCAATTTGCAAAACCGAAGCATAATTCATCATTGGTTCAACAACGTCGACATACAATCTTTATTCACCCATATTGAAAGAAGAGACGGTGAAACAACGTCACGAAATCAACAATGAAACAACGTCACGATTTCAACGTTGAATTGATTCGTTGTGCACAATCGAAACATAATCCAACATTGATTCGACCCATATACTGTCTATGATTCGACCTTGGTCCCTTACGTTCACCGGTGAATCAACGTTGAAATGCCGGCTGTTTTTTATAAGTAAATGTTCCAATCAATGATCCAGGCAGCGCCAGCGCGTTCTCGTCTCCCTCCTTCATTTTACAGTCGAATGGTGGCTAGAACGGCTCCAGGTTCAAAGGTCAATACGGAATGGATTAATCTGCGTTATTTTTTTTAATCGAAATTAACGCGTTAATGTCACGGCCCTACTAATAATACCAGTTGAAAGTTGAAACCTTAAGATGTTGTGCCTCTTTGGCAGCTGACACCTTTCAAATAACTTAAATATTTATATGCTTATCTTTTGGCACTTAATGACTTGCAGACCTAGATATTCTACACAATGTCTAAAAATGTCATTTTTCTATGCACACAAATGGGCTGTGTGACCAATAAATAGACTACAATATATGATTTGTGAATATTATTGAATCTAAGAAAAGTAAATGGACAGGCACAATTGTACAGAATCAAAACAAATGATTAATGAATAAGA
Source organism: Rutilus rutilus (assembly GCF_951802725.1). Lineage (NCBI taxonomy): Eukaryota > Metazoa > Chordata > Actinopteri > Cypriniformes > Leuciscidae > Rutilus > Rutilus rutilus. Next base: position 14,426,156 of record NC_140232.1, on the reverse strand, counting down.
TATTGTTGAATTTCACACATAGGGGAGAAGAGTGAGGGGGTTTGAAACTGAGAAACATAGAATAGAGCGAATATAAATAGTAGACTCGATCCATATAGCACATCAAAATTTCATTTAATACAATAGTGCTCAACAAAAATAATGTCTGCACAAGTGAAAAACACTTGCCTGGATTTGTACTAGACTTGTGGCTTTCACTCCATTGTGTTTCTAAGCAGATTAGATACAACCACATGCATTTTTCTATATACAACTATTTTAAGTATTTTAAAAGCTTGCCAAGTACCGTCTCTTTAGTACCGTAATAGTTTGAGTAATTCAGAGTCTTGGACCGTAAACTCTCAATGTGCTGTATTATGCTTATAATACACCAACACTCTTAAACACAAAGATGTTTTGCAGTGATTACATAAAAACACAATATGATAATATTAAATAGAAATGCCTGTTTTGTTTTGTTTTTTATATAGGAGAGATGAATTTCAGCATGAGTATAAAAGAAGCTGAGTGAAATCACTTCAAGAAACTTACTTGCTTGTAATTTTGAAGTCTTCAAGAAAAAAATATATCTGTATAATCTGCATATTATCTGCTAATGTACAGTATCTTGTCTCTTCATGTAAGTCATATAATCCCATAAACTTGTGAATGATTACCTGCCCTGTCCTTGAGAATCCAATTAATTAAGATCAGTGTTATCAGTTTATGGTATATGACTGATAATGCAGAGACTCAGGACAGAGTGACTGTTGCCATAGGGAACAGGAAACATAAGGTGTTAGGTGATAATTCCGAGATTCTCTTATGAAAGGGGTTTCTTTACAGGGCTTGTTGTATAAATTGAACTTATCTGTCGCTAATGAATAAATGAACATACAGGTAACATATAATTATTTTTAGAGGCACCTTTTAACGCTTTATACAATCGAGATTAGCTTCACAGTGATAAACAGGAAGTGATCAATGATGCAAACTTCATCAAATATTAAAATCAAATGTTGCTGTAAAGCAGCTCTAAAATTCAGTTCAGTTAAAAAAAACTGTAAAGTTGATCAATTATCGAATGTTTAATCAGCTCTACAGAAAACCAGTTCACTTCAGTCAGTTCAGTGTTGAGTCAGTTCAGATTAGAGATGAAATTCTCACATGACTTTATGAATGTCAAACCGCCAACATTTTCATGGACTATGTTAATATCACAACCAGTAAAAATCCTAATTATGTCAAACTTGAGATTTATTATTTTGATCAAACTATTTCAAGAAATGGGGAAATTTTATGTGAATGGTAAAAATCTTGCAAATGCTGAATAATGACAGGGGTTTACCAAGCAAAAGGGGATCTGAGTAAGTAAACGTGAATTTAAATCACATTTCAGTCCAGTCATTAAATGCAACCACTGAGAGGGGCTTTCCATTTGTTCTGCTAAGGGTGAGTGTACCTTTAACAACTGTTTCGATCTTCAAACGCAGTTGAGTGAGTTCTTCAGCAAACACCTGGCTGGACATTGAAGACTAGGCACAACAACTTTATTATTTTAGGTGTGGTGCCACAATGATTATAGTTTCTCGAAGGGTGTGTGAGAATGTTTTTTTAGTGTCATTGTTTGTTCTTGAGTCTGAGAGTCTTGTATGGTGTTTTTACTGTATAAGTTGTAAAACGGTTGTAAAAACACCATAAAAAGCAGTTTTGGTTTATGCACTATACTAATAACGGTAACACTTTATTTTGATAGTCCACTTTAGACATTCTATTAACTATAAGTAACTTTGCAACTACATGTCAACTAGCAGTATTATTAGACTGTCTGTTTAATATCTGCTAACACTTTATTGTGATACTCCACAACAGACATTCAAGTAACTTTGCAAGTACATGTCAACTTTTTACCCTAACCTAACAGTTTGCTAATAGTCTAATGGGAGTTAGTTGACATGTAGTTGCAAGTCATCGAAATAAAGTGTGACCCTAATGACTTGAAACTTTCAGGAAAACAAGTAATGCATCTGCATGCAGTTATTTAATAATATACTCAGATTTAGTTTAAGTGAACTGGTTTAATGCATTAGCTCAAGCTTAATTAGGAAAAAGCACCCTTTTCCAGCATGCATTGGGGCATAGATAATTAATATATGTACATTGTTTGACTGTTTATTTTACATTGTTGTTAATTACATTGTTACATTGGTCTTGTCACAGTAACTTGTGATGTAGGAGTATTTTTTTTTTTTGGAAGTTAAAGAAAATGTTTAATGCAAACCTAAGTTAAATGCCATGCAAACTTTTAACAGTTTTGAGTCTTGTGTATTTCATGCAAGGGGTCAGTTTAAGTAAATGTGCATGGATGAAGATTTGCACAGATTATGCGCTGTACACTTATTTAAACGCACATATAGACATGGTTATGCACACACAAATTAACTTCTGAACATATAGTTTCTTTATGGTGAGACAGTATGCTGAACTTTACCCAGGATGTTCTGGCAGGTGATAAACTATCAGGTTAACTACATCTTTTCCCTGCTTATAATCTTTTATCCTTTTATAAATGTTATCTTCTTGGTTAAAATGGTGTTCAAATATCTTTACATTTGATTAACTAAAAATTATCAAACTGGATATCTTGAAAGGTTTAGCATTTCTGCTTTTTGTACCAGTGGGTGGCAATATTTCACTGATATTGACTGATTTTGACTTCTGTTCATTTTATTTTATAAAGTTTCTTTCTTTTACATTTTTCAAAACTCTCAATTATTTCCAGGTTTGAATTATATTTCAAAGCCTAACTGTACGCAAATGCACACACATGACTACATGTAATTTGATGGTTTGGGTACATGGCAAATTTTCCGATGTGCTCATGTTCACTGTGACACTGTCACCACACCTATAGTCATCACACGTCATGAACGAAGCAAAAGGATCTTGCAGTTGTCACCTAGAGCGGGCCTGTGCCGGGGTGTGATGCCCCGCCACTGTCATGGTTAACCACACTGAGTGGGCTAACTTACTGTGACAATGTACTTTGACATCAAGACTCTGATCTAGAGGAAGTAGCCTGCCTGAACCCTCTTGTCTGCATCTGACATAACCTTGATGAACATTGGGAGTTCTTGATTTTAACTAAAATGAGAATTTAGGACTGTCAAATTAAAAAGAGTTAGGAGTATTGGAAAAAAAAAGTGGTAAAACTTTATTTCGATGGTCCACTTTAGACATTCCAGTAACTTTGCAACTACATATCAACTAACTCCCATTAGTAGACTGTCTGCTTCTGCTAAGTGCTAACACTTTATTTTGATGCTCATCCAACAGACACTCTCCTGACTATAAGTACATTTGCAAGCATTTATTACCCTTTGTTAAAGCGTAACTCTTGCCAAAATGCAACCTAGGGTCTTTTTGTGAATCTACCCGAGGCAAACTTTCGTTTAAAAGCATAATTAGGATGGAAACGCTACTTTTAAGATTGACCGTATTTTCGTTTTCGGTCAAATTGCCTTTTGAATGGGAATGCTAGGGGCACTACTCGACCATCAAAATCGAACCAATCAGGCCGCTTCGCGCTCTAGCGCATCATAGCCCGCCAGAATGGGCGTGGCTTGTAATTATATAAGGGCCCATTTTTCACCATAAAAAGCAGGTTAAAATCGACTGAAGCGATCGATCTAAGCACAGTAGCACGGCGGGTTACGCAATACTCGTTCCTTTCTCTCAGGGAACCGAGGTTATGTTAGTAACCGAGACGTTCCCTTTAGAGAGGTCTCAGGCCGCTTTGCGCTCTAGCGCATCATAGCCCGCCAGAATGGGCGTGGCTTGTAATTATATAAGGGCCCTTTTTCACCATAAAAACCAGGTTAAAATCGACTGAAGCGATCGATCTAAGCACAGTAGCACGGCGGGTTAAGCAATACTCGTTCCTTTCTCTCAGGGAATCGAGGTTACGTTAGTAAACGAGACGTTCCCTTTAGAGAGGTCTCTCGTATTGCGTAAGCTTACGCTAAGGGAACCCCATTGCTTAAAACTTCGCTCTCCACTATAGCCCAGGGCAGAAGTCCCAAGGCCCATCCAAGAGTAAAGTTATGAGTCCTATAGAAGCCAAACCCATGTTGGGCTCTCTATAGGGAAAACAGGGAATGGGTCTCTGAGAGAACCAGTCCTTTTAATTCGTGTGACTAGGACCAGATAACATTGGCCTCATAGTTGTGTGCTTTAACATTTATTATATCGAAAGAACCTTTGCTTGCAAAGCAGGAACTTCCAGGTTATAAAATCTCATAAATGTGGACGGCGAGGCCCAGCCGGCCGCCGCACAGATATCTTTAATCGGAATTCCACTCGACCATGCCCGAGATGAGGCCATGCCTCTCGTGGAATGAGCTCTGATGCCTATGGGACACTGGAGGCCCTGCGTCCAAAAGCTCTAGCAAAAAGGAGAGCACCGTTGGTACTTCGCATGAGTAGGGGTCCAGGTTCTTAGCTGTGCACCAGCTGGAGAACGCTGACCATTTCAAAGTGTAAAGCCGCCTGGTTGAGGGCGCTCTAGCTTCAGTGATAGTTTTTAGCACTCCTTCTGGGAGGTCCCTGGGTACCATAGGGGGCCATACATGGCCTTAAAATGTAACTAAAATTTAATGTAAAACCAATGTAATATATTTTTGTTCAATAATATTTTTGGATTATTATTTAAAATTCTGAAAGGTTTCTATGGTACTATGCAATAATTATACAATTTTTATGAGCTATTTTTTCCATTAGAATTAATATTTTTACTCTTATTATTTTCAATGCAACATTTCACATTAAAATAAGAGTGCAGGCCTTTAAAATCAATTTTTTTAAGTGAGAAAAGCGCCATCCAGTGGCTATATAAATACTTAGAGAGGCTGTTTGATTCCCACTTTTTTTTCTTTTTTTTTTTTGACATGATTTCTCTATTTATTTTTTTATTTTTTTTAGATATATATTTAGACATTCTAAAAGACTACTTTTTGTCAAGGTTTAGATATTTTTGTTAGATAAGTATTAGGTTTTTCATTATGATTACAATCAAACAATAACATTTGGTTAGAAAGGGAGCACAATGCAACCATTTTTGTTACTCAGTATTTGATCATTGAAAAATCTAACAAAATAAGGGATGGATAGTGATAATTCAAAACACTTTATACAGACATTTATAATTTTACAATTAATTGGTATTTTATTCAGTTAAATTCTGTAAATGGTAATACAACTTCAATTATGATCTAACAGCAAAAACATAATAAAATAACAACAGCAAACAATCATTATCAAACTGTAGGTTAAAAAAACAGGAATAAAAATGTAATAATAATAATAGCCTAAATATTATTTTAACTATATGAATACAAACTGTAATTATTTTATGTATTGTTGCATATGCAACAGATATCAGGAACACCTTCACTTCACTTGGAAGGACTCTATCTATCTACACCTGCGCCAGCACTTGTCTCAACAGACTAACCACAAGGCAGTGGGGCTATTTGCCCATAGCTGGGACAGTGGTTGACGGGCGCCAGGGCGTTTCCACGCAGTGGTGGGCCTGCGCACCACGTCTCTGGGGCCCACTGCTGCTCCGAGATCCCCTGTAGTTTAGCCTGGGGCCGTATGGTACCCAGTTTCCGTGTGGCCCACGAGGAGGCACTACAGGAGTCTTGGTGGTGGAGAGGCTCTGTACTGGCAGGAGGAGGCTTACGCACTCTGCTCCTCTTTTCACCCTCTATCAAGAAGGCTAGCCAGCGGCAACAGCTGCTACTATTGCACAAGACGCTTCACACACACCCTGTATTGTAAACACACACACAATTGTATACACACACAAAAGCAATCAATCAATCTGAAAATTTTAGAAATGACAATCTGCAACTGTAAATACTAAACAAGATGGAAAAAAAAATAAAGTAAAACAAATATAAGCTGTCTGTCTATAATAAGCTATCTATCTATCTATCTATATAGATGTTTCTAACTCTTCCTTACCTATCACTATTCGAGGTTCAACAGGCACATCTTTATCTACATCCTTCCAATCACACTCCCTCAAAAAGGTATCAGCCAAATAAAAATTCATGTAGTTCAGGACGACGCTCAATTGCCTCGCCGCTCCCAGTCTCCCCCGTCCAAGAGGGCCAGAATGACAGTGTGCGCCGCCACGTTACCTCGCCGCTCTCATTCCCCTCGCCCCAGCGCTCAGATGATAGTGACGCCGCCCCGGCCTCGTTACTCTTGTCTCCCGCTGGGCAAGGAGGGTCAGAAACTTGGACTCTACCCCCTCGGGCGTCGCTCCTTGTTTCCCCTCCTTCCTTCGCCTCGGGGCGACGAGCAGCTGAACGCCTCCGTGCCTTCCCTGCCGTCTGCCCCCGCGTGGAAGCAGGTTGGTGTTGCACTACACACCCAGACTTCACTTCCGGCCGCTTCAGTGCCTCCGGAGTCGAGTCCCTGCCTTCCAACTCGCTGCCCCACCCTGGGTACGCTGGTGGCTCACTGGTATGGTTCTTCGAAGCCTGACTAGCGCTTCCCAGGCCGTCCCGGTGGCTCACCCGCACCATCCGGCTCGGCTATGCAATTCAGTTTGCCCGCCGGCCTCCCAAGTTCAGGGGCGTCCGCTTCACCCATGTGCGGAGCTGCGATGCCCCTGTGCTGAGGAAAGAGATCGACGTCCTGCTGGCGAAGGACGCGATCGAGCCGGTCCCTCCAGCCGAGATGAGGTCAGGGTTTTACAGCCCTTACTTCATTGTACCCAAGAAAGGCAGTGGGTTACGACCAATCCTGGACCTGCGAGTTTTGAATCGGGCCCTGCACAAGCTCCCATTCAAAATGTTAACGCAGAAACGCATCTTCGAGTGCATCCGTCCCCGGGATTGGTTTGCAGCGATTGACCTGAAGGACGCGTACTTTCATGTCTCGATTCTTCCTCGTCACAGACCGTTTCTTTGGTTTGCGTTCGAGGGTCGAGCATATCAGTACAAGGTCCTACCCTTCGGGCTGGCCCTGTCGCCCCGTGTCTTCACGAAAGTCGCGGAGGCGGCCATTGTTCCCATGAGAGAACGTGGCGTTCGCATTCTCAACTATCTCGACGACTGGCTCATAATAGCTCACTCGCGGGATCTGTTGTGCGAACACAGGGACATGGTGCTTCAGCATCTCAGTCTGTTAGGGCTTCAGGTCAACTGGGACAAGAGCAAACTCTGCCCCACACAGAGGATCTCTTATCTCGGTATGGAGCTGGACTCACGGAGGAGCGCGTCCAGTCAGTGCTCAACTGCCTCAAGTCCTTTCAAGGCAGGTCAGCGGTCCCACTGAAACAGTTTCAGAGGCTCTTGGGGCATATGGCAGCCGCAGCCGCGGTAACACCGCTCGGCTTGCTGCATATGAGACTGCTTCGGCGCTGGCTTCACGATCGAGTCCCGAGATGGGCGTGGCAGAGCGGCACGTTCCGGGTGAACATCACCCCGCACTGTCGCCGAACCTTCAGTCCTTGGTCAGACCCTGCGTTTCTACGGGCCGGAGTGCCCTTAGTCCAGGTGTCCAGGCATGCTGTGGTTTTCATAGATGCTTCTGCCAACGGCTGGGGGGCCACGTACAACGGGCATGCAGTTTTGGGTCTGTGGACGGGGCCCCAACTGCAGGAGATTGAATCCTCCTCGTAATCCGCACCCCATACCCTCTTGGGATCTGACTTTGGTGCTCAGAGCACTCCAGAATCCTCCATTTGAGCCCTTGCATGCAGTTGATTTAAATATCTTGTCAATGAAGACGGCTCTCCTGCTCGCTTTGGCGTCCATCAAGAGAGTAGGGGACCTAGAGGCAGTTTCGGTCGATGAATCGTGCCTAGAGTTCGCGCCGGACTTCTCTCACGTTGTTCTGAGACCCCGGCCCGGATATGTGCCCAAGGTTCCTACCACTCCCTTTAGAGATCAGGTAGTGAACCTGCAAGCGCTGCCCCCGGAGGAGGCAGACCCAGCCCTGGCTTTGCTCTGTCCTGTTCGCGCTCTGCGCTGCTACATTGACAGAACTCAAAGCTTTAGGACCTCAGACCAGCTCTTTGTCTGTTACGGAGGCCAGCAGAAGGGGAAGGCTGTCTCCAAGCAGAGGTTAGCCCACTGGCTAGTGGATGCTATCGTCCGGGCTTATGATTCCGGGTGGGTGATGATTCCTTATGACACGTCCTGGGTGCCTTGTCCACCTAGGTTGAGGGCACACTCTACTAGGAGTGTTGCCTCTTCCTGGGCTTTGGCTCAAGGCGCCTCGCTGACAGATATCTGTAGAGCTGCGGGCTGGGCGACACCTAACACGTTTGCTAGGTTTTATAGCCTTCGTGTAGAACCTGTTTCCTCCCGTGTACTCGCTTCGGCCAGTAGCGCGAGGGATTAGGTTAGTGTCGGCTTGCTACGCCATTCTCGCCCCAGGGGCCAGATATGTGCGTTTTCCTGCTCCGTTGGTTACCCAACAAACGGCTAACCTCGTTAGTTCCTCCCTTTCCTTCTCTCTGGGCCTCGTAGTGTTTTTGCGCTGCGCGTCTGTGTTGCACGTCATCACGCATCACACACATGACCAGCGTCGGCCAATAGTGAGCCTACGTGGTGACGTGTAACACAGACGCGCTGCACAAAAACACTACGCGAACCAACTAGAGGTCGAGAGAGAAGGAAATGAATAGTAGAATAAAGTCGTTATTTTTGTTTGTTTTTGCGCACAAAAAGTATTCTCGTCGCTTGATATACTTAAGATTGAGCCACTGTAGCCACTTGGACTATATTAAAGGTGCATTGCGCAACTTTTCATGTTAAAAATACCCGTTTTCTAACCCATACATGCTTAAACAATTGCCTGATGGGCTGAATGAGCCCTTCTCTGATCACTGCGATTGCCTCTATAATCCTGTACAGTAAAATAAATAAGAGGGATTCGGGTCGGAATCTGAGACTGGGCGTGACGTCATGCGCGTTCACGGCACGCTCATATGTCTGACTGGCAGGTTTGTGTATGCGCCGACGCCGCCATTCTCCGTAGAAAATGGATTCTAAGAGACCGGCTTGTAGTTAATTTCAAACACCAACGCAAACTCCACGTAAGATAAAAAAAAGAGAACTTTTGTCTAGTGCAACCAAAAGGTCCAAATTGGAGTCAGACAGGCGTCGGGGTAAGACGAGAGTAAACACAGGGAAGGCTTTCAACAAATGGAGAGATCTCCGGTCTGCTCTAGGGCTCAAACGGGATCCTCTCGATCCTCAGTTGGCTTTTTTCTAGATAAAAAGGTAAGATATATCCCATTCTCTAATGTCTGATACGGCCAATAATGACACTAAATGACGATCCATAAAATGTGTAATGCTTTAGCGTAAGCTAGATAAATGTACAATCGGAATAGGTTTTACTAACTTACCATTGTCAGTGATCAGGTTCAGAATGATTGTGATATAAAATGCTGATATATAAGTTAGATACTTAGACACAAATTTTGAGCAAATTACTGCTTAATTACGATGTGTTGCTATTGGAATATGCTACTTAGCTGATCAATAAAACAGGCTAAACCCCCGCAAATCTTCGGCGGATTAGCCTATTTGGCTTTTATGGTAACGTCATAGTGCCACTTGATTGTTTATTACCTTGAGACATTTGGGTGTACTTTGTTGACCGACTGTGTATGGTATGGTATCATGATTACTATTTTGAGCTTTTACAAAGTAATAACTTATATTGTTCATGAACGTGTTTCCATAATAATAGTCATAAGTGGATACAGTAAACACATAACACAGTTCAACATGGAGATAGATGGGAATAAAAAACGAAGTTTTCTACTACCCCCATTTTTTCCCTCACACATAGGCCTAAGTGTGTTATTTACTCAATTGCCTTTCCTTTCACATATTTTAAATTACTTGCAGATTTAAAACTTTATTACCTCTGAAGACATTATGATTGTAAACAAAAGATTTGTGCGGCTGATGCTCCTTGGGTTATGACCAGCTCGTGCTCGTGCAAGCGTGCGTGTGCGTGTGCGTGTGGTCCGTGAGCGTGCACACCTCTGGTTGCAGTTTCGCTTGCCGGCAGAGGGTGCGTAGTTCTGCGAAAACTCAGACTCTTGCGCAATGCACCTTTAACGATCTCTTTAATAACTTTTCTGGGCCAGCAAGTTTGGGCCACCTAGCAGCCTATGGAGGAGTGAGACAAGGCTCAGATTTCATCAAAAATATCTTAATTTGTGTTCCGAAGATGAACGAAGGTCTTACGCGATTGGAACAACATGAGGGTGAGTAATTACTGACAGAATTTTCATTTTTGAGTGAACTATCCCTTTAATTCACTCGAAGGCATTTGGTCTCCCTAGCGTGATCCCAATTCGTTGGAAACTCCTCAGACGAGACGTCTCCGTTCCCTACTCAGGGAATGAGGCTTACCATACATAACGAGACGTTTTGCCTACCTTTGATGTCGCACGATGCAGCAGATTCACTTCTCTACACTGCTTTCACTCATCGAACTCGAGTGCTTATGACGTCACAACGGCGCCGTCACCGCGCCAGAATTCCTGAGGATGGAAATGGTTATTTCTTTAAAGTCGCGAATTTATGTTCTAGTTGTTGCTTCAAACAATTAGATTAACCGTTTTCTTTCTTTTTTTAATCACGTGTAAATGTTTTAAATTACTTTTATATAGAGATTTTGATTTACCCTGCCAGCTCTAGACTTTCAATCTAAAACTATGAAAATTCATTTTAAAACTATGATAAACCGAAAATAAATAAACATATAACATTTTAATAGCCTATTTATCAAGTGAAAATTATTTCTTCAAAAGTTTTTGTTTCCAGTTACCAAAGAGCCAATTTTTTTTTTTTAAATAAGGTGAACATAAAAAGCGATTATTATATTTTTATTCTACTGTTTTTATCTATAATGCAATTTTTGTCAAATTATGCACAAATAAAAAGACAATTTGTTAGTAGTTAATATTAAATATTATTTGTTTGTATTCATTCATCATCGTCAATTCCAACACTGAATATATTATCAGAAATAATACATAGACTATTATTTTTTAGTTGGCCCATTGACTTCAATTTTAAAAATGTTTGCTCAACTAGTTTCTAGTTCATTCAACTGAGATGTTTTATTTAGTCCAACATTTAGAAATCTAGTGTGAAGATTGTCAATTACAAATTACAAAAAAAACGTATTATTTTATTTGTTATATGATAATAGGAATAGTTGTGGAATTAGTTACTAAACAATTTTATACTGACGCTGCTAATATAAAATACTTAACTGCCAAAAGATACACACAATTATTTGCATTTAAAAGCAGTCAATGAATTAGACATTTTTTAAACATTTACATCTCTTAAACCATCCTGTTACGGAAGCAGACGGACAACAAGGTAAGTGAAGCTGTAATGTTTATTTGAAACAACAGAATGACAAGATGGATCAACGAGCTGGATATTGGTGAGTATCAGAGTTCAGAGGAAGGGAGTTCTGGAATGTAACTCGTGATGACTGATGATTGTTTCTTTGCAGGGACGGCAGGATGAGACTTCAGAGCGGAGATGAACTTGGGGTGTAGACGAAGACAGGTGACAGCACACACTCACGCACCACAGGATGATTCTGAAGGGCTTACGGCTCGTACACCACTCGAGTTGATTTCTGGATTGACTGGAAGTCTGGAACAGACAGGATACGTCGTAGAGAACTGGTAAGTAAACACAGGTAAGTTTAGTAGTGAAACTCGCAGAGAGAAGCACTAGAGTCCGCTTCGGATAAACGAGCCCGGACAGTGAAGAGTGCGTGAGGTGTGCTTATGAAGCAGTGGTGATTGAAGGGGTGCAGGTGTGACTAATTAATATTCAGGTGACTGTGATCGCTGGGTGATTGTGGTGGATGAACCTGGCCAATCCGTGACACATCCAGAGCAAAGGATATATTTGGTATTGATGTTAATGCTTAAAGAGCTCAGTGAGTCGCTAGTTAAAACCATCACCAAAACTATCAACTTTTCACTTTCTCAGGGGACGTTCTCATGTGCTTGGAAGTCATCATTTGCTGTAGTGCCTATATCTAAAAGTGGAGATTCACATGCTGTTAGTAATTACAGACCAATTCGTTTTTTACCAATAGTCTCAAAGGTTGCAGAGAAATTGATGGCTGTGCAAATCACTGATTATCTACTAGTTAATTTCATACTAGTTCATCCAATGCAATTTGGCTTCGAGCAAACTATTCAACTGAGATGGCAAATTGTTATTTCACTGACAAAGTCTCTCTTGGATATATATATGGTTATTTTAAGTTTCATCTAAAAAAATGGTTACTTACTACTCAGCACTGTCAACATTAGTATCTTAATATTCTGATTTTAACTTCTTTGTAATAATTGCTCTTAGTTATTTGCTTTCTCCTGTCACTATTATTTTTTTTTTTTTACCTCTTATGTAGCACAATATATGTTTAGACACAATTTTATGTTAGTGTTTTTTAGCATGATTTCCACGTGGAATCATGTACTTGTATTTTTTATTTGATAATGTGATTGTTTTTTTCCGCCTCTTTTTTCTTCTTTCTCTTTTGCGTGTGTATTTTTGGCTAATTCTATGTTTGTTAATGTGCACTGCCCCTGTAAACAAATAAAATAAAAACATGAGAGACTGCAAGACTGTAAAGGAGTCATCAAGTCAGCACAGCCATATTTGCCTTATTTTAAAAGCATAGTAGTATGATTTTACACTGTTTATGTTGCTGTTTTTTTCTCCCCTTGATTGGACTTGTGTGTATTTTATATATATGTCATTGGTATCTTACTTTGTATAAGCAGCTATGTCTTGTTAATAATAAAAGGTACAGAAATACAATAAATTAAAAGCAATTTTTTTTTTTTTTTTTTTAAGTTAAGACAATCATCTTTATTTCATACAGACTGTTTCAAAGCAGCTTTACAGTTATAAACTAGAAGAAAATGATCAATGATGAAAACACATTCTCTAAGATTCAGCTCAGTAGTGTCATTATTCAGCTGCAGTCAGTTCATAGTTGATTCAGGTCAGTAATTATGTAAAGTTCATCAAATATGTAATGAGTTAATTTCAGCTGTAAAGCAGCTCTGCAGAAAACAGTGATGTCATCATTCAGCAAAAAAAAAAAAAAATCTTGACAAACATTTTAAGTGGATCTTAGTGGGATTATAAAAAAAGTATGACATGATCCCTTTAAATAAATGCTTTCAAAGAATAGAAAAATGAGGTGCATGACAGTTTATAAAAAAATAAAAAATGTCAGCCTCTGTTTTCATTTCATTTATTGTATTATTAGAAATGTTCAGGTCTCAAATCTTTAAAATTGAAGGAATAGATCAAATTGAATTTTTTTGAAAAAAAGTTTGACGTGAAAAGACAAAGGCCTATTTTTGTGCTTCCTGAAATAAAACTCTTTAAAGGGGAACTGAAACAAACAAAATATAATTCGATAACATGTTGGTTATTAAAATTGTAAACAAATTAATTCAAAAATAATATTAAAAATAAAACATATATGAAGTTTTTCCCAATACTGAAATTTACATTTGTTGTTATCAGAGCGCAGCCGTGTTCGATGACGTCACTGGCATGGCACCACTGTAGGCTAACGTTATGTCAGGCTACTCTACTGCTACTCTGACTGAACTGACTGATTTTGACTGTACACATTTTTTTAACTGTACAAGTTAACACTAAAAACAGCATTTAAGTAAGAAATTAAATCATTAAATGAAATAATAAAAATGTATATTCTTCACTGTATGAATGAAACGTATACTGATTCTTGCTGTCACTTTAAGAACTAGGGATCTAGAATATACTGATACACATAGAACCTTGTGTTTTTGACAATATATGATTTGTGTATAATCTTGAATCTAAGAAAAGTAAAAGGACAGGCATAATTGTACAGAATCAAAACAAATGATTAAAGGTGCATTGCGCAAGTCTCTGAGTTTTTGCAGAACTATGCCCCCTTCTGGCGACACGCGAAACTGCAACCAGAGTTGTGCACGCGGTTACGTGGAGTTTGCGTTGGGGTTTGGGATGAACTAGAAGCCGGTCTCTTTGAATCCATCTTCTACTTTTGCAAAGGTCGCTTGAGTTGTCTTCGCTGATGCGGATAATGGCGGCGAATACACAAACCTGCCAGACATAGCCAGGTGAGCGTGAACGCGCATGACGTCACGCCTAGTCGATTCCGACCCGAATCCCTCTTATTTATTTTACTGTACAGGATTATAGAGGCAATCGCAGTGATCATAGAAGGGCTCATTCAGCCCATCAGGCAATTGTTTAAGCATGTATGGGTTAGAAAACCGGGTATTTTTAACATGAAATGTTGCGCAATGCACCTTTAATGAATAAGATATTGTTGAATTTCACACATAGGGGAGAAGAGTGAAGGGGTTTGAAACTGAAAAACATAGAATAGAGTGAATATAAATAGTATCGATTCATAGCATATCAACATTTCAGTTAATACAATAGGCCTATAGTGCTCAACAAAAATAAAATAAAAATCAACAAAAATGTCTGCACACTTCTGAAGCAAGTGATGAAGTTCGAAACGTGGATACCAATGTTGTATGTAACTTTAGAGATGGTCCCTAAATGTGCACATGTCCAACGTCAAGCCAACTTTATGCCAGTATATCACTGGGAAACGCTTAGCATGAAAGTTTGCGCGATAAGTTCATATTCTTCTGAGTGAGTCCATCTGCTTGCCTGTAGCCTATAGTACAGCCTTCTTAATAAGGTGCGAGTCTGGTCTTTTATATCACTGTATTAGTCCATTAAGCTACGTTAAGCATTTTATATGTCCAGCAATCCTGAAGTATTGAGGGAAACCGTACTGCAGCACATCGCCGCAATATAAAGTTAATGCAACCAAACAACCAAGAGAAATATGTAACATTTGATCTGTACAGCATCGGGGGAATAACATTATAATCTCGTTCACGGTAGAGAAAGATGCATGTAGGCTACACAGGGACCGTGAAGACACTGAATTAAACATAAAAACAGCCCTTATAATAATCACAAATACACATACATTTCTATAAATCAGTTTTTATGAATGAATGGCTTGCTCTAACTGTTGCTCTGGTCTTCGTCGACAACACGCGCTTGCACCACATGCTGTGAGGTCGACAAACAGCAGTTGGAGATTATGCTCGGTAATCTACTGCTTTTCCTGCAATTCCTGGATGTGATGTTGAATTTACTGTCGAATTTGAAGCACTGAATTTGTGGAAGCGAATTTGTAAAGCGAAATAAAACGGACCAAAAATTGCCTGTTGAATATTAGGTTGTATTTTTAAACAGTTTGAATATTTTTGAAGCGAAATATTAAAGCTGCAGTCGCAGTTTTTCCTCTTTGTCGCCATCTCTGTTCGAAATCTGCAATTGCAGTTATTCGCGGAATTATCAACTTTACGTGGGTTGTGTCTCGGCATGGCACAGCGCGGATGAATCCAATGTTTTGAGGAGAATGTGCGGCTGTCAATCACCGCGCTGGTGGTGTGGATACTTTTGTTCTGACCAACTAAGGGGAAAAAAGCATAGCAGTAAATCGCGCCGAATAAATCTAACGATCGCTTATCATATCACGTCAAACCGTGCAAATTATACTTTGTACTCAAATTGTTAATGTTAACAACATCAGCATTGCGTGACTACATTTAATGACCTTCCGATATTTGTCCTTGTTTTCGCATGGGCCCGGTTGCAGTCTCTTTTTTCTCCGAAGTCTTTCGCGTTTTACAACGCGTGAATCTCCAGTTGTCACTGGTGATTGTCGTTTGAACCTTTCTGGATCCGCCATCAAATTGATAAGTTTAATCATATCAAGTGCTGTGAGAAAAGGCTATAAATCTCCACCTCCAACATCCTCACAGGCAATATAGCCTACTAGCCGAGACTCCTTCTTTATGTGTGCAGATGTGACGTAATGACGCAAAGACGTGCTCGAATTTCCTGCGGAAATCCACCAGTACCACTGGAATTAAAAACATTATTACAAGCTTACCATTTTGAATCGAGCTAAGGCAAGCAGATCGTTTTGAACACTGGATGGTTATGTATAGGGATGCACCGATATGTAAATTTTGGCCGATATCGATATCCGATATTAATTTTTCTGTTATGGCCGATGACCGATATTTACCGATATCGATATGTGTTTTTAAAAAATGTTTCTAAGATGATAAAAGTTTGTACTGAATTTCTTCCTTTATTTTCAGAATGCATTTTATTTCCAAATAACAAGGTTACAGGGCTACCATAAAACATAAGTAACCAACTTTTACCACTTATCAAGCATGCCAGTATTCATGGCAACATGTTTTCAGCTCTGTGCACTCCAGTTAAACTCAAATTTGAGAAAAAGGCTAAATCAAAATATCCAACACATATCCTGACTGTTTGTGCACATTTTTATGTAAATGTAAATGTCCAAACCCTGAAACAAGGTTTCTACCAAGCAAACATAAAAAAAAAACAAGTCAATTTTAAAACCCATCTATAAAAATGTTCAAACTAAAATGAGAACTGTGACATAACCGTAATTCAAAAGACATGGTGGTCTTTGTACATTCTCAAACTTAAAGCAGCAACAATTTACTCAAAAGTAAATGTCCCAAACAAACAGGGTTTCCACCTAACACTGTGCAGTAAGTTATAGTCCAGGCCTACTTCATCACCAAAGGCAGGTTTTTTTTTACAAAGAGAAGCATTTCTGCTTTCTCACACTGGATCCTGTTTCTCTTTTCATCAACAATATGTGATGCAGCAGAGAAGAGACGTTCGCTGTCCACACTTGTACATGGAGCTGAAAGGTACTTGCGCGCTGCTTTAGCCAGGGCAGGAAAGCGAGACATGTTGTTTTTCCAATAGTGCAGTGGGCTCTCATTTCTGGGGATGAGGGGCTCACTCAGATAGCCATGCACCTACAGGAATGTAGACAAGTGTATTACTATGCATGTCTGATCAATTACCAGCAGCTAGACATTACTGTCCTCCTCCCCTTAAGAGCTTTGATGAACTTTGCTCTGAGGAGATGACCAGTGCTTAAGGTCAACCTCAAGGGGGCAGAGAAGCATTACTAAACAATATTCTTTATAACAATTAGCTTTCTTATTTAAGTAAATTTATTTTAGTAACTCTATAGAATTCACAGCACGTTAATAATAAAAAAGAACTGCACAAAAGACTTCGTTATTTGAATTAAAGACTGGGTCTGATAATACTATACCTGCACACTTATGTGGCTTGTCAGGCCTGCCTGCTGTTCCATGGTCGAGTTTTCCTCCAGAATTTCATCATGCATGTCAAGCAGCGACTTTCCACCCTCGTCACTTGTTCTTATCTTCTTCTCTTGCGGTTCTTCTGTGTCCGGTGTCTCCGTAGCGCTGTCGCTGTGCGTCATTTTGTCCACTTGCTGCTGGAGCGTCTTTACCGCCGCTTGCTTGGTGACTGTGTCAAAATAACGGTCTTTGTACCGCGGGTCAAGGATCGTTGCCAAATAGTAAAGCGGCTCAGAGAAGGCGCTTCCAAATCGCTCGTTCACAGCGTCAAGTAGTGTGTGCTTTGCTGTGCGGACCCCACTGTCTGTGTCAGCTGTCTTGCTCAGCAAACGTTTCAGTGCCACAACAGACGGAATCACGTCCGCAGTAGTAGCCTGATGTGAGCTGATCTCCCTCGTTAATTGTTCAAATGGAGTGAGAAGCGTGGTCATGTTTTCAATGAGGCCCCACTGATGTGCACTTAAACGCGCAGGCAGCTCATGATCTGCTCCATACCCACCAAGCGCGCGCTTCTGATCCAGTAGACTTTTCATCATAAGAAAAGTACTATTCCATCTTGTCGCCACATCTTGTTGTAGCATCATGGTTTTCGTGCCTAACTCTTGCTGTATGTCTCTCAGCCGAGAGGTAGCGAGTTGAGAGTGGCGAAAATGTCCGACAATTTTCCTCCCGATCGCCACACAGTCAGAAATGCTCCGCTGGCTTAGCACTCCGTCATGCACTGCTAGCTGCAGCGTGTGAGCCATGCAGCCCAGGCTTTTAACGCCGCACTCCTCCATTGCCTTCTGCATATTCCGCGCATTGTCACGAAGCACAACATGTACATTGTCTTTTTTAATTTTCCACGTAGCAAACATGCAGTCAAAAGCGCCAGCGATGGCGACTCCCGTATGCGATCCTGCAAACTCGTGCGCATGTAAAACAGCTCTCTTCATTTCAAAGTTTTCATTAATCCACTGAGCAGTAAGGCTCAACATACTCATCTGACTTATATCCGAGCTCCATATATCCGTCGTGAAGCTAATGTCAGTCACATTGTTGTCCAACAATTTGTGGATATGCGTGGCCACGACTTCGTACAAAGCAGGGAGGGAGACGTCGGAAAAATAGCGCCGACTTGGCAGACTATAGCGGGGTTCAATATGCTCTATCAACCGCCGAAATCCCCGGTCCTCCACTATGGAAAAAGGCTGGTCGTCAAGAGCAATCATTTCCATTACCTTGTCGGTTATTGATCTGGTTTTTGCGCTGTCCTTTGCAAATTTCTTGGTCTTGTCGAGTACCTGCTGTATCGGACTCCCAGCTGCAGCTGCTTTCGTGTTTGCCTGCTGGCTAATGTTAGCAGCATTTTTTTCCTGCAATTGTTTGTGTAGGTCTGGGTGGCGGATTTTCAAATGACATATTAAATTTGTGGTGTTGAATGACTTGACGCGGCACCCTCCTCGCATTACCTCGACTTTGCAGGTGTTGCAAACTGCTTTTCGAGTGTCTTCTTTCGACACCGTGAAAAACGCCCACACCGCTGACATTTTTTCTCCTCTTCAGTTTAACATCCCACAATCATGTGCTGCCTTTGACACTGACACGGTCGCGTATCACGTGCACAAACAAATACCGCGACCAAATCCCCCTCCCCCTCCCTCTCCCGACACAGCAACTAGATGGATACACATCGGTTGTGGTTATCGGCCCAATTTTACTCATCGGACCGATGCCGATAGGTTAAAAAATGACGAACATCGGCCGATATCGATATTTATGCCGATATATCGTGCATCCCTAGTTATGTACTTGCTCACAAATTTATTTGGGATAATTTTCAACCCAAAAAAGATACGGACTGCATCTTTAAAGGTGAATATGGATTATTGAATTTCTATTAATGAAAATGTGTTTGAAATGTTTTGAATTGAAATATTCACATCTTAAATACGTACCCATGTTGAATTTCAGCCCATATGCAAATGCAAGCCCTAAAAATATAATGCATTAAAATGCAAGCATGGTTAATGCAATTCATATTTTTTCCCCAAGTAGTGCAATTCAACAGGCTTTTTTGTTTTAAAAACATTTGCCATTATTTTACTTCCATACTTAAACACAAAGATGTTTTGCAGTGATTACATAAAAACACAATGTGAGTGGGGATAATATGAAATAGAAATGCCTTTTTTTTTATAGGAGATGAATTGCAGCATGAGTATAAAAGAAGCTGAGTGAAATTAATTCAAGAAACTTGCTTGATTGTAATTTTGAAGTCTTTTAGAAAAAATATATATCTGTATAATCTGCATATTATCTGCTAATGTACAGTATCTTGTCTCTTCATGTAAGACATATAATCCCATATACTTGTGAATGATTACCTGCCCTGTCCTTGAGAATCCAATTAATTAAGATCAGCATTATCAGTGTGTGGTATATGACTGATAATGCAGAGACTCAGGACAGAGTGACCGTTGCCATGGGGAACAGGTTACGTGATAAATCTGAGAATCTCTTATGAAAGGGGTTATGCTTTTTTAACCGGGCTTGTTGTATAAATTTAACTTGTCTGTTGGCTGATGAATAAATGAACATACATCAGGTAACATAACTATTTTTAGAGGCACCTTTTAACGCTTTATACAATCGAGATTAGCTTCACAGTGATAAACAGGAAGTGATCAATGATGCAAACTTCTTCAAATATTAAAATCAAATGTTGCTGTAAAGCAGCTCTAAAATTCAGTTCAGTTAAAAAAAAACTGTAAAGTTGATCAATTATCGAATGTTTAATCAGCTCTACAGAAAACCAAAGTGTCGTTATTTACTTTGAGTCAGTTCAGATTAGAGATGAATTTCTCACATGACTTTATATGCCAACCCGACAACATTTTCATGGACTATGTTAATATCACAACTAGTTAAAATCCTAATTATGTCAAACTTGAGATTTATTATTTTGATCAAACTATTTCAAGAAATGGGGAAATATTATTTGAATGGTAAAAATCTTGCAAATGCTGAATAATGACAGGGGTTTACCAAGCAAAAGGGGATCTGAGTAAGTAAACGTGAATTTAAATCACATTTCAGTCCAGTCATTAAATGCAACCACTGAGAGGGGCTTTCCATTTGTTCTGCTAAGGGTGAGTGTACCTTTAACACTTGTTTCGATCTTCAAACGCAGTTGAGTGAGTTCTTCAGCAAACACCTGGCTGGACATTGAAGACTAGGCACAACAACTTTATTATTTTAGGTGTGGTGCCACAATGATTATAGTTTCTCGAAGGGTGTGTGAGAATGTTTTTTTAGTGTCATTGTTTGTTCTTGAGTCTGAGAGTCTTGTATTGTGTTTTTACTGTAAAAGTTGTAAAACGGTTGTAAAAACACCATAAAAAGCAGTTTTGGTTTATGCACTATAGTTCTATCTGCTAACACTTTATTGTGATACTCCACAACAGACATTCAACAAAGTAACTTTGCAAGTACATGTCAACTTTTTACCCTAACCTAACAGTTTGCTAATAGTCTGAGAGTTAGTTGACATCTTTATTTCGACATGTCATCGAAATAAAGTGTAACCCTAATGACTTGAAACTTTCAGGAAAACAAGTAATGCATCTGCATGCAGTTATTTAATAATATACTCAGTATATAAAAAAGTACCCTCTTCCAGAATGCATTGGGGCATAGATAATGAATATATGTAGGCCTACATTGTTTGATTGTTTATTTTACATTGTTGTTACATTGCTCTTGTCACAGTAACTTGTCTTGTGATGTAGGAGTAATTTTGGACTAAATGTAATAAGTTAAAGAAAATGTTTAAAAGTAAAAAGCCATGCAAACTTTTTACAGTTTTGAGTCTTGTGTATTTCATGCCAGGGGTCAGTTTAAGTAAATGTGCATGGATGAAGATTTGCACAGATTATGCGCTGTACACTTACACGTACACGCACATATAGACATGGTTATGCACAAACAAATTAACTTCTGAACATATAGTTTCTTTATGGTGAGACAGTATGCTGAACTTTACCCAGGATGTTCTGGCAGGTGATAAACTATCAGGTTAACTACATCTTTTCCCTGCTTATAATCTTTTATCCTTTTATAAATGTTATCTTCTTGGTTAAAATGGTGTCCAAATACCTTTACATTTGATTAACTAAAAATGATAAATTTCTAGATTGCACTGGATGTCTTAAAAAAAGGTTTAGCATTTCTGCTTTTTGTATCAGTGGGTGGCAATATTTCACTGATTTTGACTTCTAGAATATTTTTGCATTACTTGTTTGACATATAATACTGTATAATCTTTAATATGTCTTCTTCATTTTACATTATAAAGTTTCTTTCTTTTACATTTTTCAAAACTCTCAATTATTTCCAAGTTTGAATTCTTTTCAAAGCCTAACTGTACGCAAATGCACACGCATGACTACATGTAATTTGATGGTTTGGGTACATGGAAACTTCAAAACTTTCCGATGTGCTCATGTTCATTGTCCTCACACCTACGTAATCATCACACGTCATGAACGAAGCAAAAGGATCTTGCAGTTGTCACCTAGAGCGGGCCTGTGCCGGGGTGGGACGGCCCGCCACTGTCATGGTTAACCACACTGAGTGGGCTAACTTACTGTGACGATGTACTTTGACATCAAGACTCTGATCTAGAGGAAGTAGCCTGCCTGAACCCTCTTGTCTGCATCTGACATAACCTTGATGTTTTGAAACATTTAATGAACATTGAGAGTTCTTGATTTTAACTAAAATGAGAAGTTAGGACTGTCAAATTAAAAAGAGTTAGGAGTATTGGGAAAAAAAGTGGTAAAACTTTATTTTGATGGTCCACTTTAGACATTTAGCCACAACTACATAGACTGTCTGCTTTATATCTGCTAAGTGCTAACACTTTATTTTGATGCTCATCCAACAGACACTCTACTGACTATAAGTAACTTTGCAAGCATTTATTACCCCTTGCTAATGTTAGTTAATAAAAATGTTTATGTTCATGTTTGTTCACACTTCACAGTGCATTCATTAATCTTAATACATTTTTTGATTTAAACAATTTATTAATAAATGTTGAGATTAATATTAAGGTTAATTAATGCTGTAGAAGTATTGTTAATTGTTAGTTTATGCTAACTAATGCAGTCATTGTAACAAACGTGATTGTAAAATGCCAATATCGTTTTTACAAAATTGTATAGCTACTAATTCAAAGGCAAAATCAAATGTGCTTCCGTGCATTGACTGACGCTGAGCCAGAGAAAGAAGCGCTCAGCGTTTTCACATATCACAAGTTCACAACTATTCAATGTTTTCAACTATACATAATGTTTGGTTTAGGTTTCAGACATTTAAATACACATAAGTACTAGCAAAAGAATACATTTATAGTTTGTAAAATACACACTCATGTCTATGGAAGCAGCAATAACAATCCTTTCAATTATAAATTTAAGTGGTGTTTAGATGCACATTGTGTAGGTAACTAAAACGTTCTCTCACACTTTACCGGCCACTTACTTTCATGCATTTCAGGTGAAGTGGATGAATTGACGTGTTGTAAATCCCACAGATCTGATTCTCTGAACTGCGTCGCAGAATAACATTTCCCTCGATCTCTGTATTAATGAGTGCACAAAATTACCATTAAATGCATAACAACTTGCATATAACAATATTGCATTCTCTGTATACATAAAGTAACCCATATTGTATTTACTGTCAAAACACAAAGATATGAGCATCAATTGGCATAAAACACTATATTCATCCTGTTACACACAATAAACAAGATAGCTTGCATCTATATGTGTGACAAAATAATATAAAATAAAGAAAATGAATAAAATATAAAATAAAGAAAATGCAAATCATATTACTTATAAATCAGAACGATACTCTGTACTCTATATGTAGTGCATATTAATCTCAAAACATTTTAGTTGTCACAATGTAATACCACTTTACACGTCGTCCATTTTATGTGATCACCCTGCAGCAGGTCTTCACACTTGAACATGGACGGGTCAGCACGTGAGCCATTAACACGATAGACGATACAAACTCAAATAAACATAAAACCGTGTTAGACGATCATAATATTACAGCCAACTCATCTTAAAAGCATAATAACACTGTATTTTCTTTATACGAATTGTTAGAAACCCATACAACTTCATGTACTAACAATACAGTGCATTGAGACGTGCTGATGCAGCATAGCATCGGAAACTATTCACGGTCGCCATGTGCGACAATCTCGTCTCTTTTTCCACAGTAGGGGTATATAACAACAATTATACGAACATATGCACAAACTCATAATTATTAACATCAAATATATAAACAATCATAACAATAATATTCTCTTCTCAATACCTGCTACACTTACACATATTTGAGAATCGGAATATCAGGTAGTTGATGACAAATCCAACAAGTTTGTGAATATTTTGAATAAAAAGAAGAAGAAAAAACGCAACAAAAGTGATACATCTGCCATACAGTGCTATTGTGGATGCGGTGTGTCACGTGACCGATACGTTCTAAAATAACGGTCGCCTTAAATCTCACGCTAAACATACGTGTGAAAGGGTTAAATAATGCCAAAGATTCACGTTTTATATTCTCCAAAATGGCATTTGCGTTTCTTTTTGGCTGTTTTTTTATTCTGGGTTCCAGCCCCAGTGTAAGGTCCTGTCTGCAGTGTGACCCGGTGGTTCGTTATGTGCACGAAGATTTCCTGTCCTCAGTTAAAGGAATCACTGTCCGTGATCAGATTGAACTGGAGCAAATCATTGAGCAAGCTTACATCAACTATCGGGAGACCAGCACATCATTTCGGGGTGTCATAGGTAACGTTAGGCCTACTGCTGTTAGACCATTTCACGGACGTTAGCAATAACAAACGCGTTGGAATGCTGTACTGCGCATGTCTAGTCCTGAAGCATTTCCGGTGTTCACATTAATATGTACAGATGTCTAAATAAACGTATATATATATATATATATATATATATATATATATATATATATATATATTAGTTTTAGTTGTTTTACTTTTACTTTTATTTACATTTTGCTTTAACTAATAGCCTACTAAAATAAGACTGTTCCCAGGATGCATGAGATCATTGAGAGAATGGCAACCTTGAAGAAGCTCAAATATACAATAGTTTTGATTGCTATTATTCCATAATTTGGAAAAAGGTGCACAAATTTTTAAGCTTGTCCAAACTTTTGACTGGTAATACATGTGAGATTTGCCAAATTTCTGCTTGCCTATGTCTTCACATTATACTTATAAATGATGATGTTGAGTGCTATCTGATTTGCTTTAGATCCTACAACACTCTATCGTGCACGGACTGAATATCAGAGTGAATTCAAGAGGCACTGGAAAGAAGACAGGACAGGTGAGAACTTCTGGATGCAGATTATGTACTTCCAAAAGAGCAGTCGTTCATTTTTTTAAGGAGAAAATATCAACATTTTCATGTTAGAGTAAAAACATATGAAAAATGAAGATGCTTTACATCTGAAACCATGAAAAAAAATCACTGTGTTATTCTTGTGTAGGTTCTGTTCAGTGGGATATGATTACTATAGTGGAGAAAGGAAAAAGAATCCTTCAGAAACATTTGGAGATTTTTGTTACCCAAGGTAAGGATGTATAGGCAGTGGGCATATACTGTAAATGTTTTTAAATAGCAATGATGTTTCAGAACTCCTAATTCTTACTAATTATGTTTTATCATTATTATTTTCCAAAGGTCTATGTCCAAATAAATGCGGTAAGTACCAATTTGAGAT
The DNA here is from genome assembly GCF_951802725.1 of Rutilus rutilus. NCBI lineage: Eukaryota > Metazoa > Chordata > Actinopteri > Cypriniformes > Leuciscidae > Rutilus > Rutilus rutilus. Next base: position 14,400,985 of record NC_140232.1, on the reverse strand, counting down.
TTCTATCCACCTTATTTTTCACCGCGGAAGTAAACTATTTTCTGTGAATGTGCAAGACTTCCGGTTCATTATAATTCCGGGTATTTATAATTAAGCCACTACATTAAAATAATAGGGTAAGAAATACCAGTTTGCAATATCAAGCAGCATAGGGAGCTTTTTTGTACAGCTAAAAATAACTGGAAGCGGATGACACCGGAAGCCAGACACATTCAATTTACAAATGGCTGCACCCACCCTTAAGTGAAAAATAAGGTGGATATTTCCTACATTTTAACACAATCAGTCAAAATTTTGTGCACACACATTCTTTATTATAACTATTTTTCACATTTTATAATAATAATAAAAAATAATAAATGTGAAATGAATTACAGAAATGAAAGCATGGGAATTATATGGCAACCAAAAATAAAGCCACTCTGCCTGGATTACAGATCTTCACACTGAATACAGCTCTTCATGTTTTTAAGCTTAAAGTGGACCTATTATGCTTTTTTCCCATACATTAAAAACTTTCTTTAGTGTGTAATCTTGCTGTTTGAGCTTGAAAAATGACTCTCCAAAGGGAGTTATTCTCCATATTAGTGCGCACTGTTTGTCCCTGAAATGCCTCAATTGTAGTCTTGAGTTTTCTTCCGGGAACGTACACGTCACAACATTTAAAGTCCCGCCCAAGGCATAAGTAAAAAAGGGGTCGAGGTCTGGTTGCATTAGTGTGTTGAAACGGTTATGAAGCGGGGCGTGACATTTCCGAAATTTCTTGAAACGGTTGACCAATCAACATGCTTGTCCACTGTCCAGCCGACCAATCTGAGCACATTGCACTTTTCAGAAGGAGGGGCTTCATAGAGACCAGAACTAAACAAAGCGTTTCTGACAGACAGGGAAGAGAGGTGCTACAAAAATGTAAAATATGTGAAAATAATGTGTTTTTTGAACATTCAACCATGAAAACCTATTCTAGTAGACCCAAAAAACAAAATCAAGACTTTGTAAAATGGCATAATAGGTCCTCTTTAAGCTTTTAGATCAAAATGATTTTCCTGAGAGACATAAATTCAGTCAAGTGTGTTCGAATCTTTGACTGGTTGTGTACTGTATGTGTTACAGCACACTGAGTATAATGGAGTGTGATGATACATGTATATTATATTGCTCACTGGGTGTGTGTGTGGGTGCGGATGATTGTTTCTTACAGGGCTGTTGTATCAGAGAGTGATGAACTGCACTTCCTGTCAGTATAGGCTCTTTACATGTCTGTCAGCCACTCCACCTCTAGACTGTGGAGGTGAGACAAACACCCACGGATATACACACCTGAGTGGCTTTAACGGACTATATCAACACATCTCTTTTGTCTTTCTCTCCTTCTGTTTCTATCAGAGAATCATCTTAAGGCAGATGAAGGAGAGGAGGTGGTGCTGGACTGTTTCCTGCCTTGGCACGCTCTTGTCATTGGACAGACCGAGTACCATTACTCCTGGCATCCTGATGAAAAGAATGTACATGCACACAGACACACACACATTTGAACGCATTTGCAGTCTTGAAGCCATTTTGAATGATGTTGCAGACAAGTGCTGTTTAACATACTTTTTATAAAGACTTATTATGGAAATAATAATTTAAAATAATATGCTTAAGTGCAAATTGAATATCATGTTTTTCAATTGCATGTTATTCGCAATTAAATGGAAATGTATTATAGTTTATATTTATAATAAATGCAATTATTTGAACTTTGACCCACTTAATTAGGACTTCAGTATATCTTTATATGTAAGCTCATAATTAGTTCTATTGAAATATGGTTAAATATGAATGCCGAATTTACTGACAAGTATATATGGCAAATAAAATACACTATATATATATTGAAATATGCCATTTCTATTGAAAATTTTATGTCAGTTGTACACACTGTAATACAGAATTCAAAACACGGGTAAAACACCTGCGAAAAATCAAAATGAAAAATTCCTTCATTTTAACAGAGTACATCGTGAGTGTAATGATTAAGTTGCAATTTAGTACGTTGCAAATTAACTAAATGAACAACAGACTACAGTTAAAATTATAATCAAGTACTTTACATGTGTTTTAGTATCTTAGTCAACATATCAAAATAAGTGTACTTTATTAAAGCACAACAAAATATTTTTAAAACAATGATTTAAAATGTAGGCCTACTTTTAATGTCGATAAAGTACACTTAAGTGGCCTTTTATGTTAATAATGTTATAAGCAAGTACGGTTTAAAAAATACTTTCAATATTTGAAGTACACTCAATACAATAAAATGTACTTCTTTTTTCATAAGTGAATGTTGGGGAGTAATTAGCTAAAAAAAAAGTGATTTTAACTTGACTAAATTTAAAGCTGCAGTCGGCAAGATTTTTTTTAAATCATATTCACTGAAACCGACACTATGCTCCGACAGAACAACATAAATCAGCCGGTTTTAGAAAAAAACCTGCGCCTCCACCTCCACCTGGAGCCTGTTATTTGTTTTGCAAAAATCCACCGCTCCCGGTTCTTCTGGTCCAATCAGCGCAGGGCTGTGTGAGATCTGACTGTCAATCACAGTTCGTGCACACGCCACAGATCCCCCCTCCCCCCTCGTGCACGTTACAATATCACATGCACACGCCTGAAGTTCGCAGGTGTGTTGGATTGTACGAAGCGTGATGGCGGAGAGAAAATCTACTAACAAGCTTCCAATTCCTCGGTTATGGCTATCTATGGGTAGATTAGCCAGGGCAGCCCACCGCCGAGTCCATGGTGTTGATCGATGCTGAAGAGACGGGCGCGTTCACGGAAAATCTGGTGCACACACACTGACGAGCACGAACTCGATGGGAGGGTGCTTGCTGGAAATAGGGGAGGAGCATGAGAGTTGTAAACATAACAAATTTTGACTAAGTCCCCACAATCTCCCAGACTTACCGACTGCAGCTTTAAGCACAACAGCAGCTCAGCTTTCCAGTTAAAAACTACTCTTTCTAACAGGTACTGGTTATACCATGTAATTATATATAACTTTACAGTAATGTTTAAGAAGGTAATGCCCCCTTAAGTAGCTTCAATAGTGGTCTAGCAACTAGCTTACTTTAAAAGGGAACTATGCAGTTTTTTTTTAGCTTAATTTACCTTAACTGAACAGCTTCTGAGTCATTGGAATGGTTATATGGCTTTTTTCGGGTTGAATGGTGGCCGTCTCGCTTCCCCCTAGCGCCTGTGAGGGGAAAAACCACCCTTGCAACTTTGGCCCGGCGGGGCTCAGCATCAGGAAGTATCGCGTGATATCAGGTCTCGCGATGTAACAAATTGCTTTACGGCACTGCGCACATACATTTATATGCGAGCCTTTTGTGTATCATACATACCTCAGTGGACGTGGCTCCGTGTGTTCGCCGGCTACTTTGAAAACAAATGCACATGACCAGAGGGAGTCGCCAACGTTTTTACTACAGTGTTGTTAAATATCTATTCCGAAGCTGTAGGGGGACGCTCTATAGAGAAACCCGTGAGCAAAAAGCGAAGCGAAGAAATTGCCAAAACTGCATAGCACCGCTTTAAATGTTTATCTTTTAGGTTGATATATTACAGTTTTAGTACTGATCTTTCAGAAACCAGATACCGATTGTGATTTGAATTATTAATTAAAATGTACTAAAATGAGTTTGTTCATTATTCATTGAAAGCTGTCACGTGATGGGGAGTATGAAGTGCTGGTGGTGACAGAGGAGTCTAAAATTGTACTCAATCAGCTGACAACCAATGAGGAAGGCATGTACCGCTGCCTCCTACAGGATCAAAAGGGTACTGTGCTGTCCCGCATTTATTTTAAACTGAAAGGTAGGTCGGGTTTATAATGCTTTGTGTTGAATGTGACAACTCATTGTGGTTTAGTTAGTAAATAGTTATTTTTTTTGTCTTCCTCTTATCTCCTTCCCTCAGTCAACCCACTGCCATCTACCACCCCTAGACTGATTGCAATGTTGCCATCCCTGCCCTCGGGTTATGACGCCACACCTCGCCCTCATAGGAGCAGTTTCCTCATTATATTGATTTTACTCACTGTACTCAGCATCACATGCAGCCTTGTCATCATAGTGTACCTCAGGTCTGTCATAATAACAACAGGATTAGGTTTGACGCACAGCAGTTTGGGCATATTAAAAAGGGGCTATGTTGACAGGGAGAAAGAATGAGTGATTAAATGATTAAGCAATTATTGATCAGAGCAATACTTCTGAGAGACATTTCATAGAAAAACGTTTGCTTCACAAAACACATTTGGATGACCTCACAGATGTTTGTTAAATATGTGTCTTGCTTAGCATATATATATATTTTTTTGCATATGTTTCTTTTACTGTATATATAGTAGCAGTATTTGACTACAGTAGCTGTCAAATTTCATTTCATTAAGTGACATTATGTTCGCATTAAACTTTCATATTGTGGTTAGATATAATCAGGCCCACATGGAATCTGCACCCACGGAAATCAGCACGTTCCCACAGAATTGGAACGGAAGGCCTGCTATTGTTTGTTTATAAAATAGTGGCCAGTGTTGTTACTGTTAACTAAATCTAGTTAGTTAGTATAAAGATAGAAATATTAGGGGAAAAACTAATGAAAATGAAAATGTTGCCTTTGCAACTAGCTAAAATAAAATTAGTTGAAGGTGAAGTATAGGCTACTAAAATTACAAAACCTAAAACTGAAATATAAATAAAAGATAGAAAAAAAAAATACAAATGACAAAAGCACTTAAAAAAAATATTAATACTAAAACTGAAAATATAAAATTAAATGCTAATAGATGCATTTGCGATGACATCACGGTTTTCTCCAGAGCGGCTATGTATATTTTTTACAACAAAACTGTAACATCACTGAACTTACTAAAGCTGTACTATGACACTATTTTCTTCTAGAAACAAACTTTGTTGCATTATTTTCCTGTTATCATGTAAAGCTGCTTTGAAACAATATGTATTGTAAAAAGCGCTATATAAAGAAAGGCATTTAAAATGCATGCTTTAGTGTATATGACATCCAAGCTGTGCTCAAGTTTACATACGCTTGTAGAATCTGTAAGATATTGCAGTAAAAATTTTTTTTTCAAATATAAGAGATATAAAACATATACACTGCCATTCAAAATGTTTTTGATTAAAGTCTCTCACGCTCTCCAAGACTGCATTTATATATATATATATATATATATTTTTTTTTTTGGAATATACAAATAGTACAGCAATATTAACAAATGTATACATTCCTTTTTTCTTTTCTTTTTTACTAAGACTGCATTAATGTGATCAAAAATACATACAATTTATTATAACTGTATTGTAATACATTTTAAAATGTCATTTATTCCTGTTGTAAATGTCTTAACTGTCACTTTTGATCAATTTAATGCATCCTTGCTGAATAAAAGTTTTTTTTTTTTTAAAACAAACAACAACTAAAAAAACTACTGACCAAACTTTTGAATGGTAGTGTATATAAAACAACAACAACTGATAAACGTCTTGCAGATTCTACAAGGGACGTCTACAAGGGACATAAACTGAACTGCATTAGGGTTGGCACATGCAGGGAGAGAGAATGGGGAGGAAAAAAGAATGACAGTGGGTGATCTGTCATGGCATCCTGCTGATTTTGTTCAGAGAGACAAGATTAGGAAGGAAGCACACTATGTTTTCATCCATTCTGTCATGTTGCTTTGTGTCCCTCTGACAGACTGACCATGAAGCGCCAGAAGGAGGAGAGAGACAGCAGGAGAGGAGGAGAGGGGGAGGATGGAGAGAATATTGAGCTGGTGTCTGTGACCGAATGAGGGATGTGATCCAAAGAGATACATGAATAAATGACTATACATTCCCAAAAGCGTATGGGTGTGGAGTCATTTAGATTTTTTCAAAGAAATTAATACTTTTATTCAGCAAGGATTCATTAAATTGATCAAAAGTAACAGTAAACATTTATAATGTTACAAAGTTTTCTATTTCAAATAAATATAAAAGAACTTTCTATTCATCAAAGAGTTCTGAAAATAAATGTATCACAGTTTTTACAAAAGTTATCTGAATTTTATTACTATTTATAATAATAATAATAACAAGTGGTTATTTTTAGCAGCAAATTAGCATCTTAGAATGGTTTCTGAGGGATCATGTGACACTGAAGACTGAATAATGATTTCTTTGTCATCGCAGGAATACATTTGCCACAAATATTGTCACCCTTGGTAAATATGAACATAAACATTTGTTTTTGCCAAAACATATAAAAAATATAACCTTTAAAGTCAAATCGTTTTCAATTTTCAAAAAGTCAACATCTCAGATTACGACTGTTAACAAGGTTTCCTAAAAAGGGAACGAGGCGCTGCATCGGGAGTAACGACGCTATGGGAACGCCTCTGCGTGATTGCGTCTTTAAGCACGTGTGTAATCAGTCTAATTGAATGGCGGCACGTCATCCTTTATAGTGTGACTTCATGACCAGGAAGCTATAAAGCGCACCTGGACCAAACATTGTCAGCTTCTGATTGGCCAAAGCAAGTCGGCATGCAGGAAGTATGGCAGGGCGATGCAGCGTCTTGTTCCCTTTTCAGGGAACCTAGTTACAGTCACAACCTGAGACTTTCTTTTTCAAGGGAACTGAACTGTGTCTGAAGTTACAATGCTATGGGAACACCCACTCCGTCATACTGACAAGTGCCTGTCTAGTGTGAATTCTAGCGTGCACAATCTAGGATGTGAGCACCCGGGATCCCGGTGTGGAGTCCAAGTCTAGGTCGTAGAACCTCACAAATGTGAAAGGAGAGGACCAGCTCGCCACATCACAAACTTCTTGTAGGGATACCCCTGACAACAAGGCTTTGGGAGCCGCCATATTTCAAGATGAATGAGCTCTTACAGCCATAGATGAAGGCTGACCACACACATTATATGCAAGAGAAATAGCATTGACTATCCACTTGCTAATCCTTTGCTTGGTTGGTGGAGACCCTCGTCTACGCCACCTGAAGCACATGAAAAATTGAGCAAACTTTCGCTAGAGGGCAGCTCTTTGGACATAAGCATCCAATGCCCATACTTGGCATAGCAAGTCTAGCTTATCCTGGTCCAAAGTCCAAAAGGGAGGAGAGCAAAAGGCCTACAACACTACAGATTGCACCACATAAGTGGGGACCTTACATACCCTGGTCTAGGGTGTAGTAAAGTCGTATAGACACAGCCATGTCTGCACCATGGCATTCTGTGCAACATTCTGTTGAGGGAGAACCAGAGCAGACAGTGAGTCGTTTCTTGATACTCAAACAGGTCCACTTCTGCCTAGCCAAACTCCCTACTAATCGTCTCCATTCCCTGGGCCTCAGCCCATGTCTGCTCCCTGATTCAGGCACCCAGGGATGAACACTGCCCTTATTAAGAGCAGCTTGTCCATATGAGGATCTGGTGTGCCAATTTGCAAAGGGGGCGCGACCGCAGACCCCGCTGATTATTTATGTAGGTGACCTTGTAAAGATGTGTTGTCTTTACAAACAAGCACATGATGGCCCCTGAGGTCTGGAGGGAAATGTTTCAGAGCCAGAAAAACAGACAATCGACTCACCCCCCACAGACCTTGTGTCGAGCGACCCTCTAGGAACTCTTCCCAGCCTGTGAGTAAAGTGTCTGATGTAAGCATCTTGCGATGACAAGGCACTCCCAATATGGGTCCCTGGGAGAAGATATCAGGCTTCTTTCACATCACCAAGGTGCAAAAGGCAATTGGGCATAATCTTGATTATGCGAAATGGGTTGCCCCATGGTGAAAACCTCTGCAAAGTTCTCATGTACAGCAGGCCAAATGGTATCACGTTGGATGCAGCTGCCATCAAACTAGATTTATCTTTTTTAAGGCTGAAAGGATTGATTCGATATGAGCAGGCGACAGACGGGCCTGCATCGTCATCGAGTCACATACCACTCTTTGAAAAGTGGTCCTCTATAATGGAGAAAGCACTTTTTCTTTTCTTGGCGCTTAGCCTTAAACCTAACTCCCTCATTTGGGAAAGACGATATCTCGATGCTGAATCCCCATTTGCGCCGATTGAGCCAGAATCAACCAATCAACGATATCGTTTAGTATGCGAATGCTAGGCCGAAAGGAAGAACCTAAATTCTGGTAAGCTTCGCCGCCTAAAGCGAACCTGAGGAACTTCCTGGAGGATGTGGAAGTATGCGTCCTTGAGATCTATTGTGACAAAACAGTCCTCAGATCTGATATGAGTCATGATTTGTTTTGCTAACATCTTGAACTTGAATGTTTATAATGTTCGATTCAGTCTGTGCAGATCTAGATTTAGACGCAACCCCCTCTTTCTATAATCTGGGGGACCCACGGAGACACATTTGGCAGAAGTTTCCACGCTGCCAGATGGTCTACAATGGGAACCAGCCTCTCAAGACTGGTCTCTGGTGTATTTCGAGTAGTCAGCTTGATGCCCTGAAGCTAATGACCAGCAGAGAACAACCAAATAGCTTCTCTAAAGCCATCCTCTGAACAAACCACAAGACTTCTGGAACAATGTCCTTTGGACATGAGATCAAAGTGGAGAGATGTTTGGCCATAATGCATGATTTGGGTTTGTTTTGCAGTCACAGGACCAGGGCACCTTGCATTCATTGAGTTGAATATTTTGAACCAAGAACTCCTCTGTATACCAAAGTGTTCTAGAGTTAAATGTAAGGCCATCTGTCTGACAGCTAAAGCTTTGCCTCAATTGGGTCATGCAAAAGGACAATGATCCCAAGCACACCAGCAAATCTACAACAGAATGGCTGAAAAAGAAAAGAATCAAGGTGTTGCAGTGACCCAGGCAAAGTCCAGACCTCAACCCGATTTAAATGCTGTGGCAGGACCTTAAGAGAGCTGTGCATAAACAAATGCCCACAAACCTCAATGAACTGAAGCAACACTGTAAAGAAGAGGGGCCCAAAGTTCTTCCACAACGATGTGAGAGTCATATAGAAAAAGATAACTTAAAAGTTATTGCTGCTAAAGGTGGTTCTACAAGCCATTGAATCATGGGGTGTACTTAGTTTTTCACACATGGCTTCTCCATTTTCGCCTAGTTCAGCAGGGGTGCCCAATCCTGCTCCTGCCGATCAACTGTCCTGCACAGTTCATCTCCAACCCTAATCAAACTTGATTAGGGTTGGAGATGAACTGTGCAGGACAGTTGATCGGCAGGAGCAGGATTGGGCACCCCTGGCCTGGTTTTTGTTAAATAAATAATGACACAGTGTAACTGCCAACTCAGCACGAGTTCCCTTGAAATGGAACAAAAATGTATTTTCTGAAATATGTGTTTTTTGCACAATTATTGGCACCCCTACACATTCTAATGCATAAAAATATAATTGAAGTATATTTCCATTCATATGGTAGGTTTTTAAGTTCAGAGTTTAAGTTCAGGAACATGTAAGTGAGAAATCATGACTTTCGGCAAAATTCCTATATAGTCATCCATCACGAAAGACCTGAGAATACAGTAATGATGTGTGAGAAAAGGTTGTTGAGCTACACAAATCATGAAATGGTTATAAGATAATAGTTTAATTGTTGGAATACTCATTTCCATCTGGGCAATAATTAAGAAGTTTAAATCAACTGGAAATTATCAAAATCTACCTGGAAGAGGACGTGTCTATATTGGCCCCACATGCACTGAGGAGGATGGTCTGAGTCTCCAAACAAACTGTTAGGATCAAAGTTGTAGGAGAATGACCTCACCTATGTGACCACAACTTGTTTGGCAAGGTTGCAATAAAAAAAGACTTTGGTGACTTCAAACAGCAATCTCAGTTATGCCTGGAGCCTGACGTTAATGGAACTGGGAGTTGTTTTTAATAAAGCTTTTTGGAAAAACACCAAGGGTGGTTTTGGCATGTACAGAAACATAGCAATGTAGAAAAGTACCTCATCCCCACTGTGAAGTATGGTGGTGGATCTTTAATGCTGTAGGCCTAATTTTCTTCTGAGGACCCTGGACAACTTGTTAGGACACACAGTATCATAAACTCGTGGTTATCTTCCAGCATGACAATGATCCAAAGCATATCTCAAAATAAACGACAGAACAGTTCACTGACCACAAAATGAAGGTTTTGCCATGTACATAGCAATCCCGACCCAAACCCCATCTACAATTTTTTTTTTTTTACATTTGTTTTGTTTTCAACTATTTGACTTTAATTAAAGGTTAGATTTTTGATAATATTTTGAATGAAAGGATAAGGGAGAAATGGCAAAAAAAAAATGTCCAGTCAGTTTTGTAGAGCCCTGTATTTTAAATTGTAAAAATATTTCACATTATTACTGTTTTTACTGTATTTTTGATCAAATGTTGTTTAAACAATGCTCAATTGGTACTAAAGGGCCCAAAGTGTGCCAAGAAAATATCCTCCACACATTACACCACCACCACCACCAGCTCTAACCATTAATGTAAGGCAGGCAGGATGGATCCATGTTTTCATGTTGTTTACGGCAAATATATATATAAATATAACATGAAAAGTTGGCTATTTTAAGGTGCAAAACTTAAAGAAGAAAAAAAGAGAAGTAAGCCTTCAACTTGCCAGAAGCTCATCCAGAAAATGGTGACATCATGATTTGACATGAAGTCATGTGACATACTCAGGGACAAGCTCTGAAGGTAGATTTTCATGGGTAATTTATTTTGGGTTTATCTCAGTGGTTAATGCCATTTGCATTATTATCTGTCCACCAGGAGCTGTCATATGTTTTTCAGTTACAGACTGAGTTCACATGTACATGTAAATGAAAAGAGATCCATTCACTGGCAGCCTATTTAAAAAAAGGAAGACACGTTTCAGTTGAATGAATTACACGTTTTGGTCGGGCAGACACGTGGGAGGAATGAAAGATAAAGTGGGAGAGCTAAATCTCTTGGATTACAATGTTTTCTAGAATTAATATTCCCCTGCCAACTGGTTAATCCCGGGGATTATCCCCTCATCTGACCAGAGGAGTGTACACCGAAAACTCTGAAATGCTTGTTTTCATATGAAGTTCCCCTTTGGTAACCGAGAGACTTTCAGACTTCCTGTTTAGGATGCCTTCTTTACATATGATTGATGATGGGACTATTTTTCAGTTTTTTTAGTTACAATATTGTGTTGTTCGAAATGAATTGGTTGATGGAATTCTCCTATTGTGTACTTTAATAACATTGGTCGTATCAAGTCAATTTTTATTTGTACAGTATAACACTTTACACAATACACATTGTTACAAAGTGGCTCTACAGAAAATCATTATGTTAATGTTATAATATCTTATTGTTATCATGCCACTGGGGATTCTGGGGAAAGTCCTTAAATCATAGGAAATGATCTGTTTTGAAAGTTCTGCTCAGTTGTGATTTTATATGACTGGCTTTGATGCTTTCAGTTATTGTTTATGTCTTTCTGCATTTTCCTATTGTTTTACTGAGACAAGTGACATCATGGGAGGCAGGAAGTGCTGCAAAAGTAAACACAAGTTGGATAGTTCTTTAAAAACATTTTTCTTTTTTTACACAGCTAACTATCTTATTTATTCCCCAAGCTTTCTTACTTGAAGTGGTTGGTTGTTTTCTCTAGAACAAAATGTGCATAGAGTTGAAATTTACGTACGAGTAAGTATTGATTTTTACCAGATTACTCATCAACTTCCTGTATAAGACAGACAGCTTGATTAAACGTGGAGGGGGTGTCCCTTAAGACATTTGCAATTTATGATCAATACATAGTTATTAGTATTATTCTTTTTTTCTAGTATTAATCTTTTTTTTTTCTACATAAGAAATATGTAAGTACATATGAAATGTGGTCCACAGGATCACTATTTTAATTATTATTTTTTTATTTTTTTTTACTGTAATATATATATAAATATATATATAAGGGTTAATAATATATACATAAACACCAATTATTAACCTTTAAACGCATACCTTGGGTCTTTAGTGACCCAGGACGTCATTCACTACCCTCCTCCTCATTCATTTTTTAAAGTTAGACATCAACCTTCTTAGTAATCCTTGATAAATTCATTATAAACAATACAACAAGAAAAAAATATACAAAATAATCTCTGCTTTCCCATTCTTTTTTTTTTTTTTTTTTTTTTTTTTTACAAATTGTATAGGGTCGCTAACAATTGTTTTTCTGCACAACAATAATTGAATCTTTGATGACTGAATAAGTGCAATTGATTCCACAAGGTGGCAATGTCTGAAACACAATGATGAAGTGACGTTTCACTCATAGTTACCGCAGGCAGAAAACAAAAGAATCATCAGCAAAACTTGAAATGGCTCAGTGATTTACTGCAGAGCAAGTACTGAACGCAATCACATTTTAGTGTCACTGTCACTTGATGGTGGTTCTGGTGAAGAAGTTGTCAGTGATCAAAATGTTGATTTAGAAGATGTTAAAAATGATAGTTTTGAGAGTGTTTTGAGATCACGAATATGAGCCAGATGCTGAATGTACTGGGAAAAGCAACCCAGGCTAAAACATCTGCTCAAACTGAACCCTTTCAAGCTACGATAACAAAACATGCTTTATTTTATTTTCCTGTAATTGTTACTGTAATATCAGGAGAGTTTTAAATTATCGTGACAGGTAGAGATCCGTGTTAGATACAGATTCGGGTTGCTAAAAACCCCAATATGTAACAAATTATTGGTGAAACATTAATGCAGGGTTAAAGTATTAAATATTTAAATGTATAATTTTTGTTCTATTTTTTAGTAAATTCAAATTATAATTGAATTCAATTATAAAAATTTCAACAAAGTTAATAAAGCATAAGCCAGATTATTATTTATGGAATGCTTCTAGTCTTAAAAACAATCGTCACTGGTCTCCATTTTCCACTGTTTTCCACTTTTAGTTTCTGACAGTAAACATGCAGGCTCAATTCTCTTTTTCTATTGCAATGAAGGACAGTTTTATTTTTTTCTCATTTATTTCTTCCTTAGACAGGAAGTTGTGACACTGCATGGCTCGTTAAACTAACCTCAGCCCACAACACCACCCTTGCAACAATAACTGAAGCACAACACCCTCATCCTGACACCCTCACAAAGCCACTGGCACATGAATGACACACACACACACACACACACACACACACACACACACACACACACACACACACACACACACACACACACACACACACACACACACACACACACACAATGCAGCAGGTGTCTATAGATTCATTGAATGATATATGATGAGAAATAAAAAAAGACTGGCATGCAGGAATGAGAAAGACAGATAGATAGATAAAATCAAAGGGTGCTTCAACTTAGTCTTATTTCTGGTTGGTGCACACTACTGCAGTTAGGTTCTTTTACGTGTGTATTTTTATCTTTTTTCTGTGAAATTTGTCACTGTGGTTTTCGGTGGCATGCAAAGTTTGTAAGTTTTACATTAAAGGTCAAACGATCTGATATAAGTTATCTATGTTTCATTTTTAACATAAAAAAAAACAGTTGTTTCAACAGGGGCGCATAGACTTTTTATATAGTTTATTTTCCATATTATAGGCCACAGCGATTCATTTAGCTGAGTTTATTGAGCCTGATGGAGATTTAGGTGCAGCTCATGAAGGATGTTTTTGAACACCAGAGTGAACGGCTGTTTACTCATTCTGAGCAGAATGAGTTATTGTGGTCTGGCAAGACAGATTGTCTGTATAGCAGCAACAACAACATGAACATGACATTTGACTCACTGCAAGAAAATCACTTATATAGTATATTTAGATGCAGGCAAAAAGTCAAGATTTAGTGTTTCATTTTAACAATTTTTTTACATAATTAACAGCAGTAAATTAACACACTGAATTTACTGCACTATAGTTACAATCTCATATCAATTGTGACATAAGTCTTCACTAAATTCTTATTTAATGGAATGACGGTTATGTCACAGTTGAATTATTTGACAAGCAAAGACATGCACTGACAGCTAGATTAATATGAGGCAAGCATGAACACAAAACTTCAAATTCTTAAACTTAACAGGAAGAGGAGTGTGGGATGGAAGAGTGGCCACGGCTGTGGGAGAAATTGCAGGGGAAAAAGACGGGGGAGAAACAGAGTGAATGAAGGGGAATTCAAGAATGAGAAAGGAGGACAGAGCTAAACTCAGCTGCTCTTTACACACTGCATGGGAGGATCCTCCTCCTCTTCCTTTGACAACAGTGCTTTTAGTTTTGCTTTGTGATTTTAGGCTGAGTTGCTTATTTCCAACAGGCAGTGGAATATTATGATATTATGAAATGCTGTATATTTTGCCGGATAATATTTTAATCAATTCAATGATACTTTTCATTAAAACATTAATATTTCATATGTTCTGTTTGGGTTTCAGAGAGTAATTTTAATAGCTCAAAAAAATATATATATATATATATATATATATATATATATATATATATATATATTTATATATACACTCACCTAAAGGATTATTAGGAACACCATACTAATACTGTGTTTGACCCCCTTTCGCCTTCAGAACTGCCTTAATTCTACGTGGCATTGATTCAACAAGGTGCTGAAAGCATTCTTTAGAAATGTTGGCCCATATTGATAGGATAGCATCTTGCAGTTGATGGAGATTTGTGGGATGCACATCCAGGGCACGAAGCTCCTGTTCCACCACATCCCAAAGATGCTCTATTGGGTTGAGATCTGGTGACTGTGGGGGCCATTTTAGGACAGTGAACTCATTGTCATGTTCAAGAAACCAATTTGAAATGATTCGAGCTTTGTGACATTGTGCATTATCCTGCTGGAAGTAGCCATCAGAGGATGGGTACATGGTGGTCATAAAGGGATGGACATGGCCAGAAACAATGCTCAGGTAGGCCGTGGCATTTAAACGATGCCCAATCGGCACTAAGGGGCCTAAAGTGTGCCAAGAAAACATCCCCCACACCATTACACCACCACCACCAGCCCTCACAGTGGTAACAAGGCATGATGGATCCATGTTCTCATTCTGTTTACACCAAATTCTGACTCTACCATCTGAATGTCTCAACAGAAATCGAGACTCATCAGACCAGGCAACATTTTTCCAGTCTTCAACTGTCCAATTTTGGTGAGCTCGTGCAAATTGTAGCCTCTTTTTCCTATTTGTAGTGGAGATGAGTGGTATCCGGTGGGGTCTTCTGCTGTTGTCGCCCATCCGCCTCAAGATTGTGTGTGTTGTGGCTTCACAAATGCTTTGCTGCATACCTCGGTTGTAACGAGTGGTTATTTCAGTCAAAGTTGCTCTTCTATCAGCTTGAATCAGTCGGCCCATTCTCCTCTGATCTCTAGCATCAACAAGGCATTTTCGCCCACAGGACTGCCGCATACTGGATGTTTTTCCCTTTTCACACCATTCTTTGTAAACCCTAGAAATGGTTGTGCGTGAAAATCCCAGTAACTGAGCAGATTGTGAAATACTCAGACCGGCCCGTCTGGCACCAACAACCATGGCACGCTCAAAATTGCTTAAATCACCTTTCTTTCCCATTCTGACATTCAGTTTGGAGTTCAGGAGATTGTCTTGACCAGGACCACCCCCCTAAATGCATTGAAGCAACTGCCATGTGATTGGTTGATTAGATAATTGCATTAATGAGAAATTGAACAGGTGTTCCTAATAATCCTTTAGGTGAGTGTATATATATAATTATTATTATTATTATTATTATTTTATTTTTTTTAAATCTCTGACCCACTTTTGACATTGGTTTATCATTTGTTTTGGTAACACTTTTGTTAACATTAGTTAACTACATAAATTAACATGAACTGACATGAATTACTTATTTATTAGTCTTAGTGGATGTTAATTTTAACATTTACCAATACATTATTAAATTCAAAAGTTGTATATTATTTAATGTAACTGAGTTAACATGAACTAACAATGAACAGTTGTATTTTTATTAACTAACGTCAACAAAGACAATTAAATGCAACACATGTACTTGTCATTGTTACTTAATGATAGTAAATGCATTAACTAATGTTAGTTAACTAATGGGACCTTATTGCAAAGTGTTACTGTAGTTTTCACATTGACCCAAAACAGAATAAAATCCTTGTCACATATATAAGCTTCAATAATGAAAGAAAAAAGAAAAAAAAAGAAAAGAAAAAGAAAGAAACTCAAGATTTGAGTTTCAACAGTAATATAATTACCTCACATTTAAAACCGGGAAGTCAATCTTAACTGAACATGAGAGTTAAGAATAATACTTCTTGTCAGCATGAGGCATAATGATGTCATTTTAAGTCATATTGGTTTGGTTGACCACAGACATTTTTGGTTATCATATGGGGGTGTTATTGAGCAATAACATAAGACTGCATTCTTATGATGCATCGCATTTGATATGCCGTATTGATTAAGAAGCATCATTTCCATTCTCAGTGTGATTCACAGTCACACACACCCTCCCTCAGTGGCGCAATATGTTTGTTGTTGTCATTTAAAATAAATAAGATGTGAGCTCAGACTTGTGGGAGATGTGAATTTACACTTTATTCCTGCTACTAGTTTCCGTACTTTCACTGTAGTTTTTTTGCAGTAGTGGTTCTACAATTGATTACAGGAAATGACAACAGTATTTCCTGACTGCAGTGCGAACAGGAGCAGAAAATGACTGTGATGTAGAATGATTCTCTGCATTTGTGTTACAGTAATGTCATGTATATTTTTACACACGTGATCTAATGCTGTGATATTGCATTTACATTCCAGGCATGAATAAATGAATGAATTCCATTACGTTTTTGGCAACACTTTAATCGACAGTTGACATGTAGATGCAAAGTTACTTATTATAGTAGAATGTCTTGTGGACTATAATAAAGCGTAAGTTTCACTCCAGGTTGAGTCATTCTAATCATTTCCCAGACTCAGCTCACCAAAACAGCATTAAAACTTCCCCAACCAACCAATCTGTACTGCATAGCGTTCAATATTGCCACATGTAGTGTAGATTTCAAGTTATGATCAGTCTAGTCAATAACTAATCAGCATTACTTCACTATTATTCCACAATGCAGCACAATATGACAATTATTTGTTTTATGTACAGCAGTTTCTTGTGTAATGGCATAAAATTACATAGTCTGAAGTCGTTTCACTGTAAAAAGCTTTTTACAATGTGAAATCACTGCTAAATCCTAAAGAGTGTGAGTGTGGGGAGGTTTAGAACAACTGCTCCAAATACATTGCATTCAAAAATAATGATTTGAGTCTCTAAAGCTGCAGAGAACGAGCGGGTGCAGAGCCAATAAAGAAATGAAATAAAATTAAAAGCAATGAGAAAAACAAATAACCCGTGATATAGGGATAGAGAAACTCTGAACGCAGTGTTTGTGAATGTGACCTCAGATTACAGATTGCTGTTAAAGATTATCCAGACCAAGGGTCTGTTTAATTCCAAACTTAATCCTGCATTCAGAGTTCTTGTTGTTTTTCCACTTTATACCACATGGCCTATTTCTCCACTGCACATCATTTCATTCACAAGTACAAGCCGCTTTTGTGTGGATGTGCATTGAGAACGTGCTGGTAGACACTGAGTCCTGGACATCCACAATAAGTATAGGATGCGTGGGAGGCCGTGCTGTTGAGAGTCATTCAAGCATCAAGAGAACACCCTGCTCCTTAATGTCTGCCACGGTGTTGTTTGTTCTTAGGGGTAAAAAAAAAAGAGGCGTACATTTGGAATTGATCGGTTTATCTCTGTGTTTGTCCAGTCACATAATTGATTTTTGGGGGGCTATTTTTTACCAAGGACCTAAATACACTGCCGCTATATGCTTACTGACTACAATCCTAATAAACCACTGGTTTTAGTTTTGCTTTGTGGTTTTAGGTTGAGTTAAATGCGGAGAAAATTATTACAATGTTGTGAAATACTGTATATTTTGTGAGGCAAAACATTCAATCAATTTAAAAACTTTTAAAAAAAGGCAATCAATACAATGATACTTTCTAATGAAACGTCAAACTATTTTTTTAGGCTTTTAACCCTCATGTTCTGTTTGGAGTTTCAGTCATTTTCATAGCTTGGAAAATTATACTTGACATATTGTATCAGGTTGATATGTTGATATGAGATTTGATTTGATAACCTGTTTTAAATATCACATTACTTGTTTGGAGACACTATAGATACACATAACTAAATAAAATTGCTAAAATTATGATAAAATTATCTGACTAATGTACAAACTGTAGAGATACACTCCTGTTTACTTTAATTTATTTGTCATACATAATGAAAATATATCTGATACCTGTTTACCTCTGACTAAACTTTACTGCAATGTACTTTGGAATGCATTATGTTATTTCAAATAAAACAATAAAATAATAATATATTATGTTAATATGACTAATTTTCTTTTTATATTGTTTATAGGCTACATTACATTCTTAAATACATTCTTAGTTTATTTTTATTTCAATGTTTCTTTATTCTACTTATGTAAAGCACTTTGTGTGTAAAGTGTGTGTGTGTTCTTGGCATCTTTTGAGTCTATTCTCTCCTGACAGCTTGCATCACCCACTGAAACTGTACACCTGTGTGGAAAGTTGTAGCGCAGTGTATTTTACCCACACAAAATTACGCGGTACGGTCAACCATGAAAAATAACATCATCGCCTTCAGCGTGGTTTGATGTTACTTCCTGATTTAACGACCCAACTCTTGTGACCTTGCCCAAAGCCCCCAAGCCAACCGCACAGGTGTCATAACTAATAATAGGCCGTGTGCCAGTGTGTGTGTGTGTGTGTGTGTGTTGCGCTCTGTTGTACAGCTCTATGGTAGCCTCATGAAATAAAAAAACACGGGTAACCCCAACGACCACGTGCCGGTGGGAAAAGAAGAGAGCGCGTGAACACCCATATTTGGAATGTCGGTCTAAGTCAACGGGCCATATATGGTGTTTCCGTACGTGACGTCTGTTCCTTATGTGGAAAACGAAGGCGTGGCTGTGGCGGAGGAGACGCGATACAAATACTGTTTCCAACCCCTCCTGTCCTGTAGAATCACATCTGCTGACAAATAAAGGACTTTAAAACTAAGCTTTGACGAAATTCAGACGAAGATTATATGAAATTTAGAGTTAAAGACAAAGTAATAGGCTAATACTGTGAAAACACACCAGGCCTCCACGGACATTATTGTTTTGTGTCATCTATTTTTGATATTGTTTATAGCACTTCATTTCCAGTGGACAAAATACGTTCCCATATATTGAACGCGCTTGATGCTGTGAAGAATATCCGTTTTCCACTCACGGCTATTTGTTTGTCTGGAGAGGTCATGGGTATCGGCGACCCTCTCGAGATCTCAGGTAGTGAGTTAGTTCATATTTTGCGGACTCCCTCTGAGCTCTTCGCGTCTGGGGGATGCATCGTGTTGGACTGTCGGCCTTTCCTCGGCTTCTCCCGAGCGCACATCATCGAGTCCCGCAACGTCAACTGGAATTCCATGCTGAGACGGAGGTCCAAGAGCTCCGTGGTGTCTCTGGAATGGCTGGTGGCCGATAAGTCTCTCCTGGCCCAGCTGCGGAACGGGGACTTCTCTCCGGTGGTGGTCCTGGATGAAAACAGTCGGTCGGTCAGGGATTTGAAGAGCGAGAGTTTGGCCAGTCTCCTCATCAGTGCCCTTCAGTTAGAGGTCCAGTCTGCCTCGACGCACATATGCTTCTTACAAGGTAGAGTTCTCAAAACTAGAAATGTTGTCATTGTCTTTGAGGAATAGAACTTAAATTCAGTTAAATTGCTATACGTGCTATTTCTTTTATAGCCTACACTAAAAAAATTGTAACAAAGATTAAATGATTCATCATGACTACATGTTGTCATTCTTTTTGGGAATATTTAAATTTAGTTCTAAGTTGCTATGTTTTATATTTCTATATCAGGCCTATATTTATTTAAATTGTAAATACATTTACATTGTTTGTATGGTGACCTAAAAAGTTCAAATATGGTAACATTTGAATTAACTGGAATAATATGATTTAATATAACTCAGCCTGATATTAAGAAAATTATTATATTTAATAAACATAAATAGCTCTTGTATATATATATATATTTGGAAACAGCAAAATGTTGCACTGTAAAAATGTTAATAACATCTGAATGAACAGTTTTATTCAAATAAAAAAATAACAGAAAAATAAATATAATATTAAAAAATTGAAATTTACCTCATTTTAAAGGGTTTAATCAAAGGTTATTTCTAATCCAAAATGGAATTTGTTTATGTATTTTTTGCTGAAATTTGGAAGCCAATAAATAATTGTGGAGATGTTTGCTTGCTCCACAATGTAAAAAATGATATGTTATGATTAATAAGTTATGACAGCATTTTATTTTTACATTGCTTTTAACTCATCAAAATAAGTTAAGCAAACTTTTTTAATGGAATTTAAGTTGAAATGACTTAAACATTCAAGTTGATTGTACTTAAAAATTTAAGTCAGCAACTTTTTTTGACAGTGTATTTTGTCAAACCCAGAAAATGAAAATTAACTAAATGTTTTCTCTGACCATTTCTAGGTGGATTTGACGGGTTCTCTGCACTTTATCCAGAGCTCTGCTTTAACACTCCTGTCATGTTCTCAAACAATCCTGCTCTCAGTGAACCAGAGTCCATTGTGTCCGGAAGAAAGACTCCTCTCTATGATCAGGTTGGTAATTAGAAATCTCAAAATCATAATAAATTATACAATGACTTGTTAATATCACGCGATATCTTTTGAATATACTCATTGACTTTTATCCTTTTGGATTACCAGGGTGGTCCAGTTGAAATCCTCCCCTTCCTCTTTCTGGGCAGTGCGCATCACTCGTCCAGACGGGAGACTCTGGAACGCTGTGGGATCACGGCAGTGCTCAACGTATCCTCTTCCTGTCCGAACCTGTTTGAGGAGGAACTCCAGTACAAAACTCTGAAGGTGGAGGACAGTCTGGCCGCAGACATACGCGTGCTCTTTCCGGAGGCCATCCACTTTATTGGTAAGTCCTAACGGTAAAAAGAGTTTTTCAGAATCCTTCAGAAAAATAACAACGAGCTAAAAACTAACGCTGACCTTCATTGCATCTGCAGATTCGATAAAAGAGAGTGGCGGGCGAGTGCTGGTCCACTGTCACGCAGGAATCTCCCGGTCGGCCACCATCTGCCTGGCGTACCTCATCCACGCTCGACGTGTCCGTCTGGACGAGGCCTTTGACTTTGTAAAACGCCGCAGACAAGTCATCTCACCCAATCTAGCTTTCATGGGACAACTTCTGCAGTTCGAGACGGACGTTTTGTGCCCTTATTCTGTACTAGACAGAGAAAACAGTGGCACGTTTTAGTATCAGTCAAGAAATCTTGAACTGGTCCCACTAACTTTCAGATCTACTAGTCGCAGCTTTGACCTCAAAGACTGTGACAAATCTACAAAGGTGCTTAAAGGAAGTTTTTGCTCGATGCTATGGGTGTACAAACTGACATGTGGGACCAAATGTGGCATCTCACCCTTTAAAACTAACACCATGGCATAACTCAACTTGTTGTAGACGGCATCAACTGACTACCTGTTCTTGATTGTTTATGACAATACAAACTATAAATAGTTGTCGTTTCCGAACGACCGCTACACTCAATAGCCCTCATGGAAAATGTAACAGTCACATGTCATTGTGACATTGTGTACTCGACTACTACTGTGATCTTATAACATCAACTTGTATCTGAGATATTGATGAAACAGACAAACAACTTCTGTCCTGCCAAACGTCTAAGATAGTCTCCTAAAGCGTTTTCATTTAGCCTTCAACAATAGTATATGTTCAGGATGTATGTCTGCAGATCATCATAGAAATTGCATCAGTCAATGTTCCATTGAGTGATGCTGTGACCATATATGGCTGTGACTTGTGGTTAGTCTTCTGTGTGGTAAATGTCAAGTTTTTCCATGAAGTTAGTCTAATTGTCAGTCTCAAAACAAGTTTTAAAGGGCAAAGACCTGACAAACTGTGATCCTAGGTCTTTTTTAAAATTAAGTTAAAATTGTGTTGCGATAGATAAAGGCACTAAAGCCATTTTGCTAACGTGTTTTATTTTTTATAAAGTGTTATTTCCTTCGTTTTTGTGAATATTTATTTATCTATTTTCATTCACGCGATGCACTTTAAATTAGATTTGTTTTGATAAGATCTTTTGTAAGCTATGTGGTTTACTCATTTCAATATGTAAATAAAATGATGGATTCATTTGTTTAATGCAGTACTGAATGTAGTTTTCTTTTTATCTTTTTAATCAAATCAATCATATATGTTTTGAATTCTTACACACTGACAGATTCTCAAACTTCTTTTGAAGCCATCCCCCTTATGCCCAAATAACCAGAATATATATTTTTAAATGTCATTTTTTCCTCTGATAGCAAAGCTGAATTTTCAGCATCACAAATCATTCTGATTTGCTGCTCAAGAAACATTTCTTATTCTTTTTAATACATTTTGAAACCAGTTACTTAATATTTTTGTAGAAACCGTAATACATTTTTTAAGATCCTTTGATGAATAGAAAGTTTGGTAACACTTTACAATAAGGTTCATTAATTTACCTTAGTTAACATGAACAATACTTCTACAGCATTCATTAATCTTTGTTAATATTAATTTTCAACATTTACCAATACATTATTAAAATCAAAGGTTGTATTTGTTAACATTAGTTAATGCACTAACATGAACAAACAATGAACAGCTGGATTTGTATTAGGCTAACTAATATTTGCAAAGATTAATAAATACTGTAACAAATGTATTGCTCATTGTTAGTTCATGTTGGTTAATACATTAACTAATGTTAACTAATGAACCTTATTGTAAAGTGTTACCCTTATTTTTATACATGTTGAAACCAGTTGCTTAATATTTTTGTAGACACTGTAATAATATTTTTTAAGGATCCTTTGATGAATAGAAAGTTCAAAAGAACAACAGTTATTTGAAATATAAATCTTCTATCTTTATCAATTTTAACCTTCCTTGCTCACTGCTGTGGTAATCTTATAAAAGTATTAATATGGGAAAATACCACTTTTTGGATTGTTGCAATACACTGTAAAAAATCCAACTTGCAAATTGTTAACTCAGTTTAAAATTTTAAGTTGAGTGGGCAAATTTTTTACTGCAATGTTGAGTTTACTTATAAAAACTATTTAACTGCAAGTGCACTACTATTTTGTCCAATGAACACAAACAATTAAGTTGAGAAAACTTAATATTTTGATTTCATAGTTCGAACGTTTAACTTCCCGTCATCGCGCATGCGCAGTCTGTCTCGCTGTACGTTACTTGGGGTTCCCTTTCAAGGCGGTCACTTCGACATTACGTCACTGACGTATATGGGAACTCCTTCCTTCTCCATTTTCACTGAAATCTTATAGGCTAACGCCAGCTGGAGACAGCTGGCCAATTGACGCGAACATGCAAATGCTGACCGGTCCGCGGGCAGTATAAATAGCATGGGCGCGACAATACGTCAGAATCTCTTTCTTCACGCTAGAAGTCTTATCTGAAGTCATCGTGGAAGTTGCAATAGAGGTTACTCACCATGTTTCCTCCCCGCATCCGATGGCTGCTAACCTATATGCCAGATATGTGCGGGTCCTATTGACTCGCTCTACCCTAACAAGGATCAACCGAGGCCGCACTCACGGACGACAAAGGCTGTGCCGGACAGTGTGCGTCCTCAGAGGAATAAACTCGGGCATCAGCGGGGATGAGGCCCACTGCCGCCAGCAGGCCGCTGGTGGGCCCTCTCCCGCCCTAGTTGACGCTGCCCGTCGCCACTCCGGTCCTCTTCGCGGGCTCGCTAGAAGGACTCGACGCGATAGGCTCTGTTGATAATACTTCAAGAAAGACTCCGTCTTCCACGACGTCCTTGGTAAACTCAGTCGTGCGCAAGACGCGCGTCTAGATAGACGAGGCAAAGGCCATGGCTCCGTGTCTAAAAGAGAAAGTGCGGATGCTATGAGTCTCTAGACGCCCCGCTCTGACAATGGAAAGTGCACAGCCGCAATCCGGTGAGTGTTTACCCCCCCTTCTAGTCAGTTTTGACTACGGGGTTGCGCAGTCGTTACCGCTTATGCTGTTGACGCTGGGCCTACATAACATTACATATTGATGTGCTTACAGCTTATGTTGTCAGGCTGCCCTGTATCCTTCAGTGCAACTGGCCATGCTGATTTAACTAACGTTACGTATTCACAGTTGTTGTCGCTACGCCACTGACGCTGTGTTTATGTACACACTGCACACTATTATGTGCTATGATTTGTGCCGTTATATATTGCCCTGTATCCTTCAGTGCAACTGGCCATTCTGATTAACTTCGTATTCACAGTTGTTGTCGCTACGCCACTGACGCTGTGTTTATGTACACACTGCACACTATTATGTGCTATGATTTGTGCCGTTATATATTGCCCTGTATCCTTCAGTGCAACTGGCCATTCTGATTAACTTCGTATTCACAGTTGTTGTCGCTACGCCACTGACGCTGTGTTTATGTACACACTGCACACTAATATGTGCTATGATTTGTGCCGTTATATATTGCCCTGTATCCTTCAGTGCAACTGGCCATTCAACTACGTATTCACAGTTGTTGTCGCTACGCCACTGACGCTGTGTTTATGTACACACTGAACACTGTGCTATGATTTGTGCCGTTATATATTGCCCTGTATCCTTCAGTGCAACCGGCCATTCTGATTTAACCACAGTTGTTGTGCAGCGCAAATGACGCTGTGTTTACGTACACACTGCACTCTGTTATGTGTTCGTGATTTATGCCGCTATAAATTGCCCTGTATCCTTCAGTGCAACTGGCTATTCTGATTCAACTATGTATTTACAGTTGCTGTGCGATGCCACTGACGCTGTGTTTATGTACACTGATATGTGTGTGTTATGCTTATGCCACGATATTGCCCTGTATCCTTCAGTGCGACTGGCTATTCTGATTACTACGTAGTCACAGTTGTTGTGTGATGCAACTATGCTGTGTTACGTACACACTACACACTTATGTGTTAGGATTTATGCCACTATATATTGCCCTGTATTTTTCAGTGCAAATGGCTATTCTGATTACTACGCAGTACGTATTCACAGTTGTTGCGAACTGACACTGTGTTACGTACACAATACACACTGATGTGTTATGAATTTTGCCATTGCCCTGTATCCTTCAGTGCAAATGGCTATTCTGACTACTACGTATTCACAGTTGTTGCGCGATGCAAGTGATGCTGTTACGTACACAATACACACTGATATGTGTTATGAATTTTGCCGTTGTATATTGCCCTGTATCCTTCAGTGCAAATGGCTATTCTGACTACTACGTATTCACAGTTGTTGCGCGATGCAACTGACGCTGTTACGTACACAATACACACTGATATGTGTTATGAATTTTGCCGTTGTATATTGCCCTGTATCCTTCAGTGCAATGGCTATTCTGATTACTACGCAGTGCGTATTCACAGTTGTTACGTGGTGCAACTGACGCTTTGTTTACGTACACACTGCACACTGATATGTGTTATGAATTTTGCCGTTGTATATTGCCCTGTATCCTTCAGTGCAAATGGCTATTCTGACTACTACGTATTCTACGCAGTGCGTATTCACAGTTGTCGTGCGATGCAACTGACGCTGTGTTTATGTACACACTACACACTGATATGTGTTATGATTTTTGCCGTTATATATTGCCCTGTATCCTTCAGTGCAAATGGCTATTCTGGATTACTATGTATTCACAGTTGTTGTGCGATGCAACTGACGCTGTGTACACACTACGCACTGATATGTGTTACGATTACGCCGCTATATATTGCCCTGTTTCCTCAGTGCAACTGGCTACTCTGATTACTGTGTATTCACAGTTGTTGTGCGATGCCACTGACGCTGTGTTATGTACATTGATATGTGTCTATGATTTATGCCGTTATATATTGCCCTGTATCCTCAGTGCAACCGGCTATTCTGATTAACTACGTATTCACAGTCGATGTCACTATGCCTCTGACGCTGTGTTTTGTACACATTAATGTAACTATGCTATCACATTGCCCTGTTTCCTCAGTGCAACTAGCTATCCTATCTAACTGTGCATAGTCACAGTTGTCGCTATGGCGACTTGCGCTGCATCTGTGTACACACTAAAGCGTTATGCTGTTATGTTGCCCTTCAACAACTGACTATTATGTTTGAACTGCGCATATTCATGCAGTTTCGGTCGCTTCGACAACTTGCGCTGCATTATACACACATGTTTTAAATGTGCGCACTGATGTGTTATGCTGTTATGTTGCCCTCTATCCTTCAGTGCAACAACCAGCTGTCCTATCTAACTGTGCATATTCACAGTTCTGTCGCTACGGCGACTACACTGCACTTATGTACGTACAAGGACGTGTTTTTGCTATTTTGTTGCCCTGTTTCCTTCAGTGCAAAACTAGCTATCCTAATCTAACCGTGCATATTCACAGTTTCTGGATGTATGTACGTACACGGATGTGTTATGCTGTAATGCTGCCCCGTTTCCTTCAGTGCAGCTAGCCATCCTGATCTAACTGTGCATCTCAGTTTCTGTCTCTACACAGTTTCTGTCGCTATGGCGTCTTACGCTGCATTTTATGTACATACATGGATGCGCTATTCTTACGCACTTGTGTTATGCTGTCATGTTGCCCTGTATATTAGTGCAACTAGCTATCCCAGTCGAACTGTGCATATTCACAGTGTCCGTCGATACGGCAACCTGCGCTGCTTTTATTTGCACATGGATGTGTTCATGCTGCGGTGTTGCCCCGTATCCTTCAGTGCCTATACTGAGCTACTGCGTATATTAAGTTGGCGCTACAGCGACCGATGCTGTTACGTACATGTGCTACGCTGTTATGTTGCCCCGTTTCCTTCAGTGCAACTGGCTATTCTGTACTAACTCGTATACTCATAGTTCTAGCTACGGCTACGACTGTGTTTGTGTACTTACTGAGGTGCTATGCTGTTATGGGGCTATTATCTAACTGCGTATATTCACAGTTGTTGTCGCTACGGCCACTAGCACTGTGTTTATGTACATTCAGTTATGTGTTAATTTGCACTTCTGTACGTCGGCTACAGAACATCGGCTATGTTCTACAAGGGAGTGTCAGTTTCCTCGTGACCCCCTTACTGGCCTATCATCCCCGGTTCATGGACCTGAGAGAGTTATGGGGCCCCCCATGACAATCCCCCTCAGGAAGGTCCTGCTTCTACAGGCGATCGGCACGATTGGCACCCCAGCCCCAAGCTGTGGAACCTTCTTGTGTGTCCGCTGCTGGGTCCATAGTTGAGCAAGACACTTCACACTAATAAGTGCTGAGAGCTCTCCTTGAGATGGCCTTTCCACCTGCTCTCGCCCCAGCGAAGCACTTTGGAGACCTACGCTCATTCTAAGTGAAAGATTTTGCATTGTCTCGGACCTGGTGACTGCAGTGTCACTCTCAGTCCGATACCAAGCTGCGTTCCGAAGTCGCTTACACCGTTCAGAGCACAGATTGATCCCTGCCCGCCTTCTGCTGAGCCGTCAGCCTCACGTGATGCTGATGCTCAGAGTGCTGTTGGCCCTGTAAGGGCTTTGCAGATGTGCGTGGATCACAAGGCAGCAGTCTGACTAGCTGTTTGTGTGCTTGGTGGATGGTACTAGGGACGTGCTGTTTTATACTGAGACTTTCTCACTGAATTCGACGCTTGCAATGCTGGCTTAATGCCTACGGGATTTAGGTATGCTGGCTGTCTTCTCAGAACACGTTCGCCAGGGTTTCAAGTTTGATGCACTGCCTATAGCGTCGTGGGTTCGGTGAGTTTTATTCATGTACTCATGAACTGTTAACCACCAGCTGTGCAGTAGTCTGCATTATGCAGAGTTACCATTACTGCTAACTCTGTGTTATGACTGTTACATAGCTGTTCCGCATTACGCAGTAGTTTTCAATGTCTGTTAACTCTGTGTATGGCTATAAGGTTATGCAGCTGTCACCGCTATTGCCGTCGACACTGTGTTAACTCGTGCTTGAGTGCTTATGGTATTGTGCTGCCCTGTCCAGTGCAGCCTTCGCTTCATTGCATTGGATATGCAACTTGGTAAGGTCGGAACAGACGTTTCTTGGTCTAGTTTTGCCTATCAGTTCGAGTGCTCCTAGCGGCGCTGCTGGCTTAGAACTGTTGTCTCGTGGGAGTGTAGCTTGACCCCGTTCAGGGCTTATCTTCACTGCGCTCACGGCGGGATTCTATACAGTTCCCATATACGTCAGTGACGTAATGTCGAAGTGACCGCCTTGAAAGGGAACGTCTCCGGTTACTATCGTAACCTCGGTTCCCTGAGAGGCGGGAACGAGACATTACGTCAGCCGCCGTGCTCGCCGTTTGATCAGCTGTGCTAGCGTTCAGTCTTGATTCTGACGTATTGTCGCGCCCATGCTATTTATACTGCCCGCGGACCGGTCAGCATTTGCATGTTCGCGTCAATTGGCCAGCTGTCTCCAGCTGGCGTTAGCCTATAAGATTTCAGTGAAAATGGAGAAGGAAGGAGTTCCCATATACGTCAGTGACGTAATGTCTCGTTCCCGCCTCTCAGGGAACCGAGGTTACGATAGTAACCGGAGACGTTTCCTCCTCCAACCACGCTATCGAAGGGACTGGATTTCATCTGATTGCGGTAAGTTTTCTTTAAGCTTTATGAATGAAAATAGGCTATAAATTGCACACATATGTTGATAAAATATAGTATTATGTTAAAAGATATATTTCGTGGTGACGATAAGTTTCTATTGTTAGAGATTATCCACGTAGCACATTGCTACTTAACGTGCTAACGTTACCCAGACTAACGTTAGAGTGAGGAAACATGCTTGAAAAAGAAGGACAAGGACGTGCATGGTGTTTAAAAGATGTTAAAAATGTTAAGCTCAGTAAGTCGTGAATAAAGACTTAAATGCGGTGCTTGCGCTGATTGAGAGACAGAAAGCCGCTTCTCTCGGACTCGGACAGAATCTGAGTGCGAATTCAGCTATCTTTCGTGGCGTATTGCGATTTAATAATGACATACACATACAATTATGTCAATAACAAAAAAACAAAACAAAAAAAGTATTCAAGTAAACACAGTCGGCAATGTCTTAAGTGAACATAACCAATTTGGTGAAACCTAGATGTTTCAGTATTAGATCCATGAGCTCTTAAAGTGACCGCAGTCCGTTCAATTTAATTTCAAGTTTATTTGTCACGTATACAAATTTCAGTTACAATTTGTACATGCTTAGGTTGAGGCTCAGTCATTCTACAGTAGTGCAATATAATTAAATACAATACAATTTAGAGGAAAAATTTAATAATAGAAGCCTATGCAAAACTAATGTGTTATGTTAAAAATATGTATGTTAGCTTTGCATATCAAATAATAGAATGGGTATGTGTGCGGTATGTTTTAAAGTGAATAGGATAAAAATATTGTGTATCCTTAAATATTAGGCTAAATCCTTAATGGTAATCAATTAACAAAAGACAAAATCGCTGTAAATACAGTGAAACCTATGCATTATTTCTTTTTCACATTTGATTATTCATTTTCTGTATTATTTTTGCTACATGTTAAATTAACTACTAACTGTAACTGATTTTTTTGTTGTTGTTTTGTTTAATAAAATTATGTATCTTTGTTCTGTTGTATTTGTCCTTTTTAGACTAAAGAACATCAGTACAGTGACAAGATCCTTGGATGTGCTAAAACAGTGGCCTTTATTTTTTAAAAGATCAGGTGAGTTGAACTGAATTTACTTACTGTTTCTTACTGTTTCAACAATGTTTTTTTTTTTTTTTTTTTTAGGGTCTCTGCTGAGTATTACAGTATCACACAAACTGATCCGAAGAGCACCTTTTTCTCTTAGTTAAATGAATACACATCTAGTTGTACAGAGCAAGTGGTGGAGATGAAGATCCTCACTTGATCATCAAGTAATTATTTTGCATGTGATCATATCTCTCTGGTTAAAGGCTGAATGGTGCCATCTCTTTTTCAAGGTAATTCCCATGCTTCACTTTGTATATAACTTGTTCCGTATTTGTTTTTCTGTCTTTCAGACACAGAAACTCCAATGTGCTTCCTCAAAGAAAGTCTACAACTCTTAAAGGTCTGCCTTTGTTTATGAGGGAAAAGTCTGGAAACATCCTGAAGACTTGCCTGGTAAGAAGATCATCAGCATATACACTCACACCTGATATATTTCACCTATTTACCAGATGCTGTTAAGAGATAGGTTTTGTGTGATATACAAAACTTATCATCAACAGACAAAGTCATGGTAAAAATTACTTTATTAAATAATTGTAGTTGAAACTTTCTCAGTGATCAGTTTGACTTCATCTGATAGCACAAATTCAACAAGCTGTTATTTTACCAAAGCAAAGACAGTGGAAAATTACTGCTTCACAACACTGTCCGGAGACATTCCCTCTGATATCTAACCTGTTAAAACAATACAGTGCACAATCATAAGGTTAAACAGTAATGTAGCAATAGCAGAGTAAATAAAATTAATATAATATGAAAGAATATGAATATAGGAGATATAAACAAGAAAAGGCAGCATGAAAGTAATCCATGTGACTCTAGTGATTTAAACCAATCTTCACTGATGCAATATGACCAGTTTTGGGTGATGAACAGAATGTGTGCCTTAATACATGTACGATTTTGGGTGACCTAAAATAACTAAACTAAAACTAAAAAAAGCATTAAATCAGAATGGCCGTGGATTCTGCTGTGGACGAATGCCACAGGCAATCACATCAATGCTGATATGGCATTGTTTGGAGTTGGGAAAATGTTTTCCGTTTATCAGTTTTAGCTCTATGGCTGAATTTGAACATGCTTAAAAAACATGACCACCTTTACTTTTCAAGTGAAGTTACATGAGCAGACCTTTAGGAACACTCTGTGGTCTAACATAATTCAATACAATAAAAAAATGACCCTAATTTTATGCTGATTTATTTTCTACTGCAGGACACAGAGCCAGAAGACATTCACAAGGGGAGAAGATGAGGACCTTAACTATCGTTGAAGATGATGTTGCCACTATCCACTCAAACCCAAATATAAGGTGCCTCTCTGTAGTACTATAAGAGCAGTTTGGGCCAGATAATGTGCAAGACCTTTGCCACAGTTGTTACTCTCCTCTTTGGCTTGATTTATGGCCCCAATGTTAACTATTCTAAAGCATTAAAATACACCAGTAGTAACTGGTTAAGAAAAAAATTGTTTAGTTTGTTTAGAAAAAAAAACTTTTATTTATCTTGACCTAAAGTGCTCCGCAAGGCTGATTTTTTTTTTTTTTTTGCATAGTCCTTCAAAAGATTGTCCAAGTAGCTGCAATCCATATGGATAATTGTAAGGTTGAGCATTTATTTATTCCAGTTTGTACTCTAATTTTGTGCATAGTGTTTTTTTTTTTTTTTTTTTAATAAATCTTGAAGAGTGGAATAGAACTTCATCACCTTAAAATATGTGTACCTAATGCAAATAGAAAATGTGTTGTTTTGCAGAATATTTGTCAATAAATAAGTTCTGTAATGATAGCAATGTCTTTTGTATTGTGTTGTATTTACAGTATGGTTTACTCCCTGCATTTGGATTCTTAATGTGAAAGCTGTACAAGTATCTGGGTGAGATATTTGAAAAAGTTGAATCAACTTAAAAAAGTAAAAAAGTTGAATCAACTTAAAAAAGTTAAAAATTGAATCAACTTAAAAAAGTGAAGCAACCAGCTGCAAAGCTTTTTTGAGTTTACTGAACTTCAGGACCTCTGTAGTTGTGCTTACTCGTTTCTTTGAGTTGGACTGGTAGTTGGATGAACTTCAACCACTGAAGTTGAGTAAACTCAAAAATGCTTTGCAGCTGGTTGCTTCACTTTTTTAAGTTTACTCAACTTTTTATTTTTTACAGTGTAGGATTCAAGCAGTGGAAATCTTGTACCACAGCGCCATCTGCTGATTATTCGAAGTAAATTTTCTGAATTGCTAAAACACCAAACCCCATTCTCTGAGCCAAATTACCAATAGCCTAAAACAATTTGTCGAATAAATCACTCTTTCTGTAAAACCTTAAACAAGTTCAGGCAGTTAGACACCATTTGCTAATCTTATGCATTCTTCCTGCAAAACATTCTCATTCACTAAAACACTTTTCGCACTGTGATGCACTTGTGTTGCAAAGGGGCAGCACAGCTAAAACACAGCTGACAACGTTCACACACACAAAGACTCTTTTTTCCAATGATGTGATCAAACCAATACAAAATAAGCCAGCTCAGAGAGCACAGGTGGCACAGGTGCAGTGAATGTTGATACGAACAATAGATGAAAACAATCTGAGAAGGGGAGGAGGAAGAGTATGTGAAAGAGGAGGAAGAGCAAGGTGAGGACAGTGTTGTCAAGGCTGGACGGTTTTCCCCTTTGCCTGGCAAGAGACGCCAAACTTATTTGCTTACTTTGCAGTTTTAAATCGAAATTTTAATTGGATCCAGCCTTAACTGTTAAAACTTTGATCCAGTGCCATTGAGAGGCTCATATTTCTGAATCACATATTACCCAGTAAATATTTAGGCTGTTAGAGCCATTACACCGCGACTGAAATCATATTCTCACTTTTCATTTGACCTGACAGCAGCATCTAAACAAATAATTTAAATAGTGCTTACCACAGGCTATGGGAATATTGGCAGTCTTGTCAGCTCCAATGCGCTTTGTCAGCTAAGTGAATTGGAAAATCTGCATGTTGTCCGGGGTTAATTCTTTTTGTGAACGCGCTACCCATCAGCTCGCTCGTAACAACAGGAACATGATATAAAGTCACAGTTTGCTTTTGTTGTTGGGAATCGAGGTTGTTTCAAACAGCCTGACCAATGTTGCTCTGCATGATACTGTTTTCATTGTCATTAGAAACTGCAGAAGCGTGACATTCATAACCTCCCTCTTTCTCTCTTATAAACAAACTTCCAAAACATTTCTGACATAAAATGGTCTGTAATATACATCCAAGTCATTGGCTAATACATAAAAAGGATCTTATTAAAATACTTTTTTGTACATTATTTAGTTATACTCAAATTAAAATCTCCATTACAAGGCTGTCTGTAGGGTTTGAACTGATACAAGAGGATCAGCCAAGCAGACATGGTTTATCAGCGGATGAAGATAATCTCAAAATAGCAAAAAAGTATAAAAAGAAATAATATACTTAAAATAATATACTAAAAAATGCTGGGTTGCTTCAAACCATGTTTTGGTCATATTTTTTACATTGCTTTAACTCATCAAAATAAGTTATATTAGATTCAACTATTTATTATTTTTAAGTCAGTTTAATGTAATTTAAGTTGAAGTGACTTTAACATTCAAGTTGATTGCACTTAAAAATGTAAGGCAGACATTTTTTTTTTTTTTTTTTTTTTACAGTGGTAGGACTTAAGTACATCTTTATATGTAATTTCATAATTGTATAATTGAAATAGCCCATACTGTCAAATGTGACAATATGGTGACCTCTAATTTATTGTAATTTCTATTGAAACTTGTGTCATGTATTTAAATATATTTGTAATTACACATTTGTACACTGTAAAAAAAAAAAAAAAAGTTGAGAAAACTTAAAAGTTTAAGGCAACCAGCTGCAGGACATTTTTGAGTTTTCTCAACTTACGTGTTTGAGTTATCTCAACTTTTCTCAACTTTTTTCATGTTAAAGTTGAATAAACTTTAAAAACTGAATTTGTCATACAAAATGTAAGTTGGATTTGTTACAGTGTAATGATGAAGTTGCAATTTAGTAGTACATTTAAAATATATTTACTGTAAATGTAATAATGAATAAAACTACAGATTAAAATCAAGTACTTTGCATGTGTTTTAGTATATTAGTCATCACATCTGCATCAAAATAAGTGTACTTCTTTTAAGCCTGACAAAATATTATTAAAACATGATTCAAAATGTAATTTAAGGTACAACTTTTGATGTGTTTTAAAAGTGTACCACTAAGTAGGCTACACTTAAGTGGCATTTTATTTCATCAATATTATAGTCAAGTACAATTTTTTTTTTTTTTTTTTTTTTTTTTTTTTTAGATTTGAAGTATGCACTACAAGCGTACTTCTTTTCCACAAGGGTCAAATTAAATGGCCTCTCTGATATATCAGTCTATCAAGAAGAAAATTACTTCTCTACAGAAGGAACATCATGAACTTCTTGAAAGCTATTGGGGAAAAATAAATTACAGTAAATGAAATGCAGCTTCCAAAGAGAACTTCATCCTCAGGAGTGTCAAGGTTTTAGATGGCCTGCAGACATTAATGGAAAAATAACCTGACATGCAGTGGAAATTTTAACACCGGTTAAGATTTAGATAGCCAAGCAATTTATTCCATAAGAACAGGCTTTAGTAGAACGTCATCCTGTAACAACACTGAAATAACTTCAAGTAGTTAACTTTTTCTGAATAAACTTTTAACTTTTGTATGAATAAAATATCGATCAAAATATTTATTTTTTTGCTGGATCAATGAAAAAACAATTACTTATTAAATAATCAGACACCTGCAAAATTATGTTGAAATATTCTTCTGAAGACATGCTTGTTTGTATTTTGTTGTCCATAAGGGGGCAGCGCTTACCACAGGTTTGTAAATGAACAAAGTATCTATCTATCTATCTATCTATCTATCTATCTATCTATCTATCTATCTATCTATCTATCTATCTATCTATCTATCTATCTATCTATCTATCTATCTATCTGTATGTATGTCTGTCATCTATCAAAACAGACTAATATTAATCTCTAAAACATAGTCCTCTACTGAAGAGCTCTCTGTGCGAAATGCTGCTTCGTGCAAATATTTATTTAATATATATTTTTTCATGCTGGAAATACAGCAACTCATTCGACCCTTTTGACACAACGTCCTGTGTTCTTTGCTAAAAATCACGACGGTAATACAGGTGATTCAGGAAACAACAAAAAATCACCGATCCTAATGGATACGCTTGAAGGGCTTCTAAATTGCGATTGGGTATATATGTTGCACTTTATCATCTGAAGAGAGCATTAAACCACTTGATCTTTATGAAATGAAGCGCGAATACGGTGCGGAGGAAGCGCTCGATTGTCACGAGTCCTTTTACGCACGAGAGCGCAGTCTGTGATTAAAGTTTTAAACGTTTCAGACAGGTCTCTGTTGCTTTTACAGTCAACTTACTTTTTAATTTGTTGCTTTTTTTGTTGGATGTAGTCAACAACATGATGTGTTTCTGCAGTTTACGCAACTGCAAAACAACCTTTAATTTACCACAGCCTACATGATCCTTTACAATATAGCCTGTTTGCGGTGGTCGAGTTAGTGTTAACTTCTCAAATGAATATATAGCAACATTAATCCTGTATACTCTTCATTATGTAAATATCATTAGTCAAAATCATTACCTTTATCCATTTTGTATAGCCTACTACAAGCTGTTTGGATTGTTGACCTCTCCAAAATGTATTATTTTAATTGCACCCACTACACGGCTGTATTTGTTTTATGCTCCACAATAGAGTTTTATGATAGGTCAGGCTTTTATGTGGGAGGGAAGAGTTGCCTCATGACGCCCGTCCTGACATCACTTATACTGGGGTCCTGAGGAGAACCGCTGCGTAGATATGAAGCCAGTGCGGCTCGCGCGATACTTAAAACTGTCACTGAGGTAATGCGCGAGGCACGTAGGAGGCATTTAACTTGCTGAATGAGATACTGTGACTAAAACGGGAGAAACACGGAGGGAGACGGACGACAAGCTGTTTTCAGGCATACTTCTTTTTAGTGCTTTGGACATACCCGACACATTTTGGCGTGCCTCCGATTCTTTATAAGCCTATGCCGACTTTCTACACTCAGGAATGTAACAACGACACAACTACATCAGACTCCATCATTTATCATGGTAGTTGTTGCGCTTACATTCTTTTTGCAAACTTGTGAAAACTGTGAGGGGAAACTGGCACATCGCCGCGCGCTGCTGCTCGCTCTCTGGAGATTTATATTTAAAGCCTCGCGCTCCGTGGAGGGTTGTGCATCTGGGTAACCTACATTTAAGCATTCCAATATATTTGTTTTGTAAGAACTTATGAATTTATACCATTTTTTTATTCTTAACTTGAATATTTGTGTTGAATTACTGTTTTTCCAAATAATTTACAGAAGCACAATATTGCGCATCTTTTTATATATTGCCAATTAATCTGTCTGTGCCACTCGTATTTTTGCATTGGTTCTAGGTGGGTTTTATTTTATTTTTTTTGTAAGTTATAGTTAATTACAACCGCAAATAATAACTCATTAGATTTAATCTGACATTTAATTTATTTGATGGTTATCCTTTAAATCAATTCGCATGTTTTCATAACCGTTCCAAAACTCAGAAGACGTTTATTCCATTTTTTTAATGTGACGCTAAATAATAAAATACCAACACTCGATGAGATGTGACATAACAATGGCTGCCATATATTTACTGCAGTTAGAGATGTATTCATTCGTTTATACGTAAGGGGGTTTATACGTTAAGAGTTTATTTAATTTAATATTTAACAAAATATCTTTCACTAAGTTCTTAGAGGGGGAAAAAACAAACAGCTGAACTAAATTGTTCAAATTATTCTACCTACATTTGGATCAGAGAGAGAACATTAGTCCACATACACATCTAGTGGCAGGGCATTGGCAGTCATGGATAGCGCGTGCTTTGCAGGCACAGGTCTGCCTGGCCACAACATCAACATCACCGGAGGCACGTCTTCACCCACTTGTAACCAGAGTATGATAAAGCTCGCCCCATACACTCCAGAAGCCACAGCAATCTTTGCAACAGCCATCACATTGATGATTCTTTTTACAATTGTGGGCAATATTTTTGTCATCATCGCTGTTTTAACCAGCCGCTCACTTAGAGGACCCCAGAATCTCTTCTTGGTCTCACTTGCGGCTGCAGACATCTTGGTAGCCACCCTCATCATCCCATTTTCGCTGGCCAATGAACTGATGGGATACTGGTATTTCCGTACCGTATGGTGTGAGATTTACCTGGCGTTGGATGTGTTGTTCTGCACTTCCTCTATAGTACACCTGTGCGCCATCAGTCTAGACCGCTACTTGTCTATCTCACGCGCCGTCACGTACGGCGCAAAGCGGACGCACAAACGCATCAAATGTGCAATTTTGGTGGTGTGGCTGATATCAGCAGTCATCTCCTTTCCACCGTTACTCTCCATGAACAAGAATAAAGGAGGTGCTGATTCAGATGGGCTGCCACAGTGTCAGCTCAATGATGAGCGTTGGTACATCCTGTACTCTACTATCGGTTCCTTCTTTGCTCCTTGTCTGATTATGATCTTAGTCTACATAAGGATCTACCAGATTGCCAAGCAGCGCACGCGGTGTCCACCAGGGGAGCCCCGCAAAGAGGTCCCAGCCAATGCCGCAACGTCTCAGCTCAAGGAGGGTCTGCAAAACGGAAGAGGAGATGAAACGCCTGCTACCCTGCATAAAAACCCTAGGCCTCCAACTCTGGCTGTGTCCCAAGTGGAGTCCGTCCAGCAGGCGGCGAGCACCCCGATTGCCAACAACCTTTTGCAAGCCCCTTCGACAGCCCTGACGCCAACCACACCGTGTCCCTCCCCGTCTCCTTCGAATTCATCTGAAATAGCTCCTAAGAAACCTAAACAGGGAAAAAAAGTGAAGAAGACCAAGAAACCGCCTGACAACAATAACGTAGAGAGCATGAGCTCTGACTCGGACACAGAGCAAGGTGGGAGGGGGCTAGAGGTCCCTTGCAGTCCGAGCGTGACGCCTAGTGGCATCCATTCCCCAGCCACTATCCAGAAATACAGAGACATGATCGCCACCGCCAAAGGCGCCAAGCTGGTGACCCGGAAGTCAAAGCAGGAAGGAACGCCCAGCTCAGCACGGCGCAAAGCAATGGTGAACCGAGAGAAACGCTTCACCTTTGTGTTGGCGGTGGTAATTGGCGTCTTTGTCATCTGCTGGTTCCCCTTCTTCTTCTCGTACAGCCTACAGGCCGTGTGCCCAGAGACATGTGCCCTGCCAGACCCACTCTTTAAATTCTTCTTCTGGATCGGCTACTGCAACAGCTGTCTCAACCCGGTCATCTACACCATCTTCAACAAAGATTTCCG
Organism: Rutilus rutilus; assembly: GCF_951802725.1. Taxonomy (NCBI): domain Eukaryota; kingdom Metazoa; phylum Chordata; class Actinopteri; order Cypriniformes; family Leuciscidae; genus Rutilus; species Rutilus rutilus. Next base: position 14,362,507 of record NC_140232.1, on the reverse strand, counting down.
CAGAGCCTTCAAAAAGATTCTCTGCAAGAACACCAAAGGCACATTCTTCTGAAGCTCCTGAGGTGGATTGCCTCCTCAGACAACAAATATCCAGCTATTCAGAACATGGACTAAAAGAAGCACAATAACGGTGCTGTTGCGATGTAAACGAAGGGCTTTTTGTGCTGCCCGGGACACCATGCGACTCAAATGACTCTATTTTGTCCAGGTGACCGCCCCAGGCTTTGAATTCCTGGATTCGTGCTATAAATGGGGCTAATCCAAAAATATTCACAGACATTGACAAATCAAGGCTTAAAACAAAAGAATTTATGTAGACCATCGAACACCTGCGAGGACAGGCCACAGCACATGGAGTTCAATACGAAGGTTATTGCATTTTCTCCCCGTTATCTTTCCTTTCTAAGAACACAAGGCCTTGGGGGTACTGCAAATGCGAATTTCTCTAAGGATTTCAAAGGTGCACCATTCATAATCTTTACGTACAGCTTTTCCATGCTGATTGGTCTACCTGATGCCTACACAGCTATACTTCTGCAGAACAAAGCTGAAAGACACAAAATACTCTTGTGGAAATCCTTGCCAGGGGCAATGTGTATGAAATGAGCTGACGCAAGTTTCTCCGATTGAACATTACGGCTTCTAGTTACAGATCCCCCCCCCCAGTGCAGGGCCATTGGGGAGATTTCCAGCTATGCTTTGATACAGAAAAGCCCTGTGAATACAGAACACCTGTCATGGATGTGGGAAAGCTCTCAATTTTCCCATCTTGGACTGGTTGCCAATAGGCTTTAAGAGAGCAAAATGTTTATTACAGGAACTTTTGATATGTAATAGGACAAATGGTCTTTTTTTTTTATATGATAAGACTCTTTGCGTCATCAAAAAAATTATAAATACTTTGGACTTCAATGACTGTGTCAGATGACACAAACCTCCTGATTTCACTGGAGGTGCTCTTTCTGACTTGGTTCAGCACTTTTCTTTGTATAAAAGAACAAATGATTATTTGTTGGTGTACACTGATCTACTGCACCCTAAATGTCTGAACATTCAGCAGGGTGATACTTTGGGACTAAGGGCTGATAGCAGTGATGCTTTCTATTTCTTTGGTCATTGTCTTTTTTGCTAATGATCCCCATGTGTGTGTGTGTGTGTGTGTGTGTGTGTGTGTGTGTGTGCAGAGCAAATATTATGAATAGGTACGTGTTGTGTCTGACTGCCGTGTATGTTTGGAAATGTATGCTGTGTGTGAGAGGGTGTGCGAATGTTGTTGTGTGGAGGTTTCTTTGCATACGTGATGGTGTGTGAGTTCACATTCCTCCCCTGATTCCACTGGCACCAGTTCAACTATATATGTATGTGCTTGATAAATGTGGCTGGTTTGCCATATCTGCCATTGCTATGATTCAGCTACTTCTCATGCCAATGCTTTTACATGTTTTGCTGCTAAATTTCATATCTTCTTAAACCAGAGTTTATTTCAAAAGAATATTTTTCATTGCAGTTCATTTTGAACAAATAACTTTGAGACAAACTTTGAGAGCTGTAAATTATTATGTGAATTATTTTGTATTTATTTATCCTATTTCCTATGTTTTCCCCTATATATATTTCCCATTTTTTGCTTTGTTTTGCCCTAAGGGGAAATCAGACATTAAGAGTTCAGTTTGAGCTACAATACAATTGAAAATTCTACTGTATGCTACTTTTTTTTGTTTTGTTTGTTTTTTGGTATGACTTCTTTTTCGTATGTGTCAGGACATTGCATTCGGGCTGCAAATTAAAAAGCTTTGCAAATGTCAGGATCCTGGTAACTGTATCCCTTTTGCCTCCTTGACTCCTCTTTCTTCAGTGTAATGCTGTTGGTTTTCCACTGCTCTTTAAAAATAAAACCGCTGAGCTGTGTGTGCCAACTGACTCATTGCTGTTAGAGAAAACCGATGGTGCTTTATACAGATAAACAGATTTTTATCTTGACAGACTTCATCGGGACACAGCATTGAAAATTATGAAAATTAAATTAGCGTTTTCTAATGGAATGGGCTTTATGATAACCAGGCATTTCAAAACTTCTTCTCCAAAACAGAGTTTTGTGTCTGCAAACATGTGGAATTGACTTGTAGGATTTTTAAAGATTATAATGCAAATATACAAGAAACTACAGATCATTTATAGAGAGGAAATGTGTATTCAAATGCCAAGGCAGATGTTTTGATGTACAGTTTAGAATATGAGATTAATTGGCGCTTTGGCAGATGTATGTGGATACGGTTGGATAATCTCCCTTAACAGTCTCCCTTAAGGTCCATTTGACACCCTTCAAATCCTTTTCAATAAATTAATATTCACAGGCATGATTGCATTAGGAATTGTGATGTTTCTGAACACAATACAATGGGATTGAGGATTAATACTGGACTGAGTTTAATACTGTTACTGCAGGTTCAGCTTCTTTAATGTTAATTGCCTTTTTTTTTTATCAAGACAGCACTTTATAAATGGTGGAACAGAAAATGTGTGTGTGTGTGTGTGTGTGTGTGTGTGTGTGGGGGGGGGGGGTTCTTAATATTATGTGTATTTTACAAGATAAGAGGCAGACTCTGACCTCAAACAGAGATGGAGATTAATTTCTGTTAATTGCAGGAAGATGCTGCATTTAATAATTGACGTGGTCTCCAAATGAAGTGTGTAAATAATTTTGTATGGATTAATAGCCTTCACTTTTCCTTAAGAATCTACCCACAAGGTCATGCTCTGGCAGAGCCTCAAACTCTTGATTGCATTGCTTTGACTTGCAGAGAAATTGAAATCATTCATCTACAAATATGGAAATGTTATTCCAGGGGAATTAACATATTTCCCAAAGCGTTGGGCTGTCTAAGAACACCTTTCATTTAAATAAATAAAAAAGTAGCCCTGGCGAAATTCAGAAAAAATTCAAGACCTACTTTTTAAGCAACAAAATCTAATTAGTAGTTGTGTAAGAGTCTGGCAGCATGGGGTTGCTGTAAGAAGACAAGCAAACACGTCTTTGCAGAGCCCGCACTCAGTTTGCAAAATAAAATAAATGAGCTGAATTTAGTCTCTGAATCCAAATATGTATTTGGGACAGTGAAGCAGATCTTCAAGGCCATGCTATATAATCTTACGCCCGAATGGAACACAAAGAAAACTTCCCAAAGTTTTTAGTGTTGTTTTTGATATGCATAATAAAAAACACTCAGTCTTCAACCATTAAAAGTTTATACAGTACGTAAGGGATACTTATGCATCCAGCCGGTGATCAGGACAGGGTAATCAGGACTTAGACATAAAGCAGGCCTTAATTTACGGTATTCCACGCTCACGCTTATCACATGGCTGCTTGCCACATAAGAAAATAATTGGAGTTGATTTTAACTGAAAGATTTTATTATCTAACTAAACGCAAAGCTTCCGCAAAGAAACAGTTCCTAGCAATTGAGACAAGATGGATAAACAAGTTCAAACAATTGACAATTATTTTTTTTATATTTTTTTAATGTGATATTGCATTATTTATTATAAATGATTAGTCCGTATATTTTTTTATTATTCTTTTTTTTTTTTACATGTGCTCTCATAATCTCTAATCAAAATAACTTTCCCTCTCTCTTGCTGTGACATCTCTTCTCTGATGATGCGTTTACTGGCGTGAGGGCGGGACAACCTGTCACTCACATGACATCACAGCAATAGCAAACCACAATGATCCTATGATCCAACCATCCAATCGATTCCCGATGGACAAAATCAAGTCCCGCCCTACATTTTTTCTTGTTCAAGAAGCAGTTTAGAAGCTACAAGATATGCGTATATAGGGAAGAAAAACCAAAAAGCTATTTCATGCCGACTTTGCAGACAGACTTATTCTATAAGCTATTAGGTTGTTAATTGATGGTATATGTTTTTATTAAAGCCATCAGACCACATTATTGCAACTTATTTATTTATTTGAAATAATCACTTACAGCGGAATTTCTAGTGAAAAACATCACTAATGATTCTGCAAAGAAATCTTGATCAATCAGAGAATCGAAACAAGCAAATTGAGTCAACCTCCATACTCTACTTATATGTACATATGGATACTTTTCAATAAACGTAAAAAAAACAACTGTTTCTATATGCATAATCTGAAATGAATAATTTACATTTATCCACCGTTTTAATTTATTCCCTCATTAAAGCCGTGAATTACACCTTTGTGTTTTTCTCTGATTTTCAAATACTTTCTTTTCTTCAAATCAAAGTTTGTAATCTTGTGATTCACCCCGTTTAGCTGGTAAAAATAAAAAAATAATAATAATAAATTAAAAAACACGTACAGGCACTGTTGCACTTTACAAATAAGCAATATCACCCGAGCATACCCGAGTTATCAGCACAACAGCAGGACATTTCAGACACCATATTATCATTTAGCCTAATTTGTCTATTTTTGCTCAGCCAACTAAAATAGTTCCACATGCAGTCACAGCAGAACCGTTTCACATCTATAAACAATGCACACTGCAGTGGCTTTTGGTTTCTTTAAAGAATCAGTGTTCTTGAACAAATCCGTTGATCAAATGATTTATTATGAACACACTAAAGGCAATATCTGAATTTGAAATAGCAGACTCATTATACTATTTTAGTCATATATATAGCAGTCAATATGCTATATATATATATATATATATATATATATACATATACATATATATATATACATATTGCAGATTTGTACACCCAACACTTCATAACAGCATTCTGCATTCAATTCTATATAAAAATGTAATACAACAATTCTATATAAAACAATATTTAACATAAAAAATTAACATCTAATGTTAAAATGTATGTTTTAAATGTAACCTCCCTAAAATATTTAAATGCAGTTCAAGAATAATTTATGTAATTCTGTATTTATTTGAAAAGTAACCCTTAAATGCATGAATGTTTTGCCAATCATTCTTACATATTCAGGTCTTTAGCGACCCAGATGCTAACACGGATGGTTCTCTACCTGTCGCGATAATATAGAACACTCCTGATATTAGAGTAGCAATTACAGAAGAATAAAATAAAGCATATTTTGTTACCTTTTGGAGCTTGGAAAGGTTCAGTTTGAGCAGATGTTTGATACAATCATCACTGTCCTCATAAGAGTTCATTTCAGCACATTCAACATCTGGCTCATATTCGTGATCTCAAACGTATTCTCAAAACTATAATTTTCAAGATCTTCAAAATCAATATTTTGATCGCTGACAGCTTCTTTACCAGATCCACCATCAAGTGACAGTGACACTAATATTTGATAGCGTTCAGTACTTGCTCTGCAGTAAATCACTGAGCCATTTCAAGTTCCTATTCTTTTGTTTTCTGCCTGCTGTAACTATGAGTGAAACGTCACTTCATCATTGTGTATCAGACATTGCCACAAAAAAATATACGTACAATGTTACACATCTCGGGTCATTAGCGACCCTATTCAATATTTACAAAAAAATGAATGGGAAAACATCTTTTGTATATTGTTTATAATGAATTGATTAAGATTGTCTATCTTTAAAAAAATGAATGAGGAGGAGGGTAGTGAATGACCAGGTTATTAAAGACCAAGGTTACCAAGGTATGCATTTAAGGGTTAAAAGAGTGGCTTTTCAACTGGTCAAGGTTCATGTTGGATTTAGACATTAGAAATAAGTAATGCAATACTTTTTAGAGAGAGTAAAAAGTAATCTAATTACACAGTTAAAGATGCAATTAGTAGCTAGTAATTTATTACTTTTTCAGAGCAGAACTAACAATATTGTACATATTACAAAACTGCAGTTAGTATGTTATTCAGAATTGCTAATTTTTATCATTATAGGGTGGTTGTGTGAAAAGAAAGCCATGTCTTTTCTCAAACATAAAACAAACACAACATAACTATATAAAGGCTATTCACACAAACACATTTAAACTTTATACTTTCTCTAATTTGATATGCTAGGCAACTCCACATAGGAAGAACAGATTTGCAAACAAGTTACTTACCTGATGGAGACTAATATACACATAGCTGAAGAGGATTGATATCGTCTTGGTCTGGAGCAAAGTTTATGTAAGGTAACGTGAAATTAAGCATGTCAGTCTGAAATCTGCCCCAATGCCTGAGAGTGCTGTAGTTCCATTTTTCACCATAGATTTACATAAGAAATTTGTGGGGCGCTGTAGAGCTGTGGAGGGCTGCCCCATGAATCATGATAGAAGCCATACGTAATTTTTTTATATATCCATGCTCACTTTACAACTTAAAATCCAAAAAATATTTGTCGCAGAATTCTGAACGCATTTACAATTTATAATTTATTCGGTTTATATAGAGTCTATGTTTTGGATGAATATTTTGATAGGGCACTATACCCCACCTATCCTTACAGACGAGCCGCAGCTGAGGGCGGGACTTCATTTTGTCCATCAGGAACTGATTGGATTGGATGATTGGAACTGTGATGTCATGTGAGTGACAGGTTTTCCCGCCCTCACGCCAGTAAACACGTCATCAGAGAACAGATGACATTACAAGAGGGAGGGAAAGTTATTTTGATTAAAAATTAAGAGGACAAATGATTTTCTTTAAATGATCATTTATAATAATCATTTATAATAAAAAAACTGCAATATTCCATAAAAACAAGTCAAATTTTTATCAATTTGATAGTGTTTTCATGGTGATTTTAATGAAGCAAATTTATTTCTGTTAAGCAGCAACATTGTTCAAATTATCCATGTCTTTCACATGATAAGACTGACCAAGCTGAGAAGACAAGTTCAAGAAGTTCAACAAGTTAAACTTCCTCTTAGGAAGTCCCTTATTATTACCCTCTCTGTAACCTACTTTCCACTGTACTAATCTGAAATCATGCCATTCAAAAAACAACATTAAATGCACCCCCACACACATAAATCATAAAACCCATAGGGACGTCTTTTGAAAGACTGTGTGATTCTGTAAAGAAGAGATAATCCATTTAGCATTTCACAGTTTGACCATTTTGTAAAAAAAAAAAAAATGTCTTCATTCTGATATGACAGCAGTGCAGTATGTCCTTTCTCCTCCAGTGTTACCCCTGACCCACATTTTCATCTATGGAAATTCTATGTGACTATTACATTTAAAAACGGATTAGCAGGACCATGGCTGGGAATGGATGGGAGGAGGGAGGTTTGTTTTTTTGGCATTGACAATCAAACAGGAAATACAAAGTGTGTTCAGTCACAGCCTCATCACGTACCACATATCATCATGTCTAACAACTGTATCATAATCAACCGAGAATAGCTCTTTTAGGACAGCATTCAGCCTCAGTAGTGTCTTTGCTGTCAGAGAGAAAAGCTACAAGGACAAGGGTTACTAGTGTTTCTATTGTCATTTAAATGTGTCAAAATGGGAAAAGAATAAAGAAAAGATGAATAATTCTGTAAGGCCAAGGAGCTCCTGTATTGACTGAATGTCAAAAAAGTTTAGTATAAATAATCATAAGCATCAAATAATTGTCAAGGAGATCAAACACAAGGGCATATTTTTTCTGGTTTTATTAATTTATTAAAAAAATACATTAAAAATGCAGTTCATACATACAAAAACTCTTCTATGATGAGCATGTTGTAGATTTCGGAATTAAAATTCATTTTAATAAAAAATGTTATGGCTGCATAAAATACACAATATCAGGGTGACCTGTCCTGATATGATAATAAGGAAAAAAGCAAATTTGTATCAACATTTTGTGGTTTAACATTATAATTTATTATTATTTCTTGGGGGGGGGGGGGGGGGGGGGGGGGGGGGGGGGGGGGGTACAGTATTTTACTGTATTTTTAATAGGGGAGACATTATTTTAACATAATTGCTTTGCTGTTTATTAATATTTCATGTGGTGAGACCAATATGCAGAAACATAAAAAAACCCCCATAAAACAGAAAATGATATCATAGAGAAGACCTCTGCATACCCTCATGACTGTGTGTCAAGGCCAATAATAAGTCTCATAAAATATCAGATAACATTTTTATGATAATGAAAGGTTAGTTCAGATTGTAAAATGTCATATGGAACAACCCCCACCCCAAAAAAGAAATAAATCATAATTGTAAATAAAAACAAACACAAATAAACAATCAAAAACACTGAACAGAAGGTTAAAGTTCAAATACGCTTAACCTTATTAGCTTAAAGATTATATAGGCAAAGGAACTCGTGAAATATCTAATACGTTTATATAAACAGCATATGCAATGTATGCTTATAAGATTCTCTTATTAATTTTGAAACAGCTTGAATTTTGAGTAAGTCAACATTTCATATCACAATTTTCTGTAAAGACATTTTAGATTTTGTTTTTCATTTTGTTTTCAATTGGATCGCAAGCGAATGCCCTGACCCCTAAACATACCCATCACTGGGGTTTAGACAAATCGTACGAATTCGTACAACCTCACTCATCACTCAATCAGCCACCTTTTACTCACTCGTACGAATTCGTACGAATTAGTCATGAGATAGCGTTGGGATGTCACAAAGCTCAAATCATCTCAAACTGGTTTTGAACATGACATTGATTTCACTACACTCCTACTCATCCACAGTCACCAGATCTCAATCCGATATTGCACCTTTGGGATGTGGTGGAACTGAAGACAAAACAACCAGGGAAGTGGAAAAATTGCAGTAATTGACGCATATTTGCAACACAGCTTAGAGTGGTGTGACTGATTGTCAAATTTGAATTCTTTGGAAGTAAACTGTTGGCTGTCACAAGCAAAACCTGTTAGAAAAACATCAACATTTTCAGCATTTCCGTGTTTACATTTTTAGCAGTCAGTGTGGAAAGCTAGAACAGTAGCTTGGAGGGCCTGAACTAGAGCCAAAGCAGCACAGATTGCTCTGAACATCATTTACCAGAAGCCTGATTCTCCCATGCACTCGCACAAAAAGTGTCACCCATGAATATTTATGCTGTGTAGATGTGCCATATCTTTCTTTTATTTAAAAAAAAAAAACGTCTGTCGGTGTTGTGGACAACAAGAGCAGGGAGGGTGGATCTGGAAAATGTGTGTCTTAATCAGAAAGTTTGGATCAGGACATTTTGTGCAAGCGTGTGAGATAGGACTAAAGAGACATCTGGAGAGATGAGAGGATCGACAGAGAGAGATGAGAATAAAACAGAATGAAGTATAAGAGACAGACAGGAAGCTGGAAGCTGAGAAAGCTCAGAGCAGAGGGGAAATGAAATGCAACGGGAGTGAGAAGGATTAGGAAAGGGTTCATAGAGCAATTATGTATGATTTACACTGCATTCTCCACAAGTAGGGTAGAGATTCGGTACTGAAACTTTTAAACAATATGTTTTTCCCACTTTTTGAATATAGTTTATTTTAAAGGGGTCATGACATGAGAAACCAAATTTGCCTTGATCTTTTGGTATATAAGAGGTCTTTGCACCATTAAAACTTCCTGCAAGTTTCATAGCTTAAGACATCCTCCCCATTATGAACGAGGCATTAATTTAATCAAGCTCTAATTACAGCTAGTTGGGGATCCATGTAAGAAGTGACGTCACGGTAGGAAGTGACAACAACTACGTCACATTTTGCATCATCGCATCGTTTACTTTTAGCCAATGACGTTAGCCAATCATAACAGTGGGCGTTAACACTGAACTCTTAAAGGGGAAACACCCCCAAAACAGACTGTTTGAATCAGAGGATGAGAAACAGGTTGGGAAAAGGTCATTAATCACTAAAATGTAAAAGTTTTTTGTCCAAAAAATATTGTAATACTATAATTGCACCTAAGGGAACATAATAAAACAAAAACAAAAACCATGTCATGACCCCTTTAAGGGGCAGATAGAAATGTGGTTTGTGGTTGAACTAGGTTCATTTGATGTTTTATGATAATGGATTATTTAAAAATAAAACATGGGATTTGTGCCTCTGATGCTTTAAAAAAAATAAGTAATAGGACAACAAAAATTGCACTCTTGTTGTGGAATGCATCTGACTCGACTGTCTGGATGTAAAATTGATGGATCTTTAAATTAATTATGTGAATGAGATGCCCTCTGTCTATCATGAGTAATCTATTTGTCGAATAGATGGAAGATTTTCTTGGCAAAGTGCAGACAGCCTGTGACATATCTGAGATGACAAAAAGCACAAAAATGTCCAGATGAATGAAAGCAATAAGGACAAAGTGTATGGCGAAATTCACTAGTTCTTGATTCTTCATTTACTCACCCTCATGTTGTTCCAAATCCATAAGGCTTTCATTCGTATTCTGAACACAAATGAAGATGGTTTTTAATGAAATCTGAGAGATTTTGGTTCCTCCGCTGAAAGTCTATTCACTCAAAACTCTGATGGTTCATAAAGAGATCATAAAATGAATCCATATTAATCGAGCGGTTTAATCCAAGTCTTCTGAAGAGAAACAATCACTTTATATGAAGAACAGATATGATTTAGGCCTTTATTCACACCTTTACTTTGTGACCGTTTAAAAAGTATGTTTTATGCATGTGTGTTGTATGAATAAAATTCAGATGTACTACAGCCGCCATTTTGTCATTGTCATGGAACCTACGGAGTCAGCTTCACTGGCATTCACAACTCCTCTCCTGTGTCTTCATGGGATAGTAAAGTGTCCATTGAATGCACACTTTAGAATCTCTCCGGAAGAAGTAGGTCATCCGACCGGGTACTTTTCACCACTGTTTTATGAATACTATTAATTCGGACATACACTGAAAAAAATGATTCATTGAATTTACTCAATTTTTTTATCGTAAGTGGTTCCACGCAATGCATTTGTTTAAATGTAGGTACAATCAATTAAGTTGGACTTAATCAATTTTATTTAGTTACCTTAGTATAATTATTTTTTGTAATTCCACCCCTATTTAATCATGTTACTTCTACTAAACTCATTTAGTTGAATTTAATCAAATTTTTTTTGTAATTCCACCCGTTTAATCATCTTACTTCTACTTAAATTATTTATTTATTTTTATTGAGTAGTCAAAATTATTAAGCTAAATCTACTAGTTAAACGTCTAGAGGTATTTAATTGACAGTATGAGGTTATTAAATGGCTTTCAAATACACAGAGAAATTACTTTAATATTTTAAACTTATCTTTAATGACTGCCATCAAATGTAGTGAACGTTTAATAAGTCCTTTTCTTTGTGAATTAAAAAAAAAAAAAAATCATAAGTGGGAATAGGCCACAATACATTTGTTTTTGAATCATTAAAACAGTGCCAAAAGCTCAAATGTTGAAAAAAAAGTGCCAACAAATAACATTGCATATTCATAAACATAAAAAATACATCACATGTGGAAACAGGCAACAGCACATTGTTTGTGAATCAATAAAACTGTACAACTCCTAAAAACAAAGTTCTCACATTTCATGCAACAAATTTCATGAGGCTGAACACTCATGCATGTTGCAAAATGATTACAGCATTACACTGTTTTTCAGTGTTTGAAATTTTGGAGGACAGCCTTTCAGAATCCATCTGCAGAATGACTTTCTGAACAAATTCAAAATAGTACTTGAGTTCTTTTGGGTATGCCAAATCAAATGCATAGATTGCACCCAGCATCATTGCACAGGCTTGTGCAAAAGATTTAATCTGCTCCAGAATCATTTCTCCTTCAACAACAATGCCGATGTCATCATACTCTCCAAGAACTCCCCTTTCCTTTTTAATCACGGTGATGCCCATGGTGATGTTTGCCAGGTCTTCCAAGAACTAATTTCTTTGAGTGTCCTATATTTAAATGACAAGAAACTGTTATTAGAAATTGTTTTTGATTCATAACTGTTTGAAAAGTCTATACAATCAAAGGAAATTAGGACCACAACATATATATATATAATTATTAAAACAGTAAGATGTTTTAATTTTTTTTAAATATAAATAGAATATGCTGGAAAAGCAAAGAATCTGCAAGAGCTGCAGGATTTTTCTGAAGAACAGTGGGCAGTTTAACAGCTCTGGACAAAAAAGGCAAATAATTGTCACACACACACACACACACACACACACACACACACACACACACACACACACACACACACACACACACACACACACACACACACACACACACACACACACACACACACACACACAAAACAGTTGTGGATCATTTAGGTAGTCATTTACAAAATTCATACATTATATAGTGTTTGTGCTGGTATCTTAAGCACATTGCGTTTGTCTATAATTGTAACAGCTTTTATTGTTATTAACTAAGCTCAGAAAACAACTAGTTTGGGAGTATACCGGTACCTATTTATCGGTGAAAGACCGTCTCGAGAAGACCGCAGAAGATCAACGCCTACTACATCATTACCACTGTGGCCCTGCTAAAACTGATTTGCGCATGAAAAGTAGTAGGTAAATAACATGCTTGACGCTAACACTGGATTGAGCAACTAAGCAATAAACATGCCTTTGAAGAGTGCAAAATAATGTGCAGTGCCAGGTAGTAGCATGAAAACAATCTGTTATTTAAACTGATTAAATTATATATAGAAAGCGATCAAAGAACGCTCCCTTTAAAATCGCTGGAGCTGTCAATCAAACAGCGCAAGTTTTAGGTGAGTTCTGAATCTGGACTCTTGCCAAATGTCCCATTATAATCAACTAACCTTTTATTTACATTGTGTTTGCACTGTTAGTTATGATGAAATCCTTTGTGAGCGCAAAAATCAAGTTGCAATGACTAGATCACAGCATTCACACTCTCATAATATCTGTGATCGGCTACAATGCTCATCGTTAGGCTTGCACGATATTGAAGAAAAATGCAATATGCAATAGCTTGTTAGGCAATCAGTGGGTGCTTACACTTAAGTCAATAATACAAAATAGGTGTGCAAGTTCCTCAAACCCAAACTGGGCTCAGGTGCAGGACAAAGGAGGCAAACTGAAGCAAAAAACTAAACGTAATGTCTGATGTCTAAGGAGCCGTTATATCAGTGTGCGGACATTACATTTAGTTTTTTTGCTTCCGTTTACACTTAAGCCTCACAGCAAAGCGTTCAAATCAGAGGGCTAGAATCAGGGAAGGAAAAACTGATTTTATTTCTAAATTATGGCAATTTTTGAAGTAAAATCATACTGACATTGCAAGTGGACCTTTGCAACATTTATAAAACAAAATAATGCAGTTCATGACCCCTTTAAGACCCCTACAATGAGTGATGATAATAATAAAATTGATATATTATAATTATTATAATTTTAATTTATAATAATATAAAATTACTTACTGTGCAAAGTGTTGGAATAATAAAACTCCAGCAACTTAACATCCAATGTCGACCTAAGGTACAAAAAAAAACACATCCTTAACCAGTAAACAGATTGTTTACTGTAATGAATGATGCTTCATAATGAAACATTACTTACTGTGCAAATCGTTTGAAAAAAACTCTGGGACTGGACTGAAAACGTGAACCTGGAATCTCTGCGTCACTCATGCGCAGACAGCACCTCAAATGAAAGCATGCAAGCACAAAATGATTATTATTGTTTGTTCTGGAATCTGGATACATTTTCATACCACACCATTAAAGCTAGTGAAACTAGGGGTTGTCTCAGTCAGTAGTAAAGATTAAAAAAAGCATAATGTAACCAAATGTAAATGCTTTAGCGTTGAGCATATTATATTATGCTTCATAACCACTATTTTCTTTAACCAGTCAATAGATTGTTAACTGTAATGAATTATGCTCCATAATGAAACATTACTTACTGGAACCTCAGTGTCACGCATGCGCAGACAGCACCTCAAATGAAAGCAAGCACACAATGATTATTATTGTTAGTTCAAGATATATACTGAACATACCACAACCACACAATAAAACTAGTGAAAATAGGAGATGTTTCAGTAGTAAAGATGTTTGCTTAAATCACAGGATCATAATTACAGGTACATATTTACAGGATCCCTATTGTTAACTTATGTCACTGAAAGATTCAGAAATCCAATGCTATATTTTGAACTTTACCAATATGAAATTATCCACATATTATAAAATACTATAGCACACACAGTCGTTGACTGACAAAGTAACTTACAAGGAAGCAGAAACACAATCTCCCCCTCATTGCTTCAAAAACCCATAATCGCTAACTGAAGTTTAAATTTTTCGGTAACATGCAAACCGTATAACGATTAACTTAGAGGCCTTTCCCACAGAAGTCGTTTTCCACTCCATAGTTTTTCTATGTAAGCACACGCTAAATTGACGTGTTTGCGCCGCGAGTTCACCAAAGTCTTTTTCAGCCACTGAAAACGTTGAACAATTTTTAGGAGCTATCTTTATAAACAAAGACCATATTTGAAGTTTATAAAACTACATTCTCGCCTAAAATATCTTAAAAGTACATACCGTGACATAAAATCAGTAATATTTGAACAATTATGGTGTGCGCGCGCAAAGTATGTGACGGTCGCTGTGTGTTTTTGTCTAGCTGCTATAACGTTAACTTTACATGTTCTGAATCTGAACCAGAGCATTTTATACTCTTTATACAACCAACAAACTATGTATTGTAATAAACAGTGATATATAATAAGAATTATTACTTACTGTGCAAATGGAATGAAAAAACTCCACCTCCAAAAAAATTCAACTCCGACTCTTGCACTGCTTGAAGAAGCTGATTGGAAAGGCGCCAAAGATGTGCGCATGCGCAAAGAACCAACTTATTTTTTTTTAAGTGACTTTAATTAATTCACATAGCTAGATTCAAAATGCATGTCATTCTCATAAAACCAATGATTTTTTTTTTTAATTAAAATCAACAACTAAATTTAAATGATTTAAATGAGCAAAATTTCATTATGCTTAATTTAATTGGGGCCATAATCATTTTTTTCAGTGTACTTCTCGGCTCTCATACTGTTTTTTTACATAGTAGGCATCAGTGTTGGAGGTAACGCATTACAAATTACAAAAAGTTATAGTAAAGTAACACATTATTTTTAAATTACTTTTTCCATTTATTGACTGGCAGCTCTCCTGTCATCATGTTGTGCACTGTGTAAACATGATGCTTATTGTAGTTCTAGAGTAAATGTGAGCAAAAAAAATATATTTTTTCCCCACTTGCAAAAAACCCCAAATAGATTCAGTATTACTCAAAATTAATAAAAACTGTGAGATGCAATCTCAGAATATTACGCACACATGCAATAGTTAAATATACTAAATTACACAAATATACTTTATGTATTTAATCTCACTTTATTAACCAATGTTTTTGGTGCTGACCTTCGATGATGAATGAATGAATGAGGCATTTATATAGCGCTTTTTTTTTTTTTATATGTACTACTGTACACCCAAAGTGCTTCACGATCATGTCTGGGTCAGTACAATGGCGCCAATGCGCTCACCACACACCAGCTATAGGTGGAGAGAGAAGAGAGAGTGATAGAGCCAATTCAATGGATGGGGATTATTAGGGAGGCCATAATTGGCAAGGGCCAATGGAGGGAATGTGGCCAGGACACCAGGGTTACACCCCTTCTCTTTTACGAGAAGTGCCATGGGATTTTTAATGACCACAGAGAGTCAGGACCTCGGTTTAACGTCTCATCTGAACGACGGTGCTTCTTGACAGTATAGTGTCCCCTTCAATCTACTGGGCCATTAGGACCCACACAGACCACAGGGTGAGCACCCCCTACTGGCCTCACTAACACCTCTTCCAGCACCAACCTAGTTTTCTCAGGAGGTCTCCCATCCAGGTACTGACCAGGCTCAACCCTGCTTAGCTTCAGTGGGCAACCAGTCTTGGGCTACAGGGTGATATGGCTGCTGACCTTCGATGATCTACTTCAACCATACAAATAAGAAAAAATGACTTAAGATAAACATCACATTTGTGTTTCATTTTTGAAACATTTTTATTGCTGAAGTAAGCGTGTTGAACTTTCTTCTCCTGCATCCTATTGCTGAAAGGTTTTTCTGAACTGTGCCCTCTACAGTACAGGTGTGAATTCACATTTCTTTCAGCCTGAGGCTTATTCATTTCCCTTTTATGTGTGAAAGGGCCTTTATATTTGCCAAACATATAACTTTTTTGTTGTTATTAAAAAACAAACAAGCAAGCCCATGTGAGATTAAGTCATGCAAAAGTAATGTAACAGATTTAATATAATGTAACACATTACTTTCCATTATAAGTAACTTAGTAATGCAATTAGTTATTTTTTGAAGTAACGCAATATTGTAATGCATTACTTTTACGGACACAGCGATCTAAACATTGATCAGTGAACATAAAGATAAGCTCAACCGTACTTGCTTGAAGGACCAGAACAAACTTCAGTGTTTTGTTCTGTGTGATGTACAAGAATGAACCTCATTGTGACCAAATTTGAAAGCTGTATACACTGTTCACTGATCAATGTTTATATATGAATAAAAGCCCAAATTAAATCAGTTCATCATATGAAGTGATTGTGTCTCTTCAGAAGACTTGGATTTAAACAAATTGATTCATATGGATTAATTTTAAGATATCTTTATGAATGTTTTGAACCATCAGCGTTTTGGGTGAATAGACTTTCAGTGGAGGAACAGAAATATCTCAGATTTCATTAAAGGGTCATGACACCCTAAACCAAATTTTCTGAGATTTTAACAGAGGTATGTGTATTGAACACAATTGAAGACAATGTTAGCATCTGTTAGATTTAATAGTAGGGGGAAAATGGTAAAATTTTAGTTTTTTTGCGCTTTTTTCATCTTCCGGGTTTAAAATCTTCATCGTGTCCAGAGCACTATAGTACTTTGATGACTCATCGGTGTCTCATAATTATTCATGACTGAGTTTTCTTATCCAATGAGAAGACACTTTCTCTTAATTATTCATGACACCACGTGGAACTTTCCAATGACAGACATGTCAAACTGTGATATCACGTAGTAGATGAGAGAGGTAATGATGGGACGCGCGTTTGTTTTCGTGGTGCTAAAGTTCCAGAGCATCTTTCCCTATTTTTTACAGTCTATGATCTTTCCCCGCGATGCTGCCCGGGCTAGACTCTGACTGCGGGCGGTTGATCGGCCATCAACCATGGAAACATCTAAACTATGTGTGTGTAGCAACCATTCAACTGGTTTCGTCTTGCGAGTGATGCAGTCCCGAGGACTTTTCTATCGCTTCAGAGGTGTGTGTGTGTGTCTAAAATGTAACCCTGACCGTTTTACTGGCCTTTTGTTAAATAATCACTCGTTATTAAAATTGAGATATTTCGATAATACCTCAAATGTATGGAACCGTATGCTTAACTTGTGCACATTTCTATGTCACTGTCCATCTTTATTATGTGCAGGGGGCGCGTAGATCTATATGTACTGAACTTTTTTTTTTAAGCGGAAAATTTATTATTTTCAAATATATGCATTCATAGTGTGTATATAAACAAATATATATTTTATAATGACATAATTATATATATATGCATGTGCAGAATGATTACTGTAGGCTAATATATGTAGTTCATTCAGTTACTTTTGAAAGGACAAAAATAAGGCGTCAGTGTATTTCATTATACTTTAACTTTGCCAGCTATAAAATAATCTAGCATTTCCTCAAGTTTTACCACTGATTTTTAGTGACAGTCGATATGCATGGGCCACTGGCGATGACAGTTTCCCCCCCTCCACTCTCCCCTGCCGTGCCATACCACACCCACTCCCCTCCCTTCTTCTCACAGCCACCACGCCCATTTAAGTTGCATTTTTCAAAAAGATTGTGAGCTAGACTTGAGCTGAAAGAGGGGGGTTTCATGACCCTTTAAAACTATCCTCATGGGTGTTCCGAAGATCATGAAAGTCTTATGTATTTGAAATAAAACAACATTTTTGGGAGTGAACTGGCCCTTTAAGTAATTGCGCAGTAACATCTCAGAGATAAGGTTGGAATACAGTATGACTTTTAAAATTGGAACAGATGTTAAAACACAATGGCATAAGGCACTTGCCAACCTTGTAAATGGTTATGCAAACTCACACAGAAACTAGCGCCTTGTTTCTAGGAGGCATACGGCGGTTGGGCAAATGAATACAAAGTTTGTTCTAAAATCAGTTCTAAAAATCATACATGTTTGACATCCTCCAACTGGAAGAAATCAAAGCCTGAAGCTAAAAAATCGGTGCCCATCATATACTATGTGATTTTCAACTCCGCCAAAAATATGCAGACTGGCTCTCCTCAGACTGTAAAACAGGGCAAAAAAATAAATAAATCTGTACAAAAGTCATGTAGTGTTTCCCAGCCTTTAATAGAAGTATAGTAAAAATAAAACCTCTCTTTGTAAACTTATGCATGTTTTATATGGTGAGGAAATGTACAGTAGTTTAGCCATTTAAAATAAAAAGACAAGAAGAAAACATCCCACAGCAGCTGCTGTCATCTAGAGTATGAATCCAGTTTTTGACATGTGAAGATGACAAAGAGCCATGAATATTGGATAAAATCATGGCAGGGGTTGGTTTGGCATGGGTCAATTGAAGTTTTTCACGTGTGAAGATAGAATGACGACTGCAGTGTAGAATTTCTTTCGAAACAGTTTTCAACCAGCAACATCCAAGCCTGTGAGCTACTTGCCTTTGTCAATAAACCAAAGCCCTTTTTTTGTAGTGTACTTCCTGCTTCTATCTCTTTCCCAGCAACCAGGCTAAAGACATAAATGACAGCAGCCCTAATTAATCATAGTCTAATACATAAACAAACGCAGACCAGCCAAGCACTGACTTTTCTTTCACAAGTTTTACTGAGACATCTGCAAGAGCCCAGAATGAAGCTGGTTCCACAAGATGGGTGATGGAGGCACTACGGTAAGTGACAACGCAAACAAATATCACAGTTCCAATCCTGAGGGAAGGATGACAACGTGTTCGGCATCTGTTATAGCGACTTAACACTTGGTGAAACCATATGGTGATTCACTCATCACTAAGTGTCCAAACTGCATTCAGAAGATAGTGTATAATTACCAAGAACCCAAATGAAAGGTTTGCAAATTACCACATTTCCCTCAGTGATGGTATGGTGAGAAATGAGTGTGTGCATGCAGGGGCATCCAAGTAATACAAGTAAGACAATGTTCCTGCCCAACAACTCATGTGGAGGTGGACAGGAATGGCTAATTGCTGTGTTATTGGCCCAGAATGAGTGTAATACTTAATTAGACCTTTTTTGCGCAGGAGTAAAAAGTTTATGATATTAAAATATCATGAAAGTATATAAAAATTCTACTGATTAATGAAAAAAATATCACAAATGCACACAGATTATAATTTTTTTTTAATGTTGATCTGTCATCTTAGGGTACGTTTACACAGCAACGATATGCTTAAAACTGAGACGTTTTTCCTTTGAGTTTTCCGTGTACAGACGACACCATTGTCAAAACGATCTCCATTCACACGGATCCGCGAAAACGACTAACAACACTGTATTCTGCTAGATGGTATTCTGCAACACGTGATACGCATGTGCACAACGCCATCGTCATCAGAGATTCACATTTTTGTTGTTTACACGGACTTTGAAACACGTTTGCAAAAGTTAGCATTTTCAGGCACCCAAAACGCTGTTGTCGTGTAAATAAACTGACAAAACGCATTAAAAAGTTTTACGTTTTTAGTTAAAAATGACTTATACTGACACCTAGTGTTCGGCTTATACTGACACCTAGTGGTGTGGATGTAGCATAATTCAAAAGCATTGCAGAAATGGTTTATTCATGGTCAGCCATGATTAATAGGGGATTGCCGAGATAATGCAAGTACTATTCAGATGATCATGTGATCTCAAGATGGCGACCCCCTTGACAATCCATTTCAAATGAATCGGCTTTTATTAGGCTACTGATATGCTAAACATATTTTTATTAGTGTTATTATTATTTTTCCATGTAATGAGCATGAAATTACTTTGACAGATAATTATCGTTAAGCCACAGCATGATAAACAGAGATTGTACCAACTTCGATTTGTGAATGTTACACTTGGCATCACCAAATCAATTGGATTTACCTGCTGTTCTTCTGTAAATGCTTTTGGGACTTTAGACAACCATGCAAAGTAATTACCAGGGTCAATCAAGTATGCGTAATAACCCTAACATTTTCTTGCTTTTGTGCAAACCTAATGCATCACTGAACTGAGACTTCCAAGACCATGGAAAATGTATTGCTGTGCAGATACTTGCTATTTTGCCAGTGCAAAGTCAGCGTTTTGACGACTTTTGTGCATACTAATACATTTCAACATTAACATACACATTAAAAAAAAACAAAAGACCCAATTTACATGGTATATACCTTTTCCAATAATTTTGCAGATAATACTTTCCATTGTTAAATTCCAATACAACCAGACTGATCTGCTGCCCAAGCACTTCCTTTTGAAGTTCAAATAATTATATTATACTTGTGATTCTGATCACGAGCTCCCACCCCGTAAGATTTAATCTGTTAGTCCTACTTTATTACATACAGTGTGGTCCAAACATCTGAGACCACTAGTGAAAATGCTTCTGTTTTGCTTCTATTTTGCTGGACTATAGAAAACAAAAATAATTATAATAAAATTGTAAAAGTAAATAAACAAATAAAATAAAAAAGTTACTTATATTACTATACATTTATATAGTTTAATATAAATATTTATTGATAAAAACGTATTTCTCTATTTAAAAAAGATGTATTTTTGCTGATTTGATGGTTAATGGAGTGGAATGCAAATTGAGCATGTGTTGGGATTCAAACTCGGGTCACTCCGTGCAACTTACAGACTCTGACGTCAGTTTTTTCATATATGATCACATAAAAGTTAGAGTTTAATTTAAAAATGAACATGAATTTCAGAATGTTTTAGTATTTGGTTTATCATTCTTTTGCTTTCATGAAAGCAAATCCTGTGAGCAAAACTTGATAGAAACCTTTATGTAAAACATGCTGAGCTTATTCTATAACATGATTTTAAATTATTCAAAGAGCTTCAATGGAAGTAGAATATTGGTTAATCTGTGCCAAGAGTCATACCTAGAAATAGTGCATAATCTGAAATATTTCTTATTCATGTTATGCCAAAATTTATAAAACTTCCATACCCCACAGTTTCTGTTTAAGAACTTAAAGTTCTCCATTTACTGTGAACACAACTTCATTGATTATTTCCTTTTTTATTTACGTGACCTTTGGTGGAGTACAGCCAAGGAATGCTGCCGAGCAGTGGTCTACCATACCAGTCAAACATGACCGACGTTGTGGACATAATATTTGAACAGTGGAAACCATGGAAACAGAGAGTTGTTCAGCATGAGCAGAACTCATGCAGAGAACTATATAGTTTACTGGGTGTACTCAGACAAAAGCTTTTCATATGAGGAAAAGATAAGGTATGGGAAGCAAAAATGACAGACAGACAGACAGACATAAAGAAAGTAACAAACCAAAAGAGAACAATGAAAAATACAGCCAATTTTATGAGCCCATAATGTGCTCCATGAAAGTGAAATGAAATGAAAGTCCTTTATTGGAAGGTTACTAAATGATGCTGACATTCTTCTCTTTAATAGGTGTAAGGGGATGTGATATTGTCATTTCACTGGTGCCTCTGGAATTGCTGTTATGAGTCATCCTTAGCATCCCTTTATGGGCTTCCCACTCACTAGCATCTCCAAATTTTGAATTAGCATGTGAATGAGAAGAGTGCAAATTATGTTTAATGTTTGAGGATGAGTTCTGAGGTCATGCATGGTTTCATGTTGTTTGTTATTGTAATGGCAAACTTTTCTATCTTTGACACATTTAGAAAAATATATTTATAAATATATTTAATAGATAGATAATGAATTTACATTATAAAGTATTTTAATATGCATGAAAGTGGCGTAATGTGCACATCTGCCACATCTGTTTTATTTACTTGTTCACCTTCACAGCTGTATTACTGATGCTAATTTCGAGCCTTCCTCGATTCAGTGCTGCCTTTTTTCTGCCTCTTCTTTAGATCATTATTGAGTGGAACACAGTTTCATGAATCAAAGTGCTGTTCATTTATCGCTATATTGGAAATTCTTTTATTACAGAAAGTGGAAGTGCAAGCTATTATTTTTGGATTTTGTTGAATTGATTTCTACTAGCAAGAAAATGATTGTTCTGGAGAAATGTTCTGAGATATTTCTAAAGTGTTGGCACTTGTGACTGTAGGGGGGCATCTGGACAGAATACTAAAGCAGTGGTACAGAAAAATGCTCATGCTGAGTCAGCTCGCGTGGTGTGTATGTGTGTAGCATGGACTGATTTATGATTATGCAGCACTTTAACAAGTTTAGAAAATGACTTTTATGCATATCTGTGCAAAAGAAAAACAGTGTGCACTTGTGTGAGTGAAATTCTGTGTGTCTGAAAAGACAAAGTTGAGAAAGATGAATTAAGAAGTCCATTAAGTATGCAAATGTCATGTATTTAGTTTGGCTTGGGAAAAATCTGGACTATGTACTTTCTTGTAGCTCAAATAGTAGAGCAGTGTTAGCAGCGCCAAGGTCATTGGTTCGCTTTCCAGGGAAAGCAGGAATTGATAAAATTTAAATGTATACCTGGAATGCAATGCAAGTCACTGTGCATCTTCCAAAAGCATAAATATGTTATTAATTCATATTATAAAATTATATCATATTATAAAATATAATATTAATATTAATTCCAGTCATTCATGTATTATTTTATGTTTTGTCATTAAAATATCTTTAATGTAATGTTCTATTTAAAAGTAATTATCTTATCAGTCATCACTCAAATTGAATACCCCCCCCCCCCCCAAAAAAAACATTATTATTTTCAATAAAATAGATCAGAAAGAAAAAAATAATGCTGCATCCCAATTATCCAATTATACTATGCCCTAAAAGTATGTACTCTTTTTGTGAAGATAAAATTCACACTTTTGAGTGTGCAGCAGAAAAGTAGGGAAGTTTTGGGACATACTGTAATTGCATCTGGACTAGTGGCGTGCCTCAGGGCTCAGTTTTGGGCCCTCCTCTTTTTATTTTTTCTAAATTTGGTTTAAATTTTCATTGTTATGTTGATTTTTTTAACGGTCACCAGCTCTGTCACCAGTCATCGTATCTACACTACATTCCCCATAATCCTTCCTGGCACTCATCTGCACGTAATTACTAATCACACTTACACTGCATCTCCCTCATCTAGTTCTGCTACTTAAGCACACACCTCACACCAGTTCAGTGTCTGGTATTGTTCATAGACATTGACTAACTACCTGATTCCTGTGAGTAATCTCCAATGTGATACTCCAGCAATTATTCTCTTAAGTCATTCTCTCCAGTGTCTCATCCCTTCGTGTTTCCTGGTCCTTCGTGTGTGTTCTCACCTACCATCCCTTCCAGTGAGATGTGTGCTTCCATCTGTCATCCATGATGTCCTGCACCTGTAAGACAAAAGACTTCTCATTACCATCCATCTCAAGTCATCGATATTCCTCATTGTCCTATTCACTCACCTGTTTCCCACCATTACACTCTGTGTTGCTAAATAAAGATCCTGTCATTGTATTTCCCTGTTTCCGAGTCTGTGTTCCGTAACACTGATGATACCCAGCTCTATCTTTAAAACCTAATTCAACACTACCACCTTCCTCTCTTTTGGTCTGTTCATCTGAAATTACAGTTTTTCTCAATTGTTTACACACAAATACTGGTACTTGAGACACAATGACCACAACATGTAACTCATTCACCAACCCCCTGAACCAATTCTGCTGAACTACAAGCACAATTCCTGCTTTACACTCAAACTGCAGTTCTAAAACACACCTTTTTCAAAACACTACACACAATTCTCTGCTTTTGGCACAATTTTCATGCAGAAAATCTCTTGTTTTCACAAGGAACACACTGCCATTCAAATATGCACACTGACTCATCACATGGGCAAACACCCGTCACACAGTTTTACAATTAGCAATCAGAGCTTTAGCATAAAAGGGCAACAGCGCTTCAATGGAGCAATGGATGCCAACATTGGATTTTTTTTTTTTTTTTTACTGTAACTGTATACAGTCAATTCTTCTGTTGTTTTGTATGTAGACCACTGTATGTACAACTTTGTGTTGGTTGGCATGTACACTGTGTACAATGTTTTTGTGGGAAAAATAAAATATATTTGTTACCGTGTATTTGTGTGTTCTGAGTATAAAAACAATATTCTCAAATATTTTACAACACACTTATGTATGTACTGTCTGTAGTAAGTGTAACACTGAACAAAAAAAGGCTTAAGTCATTATGATGAATGGAGAAGAAGTGTTCTCTTTCATAGGTTCACTCAACGCTGCGGATAGCGCAGTGGGATATTCTCTGAATGTGCCGATTGTCTGAAGCCCTATAGAATCACGCCAATTCATTGGCTGATGGCGCCCGCGCAATCTGGCTCCGCCCAGACGCTCTTACGTCGCATCATTACATATTCACGCGCGCCATCTGCTCCTCAGATTTCTCTGCCTTCAGAACGAAGCGGTCACGTTGCCCTTCGTTCGTGATTTTTCTGAGCTCAAACTTTCTGGACTATTCTCGGCGCTTCTGCGACTGTTCAAGTGGAACTCTGTTTCTCCTTTCGGTGAAGTTGCCATGGAATACCGATGCTGTACTCCGCCATGTGCTCGTTACATCGCTAACGACGACCCGCACAGTAAGTGTGTTAAATGTATGGGTTTTTCACATGCGCGCGAGGCAGTCATAGGATCGTCTAAATGCAAATTCTGTGAAAATTTGTTGCTCAAGACCCTCAAATCGCGGCTCGCGGTTTTTGAGAGGGAATCATTCGTCTCCCCCTGTCGCGCTCCCGAGGCCTCTCGAGGATCCGCGACTTGGGGTTCGGATGTAGAGCTTGAGGATGTGGAGTTCGAGCAGACGAGCCCCGCTCTTTCTCTCCCTCCCTCCCCTCGGCACGCGCGAGGCATGCCAGTCGAATTTTCACACGATTATTTGCGCCCCAGCCCGGGAGCACGCGACGCGGTTTCTTTCGGGCTGGAGGATGTACTTTTTACCGAGGCTTCCGACTCCGAGGATTTCGGGCCTACTCTCGCCGACGAAGTTATCCCGCCTAGCGGCCAGGAAGCGCGGCCTACTGCGGCCTATGCGGAGCTCGTTGACGTACTTTCACGAGCTACGGAGAAGCTCGCTATTGATTGGCCCGACGAGCCCCGCGAATCTCAGTCGTCGAAACTCGATGAGAGACTTCTCAGTGGCCCTAATTCTAGGCCTCAACGGAGAAAGCTGCCATTTTTCAGTGATCTGCATCACGAGATTTCCAGATCCTGGAAGCAGCCTTTCTCTGCGCGCCTCACTAATGCGGCAGCTGCTGATTTCACCAACCTAGTAGGTTCTGTGGAACAGGGCTACTCCGCCATTCCGGCGATTGAGGAAACTTTAGCCGACCATCTTGCTCCGTCGTCTGCACCGTCCTGGAAGTCGCGCCCCCTCCTCCCCTCTAAAGCATGTAGGACTACTTCCTCTCTCATTGGGAAATCCTACATGGCGGCTGGGCAGGCAGGCATGACCCTGCACACTATGGCCATTCTCCAGGCCTACCAAGCGGACGTCCTTAAGGAAATGGATGAGGGCGACGGCGTGACCCCTGAAGCGGTCAAGGAGCTTCGTAAGGCTACGGATTTAGCCTTAAGAGCCACCAAGCATACCGCACGCGCTATAGGTCGCTCTATGGCTGGTTCCGTTGCGGTGGAACGCCACTTGTGGCTTAATCTCACGGAGATCCGTGACAAGGAGAAGGTTTTCCTCCTGGACGCCCCCATTTCTCAAACAGGGTTGTTTGGTGAGGCGGTCAACACGATGGTTGAGAAATTCCGCTCCTCCAAATCCCAATCGGCCGCGTTCAGACAGTTCATGCCCAGGAGGGCTAGGGAACCTTCTGCTCCCTCCCCTGTTCGACCCAGAGAACGTCCCTCTTTTAGACCGGAGTTCTCTTCCAGGAGGAGCAAACCGGTGCATCCCCCACCTTCCACGGTTTGGGGAGCCCGCGGTCGCCCGTTTCCCCGTCAACGGCCTCACAAGCGCTTCCAGATGAAGCGGTCCGACAAACCGACCGCTCCGGCGGCCCAGAGCCGTTCCTGACCCTCCGGTCGGAAAAAGGAGAGCTCCTCTGCTTCCTCAAGGTTGGGACAGACCGCGCAAGCGTTTCTGCCCACCTCCCAGCTCTCCTTTCCTTGCCCTGAAGTGCAGGCCATTTTTCACCATCTCTACTCAGCCCGGCGCGGAAGGAAGGAGATGCTTTTTGCTTTCTCCCCTCACCCCCGACACTCTCTATAACTGCCGGTCGCATTCTCTGAGGCACTTTTCGCTTTCCTCCGGAGCGGGCGGACCTGGTCACCATGACCCCAGCATCGATGCCTCCCATCACGTGTCAGGACGCCAAGGGCTCTCCTGCACAGTCAACTTCTCTACCTCACGAACGTCAACACGGCACCCTCACTCAGGTATGTCGTCTGCATTACAACATCCCTCTTTGTGTTCAGTAATGATAGGAACCATTTCTTAAGCCACATTGTTTGGTGGGGAAGATATATTGATGACATCTGTCTAGTTTGGTCGGGATCTGAAATTGAACTACAAGCTTTTCACAGATTTCTGAACAATACGAATTCAAATATTAAACTGGATCTTTGCTACAGTAAGGAAAGCATAAATTTCTTAGATCTTTGTATTTATAAAGACAATCAAGGTACCTTACATACGTCTTTATATAGAAAACCAACAGACAGAAATACAATCCTCCATGCAAAAAGTTTCCACCCTAAGAGGCTAAAAGAGAATATTCCATTAGGGCAGTTCCAACGAGTGCGACGGATTTGTGACCAGGAAAATGATTTTAAAATTAGATCAGAGGACATGGCGGCACGTTTCCAGGCAAGGGGATACAAAAACGCGATCATTCAGACAGCTTATACAAAAGCTAGTAGTCGGGACAGACCAACTCTATTACAAAAAAGAAGTGGTCCCACACTGAAAAATGACAGAGTGGTTTTTGCGACAGCATATAGCACAGAGGCAGAAAGAATTAAACAGATAGTTAAGAACAATTGGAGTATCATTCAGAGTGATACAACACTAAGGGAGACTTTCAAGGAACCACCTTTAATCAGTTTCAGGAGATGTCCAACTTTACAAGACAAATTAGTCCATAGTCATCTTCAACCAAATGACCAACGAACTTGGTTGAAAACTAAACCAAAGGGGTCCTATAAATGTCATCACTGTAATCACTGTACTAATGTTGTCCAGACCAAAACTTTTAAAGACTGTATCTCTCAGAAAGAGTACACTATCAATCATTTTATAAACTGCAAAACCACATTTGTTATTTACAAGTTGGAATGCACAGAATGTAAAGTCTTTTACATTGGTAGAACAAAAAGACGCTTTCAGGATAGATTGGCAGAACACAAATATGCTATTCGTATGAGTAATCTCAACTATCCTATGGCCAAGCATTTTCTGCAGCATAATAGTAACCCATCAACTTTACAAGCCTATGGAATTGATCATATCCCCATGTCGATAAGAAAAGGTGATAGACAGCGCCAACTCAATCAAAGGGAGGCTTTCTGGATTTTTAAATTACAGGCCACTAAATATCCGGGTTTAAATGATGAGCTAGATTTAACGGTTTTTCTGTAAAGCCTCTTGTAGATTTGACATTATTTACTTTCACCAATGTTTTTTTTTTTTTTTTTTTTTTTTTTTAAATGCTATTAAGGTGACATGTTGTATCAGACATCCATGTTTGTAGTTTTTTGGTAGTTTTGTTTCTAGTGGGAGGAGTTGATTATTGGGGTTTTTCCACTATAAAGACACTTGTAACCCTTTACAGCTGTTTGATTCCCTGACGAAGGCCAGTGTGCTGAAACGCGTTGGAGTCATTTTAAAAGTCTCTTTTGACTATGCCATAAAATAAAGGCATTTTTTAATATTCCAGGAGAGTGCCTTGGAGTTTTTCTTTTGTTTAAAATCCCTCTTCCTCTTTCACATTTCTTTCAAGAATGGGAGCGCTTACCAGGGGTTTCGTCTTGCGTTCTTCGCACAGTCCGGTTCGGTTACACTCTTCAGTTTTGCCGCAATCCCCCTTGTTTCAACGGGGTCTTTCCTACCGTAGTAGACAGCGCCACTCAGGCTTCTGTACTTCAGCAGGAAGTTTCATCCCTCCTTTTCAAAGGAGCAATAGAAGAGGTTCCTTCAGGGGAAACCGAACGGGGCTTTTACAGCCGTTATTTCCTGGTCCCGAAGAAGGGCGGCGGTTTGCGTCCCATACTGGACCTCCGCCGACTGAACTTCGCCCTTTACAAAGGGAAATTCAAGATGTTGACGCTGAAAGCTATCATATCTCAGATTCGGCCAGGGGATTGGTTCGTGACAGTAGACCTAAAGGATGCTTACTTTCACATCCAGGTTGTACGGCGACACAGGCAGTTCCTCAGGTTCGCCTTTGGAGAAAGAGCGTTCCAGTACAGGGTCCTTCCCTTCGGCCTCGCTCTGGCCCCGAGGACATTCACGAAGTGTATGGATCCAGCTCTGGCCCCTTTGCGGCTCCAGGGCATCCGTATTCTAAATTACCTGGACGATTGGCTCATTTTAGCCCAGTCCAGGGAGCTAGTGACCCACCACAGAGACATCGTCCTGAGTCATATCCAGTCTCTCGGTTTGAGGTTGAACTCGGAGAACAGTGTTCTTGCTCCGGCTCAAAGCACCGTTTTCTTGGGGGTGAACATGGATTCCGTTCTCATGCAGGCCCGCTTGGCTCCTGCACGGATTTCCAGTCTGACGTCATGTTTGGCCCGTTTTTCGCTAGGCCATCATGTGTCTGTGGGCACTTGCCGCAGGATGCTGGGCCTGATGGCCGCGGCCTCCTCCGTGCTACCGCTGGGCCTGCTCCACATGAGACCCTTCATGTGGTGGATGAAGCTCTCAGGGGTTCGGCCCTCCGGGCCAACCCTTCGCCTACTGAAGGTATCGCGCAGTTGCTTTCGAGCCCTGTCAGTTTGGCGGGACCCTCTTTTTCTTCGGAAAGGGGTCAGCATGGGTGCGGTATTTCGTCGCCAGATGATTACGACGGATGCCTCTCTCACCGGCTGGGGAGCAGTTTTCGAGGGCAGACCAGCGTGTGGGGTCTGGACTGGCGAGACTCTCTCTTGGCACATAAACTGCCTGGAGTTAAGAGCTGTTTTTCTGGCTCTGCATCATTTTCTCCCTCTTCTGGAGGGACACCATGTAATTGTCAGAACAGACAACATGGCAGTGGTGTCTCATGTGAACCGGCAGGGGGGTTCTCGGTCGCGCACCCTGGACAGGCATGCGCGTCACCTTCTCCTGTGGTCTCAGAGCAGATTCCTATCTCTGAGAGCAGTTCATGTCCCAGGGGTTCTGAACCTCGCAGCAGACTTTCTGTCGAGGCAGAAACTCAGATCGGGAGAATGGATGTTGAACCGCCAGACAGTGGCCCTGATCTGGGAGGTTTTCGGAGAGGCGGAAGTGGACCTCTTTGCATCTCAAGAGTCGTCCCAATGCCCGCTGTGGTTCTCCCTGAGTCCCCCGGCTCCATTAGGGATAGATGCGTTCGCTCACCCTTGGCCAACGCAGAAACTCTATGCCTTCCCGCCCATCAAACTGATCCAGGCGGTCTTGGCCAGAGTGAGAGAGAGCGGAGTCAGCCTCCTCCTAGTAGCTCCGTTCTGGCCGTCTCAGCCATGGTTTTCGGAGCTAATTCCTCTGCTGGAATCTTCCCCCTGGAAGATCCCGGTCAGGGAGGACCTGCTGTCCCAGCTGCAGGGCAGGATATGGCATCCTCGCCCAGACATGTGGAAGCTGTATGTTTGGCCGATCAGAGGCCATTAGCATTAAGTTCTGATCTCCCAACTGACGTTCAGGAGACCATTGCGAGTGCTAGAGCCCCTTCTACAAGGAGGCTATATTCTTCCAAATGGAAGGTTTTTGAGGCATGGTGCTTAGCACATGATAGGAGTCCAGTTAACTGCCCTGTTGGTTCAGTACTAGAATTCCTGCAGGAGAAGTTTGCTTCTGGAGCAGCTGCTACCACTCTCAGAGTTTATGTCGCAGCTATTGCAGCACATAGGGAATCGGACGAGATTCCCCTGGGGAAACTAAGGTTAGTTTCGGCCTTCATGCGTGGGGTTAAGCGCCTGAAACCGGCTCGCTCCCCTAGAGTTCCCTCATGGGACCTTTCTGTTGTCCTAGAGGGTTTGACGAAGGCTCCCTTTGAGCCCTTGGAGTCAGCTCCGGAGCGGATTCTGACGCTCAAGGTTTCTCTTTTGTTGGCTTTGTCCTCATTAAAGCGGGTAGGAGACTTACAGGCTCTTTCTGTTAGCGAGTCTTGCTTGGACTTTGCTCCTGGCTTGGTCAAGGTTTCCTTGAGGCCGAGACCAGGGTATGTCCCCAAAGTTCTTTCCACAACTTTCCGCTCGCAGGTGGTTAACCTTAACGCTTTCCACCCTCCTCCATTTTCTTCTGAGGAAGATAGGAAGCTAAACTTGCTCTGCCCAGTTCGTTCTCTTAAGATATATGTAGACCGCTCAGGCGGTTGGAGAAAATCTAACCAGCTTCTGGTTTGCTTCGGTGCTGGCCGCCGTGGGCTTGCTGCATCAAAGCAGAGGATTTCTCACTGGGTCACAGAAGCTATCTCGTTGGCTTACGAGGTGCGTGGCTTACCTTCACCTCTTAGCGTTAGAGCACATTCCACCAGAAGTGTGGCATCTTCTCAAGCTCTTTTTAGAGGAGCACTTTTGGAGGACATTTGTGTTGCGGCAGGCTGGTCCTCTCCGCACACTTTTGTAAGGTTCTATAATTTGGATCTTGACATGACCCCGGGTTCCCAGGTTCTTTCTGTTTGAACTCATCTTGGTCGTTGTCTCTTTATGTACCAGTCATTGAAAGCGCTCTAGCTTGGCGAGTTTGGTAGTCCGTTCCCACTGCGCTATCCGCAGCGTTGAGTGAACCTATGAAAGAGAACGTCTCTGGTTACTTACGTAACCTATGTTCTCTGAATAGGGAACGAGACGCTGCGTTAGCTGCCAAGCTCCTCGCGCTGCTGACAGTTTTTCTTTTCGGCAGAGAAATCTGAGGAGCAGATGGCGCGCGCGAATATGTAATGATGCGACGTAAGAGCGTCGGGGCGGAGCCAGATTGCGCGGGCGCCATCAGCCAATGAATTGGCGTGATTCTATAGGGCTTCAGACAATCGGCACATTCAGAGAATATCCCACTGCGCTATCCGCAGCGTCTCGTTCCCTATTCAGAGAACATAGGTTACGTAAGTAACCAGAGACGTTTTCCATTCATCATAGTGTTTTACATTGAGCACATCAGTGTTCAACTGGTTCTTATAAATGTCTAGTCATATGATGGTTTGTGTGTGCCATTTGAAAACAAAATACCATTTTGAGAAGAAATAACATTGGTTTGAATGTAAAGTTTAATTTTGCAGGAGAATTGAGGGGTTTTGCCCATTGTGTATGTGTTTTTTGATTTGTGTGTAGAGTTCTGAGAATATGAGGCATGCTTTCAGAAAATGTGTGTAAACAATCGAGAAAAACTGTAAATCATGGTTAACATGCAATTTTCTTAAGGTTAAAGGCCCCAGTATACTCACGGCAAATTTTTTTTTCGTTCTTCACTAGGGGTAAAACGAAGTTCGAAATACGTGAGCAGCAATATACTGTTAAGACAACATCCACCACCACCCACACTGCTGAGAGTGATGGTTAGATGAATATATAAATATGTGCTGCGCTTTCCTCTCTCAATAACCAAATAAATAAAACAAAAAATCCACGAGAAAACCAAAAGCATGTTGTTTTTTTTAAAGAAAGCATAAGAAAAGCATCTGATCAAAGCAACGTGGATATGTTTGCACAAGCTCTGCAATTCGGCACGCCTGTAAAGTCACGTTTATTTATATAGCACTTTATACAATAGATTGCTTACAAGCATGCAGCTTTAAAGTATTAAACATGAAGAACAATGCCAGTGTCTCATTTAATCAGAAGTACAACTTATTTTTCTATACTGTAAAGCGACTCTCCAGTGTGTTTGTGTTTTTACCCACGGACATCTGACCTCGATGGACTCAACAACAGAAGAAATTAAGCAGATAAGAGTTCCATGTGAAAGCAGGCGGAGCCTCAGCGCACACCTACCTATTACATAATCGCCAAGGACCAATGAGAGTTTGAAGATGTTTGCCAGCAGGAGCAAACTTTTCCGGAAAGTTCATTTTGGCAAGCCGTTGCGAACTCCTAAACCGAACACAAAACAAACTTCGATTTGGCCTGATTTTGGTCTAAATTATATCAGTTCGTTCTTGGATTTCACTAGAAATATATCGTCGCCTTAATAGTGAGAAAACTGATATCCTAAAACTGAAAAAATTTGAAAGTTTTACACTTACTATTGATAACCCTGTTATCCCTCCTTCCCTTTAGGTTAAGACTCAAGTCTGGGTGACTTGATTGTTTGAGGCACATGTAAATAGCATTACACGCTTAGCATAATCATCTGTGAAATATCATCTGTTAAACATCTCTTACAGCTATAGTATTCCTGTCCTTGTACATTCATGTTACATCTCGTATTGATTGTAATTCTCTTCTCAGGGGTGTTTCACAACAGCTTCTTCATAAGCTTCAAATGTTCCAGAATTAAGCAGCCCAGATCATTTCAAGAACACCTTTGATTTAGCACATTCCATTTCTTAGACAACTCCACTGGCTTCCAGTTAGATACAGAATTCAATGTAAGCAGCTTCAAATCTTCGTGATGATCTTCATGTATGTTATTGTATATTGGTTCTTCATTTATTTGTTATGTATTTTATTATTTGTAGGTGCCCTTGAGTGCCTTATTATTAATTGCATCTTTAACGGAGTGTGCTGTTGATTAGTTATATGTCCATTCTGTCTTTTATAGAGTGTCTAATTTATTTACAATTAATTTCCAAAATAAATAAAATAGGCTTATATTCCACCTCTAAATCTAAATGAACCACGGTTCTCACAAATCCACCTTCAGATGGAATAAATCTCTAAAATGTCGATGTTTAGATGTCAAATGTCAAAATAATAATAATTACTATATATCTATATCCTGTAATAAATCACTCAAATTTGGTGACATTTAAGGTCAAGATGAAAATTAAAGGTGGGGAGACGTCTTGCCTTCATCTTGCCCTCCATAGGCACAGGACTCTGCTCTTTGTGTTGTTGTGCTGATGTGCTTCAAATTTACATGACACGCACCTCTCACCTGGCTTTCTAGGCTTAACATTGTGTATGTCTACTATTTTTGCCAGCGGGGAATGTCTGAACACTAAGCCTACTGCAAAGAACTGAAAAAGTGAAAGAAAGTGCATGGTGGCCAAAAGCACTTAGTGATCTCTCTGCTGCACCTGCCATCTCTTTTGTAATCACACAGAAAAACAAGCACAGCTCATGTGGGGCTAATTAAATAAGGCCTCAAAGATATGGCAATTTAACAAAGGAAACTATGACTATTAGAAGAGAAAAGTCATCTGTCTTGTGGCAGTTGATGAGAGGCATTAGCATTACTGAGCGAAAAGAAGCCGAAATGAGCAGTGCAACTGTCACGGTCCCATCTGATGTGCTAAATAAGCATGCCTCATTATCGTGTCAGTGATGCTAATAAACTAATAACAATAGTTGCAGCTATCATGGGATGAAGCACATCAGTGGTTGTGTGTTAATGTGTAATTTTTTTGCAGTGATTCTGATAATGAGCCAAAGAACTCAAGCGTTGAATAGCTGTTAACTTGGCTTTTGAATTCTTACAGGTCATAATTTCACAGTTTTGCAGAAAAAATGTATATTTTATTGCTCTTCGGCTCATACTTGTACTTGCTCAGGACACTGTTGGAAGGCAAAGTTGGAAAGTACACAAATAATCATAAGTTGCTTGTTGACAGGCTGTTAGATTTGTGGTGAAATAAGAGATACTTATGTGCTTTAGGTGGTTATTAAATTCTTCTGTTTTATCAGTCTTCTCAGTTTTATCAGTCGTGACTTGATATGCAGGTCAAAAATGGGAAGCAATATCCAGTATAATTTAAACACTAACTTTAAGCTGCAGGTCAGGGGCCTGATGTATAAACGTTGCGTAGCCTACGCACAAAATCTGTATAGAAATGTGCGTACGCAATTTTCCACACAAATATCGGGATTTATAAAAAAGAAACTAAATATGTAAATGTAAATATGTGCACACCTTATGGACACTCTAGACCGTGCGTACGCACTCTTTTACATTCTGATATAGTCTACACATTTAGATTAAATATCATTCTCATTAAAGGAATTAAGCACTACAAATTTCATAAACATTATGTAAGTTACAACATTTTTATATTAATATTATATTTTATATTAACATTATACTTTTTAGTTAACTTTATTTAATGTCTTAACTTAATTATAAAAATCTAGTAATCTGTACTATTCACATACTATGCTTTGTTTACTCAGAAAACCCAAGTTAAGATTAATTGATTGGTTTGAGTGCGGTTTTTGAGGCGGGAAAATTCTTAATGGACTTTTCAATAATATACACTCACCTAAAGGATTATTAGGAACACCATACTAATACTGTGTTTGACCCCCTTTCGCCTTCAGAACTGCCTTAATTCTACATGGCATTGATTCAACAAGGTGCTGAAAGCATTCTTTAGAAATGTTGGCCCATATTGATAGGATAGCATCTTGCAGTTGATGGAGATTTGTGGGATGCACATCCAGGGCACGAAGCTCCTGTTCCACCACATCCCAAAGATGCTCTACTGGGTTGAGATCTGGTGACTGTGGGGGCCATTTTAGTACAGTGAACTCATTGTCATGTTCAAGAAACCAATTTGAAATGATTCGAGCTTTGTGACATGGTGCATTATCCTGCTGGAAGTAGCCATCAGAGGATGGGTACATGGTGGTCATAAAGGGATGGACATGGTCAGAAACAATGCTCAGGTAGGCCGTGGCATTTAAACGATGCCCGATTGGCACTAAGGGGCCTAAAGTGTGCCAAGAAAACATCCCCCACACCATTACATCACCACCACCAGCCTGCACAGTGGTAACAAGGCATGATGGATCCATGTTCTCATTCTGTTTATGCCAAATTCTGACTCTACCATCTGAATGTCTCAACAGAAATTGAGACTCATCAGACCAGGCAGCATTTTTCCAGTCTTCAACTGTCCAATTTTGGTGAGCTCGTGCAAATTGTAGCCTGTTTTTCCTATTTGTAGTGGAGATGAGTGGTACCCGGTGGGGTCTTCTGCTGTTGTAGCCCATCCGCCTCAAGGTTGTGCGTGTTGTGGCTTCACAAATGCTTTGCTGCATACCTCGGTTGTAACGAGTGGTTATTTCAGTCAAAGTTGCTCTTCTATCAGCTTGAATCAGTCGGCCCATTCTCCTCTGACCTCTAGCATCAACAAGGCATTTTCGCCCACAGGACTGCCGCATACTGGATGTTTTTCCCTTTTCACACCATTCTTTGTAAACCCTAGAAATGGTTGTGTGTGAAAATCCCAGTAACTGAGCAGACTGTGAAATACTCAGACCGGCCCGTCTGGCACCAACAACCATGCCACGCTCAAAATTGCTTAAATCACCTTTCTTTCCCATTCTGACATTCAGTTTGGAGTTCAGGAGATTGTCTTGACCAGGACCACACCCCTAAATGCATTGAAGCAACTGCCATGTGATTGGTTGATTAGATAATTGCATTAATGAGAAATTGAACAGGTGTTCCTAATAATCCTTTAGGTGAGTGTATATATGTATGTATGAAAACTATGAATGAATGATGTAAAACATATTTGTGACAATCTTGCAATTGATCGTGTTTGAGTCACACAGACTTCAATGTTCAGCATGCAAAACACAACAATGGTAACTATCATATTTTATTGAAAGTAAATTATCAAGTACTCTCTACAGTTCTTTTTAGTTACTAGAACTCTTGTGTAAGTGAACTATACTAACTAAGCATTTGTCAGTACCACATACTATTCCATTTCACTTGTTTTTTTTAAGGCAATTGGTTTGCATGCTTTTTTTTAAGTAAGTATAACTAATTCGATTTTACAGTGTATCGAGGATTGATTGACACATGATAATTCCGCTTTTGTGTTCTAAATAGCAGAACTCATGTTCTGAGAAAATATTTCCGCGCGAATAATGATCAATGTACTTGACTCCGTCTAAGCAGATGGCTTAGCAACATATGGCAAAATTACAGACACTGAAGGACTCGCTAAGTGATCGAATGGTCCATTGGCCGGTTTGAATAGGTCCGATGACACAGTACTGTACAACATCTGCTGCACGCAGGTGTGCTGTTGGTGTTGTGCACAGACAGATAGGAGCCCAATGATAACTGTTTTCGGGGTCTTCCCAATATTGTTAAAATACCATTGTATTTGAGGGATAAAAAAAAAAAAAAACACATTAAGGTAGCCTATGTGCTTTTTATTTTTAACATGTTTACATGAATCAGGCAATTATTTACACAAAAAACAAGGTCTATCTGTTTCCATTAAAATATATAAACATCCTAAAATATATGTTTACCTTATTTACCAAATTGCATACATTTTATTTGTTTAAGTAATTAAAAATGAATTAAATGGTAACACTTTACAATACGGGTGCACTAATATGCATTAATTCATGCTTAAATAATGCACAGATAATCATGTGTTAATGTATGACTCATGAAGAGCTAAACCATTAATTAATGATGACTGCATCAGTAACTAATAAAGATTCTAAATGATTAATAGATTAAGTAATATATGAATTGTTATTAATTAAATGTGTCATAATGTATTAATTCCTTAATAATTATTTTATTAACTAAAAGTGTAAATTAATGCGTTAATTACCACAGTTGGTCAAAGCAATGTACTTCAACTTCCAGTTGTCTGCTTTAATTAATCATTAACTAATGATTTGCAAATGTATCATTATGTTATGACTTTACTTGTTGAGGCGCATGACTATTAACTAATTGTTAAGTAATATGCCATTTATGGGTTTTGACAGTTTGCACATGCAGTGAATGTAATGTCGGTGAATGTGTTTGAAGGATAGGTGAATAGGCTGCACACAAATATCAGCACACCAGAATCTGAACCCCTGACCGCTGTTACACTGTGTTTACACTGGACGAGACCAGCTGTCTACACTGGACATGACAGACCATTGCAAGTCCATTTGTCCTTCGTAACAGAACTAGCATAAGAGCTCGGAGTACGTCAGAGATAGAGTGCGGCATCAGTTTATTGTCTGGGTTTTGTCGTGTAGTTTTGTCCAGTGTATCACTGACTATAATGGACGTTCTATTGTCTTTGTCCAGTCTAGACACAGTGTTATGAAATAGCAGAGCTCGGCCGCATGTTCTCAGTGTACCACGACCTCAAGCTGAACCTGACATATTCCTGTGCATGAACAACAATGTTCATCGGACTCACTGAAATCTTGGTTGTACATGGTTGGAAATTGAAATCCATGGCTTAATGTGGATGTCAAAACCAAAATGGCATATTACTTAACAATTAGTTAATGTGCCTCAACAAGTAAAGTCATAACATAATGATAAATGATAAAAAGATAAAATGATAAAAATAATGATAAAAAGTCACAGGTTATGCATGTAACCAGGGTTTGAAATTAACTTTTTCACCCACCGGCCAATTTGGATACTACATTTTTAAGTTACCGGCCATTATACAGTATATACTTCTTATTTCATATTTCTTATTCAAACAAAATCCTGTCATCCAGCAATCTCCTCCCTTCCTCATTCATTCTCATCCTTTTCACCAAAAATGTGTTTTTTGGACAAAGAACATGTACAATAGGAGGTAAATAACAATGTCTTTTCTGTTAACCAAATGCTTTTTAATCTTTGCTATTGCTTCAATGCAAATGAACGTTGAACAAGCGCGCTGTTATTTGTTGCGTAGTGATGCGTGTGTTCAAGTAAGCCAGATATAAATATAGTTAGTAACACACCAAATTGGCTAGTGATTTGCCTGTACCCTGCCTGTAACCATGGTTCCCTGAGAAGGGGAAAAAGACGCTGCGTCCCCTAGAGGGCGCTATGGGGAAGGCCTCCGGCATGACTGGTGTCTGAAGCATGTGTCTAAACACGACAATGAACTTGACAGTGGCAGGCGGCAGACTATGACTTCACTACTGGTGCGACCGTGAGTATAAAAGGGCACCTGTGTAGTGCGTCATCCACTTCTTGTCTGAAGGAGACGTGCCAGGAATACCAGAAGCATGGAAAAGGGACGCAGCGTCTCGTTCCCCTTCTTAAGTAACCTTGGTTACATGTGTAACCTGAGAAGTTTCCTTTTGAAAGGGAACCCATGCTGCATCCCATAGAGGGTGCTATGTGGAACGAAATATCCATTCCGCCATGCTGAAGGGATGAGTGCCTTAATGGCTGACATAAGTCAAAGACTCAAAAAAGTCCCCATCCCCATCCCTAAAATTCTCTGCGACCAGAGCCCGAGCTATAAGACCCCTTTCAGGCAAGCTCAAGAGCTTGGTATTCCTACGAACACCTTTGAGGAAATATTGTCATAGACCAGAGCTTCCCAAGAATGGAGGACTAAACAGGATGACTCTAAAATAGAGAAGGCCTAACTACGTTTTCTATTTAGGCCAGTATCACACAGAGTGACTAACTATCACACTAACACTTAGAACTTCTGCTCAGACAGCCCTGAAGAATGGAAGCCTCAATAATAGGCCAAGCAACGCTCTATCCAAAAGGCAGTAGCCAAAAAAGCTCAGAAAGAGCTAGCTACTTAGTCTAACTGGCCCATGAAGCTCTGCAGAGTGGAGGCCTCAGTACAACTGCTCTCATAATGAGAGGTGACCTAGCAACACACCAGTAGCCAAGGAGGCATAGAGAGCCTAATAACCTGACATACCCTACCTTCTAGTCAAGCTCTAGGAGCGGAGGCCTCAGCATGATGACTCTCTAAATTGAGAGAATACCTAACTACTGCTCAGGGCATCTTACAACGAGACTCACAGAGAGCCTACAACTCGAAATTGCTATCCTGCTGGATATGATATGCTGTGATATGGCACTTTATCATTAGTGTTGTTTTAAAGTTGCCTGATAAACTGCATTAGACAGGGACATAATCTTCTCTGATTTATCAGAGCTCTATTTATCTGCCCCCTGAACAGTGGGTATTTTTGTGCTTAGTGTCTGAATGTTTGGGCAAAATCTGTTTTTGCCATGTAAAAGTGTCATATGCAGTAGTCCAGAGCGGCGGCTACACGTTGTCATATGGTAAATAATAAGACAACATTTGTATTGCAAACCCCTTCATGTTGCGGTTGTTGTTGTTTTTGTCGTATGCAAGCGTGCCGCACAAACCCTGAAAAGTGAAGCCAAAACGTCTCTATCACCCCCCGGTGACTGGTCCTAGTATAGGTCATAAACCCCGCCTCCCAGTGTTATTCAACGGGACCTGAGACTAAACTAAACAATTTAATTACACTTCAAATATCTTTTTTCCGAAGGTGGTTTCTGTCATTTACTGTAGTTTTTATCACGCTGATGTAAATTCAAGTGTTTGTTTTTAAAATAAGTTTGTTTTTAGTGAATGGGTGAATGTGAGGCGTATGTAAATCGCTTTGGTGGCCATAGGTCTGTGAAAGCGCTATATAAATGCAGTCCATTTACCTATAAAAACGGTGGTGTGACGTCATGATTGACAGCTGTGATTGACAGGTTCTCTGAGCGAAGTAGTCACTGAAGCACCAACAGACTTTTTTTCGGGATCTTCAGAGGACTGAGGAGATTGGAGATTTAAATTGAACATCTAAATTTCTATAATTAATTATTTCACATCGAGAGTGAAGGCTCTTGATTTCGCGGCTTTACTTCCTGCTCACTACTGCGCAGGTCTGGTCCCGAGATCGCTACTGCGCATACTCAAGCCCCAAGATGTCAGCGCCATATCGGGACAGTGGCGGCTTCACTTCTCACCAATGGAAGAGAGCGAAGGGGCGTCGTCCATATTTTTTTTACAGTCTATGGTCGTATGCCTACCAACGCAACGTCATTGCCATAGAAACCAATGCAGATATTCCGGAAAACGAAAGAGCGGCATGGACACACAAATCGGATCTGAACTGTTGCGAGACACAATGTGGACGCCAACAATTTTTGATCAGATCCAAAATCGGATCCAATCCAATCGGATACACAAATAATCGGATTTGGACTGACAGTGTGAACGTAGCCTTAGTCTTGCTCTTAGTCTAGCTGTTTATACCATTTAGGGTTACTATTATCTCCACAGTCAGTGGTAATTTCCTGTATTGTCTTTAGATGCTTTAAGTGGTCACCTCTTAGGCTGTGTGTAAGGTCAATACTTTTAAGGACTGCCCACTGAATGCCTCAGCACATTCTCAATAAAGAATCCTGCTGAAGATACATCCAAGTCTCCTGCTCTTCGCTTATGAGTTTCCTACACTTGTCAAGACACCAAAGTCTACCATCAAAAGTCAAACATTTCAATATGAACTCAAATATGTCTCATGAAATTATTTCAAGACCAAATGATCTCAGCTATACCATTTACATTCATTTAATTGTTATTTAATACAAAATTAATTTAATCAATAAGTGTTCATTTTTTTATCCCAAGAAACTGTTGGCACCTAAAGGTAAAATATACAGGCAACTTGCAAAGTAGTTAAATGAAACATGTCTCACATGTCCTATAAGTCTCCGGAGCTTTGAAATAGCAATAAAATTTGCCATGTCCAATCCAAAAAGATCATTTAAAGGAATGTTGACAAGAAGAAAAGCTTTAAGTTTGAAGGCTTTTAGGCTTGGAGGAGAAAGTTCTGGGCTCCTGTTCTGTCAAGCTGTGAGCGGATTAGCCGTATCTGACCAAACAGACCTACTTTATTGCTTCTTTCCTCTGCCTTGGTTTTATTGTCACACACAGTTTTCCACAGCACAGAATTACATCATTCTCACTTTTTTCTGTACTCAAGAAGACCAGTGATTAGGCAATTTGTGAAAAAATAAGGACAAATGACAAGATAAAGACAGAAACACAGCAAAATCAATGGACATTCAAGAAAATGTACCATTGCGTATAATATAATATGATATATATATTATATCATATTATACGCAATGGCACATTTTATGTATTTTATATATATATATATTAATCCTATATTTGAAAGAAGTATCTTATGCTCACCAAGGCTGCATTTATTTGATTAAAAATAGTAGTGTGAAATATTACAATACAGTTTATTACTGTGATTGTAAAGCTGAATTTTCATCATCATTACTCCAGTATTCAGTGTCATGTGATCCTTCAAAAATCATTCTAGTAAAGTAACATATTCATATTATCATCAATGTTAAAAACAGTTGTTCTACTTTATATTTTTGTGGAAACAGTGAATTGTGAACAGAAAGCAACAGTATAGAAGTCAAAACTGTCACATTTTAATGCATCCTTGATGAATAAAATATTCATTTCTTTCACACACAACCACTTAAAAGTGGTTATTAGTGAGGTGGAAGGATGTGTTAGGATTTCATTAACATTAGTCTTTTAGTAACTGTAACAGTGACTCATTTGACTTTGAAAGAATGCCAATCATAACTTTATAACTCATCATTTTCTTCCTTCATTCAAAGCTCTCATTGTAGAGTGAAACCTCAAAGGATTACATGACATTATTCATAGGAGCTATTGTCAGGCCGGTTAATGGCATTGTTTGACCAGCTTCACGATCAATAATCTGTAGTAGTCCAGCTCATTAAACTGCAGATCCATACCTCAATCAAAAATGATCTCATAAATTCACATCATCCTCTCATGCGAAGTGCAGAATTACTCTGACTTACACTCACATATCACATAGGACAGTGTGATCGTCTGATTTCTGAAATGTCAGTGTCAGATCAAATGTGACCCTGGATGACAAAACCAGTCACATGGGTCAATTTTTTTAAATTGAGATTTATACATCATCTGAAAGCTGAATAAATAGGCTTTCCATTGACGTATGGTTTGTTATGATAGGACAATATTTGGATACAACTATTTGAAAATCTGGAATCTGAGGGTGCAAAAAAATCGAAACATTGATAAAATCGCCTTTAAAGTTGTCTATTTATGTTCGTGATTGTGCTGAATTCACTCACAAAAATAAATGGTTTATATATTTACTGTAGGAAATTTACTAAATATATTCATGGAACATGATCTTTACTTAATATCCTAATAATTTTTGGCATTAAAAAAAAATCGATAATTTTGACCCATATTGTTGGCTATTGCCATAAATATACCCGTGCGACTTGTGACTGGTTTTGTGATCCAGGGTCACAAAGGCCCTGTCCCAAATGGCACACTTCATATGCACTTTCGGTCTTGTGGACTTACAATGGCTGCTGCGTGCGCATGTCCGTTAAGTCCGTGAGACCGTAGTAGGGTGTCCCATTTGTCATTTTGGGCCTCAGAAGGGTGCTCGCGAGCGCCCCCTTAACGGTCGATATGCGCCCACGATGCACACTTTTGCACTTTTGATGCGGGCTCCGCACCAGACTACTTCCCGACAGTCAAAGCGGCATTACGTCAAGAAAGTGCGGACTCGCAGGAAGACCACGAGTGCTTAGGGTGCCATTTGGGACAGGGCCAAATGTGTCAGAATTCACTTCATTAATATTAACAGCGCTACTTTCACCCCACTGCTTTTCCGCCATGTTGGAATGTGAGCAAAATTCCAATGTGCTACTTTGTTCCTTTAACTTTGACATTTTTAATTGATCTTGACTCACACCAGGTCCAGAGATGCAAGTGGAGTCACTCTGTGGAAAATGAACAATGACATTAACCTGCTCGTCTGAATGACAGGGGTGGTGAACTTTCGGTGGCATTTAATAGTCTGTAATCACATCTTGTAAAGCTACACAGTCGATCACAGAACACTGTTATAATTCTGAATAATTTTATCACATCAGACATCAACTATAAAATAAATGAATGTCTTGTATCCTCTTTCTTGTGTGGGAATAATTCACATTTCTAATTTTGACACAAATTATGCTTCTTCTTATCTGCACTATTATAATGACAGCTCAGTAAAGTACAAGTTAGTGGATGTAAAATTGTGCACATACTGCTGTGGATACTAATCCTATTTGTGCTTGTGAATTAGAATTGCAGAAAGAGTACAGTGTACAGAGTACAGTGCAGAAAGAATACAAATGCAGCCTACCTGATAAATCCAAGCTACATAAATCACAATAATTCTGTTGACCTAAAGTCTTGATTTAATTCATTTGGAATTCACTCATGTCACAGTGCAGTGGCTGTATTAACCGCACGACGAAGGAATAGGAACACAACAATCTTTAATAAATCCAAAATAAACACTCAGGAGATCATAGAAGAAATCAAACAACCACTCTCAACACAAACAATAATGGACAAAGAACTAAGGAAAACTCAGGGGAAGTAAATACATGGGAAGTAATTAGCGTCAAACAGAACAGGTGTGATATAACTAAATGACAGCCAAGGAGACTAATGCTGCATCTCAATTCGCCTATAATACGCCCTAAAAGTATGTACTGTTTTTGTGAAAAAAAAGTCGATACTTTTGAGTGTGTAGCAAAAAAAGTAGACAAGCTTTGGGACATACAATTGACAAAAGACCTACAATTGTGTCTTTAACGGTTGCTCTCTGTCGCATCCTATCGCAGTAAACTGGCTTGTCAATCATCTTGTCACAGTTAAAACCCTCCACATTTCATTTCCTACCGTATCGGAGAGTATTGCAGTTGCACGTTGATCTGCAGTGACGGGTCTTTCATGCGGAGAACTCTCCTCATGATAAT
The DNA here is from genome assembly GCF_951802725.1 of Rutilus rutilus. Lineage (NCBI taxonomy): Eukaryota > Metazoa > Chordata > Actinopteri > Cypriniformes > Leuciscidae > Rutilus > Rutilus rutilus. The sequence continues at coordinate 14,318,369 of NC_140232.1, read as the reverse complement.
GCATAATGATACATTTAAAAGTTAATGGCCAAACGGATCTTTATAAAAGTCCACATTGTTACTGCAGATGAAATATTACACGGATAACTTTTTTTTTTAGGTTAAACTTTGATTAGTCATTCAAACCTTTATCTAAGGCCACATTTACACATAGCCGGGTATTTAGAGAAACGAATATTTCTCCCCCTCCGTTTTCAAAAATAACATCGTGCACACAACATCGTTTTCAAAAAAGTTGTCGTTTACATCAACCCGCATAAATGCGCCGTCGAGCAACATCATAATTATGCCAAACCTATGGGCGGCAGTGTAGGGAGAAGGGTAAAGCCATGCAAGCCAATCAGAATCCTCAAAATCGACAACAACGAATAGCACGAGCGACTTCCAGTTCCTTTCAAAACAACAGACATGGCGCGAGATTCGTTTGTGTGGACAGACAGCGAAGCAAATGCAAACAGGCCAAAAACGTTTGCACAAAAGTAAAAATGAGTACCACCTTAACAGCATCCATGATCAAATAGTAGCCAAACAAACTCTAAACATAGGGCGCTCACATGACGTAAGCATTTTCTGGCGCATAATGTGACGTTTGAGAACCTAAAACCCCGTTTCTCCCAGTTGACACGGCAACACATAACCGGCGTTTTCAGAAATCTCCACTTTGGCCGGAGTTTTTAGAAATAATCGTTTTCTTGGATAAAAACTGCGTTTTCGTGTAAATGACAGGCCAAAACGCAGGGAAATATCTGCGTTTTCCCATCGTGTAAACGGGGCCTAAACCTCTCACCATCGGTCGTGCATATGTTTTGTAGTTTTTTAACACTTTTTACTCGTGTTTGTAATTCTGTACTGGATCCTTCTCCATAGTGCAATGGGTTGTGGGCAATATTGCTACTGACCTATAAAGCCCTAAATGGTTTAGCTCCTGGGTATTTATCGCGCCCTACAATCCATCGCGCTCTTTAAAGGTGCCCTAGAATTTGAAATTGAATTTGTCTTGGCATAGTTAAATAACAAGAGTTCAATACATGGACATGACATACAGTGAGTCTCAAACACCATTGTTTTCTCCTTCTTATTTAAATCTCGTTTTTGAAAAACCCCCCTGAAAAATAGCCGAATCTCCACATAACACCGACTGTGACGCAACAGTCGGGATCATTAATATGTACGCCTCCAAAAATTTGCATATGCCAGCCCATGTTCAAGGCCAGGCGGAACTGCGCAGACGAATCATCGTCCGAATAATTTTTCTTCGAGAGACATCATGGCTTGCAAACGAGCGAAGCATGGCAGTTGCTCAGTGTTTGGATGTACAAATGAACACGAAGGTATTTTTTTAGTTCCTTCATCCGAGCCTCTGAAGAACCAGTGGGTTATGTGAATGTCTGATGTGTAATTGTTCAAGTTCAGACAGATAATCTTTCTCTCAAAGTCGTTCAATACTGTTTATGCATCAGTAAATCAAGCCAGTGACTAAACGATCAACTTCACGTCGTTTCTCTTAGTAGGATGAAAATAATCTTACTTAAACTGTGATTAATATACAGATAGCGATCAAAGAACAATCCCTTTCCAGTCGCCCAAGCTGTCAATCACACAGCGCGAGTTTATCTGGACACTTGCCAAAACTCGTTATGAAATCAATGACGCTGTTACACTGCACAACGAAGCTCTTACTGTACATACATCATGTTTGCATTAGTGAAATCATTAGTGAGAGTGCAGAAACTGTGTTGCAATGATAAGATCTTCATTTACATGATCAACAGGCTTACACTGAAGTCTCACAGCAGCCAATCACAGCAGTGGGCGTTTACACTGAAGTCTCACAGCAGCCAATCACAGCAGTGGGCGTTTACACTGAAGTCTCACAGCAGACACGCCCCTTCAAACAGAGTGTTCAGATCAGAGGCTAAAATCAGGCTATAAAATGCCTTTTATTTCTAAATTATAACAAATCTTGAGCTAAAAAACATCCTAACATTATAAGGGCACCCCAGGAAACATTCTAAAATAATAAAATAATCCATGCAAGGGCACCTTTAAGATCACTAAATTCGAGGCTTCTGGTCATTCCTAGGATATCTAAGTCCACTAAAGGATGGAGGGCGTTTTCACATTTAGCTCCTAAACTCTGGAATAGTCTTCCTGATATTGTTTGAGGCTCAGACTCGCTGTCCCAGTTTTAAACTAGATTAAAGACGCATCTCTTTAGCCAAGCATTTACATAATACTTACCTTTTATACTACAGTTAAATCGTATCAAATGCATTAATATTATGAACAGCAGCTATGCTAATTATTTCCCATCTGCTTTTCTGTTGTCATCTCGGGACGCTAGTCCCGAGGTAAATAGAATTCGTCAGCTCCAGTTTGTATCCAGCCTCTCATGGAGACTTCAGATGCCCCAACACCCGTGAAGAGACGACTCGACGCCCGTGAAGAGATGACTCAACGCCAGCGATGTTATGCCCTAAATTAATACATGATTAACTAACTTTATTTTTCTATGTACATTTCTGAAATGCACTTTCTGTAAAGCTGCTTTGAAACAATATGTATTGTGAAAAGCGCTATACAAATAAATTTGAATTGAATTGAATTGAATTGAATATTAGCTGTTATAGTGAACACGGATCCACACTTCGAAAATCCACTGGAAATAGTAGACTATCCGGGGACTGGCATGCTCTTTTCAACATACTTATTTTAATCTCACATACTGTTTAGGATGGATAGTATGGACATTGAGACGCAGGGTAAGGCTGCACAAATTTGTATGCCCTTCACTCGCTAATTTCCCGCCGGCTCGCTCACTCAGATGTGCGTCATTGCCCACTACTGGCGGAACTCGTACTTAAGGTTCAAATGGAACGCACTAAGCCCTTGATCACTTGGAATTCACTATTGAGCTGGTTTATTATTTAAACCCCTTTTTTACTTATGAATTTGTTGTATGCACCACTCTATATGCATATAAGTTGTTGGAAAAAATATATAAAATCCTATAGGTATATGAGCTGTTGGAGAAGAGTATAAATAGTATAAACTTTGACTGTGAACATAATAGCTCCAAGTATCATGTGATTAAATCTCAACATAATATATTACACACTATTATGCGATTAATTCTCAAAATAATTAATATATCATACACTTCGGTTAAGCGCGATCTGCGTTGATGTCACAATCAAGTTGAATTGTGTATATAGAGCTGCTTGAAGTGTACATCGGAGTAGACTCGCTGCCTTGGTCACAATTGAGGGGGCGAGTGTCTGTCCATATAAACTTCCCTCGTCCACTTTAGAAAGTGGAACACACTTCAAAATGGTGGCAGGGATTCCGCCGAGGGAAGTTTGCAAGTGTGAGTCTAAAAGTGGAACGCAGCCTCTATAGGGAACTAAGGAGAATGGGAACAGAGCAAAAAAAGCGAAAACAAAACTAAAACATAACATGCATGTTACAACTGTTATATATGAGAATATAATTTTTGATCAGACAGAGATGCTTTGATCGTTTAGAGATGCCCCTTGTTTAGGTTATTGACAGGTGAGTGGGCAATCCTTTGCTGCTGTCCGGTGAGTATCAGATAGCATCTGCACATCTGTCCAACTCGGATCACCCGAAACGGATGTTCTATGACAGATTCATGATGTTAGCTGTAAAGAAAATGCGATTCAGAACTGACACAACTTACAATTTGTTAAAACATTACTTGGAATAATACGGATAAAAGACCAGAAATCTCAAGGTCGGTGGATCTTTTTTATAGGGTGAAGCTCTATTCTGTGTATTTTTTAATTATATCAGTCGTTGTGTTTAAATGAATGAAAATCTAAATAAAGCTGACAACATCAAACTTGAGAAGATATGTTTGTACTACTAATAAATAAATAGATAAAGCAATTTATATAACTGAGTTGAACATGCTGATAAAAAAAGACATGAAAGGCCACTTTGAAATGTTGAATCTTGGTGAAATCTGTTCATTTACAAGAACTGTCTGAACAAATCAATTCACCTGAATGAATCTGGCTTTCCAACGCTTCATATGAGAAAGGGTCTGTTTTAGTCTCAGCCTCAGATGTCACGATGCAGACCATTAGTTGGAAATTTGATCCTTAGGCACAGAAAATAAGAAAACATTTTTCTGAATTTGGCATCTGAATGGTACAATTCTCCGGGATCTCCGGGAGATGTGTGTGTCGTGTTTATTAACGTCCGTTGTGACATTGAATGCTTATCAGGATCAAGTTTTTGCAGACTAATGTGCCATTGTTGCAAAACAATTGCACAATTTTCTTGAATTGTTGATTTATTGGTTGCACTCCGGTCTGTTATTATAGGGACATCAACTTAACATTTTCATGCCACTAACATGACACTGAACAAAATAAATTGCAATCAATTGCTCTGCATGTCAGTTAGATGGCTTCTTGGTCCTTTGCCAATGGAGCCTGTTATGGAGCTATGGAGTCCTGTACGTTGCAGTACAAACTGATTCATTAGAATAAACATGATTTTCCTACGCTAGTAACACTACCTATGAGAGAGTGAACATCATGTAGAATGGAATTCACTATATCACGAATCAGACTATCTAACACTACAAATGATAGAGAGAGTGCAGTTTAGGATAAATCAATTCACTAGAATGAATCAAGCTTTCCAAAGCTACGTATTTGAGCGAAGGAGGTTTGCATAAAAAGAACCGATTCACTACAGGGTGGGCCATTTATATGGATACACCGTAATAACATGGGAATGGTTGGTGATATTAAAGTCCTGTTTGTGGCACATTAGTATATGTGAGGGGGCAAACTCCTCAAGATGGGTGGTGACCATGGTGGCCATTTAGAAGTCGGCCATCTTGGATACAACTTTTGTTTTTTCAATAGGAAGAGGGCCATGTGACACATCAAACTTATTGGTAATGTCACAAGAAAAACAATGGTGTGCTTGGTTTCAACGTAACTTTATTCGTTCATGAGTTATTTACAAGTTTCTGACCACTTATAAAATGTGTTCAATGTGCTGCCCATTGTGTTGGATTGTCAATGCAACCCTGTTCTCCCACTCTTCACACACTGATAGCAACACCACAGGAGAAATGCCAGCACAGGCATCCAGTATCCGTAGTTTCAGGTGCTGCACATCTCGTAACTTCACACCATAGACAATTGCCTTCAGATGACCCCAAAGATAAAAGTCTAAGAGGGTCAGATCGGGAGACCTTGGGGGCCATTCAACTGGCCCACGACGACCAATCCACTTTCCAGGAAACTGTTCATCTAGGAATGCTCGGACCTGGCACCCATAATGTGAAGGCAATTGTCTATGGTGTGAAGATACGAGATGTGCAGCACCTGAAACTACGGATACTGGATGCCTGTGCTGGCATTTCTCCTGCGGTGTTGCTATCAGTGTGTGAAGAGTGGGAGAACAGGGTTGCATTGACAATCCAACACAATGGGCAGCACATTGAACACATTTTATAAGTGGTCAGAAACTTGTAAATAACTCATGAACGAATAAAGTTACGTTGAAACCAAGCACACCATTGTTTTTCTTGTGACATTACCAATAAGTTTGATGTGTCACATGGCCCTCTTCCTATTGAAAAAACAAAAGTTGTATCCAAGATGGCCGACTTCTAAATGGCCACCATGGTCACCACCCATCTTGAGGAGTTTGCCCCCTCACATATACTAATGTGCCACAAACAGGACTTTAATATCACCAACCATTCCCATGTTATTACGGTGTATCCATATAAATGGCCCACCCTGTAGAATGAATCAGACTTACCAGCACTACATACAGTACAAGAGAGCCAAGGGTGTGGTTGTTTACTTCAACTTGTTCTGCAGTAATACAAATGTGACATTAAAAAACAGCGATTGTTATGTAGCTTGCCACTGCCATGGTAAAGTTCACAATAAGACAAGTAATGTACAAAGTCAATTTTGATTTCATGTTCATTGAAGGCATACTGCATGCAAATAATTTAAATAAACTGTTAAGTATTAATAGATATCAACATTTGTTACAAAACATACAAAGTAGCAACTCTCCACACATTTACAATAAAAATTTCAATGACTAGCCAACACAACCTTACAAAATCACAATTGCACAAAACACAAGGGAAACCAATACAAAGACTAATTGGAATACAATGCACATGTGTGAACACTCAGGACATACAGGACCTAAAACAACAAGTGCAACTAGCGTTTAAAAACCAAGGGACATGATAGAATGAAGGGAAACAAACATATAAGAAAAGAATAAGCAGCGACAATACTTGCTCGTTCTAGTCCTCATTCTGGGTACTGCTTAGCCTCCAGCACAAGGGTCAAATCACAGTCTGAATCATTATAAGCTCCATGTAATGAGATTTATTCGGGATGCAGTCGTGTTACTATCCCATTTCCCCCTGTTATTTAAATGTAAATTGAGTTATTTCAGCCGTAAGTTGGTTTCTATTCTTGTTCTTTCAGTGAGTTAAATTCTCTTTTACTCACTGGTTGACTTCCACTTCACCGTGTGAAATTCGTGTACTCATAGAAACATTTTTCAATCACATTTTCATGGAAAGAAATGCGTACATTTCTACAGTGTGGATTCATATTATTGTTCATTTGTTTCTATTTCAGTTTTTTTCTGAATTGCTAAAACACATTTCTTTGATCACTCACTTTCTCAAATAATTAAACACAAAACCAAATTTGCAAACCACATTCAGAGAACCTCTGACTCTTCTGGCAAAATCAAACAATTGCCTTAAAACCATCTTTTTCTGTGCTCAAAATTAAACAATGTTTTCAGATCAGTCAGTATTATAAACACTACAGATCATTCATTAGACTCTTCATCAAAAAATCCAAAGCATGCAGGTACAGAAAAAAAAAGTATATTGTAACAAAATAAACACATTTTGCAATTAGGTGAAAAAGTATAGTAATCACAACTTACAGTAGTAAGGTTGTATACTGTGCACTGCAAGTAAAATATTGTACTGAATATTGTATAGTCAGAGCCGATCAGCCCTATACGCACACTACGCATAGGGCCCCGCAAATTACTCAAGGCCTCGCCTCCCCCTCGTGTCAAAGCGCGTCAATCAAAGTTTACAATATCGATGAGAAAATTAAGTGAAACTATCCTTCTGGTCACGAATAGAGAGAGAGAGAGAGAGAAAGAAGAAAAAAACACCATGAGAGTGAATTGCGGGAACAGCAATCAGGTAGACTTTGTGTTCTCTCCTCTCCAAGTTTGATGTCAGCAGAGAACAGTAAAGTTAAGTTGATGTGCATCTCTCTCTAGTCTGTCTGTCTTGCTAACCCAGTGCATCTTTTGGTCTGTCTGTGTCTTGCTTGCTAATGCCGGCCACTTCCACGGCTGTGTTCTATGGTTCTATGACTTTGTGCCTGACAAAAAAAAAAAAAAAAGTGAGAGTGAAATACAACTATTTATTACGTTTGATAAAAGACAAAGGGCAACGGTGTTTGTTTAAAAACTGCCGCTCGGAAAAGATAACATGCGTTCATATGCGCGTGCACGAAATGAAACGCGCATTTTCCAGCAAAACATCTGAGGGGACCAGTACAATATGGGCGTGATGGCACTCCTCATTAGGCCCACATACATTTAAAACAAGACAATGATTAGTCTCCAAGTCAGTTTAGTTACAACTCTGCAATAAAGCAAGATGGAAAGCAATGTATCGACATTGACTATTGATGTATAGGCTAGGCTATATTGCATTTAAAATGTTGATTGGACATACTGGTCAATATGCATGCACATCCCTCAGTAAATAATAACCATCAAGTATCAAGTATTGCTTTTATCATTTAAAACAGTGACGTTTTGGCAAGCCATTTTAGCTTTTATTCATTCACAGGATGCATTTTTAATATCAATAATTAAATTTGTACTATTTAAAATGTGAATTCTTGATATTACAGTTTTTTACAATCGCTATGACAGTTTTTTCAATACATTTAACAAGTTTCCTAAACTCTTAACGCACCAACACAACGAAAACACACAACTGGCAAAACGGTTAATTTCATGCTCAAAATCACACATTGTAAACTAAACTCCAAAACTAATGTTCAAAACACAATAATACACTAACACAATACACTACGTCTACCAAAACACTGCAAACATGTTTCAAAATCAAATCATTATTCAAAACACTAACACATGCTCTCTTCCAACAGGAACATTTAGTCAATCATAACACAATGACAAAAAAAACACTATCATCAGCTGAAATTACAGAAACTGCATTATTATATGTGTCAGGTCTGCCCTTATACAACACACAGTATACTGTACTGATCAGAGATTGTGTTTTGCACTGCAGTTTTTTCTACATTTTTGTTTTGTTTGTAATGTAAATTCATGCATTTTGTTGTTGTTTTTTTGCAGCAGAAATTCAATACAACAAAATACAGTTTTTTACGATTGCTATGACAGATTTTTCAATACTTTTAACAACTTTCCAAAACTCTTAACACAGTTAGCACTACATCCGCCTGTGTAAGCTATACTATTAACACAGTTCTTGTTGCTTTAACACAAAATGCATACAATTACAGTTTTTTACGATTGCTATGACAGATTTTTCAATACATTTAACAATTTTCCAAAACTCTTAACACAGTTAGCACTACATCCGCCTGCGTAAGCTATACTATTAACACATTTCTTGTTGCTTTAACACAAAATGCATACAATTAACACACATTTAAAATGCTTGAACTTCTTTTACACACAAGCTCAAACAAGAACAAAACAATGGATTTTTACTGCCAAATTTACCAATGCTTTAACACTGTATGTCAGAACAGATAACACCATGTTCTAAACCTAACCTTACAGGCTAAAGTCAAGGTAAACCGCTGTTTATATTGTGAACTGAAACACAAATATATCCCCTGTATTTTATTCTATTCTTACTGAGAAACAGCTGATTGAATTATGCAAATAATTAGAAGATCTTTTTTTTTTTTTTTTTTATTCTTCTGGTGCTTTTTCTGTTCGTATATTTTGTATTTTCACATTATTCCATTGCTAGTGAGAAACAGCTGATTGAAGTTATGCAAATATGGGACAATGTGGCATTCCACCATTCCCGTGCAGTCACAGCCTGGTTTGACGCCCATCAGAGGATGATGTCCATTTTCCTTGCCCCTTACTCCCCTTTCCTCAACCCCATTGAGGAGTTTTCTCAGCCTGGAGATGAAAGGTTTTTGACCATAGTCCACAGGACCAAATGTCCCTCCTGTATGCAAAAGATGCTGTATACAAGACATCACAGCTGAACACTGCCAGGGGTGGATAAGGCATTTTACTGTAAAAGATTCTTCCCAAGATGCCTTGCCAGGGAAGATATCAGGTGTGATGTGGATGAGAACATGTGGACAAATGCAGAAGACCGGGCAGATTAGAAGATGGCCTTTTCTGTTTGTATATTTTGTATTTTCACATACAGTAATACTGTAAATGGCAGCTATAAATGTCCTGTTGCAAATAAAGCCGTTACAGCAGTAATTCTGTCTCTGTCTTCTTTTTTCATAAACCATACATTCTATAAAGCTACAAGAAGGGTCATTTATTTTGTTGTATTGAATTTCTGCTGCAAAAAAAACAACAACAAAAAGGCATTTACATTACAAACAAAACAAAAATGTAGAGAGACTTCAAAAGAAACTGCAGTGCAAAACACAATCTATGATCAATACAATGTCTATAGATATAATAGATATAGTATAATATATCTATAGAATAATATGTCTGTTGTATAAGGGCAGACCTGACACATATAAAAATAATGCAGTTTCTGTAATTCCATCTGATGTTAGTGTTTTTTATGACATTGTGCTATGATTGACTAAATGTTCCTGTTGGAAGAGAACATGTGTTAATGTTTTGGTAGACATGGTGTACTGTGTTAGTGTATTATTGTATTTTGAAAATTAGTTTTGCAGTTTAGTTTACAATGTGTGATTTTGAGCATGAAATTAACCGTTTTGCCAATTGTGTGTTTTAGGTGTGTTGGTGCGTTAAGAGTTTAGGAAACTTGTTAAATGTATTGAAAAATCTGTCATAGCGATTGTAAAAAACTGTAACACAAATTTAAAATGCTTGAACTTCTTTTACACACAAGCTCAAACAAGACCAAAACAATGAATTTTTACTGCCAAATTTACCAATGCTTTAACACTGTATGTCAGAACAGATAACACCATGTTCTAAACCTAACCTTACAGGCTAAAGTCAAGGTAAACAGCTGCTTATATTGTGAATTGAAACACAAATATATCCCCTGTATTTTATTCTATTCTTACTGAGAAACAGCCGATTGAATTATGCAAATAATTAGAAGATGACTCTTTTTTTTTTTTTTTTTATTCTTCTGGTGCTTTTTCTGTTCGTATATTTTGTATTTTCACATTATTCCATTGCTAGTGAGAAACAGCTGATTGAAGTTATGCAAATATGGGACAATGTGGCATTCCACCATCCCCGTCTAGTCACAGCCTGGTTTGACGCCCATCAGAGGATGATGTCTGTTTTCCTTGCCCCTTACTTCCCTTTCCTCAACCCCATTGAGGAGTTTTCTCAGCCTGGAGATGAAAGGTTTTTGACCATAGTCCACAGGACCAAATGTCCCTCCTGTATGCAAAAGATGCTGCATACCAAGACCTCACAGCTGAACACTGCCAGGGGTGGATAAGGCATGTTACTGTAAAAGATTCTTCCCAAGATGCCTTGCCAGGGAAGATATCAGGCGTGATGTGGATGAGAACATGTGGACAAATGCAGAAGACCGGGCAGATTAGAAGATGGCCTTTTCTGTTTGTATATTTTGTATTTTCACATACAGTAATACTGTAAATGGCAGCTATAAATGTCCTGTTGCAAATAAAGCCGTTACAGCAGTAATTCTGTCTCTGTCATCTTTTTTTCATAAACCATACATTCCATAAAGCTACTCTAAGAAGGGTAATTTATTTTGTTGTATTGAATTTCTGCTGCAAAAAAACAACAACAAAATGCATTTACATTACAAACAAAACAAAAATGTAGAGAGACTTCAAAAGAAACTGCAGTGCAAAACACAATCTATGATCAATATAATATCTATAGATATAATAGATATAGTATAATATATCTATAGAATAATATGTCTGTTGTATAAGGGCAGACCTGACACATATAAAATAATGCAGTTTCTGTAATTCCATCTGATGTTAGTGTTTTTTATGACATTGTGCTATGATTGACTAAATGTTCCTGGTGTAAGAGAACATGTGTTAATGTTTTGGTAGACATGGTGTATTGTGTTAGTGTATTATTGTATTTTGAAAATTAGTTTTGGAGTTTAGTTTACAATGTGTGATTTTGAGTATGAAATTAACCGTTTTGCCAATTGTGTGTTTTAGGTGTGTTGGTGCGTTAAGAGTTTAGGAAACTTGTTAAATGTATTGAAAAATCTGTCATAGCGATTGTAAAAAACTGTAAATGCCCCTTCTTAGAGTCGCTTTATAGAATGTATGGTTTATGAAAAAAGAAGACAGAGACAGAATTGCTGCAGTAACGGCTTTACAGTAAAATACAGGGAATATATTTGTGTTTCAGTTCACAGTATAAACAGCGGTTTACCTTGACTTTACTGTAAGGTTAGGTTTAGAACATGGTGTTATCTGTTCTGACATACAGTGTTAAAGCATTAGTAAATTTGGCAGTAAAAATCCATTGTTTTGGTCTTGTTTGAGCTTGTGTGTAAAAGAAGTTCAAGCATTTTAAATTTGTGTTAATTGTATGCATTTTGTGTTAAAGCAACAAGAAATGTGTTAATAGTATAGCTTACACAGACGGATGTAGTGCTAACTGTGTTAAGAGTTTTGGAAAATTGTTAAATGTATTGAAAAATCTGTCATAGCAATCGTAAAAAACTGTAAGAGTGTACTTTTTCTAGTAACAATGTCTATTTCCGATATCAGGAATCGCATTTTCATTAGTACTAGTTACAGTTTTTCTCGATTGTTTTACACACATTTTCTGAAAGCATGCCTCATATTCTCAGAACTCTACACACAAATCATAAAACACACGCACAATGGGCAAAACCCCTCAATTCTCCTGCAAAATTAAACTTTACATTCAAAACAACGTTATTTCTTCTCAAAATGGTATTTTGTTTTCAAATGACACACACAAACCATCATATGAATAGACATTTATAAGAACCAGTTGAACACTGATGTGCTCAATGTAAAACACTATGATGAATGGAAAACACTTCTTCTCCATTCATCATAATGACTTAGGCCTTTTTTTTTTTCAGTGTTACACTTACTACAGACAGTACATACATAAGTGTGTTGTAAAATATTTGAGAATATTGTTTTTATACTCGGAACACACAAATACACGGTAACAAATATATTTTACAGTTTTTCTCAATTGTTTACACACAAATACTGGTACTTGAGACACAATGACCACAACATGTAACTCATTCACCAACCCCCTGAACCAATTCTGCTGAACTACAAGCACAATTCCTGCTTTACACTCAAACTGCAGTTCTAAAACACACTTTTTTCAAAACACTACACACAATTCTCTGCTTTTGGCACAATTTTCATGCAGAAAATCTCTTGTTTTCACAAGGAACACACTGCCATTCAAATATGCACACTGACTCATCACATGGGCAAACACCTGTCACACAGTTTTACAATTAGCAATCAGAGCTTTAGCATAAAAGGGCCACAGGTGAGCTCTTCAATGGAGCAATGGATGCCAACATTGGATTTTTATTATTTTACTGTAACTGTATACAGTCAATTCTTCTGTTGTTTTGTATGTAGACCACTGTATGTACAACTTTGTGTTGGTTGGCATGTACACTGTGTACATTGTTTTTGTGGGAAAAATAAAATATATTTGTTACCATGTATTTGTGTGTTCTGAGTATAAAAACAATATTCTCAAATATTTTACAACACACTTATGTATGTACTGTCTGTAGTAAGTGAACACTGAACCAAAAAAGGCCTAAGTCATTATGATGAATGGAGAAGAAGTGTTTTCCATTCATCATAGTGTTTTACATTAAGCATATCAGTGTTCAACTGGTTCTTATAAATGTCTATTCATATGATGGTTTGTGTGTGTCATTTGAAAACAAAATACCATTTTGAGAAGAAATAACATTGTTTTGAATGTAAAGTTTCATTTTGCAGGAGAATTGAGGGGTTTTGCCCATTGTGTGTGTGTGTTTTGATTTGTGTGTAGAGTTCTGAGAATATGAGGCATGCTTTCAGAAAATGTGTGTAAACAATCGAGAAAAACTGTATTTTTCCCACAAAAACATTGTACACAGTGTACATGCCAACCAACACAAAGTTGTACATACAGTGGTCTACATACAAGAAGAATTGACTGTATACAGTTACAGTAAAATAATAAAAATCCAATGTTGGCATCCATTGCTCCATTGAAGCGCTCACCTGTTGCCCTTTTATGCTAAAGCTCTGATTGCTAATTGTAAAACTGTGTGACGGGTGTTTGCCCATGTGATGAGTCAGTGTGCATATTTGAATGGCAGTGTGTTCCTTGTGAAAACAAGAGATTTTCTGCATGAAAATTGTGCCAAAAGCAGAGAATTGTGTGTAGTGTTTTGAAAAAGGTGTGTTTTAGATCTGCAGTTTGAGTGTAAAGCAGGAATTGTGCTTGTAGTTCAGCAGAATTGGTTCAGGGGGTTGGTGAATGAGTTACATGTTGTGGTCATTGTGTCTCAAGTACCAGTATTTGTGTGTAAACATTTGAGAAAAACTGTAAAGGAGGGAGGATTGTAGTGGGATCACTGGGGTGTCAGCTGTGACTGTGTGGCAATTGCAAACGGTTTACATGGCTCATGGGTCAGGTATGAGGGTATTCTTAACAGAATTTAGCTTAGGGCCCCAGGGAGATCAGGATCAGCTCTGTGTATATTCAATGTCTGTATATTCAGCACTTGCATACTGTGAAAAAACACATCATGTCTTCATGTTGAGCCGGCCGGAAGACTTTGTCCACATCACAGGCAATGTCATCTCTGCAGGCAAAGGGAAAAAAAACCTAAAGCCAGATCCAGCCTTGACAACATTCTCCACACCTTGCTCTTTCTCGTCCTGCAAACAGTGTTTTAACTACAGTAACATGTTTAATGTTTTACAGAAAGAGTGATTTATTCGACAAATTGGTTTAGGCTATTGCGAATTTGGTTCAGAGAATGGGGTTTAGTGTTTTAGCAATTTAGAAAAACTGTATTCATTGAAGCCACCAACCTTTACAGTTTTTTTTCATCTGCTTACACACAAAATCCTTTCTTGTCACACAATTTCTGAAACCTGACACTCAAACACCAACCACACACCAAATCTGCAAAACCATACACCAATTCTTGGCCTTCGACTCAGTTTTCAATTTCATAAAACACTTTTTGCAAACCACAACACACAATTGTGACCCTGGATCACAAAACCAGTCATAAGTTGCACGGGTATATTTGTGGCAATAGCCATTGTATGGGTCAAAATTATCGATTTTTCTTTTATGCCAAAAATCATTAGGGTGCTAAGTAAAGATCATGTTCCATGAAGATATCTTGTAAATTTCCTACCGTAAATATATAAAAAGTGAATGCAGCACAATCGCGAACATAACTGTAGAACTTTAAAGGCGATTTTATCAATGTTTAGATTTTTTTGCACCCTCAGATTCCAGATATTCAAATAGCTGTATCTCGGCCAAATATTGTCATATCCTAACAAACCATACATCAATGGAAAGCTTATTTACAGTTTTTTACGATTGCTATGACAGATTTTTCAATACTTTTAACAATTTTCCAAAACTCTTAACACATCCGTCTGTGTAAGCTATACTATTAACACATTTCTTGTTGCTTTAACACAAAATGCATACAATTAACACAAATTTAAAATGCTTGAACTTCTTTTACACACAAGCTCAAACAAGACCAAAACAATGGATTTTTACTGCCAAATTTACCAATGCTTTAACACTGTATGTCAGAACAGATAACACCATGTTCTAAACCTAACCTTACAGGCTAAAGTCAAGGTGAACAGCTGTTTATATTGTGAATTGAAACACAAATACATCCCCTGTATTTTATTCCATTGCTACTGAGAAACAGCTGATTGAAGTTATGCAAATATGGGACAATGTGGCATTCCACCGTTCCCGTGCAGTCACAGCCTGGTTTGACGCCCATCAGAGGATGATGTCCATTTTCCTTGCCCCTTACTTCCCTTTCCTCAACCCCATTGAGGAGTTTTCTCAGCCTGCATGAAAGGTTTTTGACCATAGTCCACAGGACCAAATGTCCCTCCTGTATGCAAAAGATGCTGCATACCAATACATCACAGCTGAACACTGCCAGGATAAGGCAAGCCAAAAGATTCTTCCCAAGATGCCTTGCCAGGGAAAATATCAGGTGTGATGTGGATGAGAACGTGAACAAACGCAGAAGACCGCGCAGATTAGAAGATGGCCTTTTCTGTTTGTATATTTTGTATTTTCACATACAGTAATACTGTAAATGGCAGCTATATTGCATATGTTTGTTATCTTGCAGAAATGTCCTGTTGCAAATAAAGCCGTTACTGCAGCAATTCTGTCTCTGTCTTCTTTTTTTCATAAACCATACATTCTATAAAGCTACTCTAAGAAGGGTCATTTATTTTGTTGTATTGAATTTCTGCTGCAAAAAAAAAAAATGCATGCATTTACATTACAAACAAAACAAAAATGTAGAGAGTAAAAAAAACTGCAGTGCAAAAGACAATCTATGATCAATACAATATACTGTCTGTTGTATAAGGGCATACCTGACACATAAAATAATGCAGTTTCTGTCATTTCAGCTGATGATAGTGTTTTTTTTTTTTTTGTCATTGTGTTATGATTGGCTAAATGTTCCTGTTGGAAGAGAACATTTTGTTAATGTTTTGAATAATTATTTGATTTTGAAACACGTTTGCAGTGTTTGTTAGACATTGTGTTAGTGTATTATTGTATTTTGAAAATTAGTTTTGGAGTTTAGTTTACAATGTGTGATTTTGAGCATGAAATTAACCGGTTTGCCAATTGTGTGATTTAGGTGTGTTGGTGCGTTAAGAGTTTAGGAAACTTGTTAAATGTATTGAAAAAACTGTCATAGCGATTGTAAAAAACTGTATTCAGCTTTCGTGTGATGTATAAATGTCAATTTAAAAAAAAAATACCCATGTGCCTGGTTTTGTGGTCCAGGGTAACAATTCTCTATGTAACACACAAAAATCTAACAGGAAGTTTCTTATTTTCCTTTTTCAAACACAACCTATCAAAATGCCACACTAATTCATCAGTGCCTCACACTAACTCCTCACATGTGCAAACACTCATTACTTTATTTAAGGCCAACCCAGGCGCGCTGGAAGCTGTTTCATGCGAGGGGGGCTGAGGGCTGGGTTGGAAAATATGTGACGTCATTATGTTGTGGCTGACGAAAAGACATAAAATTTCTCTGTAGGCCTACTGTATATGTGTTGTAGCCATTAAAGAAAACATTTAGTTTCATATCTATGTTTAAATATTATAGGCTAATGTTATTTTTTTATTTAATCAATGTTGGTTATGAAAGAGAGCATATGCAGCATGAGAAAGATAAAGATCATGAGATGCGCAATATGACTGGAGACATGGAGACATGATTTTGACCACTTCATTGAGTTTCGTTTTGTATAAATTGTATCTTAATTTTGATCAATGTTTTATCAACCAATTGCCTGTATTTAATAAATAAGAAGCAAATATATAGCAGACGATGTAATAAGGCGCCGACACGATCACTTGCATTGCACGTGAACTGGAGGGCGCTGAAACTTGTGCCTCACAGATTTGAGAAATATAGGCTATCTATTATAGAAAGCTTGAAATGTCTACTTTTAAACGAAACTATTCAAAACGAAAAGAAATAGGCTACTCTCTGATTATGTAATCCATATGAAATATGCATTTCTCTCTGGCGTTCATGGCGAGTCCGCATCGCCAACTTCATCTTTGCAGCGACACAGAAAACACCCGTTTATTAATAAACAATTAAATGTCTCCTTGCTATTTTTGACACATTCATATTTTTGCTGGTTCTTTGTGGCAATCTTTATGCATGCGGCCGTGCGCTTGAGTGCAGCTATATTATGTACACGCTCATTATCTGTATAGCCTATAGCCTATTTAAGTAATAAAATTAATATAAAGGGCCGATTTGTCCACTAATGGCTTAAATGAACAACTACTAGTCGACTAGAAAAAAACTTTAGTCGGAGGCAGCCCTTATTCCACATATTTTCGAACCAGCAGGCCATTCTGGGTTAAGCGAGCGACCCTGAGCAGAATGAGCGAGGGAGCGGAATATTCAGAAATGCGCTCTCCGCTCACGTGCTCTGATCGGAACAAAGCATGACAAATTCAAACTTTATTTCTTTTTCTCCGTAGCTCGAACACTCACTACATTAGGCATAAGAGAGTTAGTTAACGCTGTCCATTTATTTATTTTTATTTCACGTTTTTAAAGTAGCCTACAATATTATGTTAGTCCACAGCCCCCCACTTGGGGGTGCTGATGCTATGACGGGGGGGCTGCAGCCCCCGCAGCACCCCACTTCCCGCGCTACTGGGCCAACCAATGTCTCTGCTAATTGCTTTCAATCTTGTACAGAAATGTACATATAAGCTAATGAAAGAGGAGCTTTAGGTTTTGAATAACTGTGTGTATATGATATCTCCAAAATATAATATTATGGCAAAGATGTTTGCAACGTAAGACAAATGTTTGCTTTTGAGATGTGTTTGTGATATTTTAAATGCAGTGCTTCATTTTGCAAGAGATGTGAGGCATTTTGTGTGTGCAATTCTTGGATTTGTGTGTAAAGTTTTGTAAAATATAGAGATTTATTTACTTTCTTCTTGTGTGTGTGTGTGTTTTGTTGGTTTGTGTGAAGAGTTTAGAGAAATGGAGCAGTTTCAAAAACTGTGCAAGCATTTTTAAAAACTGTGAAGAATCATGGTTGACCATAGTGTGCCTGCACTTCTAATTTGATCATTAAGCTCATTAAGCAGAGGGATTTCTTTCTCAATATGAGTGTAAAGTTTGTGCCAGTTTTATCAACTGATCAATACTTTTCTGAAATCCAGGGCTGCTGCCCTGATATTGGATAGTCATGGACCAGTGGACACCTTAAGGTCTGAAAATGCTGACTTCAGCCAAGTCTGAGTCACCTTGCTACAGACTTTTCAGATGATGTAGAGGCAAAAGAATTATCACAAGTGGGCATGACCAGTATACACAGATGAAAGCTACACAGGTTAGGCTTCAGGTGAAAAAGCTACAGATTCAGCTGGATTCAGTGTAATACAACTCAATTCTTTCTGCCCTTCACTCTTCCATGACAGCATATAATTTCTCTTAAAGCCACCAGTATACATGATACAGGCCAAATTTACAGTTGAGAAATAAAGTTTGGTACAAGCGACTAGTTTAGTTTAGTTTAGTTTAGTTTATTAGTTTATAATAACGTGGACAGTCCCTTTTGATAAAAAGAGCAACTTTAGCCTCTACGGCTAATTTCCAGCTGTAGTCCCCGGCCAGACATACAAACGTGTGGCACACAGTTGAGGCAAGCACAAACAAACAAGCACAGATTGCAAAGGCATAAAAGCAGTTCATGCACTAAAACAGTACAAATCAACATTCAGAATAATCACACACAGGCCACATTGAAACACATACAGGACCTAACATTGAAGCAGGCAGCAGAGATCTAGTGGCAGCAGCATGACCATGTCACATCAAATACACATCACATCTGTCAGATTAATGTGTGCAGTTATAATTGTCGGACAGCCAGTTTTTAAGGTGTGTAATAAAGGTGGAATACGTATGTATGTCTTTGATAATAGTGGGCAATGAGTTCCAGTTTTGCATTGCTGTTACAGAAAATGATAATTGACCAAATGTGCTTTTCCTGAATGGGATCAGAAGGTCACCTCGTGTGGTGCTTCTG
The DNA here is from genome assembly GCF_951802725.1 of Rutilus rutilus. Classification (NCBI taxonomy): domain Eukaryota; kingdom Metazoa; phylum Chordata; class Actinopteri; order Cypriniformes; family Leuciscidae; genus Rutilus; species Rutilus rutilus. The sequence continues at coordinate 14,299,221 of NC_140232.1, read as the reverse complement.
GTGATCTGACTGCTATTATTACGTTGAATTATGATAATTAAAAGGAGCAGGAGCAGTATTATGCAAAATTTTGTAGACCAGACAGATGGTTTTGTATTTGATTACATCTTCCCAGCTTAGCGGTTTATGGTTATTAAGAATAATACAATGATGTGAACTGTTAGGCTTCTGGTCCAAAACTTTGAGAGTTTTTATTTTTATTTTTATAAAGAGTTGCTAATGGCTTTAGTGATAAACTGTTAGTTTGTCCCCAGCTTGTCAGACAATATGTTAGATGTGACACAATCATGGCATCCATAAATAATTTGGCAGCATTAAAAGTAAGTGCATTTCTAATATATCTCAAATTAGCTAAGCTAAACTTGACCCTATTGCACACTTTCTTACTGTAATATGTGCTTTAAAAGAAAGATTAGAATCAATAATAACGCCCAAATACTTAAATTGTGGCACAATACTAATGTTTTGACCTGAAATCGTTATATTTGACACAATGTTTCATTGTCTCTTTGTGAAAAACATTCCCACAGTTTTATCTACATTTAGTTGAAGGCACGAACGATTTAGCCAATTGGTGATCTGATCCATAGCTATGGTCAGTTTGGCAACAGCCAGATGTTTTGTCTTGGCATGCACATAAATTACAGTGTCGTCTGCATACATTAGTGTATTGATATCAGGGCAAACTGATGGCTTTCATGTATAAATAGATGCAATGCTTAAATGGAATCTCCAGCAGGATTGCGGTTCAAATCAATCAACATTCTCTACAGCATTCAACTGTTTTTCCAAACTTCTAAGCACAGAGTATGATAAATTCAGCCTTTTTGTTACTAGGCATAGTAGTGAGGTTATAGAAAAGTATGGGGAGAAGAGGTGGGAATAGGAAAACTCTGAGCCAGGTATAGCTAAAAGTTGCCTATAAGCGACCACAGCGCAATGTATGAAAGCACCTGTACTAACTACTAAACCACAGTTCTGTAAGAAACATGACAACAAATATAATGAAGAGAAGACAGAAAATGATGGGGATCAGAAAATGAGCCTCAACCTCTTCTTGCCCATGTTAGCACCATGTATCAAATCACATGCACCAACTATAGGCCACAACTATGTGGAGACATGACATAAATAAAGTGAAGAGATGATAAGAAATGAAGGGAAAAAGAAATGGGACCCGGAAGTGTTGCACACCAGATTTAACTTTTTCCCACATTAGCACCAAATCACATGCTCTAACTACTAGGCCTGAGTTCTATAGAGACATGACAACAACAAAAGCCAGTCTCCAGACCTGAACCCAATAGAAAATCTTTGGAGGGAGCTGAAAGTCCGTATTGCCCAGCGACAGCCCCGAAACCTGAAGGATCTGGAGAAGGTCTGTATGGAGGAGTGGGCCAAAATCCCTGCAGTGTGTGCAAACCTGGTCAAGAACTACAGGAAACGTATGATCTCTGTAATTGCATAAAACATTATAGACTTTTATAATTCAATGTTAGGCTGCATCGATCAGGTCAGCCGGAACCGGGAACACTTCCCATAAATCCTGATGTACTCGTTACATCATAAGAAGAAGGGCGTCTATGCTAATATTAGTCTCTCTGTTTATCCCGAGGTTTACCGCAGTCCGCCGGATCCAGGCCGTATCCAGATCTGATGAAGGACCTGCGCCTGGACGCGACGACAGCCCAGTCCTGAAATGTCAACTAGGCTCTTCCCTGTGAAGGCCTCCTTCCCCTCCCTTTACCTATCTACAGATAAAGCGTTGTCGGGGTAATTCCGGTTCACGTGGAAGTTGTGTTGTGTTAGCGGCCCCTAAGTTACAGTTTTTTACAATCGCTATGACAGTTTTTTCAATACATTTAACAAGTTTCCTAAACTCTTAACGCACCAACACACCTAAAACACACAATTGGCAAAACGGTTAATTTCATGCTCAAAATCACACATTGTAAACTAAACTCCAAAACTAATTTTCAAAATACAATAATACACTAACACATTACACTATGTCTAACAAAACACTGCAAACATGTTTCAAAATCAAATAATTATTCAAAACACTAACAAAATGTTCTCTTCCAACAGGAACATTTAGTCAATCATAACACAATGACAAAAAAAACACAATCATCAGCTGAAATTACAGAAACTGCATTATTTTATATGTGTCAGGTCTGTCCTTATACAACAGACAGTATATTGTATTGATCATAGATTGTGTTTTGCACTGCAGTTTTTTTTTTTTTTTGAAGTCTCTCTACATTTTTGTTTTGTTTGTAATGTAAATGCATGCATGCATTTTATTTTTAATTTTTTTTTGCAGCAGAAATTCAATACAACAAAATAAATGACCCTTCTTAGAGTAGCTTTATAGAATGTATGGTTTATGAAAAAAGAAGACAGAGAGACAGAATTGCTGCAGTAACGGCTACATTTGCAACAGGACATTTCTGCAAGATAACAAAAATATGCAATATAGCTGCCATTTACAGTATTACTGTATGTGAAAATACAAAATATACAAACAGAAAAAGCCATCTTCTAATCTGCGCGGTCTTCTGCATTTGTCCACGTTCTCATCCACATCACACCTGATATCTTCCCTGGCAAGGCATCTTGGGAAGAATCTTTTGGCTTGCCTTATCCTGGTAGTGTTCAGCTGTGATGTCTTGGTATACAGCATCTTTTGCATACAGGAGGGACATTTGGTCCTGTGGACGATGGTCAGAAACCTTTCATCTCCAGGCTGAGAAAACTCCTCAATGGGGTTGAAGAAAGGGAAGTAAGGGGCAAGGAAAAGGGACATCATCCTCTGATGGGCGTCAAACCAGGCTGTGACTGCACGGGAATGGTGGAATGCCACATTGTCCCATATTTGCATAACTTCAATCAGCTGTTTCTCACTAGCAATGGAATAATGTGAAAATACAAAATATACAAACAGAAAAAGCACCAAAAAAAAAAAAAAAAAAAAAAAAGAGTAATCTTCTAATTATTTGCATAATTCAATCAGCTGTTTCTCAGTAAGAATATAATAAAATACAGGGGATATATTTGTGTTTCAGTTCACAATATAAAAAGCTGTTTACCTTGACTTTATCCTGTAAGGTTAGGTTTAGAACATGGTGTTATCTGTTCTGACATACAGTGTTAAAGCATTGGTAAATTTGGCAGTAAAAATCCATTGTTTTGGTCTTGTTTGAGCTTGTGTGTAAAAGAAGTTCAAGCATTTTAAATGTGTGTTAATTGTATGCATTTTGTGTTAAAGCAACAAAAAATGTGTTAATAGTATAGCTTACACAGACGGATGTAGTGCTAACTGTGTTAAGAGTTTTGGAAAATTGTTAAATGTATTGAAAAATCTGTCATAGCAATCGTAAAAAACTGTAATAACTAATGATCGTTGCGACGGAAGTGAATCAATCAAACTAACTTTAGCTGGACAATAACTTTATTCTAGAGCTGCTATAAAGCCAAAACAATCTCTGTTACTTTAATTTCCTATTATCAATGTAAAGCTGCTTTGGAACAATCTAAATTGTTAAAAGCGCTATATAAATGAAGATGACTTGACTTGACCTACAAAAACATGCAAAACGTTTATGACAATCACTCACTCAACTGGAAAACTTCCTGAATCTCTCTCCTTCTGTCAAACAAAAATCTTGATAAATTAAAACCCACACATACTTGTACTCCATTGTGCATGAGTCACTTAACAGAGAATATCATTATCAATCGAGCAAGCAAACACACACACACACACACACCAGGTGCTTCTCAATAGAGTGATGTAGGGCAGTTAGGATCACACTGGTTCCCTCGACAAAAAACATATAGGATTTCCCTATAGGCTTTTGGATTATCACTAAAAACAAGCGCTGTGATCAACAAAAGTTTATGATACTTGCACGTGAAATGAACAAATTAACACATTCATTATCACAAATGAACACAACTTTTATGAATTTTGAAGCCTAAATGCAGTCGTCAGAAGTAAAAAGCCAAAGGTAGGCTATAAACGAACTGCACCACGGTCCCATGAATTCAACGTCACCATCACTTAGCTTCCGACAACTCTTTCAGTTTTTATCTAAACACATTTTCCCAGAACGTTTGAGGTAGAATAGTTAGCACAATTATAAGCATAACGGGCTTAATGTAACAGCTTCAAAAAATCACGAGTGGGGTAATATTGATGTATTTTATGTTGTAGAATAAAACGTGAAAGTGTCTTGAGCTTGTGTTCACCACAGACATCATTGCAGCAATTTAACCAAAAACCCATTAAAAAAACTCATTGACTTTGGGACGATGGAACCGGAAGTGCTAAAATGCTAACTCGTTTCCGCGTTTTAGCCTACAAAGTGATGTCATACTCTCTTGAGTAGGTACTTATTTTGTAATTAGTTCACGATGGCTAAAAAGTATGTTCTATACAGTATGAATGTGAATGTAATCTGGATGTAGCTACTACATTCGCCATGTTGTCATTATCATGTGACCTACCAGCGTTGCATCGTGAGACTGCCATTCACAAACCCTCTCCTGTGGCCTCATGGGATAGTAAAGTGTCCATCGTATGTACACTTCAGAATCTTGTAGGAAGAAGTTGGTCATCCGGGTATGTTTTGCCTACTCTTTTATGAGTACTGTGATTTCAGACTTCTTTTTTCTCATACTGTTTTTCGCCTACTATATAGTAGGGAAGTATGCGATTTCGGGTGCAGCCATAGACACATTCAAAAACAAATAAACATGAGAGTTATTGAATCGTTCACTCATTTGATTTATTCAACAACACATTCATTCAGAAACGAAAAAAGTGAATTTAATAATTTAGTCAACAAAACCAATTCAGTCGGGAAAGCTGCTGCTGTACAATTTGTACTTTGGCTTCATGTGGACTATTTTCGTTAGCGAAATAAAAATACACAAAGTAACTGCATGGGAATATTGTCTCTAAAATGCAAGTTTGATATTATCTTGTTGTTTATAGAACTTTTGTTATATAAAATAAATATCACATACGAAATGGAGCTGTTGGTCTAAATAGCAACATAGCAATGCTATTACAGTTCAAGTTAAGAACCTTGATGGTTAACATTTATCAGTCTTCCAGAAAGTGTATGCACACACACCCACCTAGCTACATTTAACTTAATTCACACACATATGGCACCAATTCACTGTTGCAAACAACCCAGCTGATGACAAAGATACCATTTACCTCTTTGTGTGAGACACGGGCCATGGCATCCAGTCACGAACACTCCAGACTGCGCCAGGATTCACCGATTTCTAGTTGAACAAATGGGTTTTTTTGCTGTAGAGAAGCCTTCAAGTTATAGAGGCTGGTGAGAGTGAAATGTCAAAAATGGCAAAGAAGTGATGAAGCATTTCGGTGAAGTCAGTGAGCACTTAAGCAGTGCATGGAGGTCGTAATTCTCCACAGTTTGAGGTTTGCGGTGAATGAGAAATTTGATCTACAGTGAAGCACTGATAATAACTTCTATAATTCTCTGTCACTAAAAACTGAAAAGGTCATTTGGATTGAATGTATTAAAATGACCTTTGGGGTCGATTTGACCCCATTCATTGTTAACGTCTCTAAATACATGAGTAAAAAAAATTGTTTTGCTTCATATTTAATGACTTTTCCTAATTTAATGGGGACAAATGGGTAAACATAAAATTAACATGATGAAATGTTTTCAATGTCCTGTACACATTTTGTACCATCGGTGTTCTTTGGGGTCAATTTGACCGTAGGCTCATTTTGCTGTATAAAACATATAAAAAATTGTGTTGTTCACACATTGGTGATTTGACACAAATCACACATTTGTTTTGGTTGTTTTGGATGATATTGATGTCATTTTAACTTTTAACTGATAGTTCACACGATGTAGTGAAGGGGGGAATCATTATTCTCACAAGAAATTAGATATTTCCAGTGCCAATTATATAATTCCAGGGAAGGGAAAACATAATTCTTGCAAGAACTTTGATATTTTGTGCCGGATGAGCAAATATATAAAAGCTTCCAGAGAAGCCTTATAAACCATTTCTCTCAGTGCTCTGTGAGCTCTCTCTTCATGCTCTCTCAATTGAAAATGACCTCTTAGCAAAGGTTTTCTGTCAATTAGATTTTGTCATAGTTCTTTGACAGTGACAGTGACAGTGACAGAGGAGAATGTGTCTGAGATAGACGATAATGTCGAGGAGAACCCAGATTATGAGGCATCCTCCTCAGATGAGCATGAGACTCCTAGTGTTGACCCTCATGTTGTCTAGCAGATAAATGACCTTCCAAAAATGGAACGTTATTATGGTCCCGCTTCCCACTTGAATGACAGGGTACAGCTGTGGCCAAATTTAAATTTTTTGCTGCTTCAGTTGTTATGATGTTGATTCACATTTTTCTAGATTATTGTGCAGAGTGATCAGAGGCATTTTACATATTTGCAAAAAGCTTTATCACAAAACCCCAAATTTCACTCTGTTTTTGTCGCTGGCACCAAATGAGCAGCTAACATAATTTTACTAATCATATCATCTGCACAGGATTGCTATAAAAGAAAGGAAGAAGTGCTTCCAATCATTGTGTTCTTGTGTTAGCAATGGTTACCTCCAAAGACAGATGTGCAGCCATCATCTTTGCATCAAAATGGCCTCACATGTAAGGAAATGGCTGCAAAGAATTTTGCACCTGAAAGAACCATTTACCAGATCATCAAGAGCTTCAAGAATAGAGGTTCGGCTGCAGTGAAGAAGGCTTTAGGACGTCCCAGAGTGTCCAGCACGTACCAGGAGCTTCTCCTCCTGAGGAATCAGCGAGGGAATAGTGTCACCACCAGTGCAGAACTGCTCAATATTGGCAGCAGGTGGTGTGATGCATCTGCACACACAGCGAGGCCAAGACTTTTGGACAACGACCTGGTGTCAAGAAGGGCAATACCATGGAAATAAACAAGGCTTCATTTTACAGTACAGTTTCACTTTACTTACTGAGTAAATTGTGTTTTCCTTGGTAACGTTGCAGGACATACGAGGTAAACAAATTTGACTATATGGAAAACGGAATGATCAAGTTATATGGTACAATTCCGGTAATACCATGGAAATAAACAAGGCTTCATTTTACAGTACAGTTTCACTTTACTTACTGAGTAAATTGTCATGTTTTCCTTGGTAACGTTGGAGGACATACGAGGTAAAAATTTGACTATATGGAAAAGGGAATGATCAAGTTATATGGTACAATTCCGGTAATACCATGGAAATAAACAAGGCTTCATTTTACAGTACAGTTTCACTTTACTTACTGAGTAAATTGTGTTTTCCTTGGTAACATTGCAGGACATACGAGGTAAAAAAAATTTACTATATGGAAAAGGGAATGATCAAGTTATATGGTACAATTCCGGTAATACCATGGAAATAAACAAGGCTTCATTTTACAGTACAGTTTCACTTTACTTACTGAGTAAATTGTGTTTTCCTTGGTAACGTTGCAGGACATACGAGGTAAACAAATTTGACTATATGGAAAACGGAATGATCAAGTTATATGGTACAATTCCGGTAATACCATGGAAATAAACAAGGCTTCATTTTACAGTACAGTTTCACTTTACTTACTGAGTAAATTGTCATGTTTTCCTTGGTAACGTTGGAGGACATACGAGGTAAAAATTTGACTATATGGAAAAGGGAATGATCAAGTTATATGGTACAATTCCGGTAATACCATGGAAATAAACAAGGCTTCATTTTACAGTACAGTTTCACTTTACTTACTGAGTAAATTGTGTTTTCCTTGGTAACATTGCAGGACATACGAGGTAAAAAAAATTGACTATATGGAAAAGGGAATGATCAAGTTATATGGTACAATTCCGGTAATACCATGGAAATAAACAAGGCTTCATTTTACAGTACAGTTTCACTTTACTTACTGAGTAAATTGTGTTTTCCTTGGTAACGTTGCAGGACATACGAGGTAAACAAATTTGACTATATGGAAAACGGAATGATCAAGTTATATGGTACAATTCCGGTAATACCATGGAAATAAACAAGGCTTCATTTTACAGTACAGTTTCACTTTACTTACTGAGTAAATTGTCATGTTTTCCTTGGTAACGTTGGAGGACATACGAGGTAAAAATTTGACTATATGGAAAAGGGAATGATCAAGTTATATGGTACAATTCCGGTAATACCATGGAAATAAACAAGGCTTCATTTTACAGTACAGTTTCACTTTACTTACTGAGTAAATTGTGTTTTCCTTGGTAACATTGCAGGACATACGAGGTAAAAAAAATTGACTATATGGAAAAGGGAATGATCAAGTTATATGGTACAATTCCGGTAATACCATGGAAATAAACAAGGCTTCATTTTACAGTACAGTTTCACTTTACTTACTGAGTAAATTGTGTTTTCCTTGGTAACGTTGCAGGACATACGAGGTAAACAAATTTGACTATATGGAAAACGGAATGATCAAGTTATATGGTACAATTCCGGTAATACCATGGAAATAAACAAGGCTTCATTTTACAGTACAGTTTCACTTTACTTACTGAGTAAATTGTCATGTTTTCCTTGGTAACGTTGGAGGACATACGAGGTAAAAATTTGACTATATGGAAAAGGGAATGATCAAGTTATATGGTACAATTCCGGTAATACCATGGAAATAAACAAGGCTTCATTTTACAGTACAGTTTCACTTTACTTACTGAGTAAATTGTCATGTTTTCCTTGGTAACATTGCAGGACATACGAGGTAAAAAAAATTGACTATATGGAAAAGGGAATGATCAAGTTATATGGTACAATTCCGGTAATACCATGGAAATAAACAAGGCTTCATTTTACAGTACAGTTTCACTTTACTTACTGAGTAAATTGTGTTTTCCTTGGTAACGTTGCAGGACATACGAGGTAAACAAATTTGACTATATGGAAAACGGAATGATCAAGTTATATGGTACAATTCCGGTAATACCATGGAAATAAACAAGGCTTCATTTTACAGTACAGTTTCACTTTACTTACTGAGTAAATTGTCATGTTTTCCTTGGTAACGTTGGAGGACATACGAGGTAAAAATTTGACTATATGGAAAAGGGAATGATCAAGTTATATGGTACAATTCCGGTAATACCATGGAAATAAACAAGGCTTCATTTTACAGTACAGTTTCACTTTACTTACTGAGTAAATTGTGTTTTCCTTGGTAACATTGCAGGACATACGAGGTAAAAAAAAATTGACTATATGGAAAAGGGAATGATCAAGTTATATGGTACAATTCCGGTAATACCATGGAAATAAACAAGGCTTCATTTTACAGTACAGTTGCACTTTACTTACTGAGTAAATTGTGTTTTCCTTGGTAACGTTGCAGGACATACGAGGTAAAAAAAATTGACTATATGGAAAAGGGAATGATCAAGTTATATGGTACAATTCCGGTAATACCATGGAAATAAACAAGGCTTCATTTTACAGTACAGTTGCACTTTACTTACTGAGTAAATTGTCATGTTTTCCTTGGTAACGTTGCAGGACATACGAGGTAAACAAATTTGACTATATGGAAAACGGAATGATCAAGTTATATGGTACAATTCCGGTAATACCATGGAAATAAACAAGGCTTCATTTTACAGTACAGTTTCACTTTACTTACTGAGTAAATTGTGTTTTCCTTGGTAACATTGCAGGACATACGAGGTAAACAAATTTGACTATATGGAAAACGGAATGATCAAGTTATATGGTACAATTCCGGTAATACCATGGAAATAAACAAGGCTTCATTTTACAGTACAGTTTCACTTTACTTACTGAGTAAATTGTGTTTTCCTTGGTAACGTTGCAGGACATACGAGGTAAAAAAAATTGACTATATGGAAAAGGGAATGATCAAGTTATATGGTACAATTCCGGTAATACCATGGAAATAAACAAGGCTTCATTTTACAGTACAGTTGCACTTTACTTACTGAGTAAATTGTCATGTTTTCCTTGGTAACGTTGCAGGACATACGAGGTAAACAAATTTGACTATATGGAAAACGGAATGATCAAGTTATATGGTACAATTCCGGTAATACCATGGAAATAAACAAGGCTTCATTTTACAGTACAGTTTCACTTTACTTACTGAGTAAATTGTCATGTTTTCCTTGGTAACATTGCAGGACATACGAGGTAAAAAATTTTTGACTATATGGAAAAGGGAATGATCAAGTTATATGGTACAATTCCGGTAATACCATGGAAATAAACAAGGCTTCATTTTACAGTACAGTTTCACTTTACTTACTGAGTAAATTGTCATGTTTTCCTTGGTAACGTTGCAGGACATACGAGGTAAACAAATTTGACTATGGAAAACGGAATGATCAAGTTATCTGGTACAATTCCGGTAATACCATGGAAATAAACAAGGCTTCATTTTACAGTACAGTTTCACTTTACTTACTGAGTAAATTGTCATGTTTTCCTTGGTAACGTTGGAGGACATACAAGGTAAAAATTTGACTATATGGAAAAGGGAATGATCAAGTTATATGGTACAATTCCGGTAATACCATGGAAATAAACAAGGCTTCATTTTACAGTACAGTTGCACTTTACTTACTGAGTAAATTGTCATGTTTTCCTTGGTAACGTTGGAGGACATACGAGGTAAAAATTTGACTATATGGAAAAGGGAATGATCAAGTTATATGGTACAATTCCGGTAATACCATGGAAATAAACAAGGCTTCATTTTACAGTACAGTTGCACTTTACTTACTGAGTAAATTGTCATGTTTTGCTTGGTAACGTTGGAGGACATACGAGGTAAAAATTTGACTATATGGAAAAGGGAATGATCAAGTTATATGGTACAATTCCGGTAATACCATGGAAATAAACAAGGCTTCATTTTACAGTACAGTTGCACTTTACTTACTGAGTAAATTGTAAAAACATCTGCAAGAACATAGCCAGTATTTAAGATGTGCCATGACATTAGGGAAAACTGTTCCTGCGGGGTAGTTACCAGGTAAGTGTAAGGTAAATTATTTGATAAACCCTCTATAAATGGGTGTAGCAATGAACAACAACTATGTAAGACAATGGATATGTAATTTATTGGAAACTACCGTCTTAATTTCAAGATAGTAATAAATAAACATGGACTGTTACCAACATAACCCTAGGATAACTACAAACCTAACTTGAATTGATGGGTAATACTGGAGGTGTTTCTAAAAATTGGCTGCCTACATTCTGAGGAAGTACACAATTAAATCTGAGTTATTACCAGCCTAAACAGGTAACAAGTACACAGTACTTTGTTGAGTTGATATTTAACAGTGGTGTTTTTTTCCCTGGTAGTTTCTCTGTAATTGCATACTAATCACCTTAAGTAATTACACACTAAAATACTATAATTTACCATATGCTTACCAGGTAAAAACTTAGTAATTAGTTTGTAGTTTCTCTGCATTTACATACTTGTTACCTGTGGTAATTACCAATAACCAACTATAACTTACCCGCTAAATAACTAGTAATTAGTTTGTAGTTTCTCTGCATTTACATACTTGTTACCTGTGGTAATTACCAATAACCAACTATAACTTACCATATATTTACCAGGTAAATACCTAGTAATTAGGGGACTGTAAAAGGAAGGGTTACCGTCATGGCTAGGGAAAAGAGGCCAACTTGGCATATCAATTTTGCAAATGGAGCAAACGGTTTTAAGTTTTAGTGCCATGTCATGTTGATCAATAAGCCATTACATGTAGAAATGTAATGGCTAATCAGCAGATGTAGGTCGTAGCAGCAAACACACTGTGAGATGATGATGCTAAATTTCTAGGCGCAGGCTATCTTTGGTTGCAAGACTGTGGCAACGGCTGTCTTTGAACTCTCTCACTGTATGACGTATATAGGACCACCGTTTGGGAGCCACGACCTCAGAAATTGCCACGATTGGTCAACTTTCGTCTGGGACAGCCCATAATTGTACATGTGTAATGAGCACCAGAGACTGGGCCTTTCAGGTTTCAAAAAGGGCACAAAATATAAAAAAAAAATATAAAAATAATATGATGAAGTATATATGATATCATGATAATCTGTACTTCAGCAGGCTGTTAACCAGTGAGAAAAACTTGAAAACCGAATCATTCTTGCTAACTTGATTTATTGAAAAGATATGCTTCAAAAGAATGATTTGTTCACAAACCAGAATGTATACTTCTCTCGTGACTCCACCAACCATAGGTATAATTGATGTCAAGATTTTTGATAAATAATAATAATCACTTAAATGTTCATCACAACAATATTTATTATAATAAAAATGGTACCCAGAATACTGTTTAAATTTAATTTTTTTTAATTTTTAATTATTCTAAAAAAGTGGTTAATTGTGTTCTGATGTTGTGGACTTAGACCCAATAACACAAAATTCATAAATTAAGTTAATACAGATGCAAATTTAGGGGTTGTAAGTATTACAACTAATAGTGAAAAATAAATATACTAAAATGTATTCGAAATAAATGTATTGTAAGTATTATACTACAAGTACATTTACATATGTACTTATACCCTGCAATTGTACTTTTAGTAAACTAAATTGGTATACTTAAAGTCTGCTAAATTGGAACAACTAATTTTGTACTTAATGTACTTTAGTTATCCAGAAATAGAGCTGAGGTCCAACTAAAGATTAAGTATATTTGATTGTGCTAAAGTGGAACTATTGCAAATATATTTTATAGGTAAGCTGATCATACTATCCTTACTCATAGTGATATTTAAACACATATTAGGATTAATATTAAGAAATGTGCACTGTGCAATAAAGTACTCCAAATAAAGTTTAATTATAATATTTATATCAGTAAGTCTCAAGCGATATTTCAGTAAATATGTTAATGTATTTGTAGTATATTTAGTATGAAATAAATATATTTGTTTTCACTAGGGAATTAAATAGAAATTTGGTTTTATTTTACATTTCCTAGATTTTCTTTGTGTGTCAATCATACAAATAAACATCCAAACAGACCAGTGACCATGAACTAAAATATACATAATTATAATTATCATATTTTATTCTTTCTGAAATGATCAGCTGCAAATAAGTGTCCCGGATCAGCAGAATTACAATAAAAGGCCAGAAAGTATAAATGGCCAATTATTCATACTTTAAAAGCACAGTATTTGAACCTTTCTGACCAGCAGTAATGAGTCTATATTTGAAAACTGAAATGTAGAAATGTAGAACGAGCAGTTCTATAAAAGGATAGCTCACCCCAAAATAAATATTCTGTCATCATTTATTCACCCTTTGAATCATTATGATTATTTTACTTCACAAATGGTGACAGTATGTCTAAAAGCACCAAATTATAATGGACAGCTACAGCAAGCAATAAATAAATAAATAAATAAATAAATAAATAAATAAATAAATAAATAAATAAATAAATAAATAAATCAATCAATCAATCAATCAATCAATCAATCAATCACACAGCTCGCTTGGTTACGTCCCCAAGCGAGCTGTGTGATTTATTTATTTATTTATTTATTTAAGTGTCTGTAAAAGATGGAAAAAAATTATGGCTCACTCCGCAACAGCACTTTCGTGCAAGGTGAAATTTATTACATTTATATATATTTATTTATTATAAATTTATTTACAGTGCCAAAATCAGACAGTCCTTCGGTGAAGTATACATAGAGGTGCAAAACAAAAAACAAAGTACCAGGTGAGTATCCGCAAAATGTAAATGTGCAATATGTGTAATTTGCTCGAGGCACCACAGTTGCTCTCTCGATTTGACTTGGTTAACAAGCCCTGTTATGGAGTCTGGCTGCTGCTTTTAAAGGCCAGACTCTGCCCCTCTTTTGGGCACCACCATTAAAAGGTATATATTTTTTGTACATAAACTTAAGTACTCCTTATACTTAGAAAAATAAATAAAAATAATATATATATACAGTATATACCATTTGTATATATACAGTCGTGCTCAGAATTAATCATAACCCTGGTAAATATGATCAAAAATGGCTGTAAAAAATAAATCTGCATCGTTTATCCTTTTGATCTTTCATTAAAAGAAATGGCAAAAATCTAACCTTTCATTGAAGTAAAAGAATTGAAAGTGGGGAGGAAATCACATTATGAAATAAATGCTTTTCTCCAAAACACGTTGGCCACAATTATTGGTACACCTAGAATTTTTTATGAGTAAAATATCTCTGAAGTATATTCCCATTAATATTTACCTTTATTTAGCACACCAGGGGGACTAGGAACATGAAATTATCCAGCTATGACTTCTTGTTTCACAGGAGTTTAAATATGACGAATACACAAAGGCCAAATTCCCTTAATCATCCATCACAATGAGTAAAACCAAAGAATATAGTTCTGATGTGCAGCAAAAAATTGTTGAGCATCACAAAATAGAAAGTGGCTGTAAAAAAATAGCTAAAGAATTGAAAATCCCCATTTTGACCATCAGGGCAATAATTAAGAAGTTATAATCAACTAAAGATGTTACAAATCTGCCAGGAAGAGGACGTGTGTCTATATTGTCTTAATGGACGGTGAGGATCAAAGTTTGAGTGGCCAAAGACTCTTCAATTATCACAGATGGAGAATTGCAGAGATTAGTTGAGTCTTGGGGTCAGAAAGCCTAGATCAAACAACCCCTACATCCCCACATGTTGTTTGGGAGATTTTCAAGAAAAATGCTCCTCGCTCATCCAAAAACAAACTCCAGCATATTCAGTTGTCAGACACGACTGAAACTTCAAATGGCACAGGGTTCTGTGGTCAGATGAAACTAAAAAAAGAGCTTTTTGGCAGCAAACACGCTAGATGGGATTGGTGCACACAAGGATAAAAAGTACCCCATGTGTACAATTTAAAGGACAATTCCGGTGAAAAATGAACCTGGGGTAATTAACACATGGTTACCGAGTCGGTCGTTCTCTGGGATGCGTTTTCATGATAATCGAATGTAAAAACAGATAAGCTTATAACGCTAGTATATGGGGCATAGATTAAGTAAAAGTAAATTGCTAGTTAATACCACTAGCAAGGCTCAAAATAGCCTCACACTAACACGGTAGCATAATGAGGGTCCCTACATGCAAACCGAAGCATTAAGAAAATTGTAAGTGTATAGAGAGTTTAATAAGAAGATACTTTATGAAGACAGTACATTACGCGTATATAGGCAGGAGCCATCTTGGAAAACAGTCTCGACTAGCCATGCTGTACAGGTCCATATAATTCCATATAAGTCCATATAATTTAAAGTATTTGCCTGTATAGTAATTGACTTTCAAAAATAAGTCCACGCTGAATAATAATAATACTTAAAATTGTTACAACTGGCCACAGTCTACACTATTCTAGTGCCTCCTGGTGTTTTTGCAGATGGCCAGCCCCCCATAGGCTACTGCTCCCGTCTTTACCCCAGCTATAAATAGTTATATGGATTATGAACAAAGACTGACAACATATTTTCCCTTAAGGCTTTACTTTTCACTCCCCAAACATGCGTAATAAGATTAAAGTTTGCCTGACTGGCAGTTTGGTGTATGTGGACTAATTAATGTGCTTTATAAGTTGTCAGATGTCCAGGCGGAGGTTTTTGACAGTCTGAGCAAATACCGAAGCATTTCCTGGATGCAGATAAATGAGCTGTGAGTCAGCTGACTACAGAACACACAAGTGCTCTCCCTAATGGTTAGCTTCCATTATTCCTAATTGTGGATGTGCTGCCTGGAATATAAACGGGACTAGACGGTCGAGATGAATAGATAGCAGTTGGATAGATAGCAGTTGGACGGAGCTATAACATGACTTTCCAAAAGGGGTTGTGGAAAATAAACAGTCCAAACCAGAGACATCTTGCGCCAATTTTTTGAGAGCGCACCAGTGGCAGTCAATAGCCAAGTGAATTCAGGTTAATTGGGACACTTTTCTTAGTCATCTCAGTAGCAAAATGTGTCCCAATTAACCTGAATTCACATAATACTACTGTTGATAAACATTTTAGTCTCTTATGCTCACAAAGGCTGCATTTGATCAACAGTGGTATTGTGAAATATTATTACAGATAAAATAAATTCCTGTGATGCAAAGCTGAATTTTCAGCATCATTACTTCAGTGTCACATGATCCTTCAGAAATCATTCTAATATGCTGATTTGATGCTCAAGAAACATTTATTATTATCAATGTTAAAAGCAGCTTGATATTCGTTTCATGAATGTATGTTTTGTAACATAAAAACATATGTCTTTACTGTACCTTTTGATCAATTTAATGCATCAATTTAATGAAAGTAGAACATTCTTTCAGAAAAGTAACTGACCCCAAACATTTGAACGGTAGTGTAAAATGCTTATATATTTGCAGCTTGTACAATTTTTGTACAATAATTTGTAATAATATATATATATATATATTGCAGTTTAAACATCTATTTTGCTCAAAAACCAGAGGGGCCACGTGTCTCCTATTGGTCCAAGCAATGTGAGTGTGGTTGTCACGGTTCATGAATTCACTGCTTTCTTCAGGTCTCGTGTATTTGTTGTTTTGTGTGTGTGGGTGTGTGTGAGTGGGCGTGGCTGCTCATTTCTGCTGATCAGCGCGCCAGCTGATCTTATTCCCCTCACCAGCTGCTGCCAATTCATTTGCCTATATAGACTCATCGCACTCTCCTTTCCTTTGTCAGATCGTTGTTTTGGTGTGTTCAGTGTGTCGTCGTGTACCATTCCAGTCCTGTCCTGATCCTGTTCCTGATCCTGTTCCTGTTCTGTGTTTTCGTGGAGTTCGTCGTGTTGGATGTTCACTTCACTTCACTGGATTCACCGTCACCTGTCTTCACCTTCACGCTGACCATCTAGTCCCTGCGCCACCAGCCCACCCGTGAATTGTGCCTTGAGTCTTTTGTGACCCTCAATAAAAGAGTACTTGCATATTTGCTTCCGCTTCGTGAATTATGACAGAACGATCTGACCAAGCGATGGAAGCAGCAAGTGGATCCTCTTCTCCTCTGGATGATTTCATCAGATCCACCGTTGCTCGGATAGAGGCTCAGGAGAGGAGTTCTAGTGAGTCGGGTCGGGCTATTCAAGCACTCGTGGCGCAGGTGTCCGAGCTCACCCAGCAGTTACAACATCTACGAGCTCCCACTGCGCCACCCACACCGGCCGCTCCCCCAGTACCACCACAGAGCGTCTCCCAGTCAGAACCCCGTTTACCGGTTCCTGAACCATATAATGGTGAGCCTAATTTCTGCAGAGCATTTCTTACACGCTGTTCAATGCATTTTTCTCTGCAGCCCAGAACATTTGCCACCGAAGGAAGCAAAGTGGCGTTCGTACTCACCCTACTGACTGGGAGGGCAGCTCTATGGGGGACGGCGGTGTGGGAGAACCAAGATCCATGCTGTGCCTCGTTCCAGACACTCGCCGCCGAAATGAAGATGGTGTTCGACCGCGCGGTCGCGGGAAGAGAAGCTGCACGAACCCTAGCGGACCTGAAGCAGGGTGGTAAATCTGTATCTGATTATGCCATTGAATTTCGGACTTTGGCGGCTGAGTGTCAGTGGAACGAGGCGGCGCAGTGGGACATGTTCCTGCATGGGCTGGCTGACCGCGTCCTGAAGGAAATCTACGCCTTGGATTTACCCACTACACTCAATGGACTTATTGATCTGGCGCTTCGCGTAGATTCTCGACTTTCCCGGGTGGAACGTATGAAGATACCAGCTCGGGCTTCTGCAGCAGTTGAAACCACGCGAGCCAGCGGCGGGGACGCGGTCAGCCCCGTTTACGATCACGAGCCCATGCAGGTCGGGCGAGCTCGGCTTTCCCGGGAGGAGAAGGAAAGGCGGAGATCCCAGGGCCTTTGCCTTTCCTGTGGAACTGCTGGACATTTCGCTTACAACTGCCCGGTAAAAGGGCCAGCCCGGCAGTAAATCTGAGGCTACTGTCGGGTGGGATCTCCGCTGAGAAGACCTCATCAACATCTACGCTCCTCCCGGTAAGACTTAGATGGTCAGCCAACACTCACGACTGTCAAGCACTTTTGGACTCCGGGGCAGAAGGTAACTTTATGGACTACACATTCGCTCACAAGATTCAGATTCCCCTGTTACCCCTCACCCGCACCATTGCAGTCCACGCTCTCAACGGTCAAGCTCTTCCTACCATTTCTTTCACCACTGGACCCATTACACTTACAGTTTCCGGAAACCACACAGAGACTACTTCATTTTACATTCTGGACTCCCCCCTTGCACCTATTGTTCTCGGTCACCCCTGGCTCATCAAACATAACCCTAAGATTGACTGGCAGCAGAGATCAGTGTTGGAGTGGAGCAGTTTATGTCATGAGTCCTGTCTTGTGTCTGCTTGTTCGTCTGTTGTTGTGTCTGCGTTGCAGGAGGAGGCAGTGGATTTGTCTAACGTGCCCACGGAGTATCAGGACCTGAAGGAAGTGTTCAGTAAGTCTCGGGCTGCTTCTCTCCCTCCGCATCGTCCCTATGACTGTGCTATAGATCTACTGCCAGGTACGTCTCCGCCTAAGGGCAAGCTTTACTCTCTGTCTGTTCCCGAGAGGGAGGCCATGGAGAAATATATTTCTGATTCTCTGGCATCCAAATTCATCCGACCTTCCTCTTCTCCAGCGGGGGCGGGGTTCTTTTTCGTGGGGAAGAAGGACGGTTCTCTGCGACCTTGCATTGACTACCGAGGGTTGAATAACATCACGGTAAAGAATACTTATCCTTTACCGTTGATGTCTTCAGCCTTCGAGAGGTTGCAGGGAGCGTTGATCTTCACAAAACTGGACTTACGTAATGCTTATCATTTGGTCCGCATCAGGAAGGGGGATGAATGGAAGACCGCTTTTAACACCCCCAGGGGGCACTTTGAATATTTGGTTATGCCTTTTGGGCTCTCCAATAGCCCAGCGGTCTTCCAGGCACTCGTCAATGATGTGCTGAGAGACATGGTCGATCAGTTCATTTATGTCTACCTGGATGACATATTGATTTTTTCTTCGTCTCTCCAGGAACACGTTCAGCACATCAGACGAGTGCTTCAGAGGTTGCTAGAGAATGGGCTTTTTGTCAAGGCGGAGAAATGCGCTTTTCATGCACAGTCTGTTCCTTTCTTAGGGTACATTGTGTCGTCTGAGGGTATGCGTATGGATCCTGAGAAGGTTAAGGCTGTGGTGGATTGGCCAAGTCCAGATTCCCGTAAGGCCCTACAGAGGTTTCTGGGGTTCGCCAATTTCTACCGGCGGTTCATTCGCAACTTCAGCCAACTAGCCTCACCTCTGACCGCCTTGACCTCCCCCAGAACTACGTTCAGGTGGTCAGACGCAGCTGAGGCTGCGTTTGCCAAACTGAAAGGCCGCTCTGTTTCAGCCCCCATCTTAGTTACCCCTGATCCATCACGTCAGTTCGTGGTGGAGGTCGATGCGTCAGAGGTGGGGGTAGGTGCAGTGTTATCCCAACGTTCTTCTTCAGACGACAGAATGCATCCTTGCACGTTTTTGTCTCATCGTTTGTCCCCTGCCGAACGTAATTATGATATTGGTAACAGAGAGTTGTTGGCAGTCAAGTTAGCATTGGAAGAGTGGCGTCACTGGTTAGAAGGGTCGGGGGTACCTTTTATTGTTTGGACCGATCATAAGAATCTGGAATACATTAGAACCGCTAAAAGATTGAACTCTAGGCAGGCTCGGTGGGCACTTTTTTTCGGACGTTTTGACTTTACTCTCTCGTACCGCCCGGGCTCCAAGAACATCAAGCCCGATTCTTTGTCACGTATTTTTGACCATTCCGATCGCCCGTCTACTCCCGAGTGCATTTTTCCGGAGACCCTAATTATCTCCACACTCTCATGGGAGGTCGAATCGAAGGTCAGGACGGCCTTACAAGGGGTAACGCCTCCGCCCGGTTGTCCACCGAACCGTTTATTTGTGCCAGAGGAATTACGGTCCAACGTTATTCAGTGGGGGCATTGTTCCAATGTGGCTTGTCATCCAGGAGTCAGTCGCACTACATCTTTAGTTAAGCAACGATTTTGGTGGCCACGTATGGCTCGTGACGTTCACAGTTTTGTTTTGGCTTGCTCAGTTTGCGCCACTGGTAAGACTTCCAATCGACCCCCAGATGGGCTCCTTCAACCGCTGCCGATCCCTTCGAGACCCTGGTCCCATATCGCACTAGATTTTGTCACCGCCCTCCCATCCTCTCAGGGTAACACGGTAGTTTTGACCGTGGTGGACCGGTTCTCGAAGGCGGTCCATTTCATTCCCTTGCCCAAATTACCCTCAGCCAAGGAGACAGCGTTGACAGTCGTTAACCACGTCTTTCGGTTACATGGCCTCCCGACGGACGTGGTTTCCGACAGAGGACCCCAATTTGTGTCCAAATTTTGGCAAGAGTTTTGTAGATTACTGGGTGCGACGGTTAGTCTGTCCTCAGGGTTTCATCCCCAGAGCAATGGCCAAACTGAGAGAGCCAACCAGGATTTGGAGAGAATGTTGCGATGTCTGGTCTCCAAGAATCCTTCCTCATGGAGCCAACAACTGTCAATGGTGGAGTACGCCCACAATTCGTTACCAGTATCATCTACGGGCCTATCTCCGTTTGAGTGTAGTCTAGGTTACCAGCCACCAATTTTTCCTAGTCTGGAATCTGAAGTCGCGGTTCCCTCCGCTCACGCCTTTGTCCAGAGGTGCCGTCGCACTTGGACTAGAGCCCACGAGACTCTACTCCAAGCGGGAGCGCGCACCAAGGCTAAAGCCGATCGCCACCGGTCTAGGCCTCCCGTATACGTTGTTGGTCAAAAAGTGTGGCTTTCTACCAAGAACATTCCTCTCCGTTCCGTCTCTAATAAACTAGCTCCCAAATTTATTGGCCCGTTCACTGTCACCAAGATCATTAGCCCGGTGGCAGTCCGCCTCAAACTCCCTCCAGTGTACAGGAGGATTCATTCCGCCTTCCATGTTTCCAAAATAAAGCCCGTGTTTCGTTCTCATTTTAACCCGCCTGTCCCGGTTCCCCCCCCCGCCGCGTCTCGTAGAAGGGGAACCCACGTATTCGGTTAATCGTATTCTGGACTCAAGGCGGAGGGGACGTGGATTCCAGTACTTGGTGGACTGGGAGGGTTACGGTCCAGAGGAGAGAAGTTGGGTTCCTGCTAGAGACATCCTGGATCACTCCCTTATCGATGATTACAATCGACAGGTAAGGGAGTCTGGGGACGCCAGGAGGCGTTCCTAGGAGAGGGGGTACTGTCACGGTTCATGAATTCACTGCTTTCTTCAGGTCTCGTGTATTTGTTGTTTTGTGTGTGTGGGTGTGTGTGAGTGGGCGTGGCTGCTCATTTCTGCTGATCAGCGCGCCAGCTGATCTTATTCCCCTCACCAGCTGCTGCCAATTCATTTGCCTATATAGACTCATCGCACTCTCCTTTCCTTTGTCAGATCGTTGTTTTGGTGTGTTCAGTGTGTCGTCGTGTACCATTCCAGTCCTGTCCTGATCCTGTTCCTGATCCTGTTCCTGTTCGGTGTTTTCGTGGAGTTCGTCGTGTTGGATGTTCACTTCACTTCACTGGATTCACCGTCACCTGTCTTCACCTTCACGCTGACCATCTAGTCCCTGCGCCACCAGCCCACCCGTGAATTGTGTGAGTCTTTTGTGACCCTCAATAAAAGAGTACTTGCATATTTGCTTCCGCTTCGTGAATTATGACAGTGGTTCATTGGAGAACCTGTAGGCTATGCTGCATTTTTAAGCCTTACGTTTTGAGGAGAAAGTAAACATTTCACATCAAAGGTTAAAATTCTAGTGACAGGAAAAAAGTGCCCAGCATGCTTAAAGCACCCACCCTTTAATGTGCCCTGTTCTCAGAGGACATAGACTGAGCCCTACAGAACAAGCACCGTGTTTGGACCCCATTATTCATGTTGAATGAGGAGTCGTTGACAATGTGTTATTACATTTGATTTGTTTGACTTTGCTACTATTCTGACTTTAAACAATCAGGCGATTACTGAAAATATCACAGATAACTGAATGATTGGCTCAGTGCTAACCTTCAAATGCAATTATATGTGACTTTACTGCTAACAGTGTCATCCTCCAAAACAGTGGTCTTTTACGTGATAAACTAAGGTCTGATATCAACTTTTATACATTGTGTGTTTTTTTATCATTCAGTTGGGCTGCTGAAATTCATTTGATTTTATAGTGGTGACATCATGAATGAGTCACTTTGTTGCTATGCTACAAGCTCTCATGGCAACTGAAGAGCAAAGGAAAAAAAAATCTGGAATGACGGGAAATTAACATGTAAGTGAATTCCATTGAGACTGAGACAGTCCGGGATGCTGGGAAAGACGAAAAGGCACTGTTGTTAATATTTATGTGATAGAGAGAATGACTGCAAATCACATTTATGCATTTGGCAGACATTTTCCACTGTGACAGGAATTATTTTTTTCAGGACGCGTGTTAGTTGGGAATTAAACCCATGATGTTGACATTCCTACAGTGATGCTCTTCAATTTGGGCTACAGGAATCACAATATATGGGTGTTTCTTCAACTAAGGACAGTTCTGGCCTTGTGACCTTTATGAAAATTAACTTTCTGAAAACACACATTTCACACTTTCATAGTTTATTTAATTTTGAGCCATTAACAATGTCAAACAATGTATAAACAAACATCACTGAAGAATTCTGAAAGTCGTGAACATTTCCACTACATCTAAAATTATGCTTTTTTATTTTATTAACTATTTATTATTGAAAATTACATTATTATTATTTTTGTTTGTTTGTTTATATAATGGCTGTCTCCGTTGTCTTGCTAAGGCTAATTTTATGGCTAGTATTTTATGTGTCCTAAATATACACACAAATAATATTTCACATTTTTTGGCAAAATTACAGCCTGATTGGAAATGATGCACAATAAAACAATATTGTGTGCAAAAATAACAGTGAAAAAAGGACAGTTATGTTTTGAAAGATATAATTAACTAGGGTAAAACAATAAAATGTATATCTTTAAAGACATTTCCAAATTAGCAAAAATAAATGATGAAGGCATGGCAGAAAGTTCCCAAGACAGTTTTTATTTGACTTTCGTATAACAAAAAATAAATGTTGAAATAAAAATAAAACCATAAATATCTCCATTGGGACATGTATGCACACACACTGATTATAATTTTGCATCCTAATTATATGCTTTTACGCTTTTACGATATCTCCAATCTGCCCAGACGCATGAATCCCGTCATGTAGGCCTTTGATTGATAGTTATTTACGAACACAGACGCAAGCACGCAGACAATAATATGACTATATGTATCTCTAATTCTATTAAAGTATTGTGCTGCTGGCTGACTTTTGGGTGTCAGGAGGGGTGTTCTTGTTTTGGCAGTTACAAAGTGCACATACTAACAAATTCATGCGCAAGCCCAAAAAACCTTAAGTGATGGTCTAACTCTGAGGCACAATGGCATACAGAGATCTTCATTGTTTTGCTGCATTATCAGCAGGTCACACTTCTGTCATTACGCCTGTCAGAAGGACAACAACCTGGAGACGGCGACTGATTTCCACCACACCCTTTCTGTGCAATCATGAAGAAGTTTGTGCTTATGTTTCCTGCATGTGTGGGTGGGTGCAGGAGTGCATATGCAGTGGGGTCCGAAAATGTGAGACGACATAAAAAATCTGTGATTGGCCATTATTATGCTGTCTGAGAGAGCTCAATGCGCTGTAACTAAAGAAAACACATGGCGATAAAAAAAAAAAAAAAACGTCATCAGTTTGACAACACATGCTGCAAATACTCACAACGAAACCAAATACGGACACACGCTGCAAATACTCACAACACACATATGATCAGGATGCTAAAATAAACAAAAAACTCACCTTTCAGGTCATCGACAACAGCACTGACGTGTAGACATGTCTATATCCCAGCTAGGTTCGTCACTTGTCGGAGTCCCCTTGAATTTTTTTTGTTGTGGTCTGTGCTATTTGCAGAGCGTTTCTGTATTTGGTTGCGTTGGGACTATTTGCAGTGCGTTTCTGTATTTGGTAGCGTTGTGAGTATTTGCTGCGCATTTCTGTATTTGGTTGCATTGCGAGTATTTGCTGCGCATTTCTGTATTTGGTTCCGTTGTGAGTATTTGGTGCATGTTTCTGTATTTGGTTGAGTTGTGAGTATTTGCAGCGCATTTCTGTATTTGGTTGCGTTGTGAGTATTTGACACGCATTTCTGTATTTGGTTGCATCTTGAGTATTTGCTGCGCGTTTCTGTATGGTTGTGTTGTGAGATTTTGCAGCGCATTTCTGTATTTGGTTGCGTTGTGAGTATTTGCTGCGTGTTTCTGCATGGTTGCGTTGTGAGTATTTGCAATGCATGTCTGTATTTTGTTGCCTTGTGAGTATTTGCAGCGCATTTCTGCATTTGGTTGCGTTGTGAGTATTTGCTGTATGTTTCTGTATTTTGTTGCATTGTGAGTATTTGTAGCGCATTTCTGTATTTGGTTGTGTTGTTAGTATTTGCAGCGCGTTTCTGTGTTTGGTTGTGTTGTGAGTATTTGCGGCATATGTCTGTATTTGTTTGTGTTGTGAGTATTTGCAGCGTGTTTCTGTATTTGGTTGCGATGTGAGTATTTGCAGTGCACTTCTGTATTTGGTTGCGTTGTGAGTATTTGTTGTGCTTTTCTGTATTTGGTTGTTGTGGTGAGCACGACGAGGTCGAGGGCCGTGGGAGGACGGCGCGAGGCCGGTGGCGTGATTGATAATGAGCGACACGTGCGCGACGCACCAGTCTCGCATCTCTCACGGAGGAGCGGAAGCATAAAGGAGGAGCGACGACAGTGAAGAGCGAGAGAGGAACAGGCCTGTGTTTTAGTTAATGTTTTATTTCTGTTTTGTGTGGCCAGCAGTCGTCCGTGAGGGGCTGCTGGCTTTTACTTTCATTTTGTATTTGGTTTATTTTTATCATTAAAATGTTGAATGTTCGCCGGTTCCCGCCTCCTTCTTCCCGTAACAACATACCTCCTTACAGTTGTGTTGTGAGTATTTGTTGCACATTTCTGTATTTGGTTGTGTTGTGAGTATTTGCAGCGTGTTTCTGTATTTGGTTGCATTGTGAGTATTTGTTGCACGTTTCTGTATTTGGTTGCGTTGTGAGTATTTGCTGCATGTTTCTGTATTTGGTTGAGTTGTGAGTATTTGCTGCACGTTTCTGTATTTGGTTGAGTTGTGAGTATTTGCAGCACGTTTCTGTATTTGGTTGCATTGTGAGTATTTGCAGCGCGTTTCTGTATTTGGTTGCGTTGTGAGTATTTGCTGCACGTTTCTGTATTTGGTTGAGTTGTGAGTATTTGCAGCACGTTTCTGTATTTGGTTGCGTTGTGAGTATTTGCTGCACGTTTCTGTATTTGGTTGAGTTGTGAGTATTTGCAGCACATTTCTGTATTTGGTTGCGTTGTGAGTATTTGCTGCGCATTTCCATATTTGGTTGTGTTGTGAGTATTTGCAGCATATGTTGTCAAACTGATGAAGATGTTTTCTTAATTTGCTGGTGTTTTTCTATTTACATGTGTTTTCTTCAGTTTCAGCGCGTTGAGCTCTCTCGGTCACTGTACATAATGTTTGTTAATGTTTTCAAATTCCTTTAGTGTGTATTGTGTGTGCATGTACTGTATAAGATCTGCAAAGCTCATAGTCGCCTAAAAAAGGGATTTATTCTGTCTAACAAAGAACACTGAAGGTCGGACAGATGTTTGATTTTGGTTGGAAATGAAAGTTGGGTTGACGTCAGAACCCAACGTCAGACTGACGTCAACATCCGACGTCAGACTCACGATTATGGTAAGAGGTGTTACATTTCCGACACACACTTGAGGTGTTTGGCCAATCACAACACTGATTCAGCTGACCAAGCAGAGCACTCTGTGCTTTTTGGAAGGAGGGGCATTAAAGAAACTGAAAGTCAATCAGAGCGTTTCAGAAAGACAGAAAAAAGAGGTGCTGTACACTCAATAAACGCTCAATAAAAATTACATCATATGGCATCTTTAGGCCTGGAAATAAAGATATAAAAAAAATATATATATATATATATATAAAACAAAGACCATTTATGGTGTACAATGAAGACATATTCTGTCTTATTTTTAGTCAGTTATCAAATTGGATGCTCTTTGGATCATCTCAAATTATGCTGAAGAACATGATCATCAGGTTTTACACAAAATTATGGAGTGCTGCTGTTACTGTTGTAAGTCGCTTTGGATAAAGGTGTCTGCTAAATGCAGAAATGTTACTGATGGCAAGTAAATCTGAAAGCTGTTGGAGACAGTAATGTGTTTTTGACCACTAGTACTGATTTTCCTGCCCTCTTTCTGCATCTTCATTTATCTGTCGTGCCACCCGGCTGGGCACCATTGTCACGTAACTTTCCCGAAATGTGCTTGTGTTGCACCTTATTTGCACCTTATTACTGTATACTTTGTCAGAGAGTGACAGGCTCAACCAGAAATGTTTTGGCTTGCAAAAAACTTTTCGTTGTCTTTTGACAAGGAAACTGAAAAGAAGTTGTCTAATTGTCTTGTGTGGCCAGACTTTATCTAGGTTTATCTGAAATAGCTGACACCAAAATAGTCTATATATAATGCAATAATGCAATCAAACAATAAAACACAGAGAGAATTGGCTGTGTAGACTGTGTAATCCAAAATTCTGTCCAAATTAGAAATTATTTAAGTAATCATTATAATAATAATTAAAATGGAATTTCTATTAAATTGGAATAAAATAAACTATGGTGGAAAAATGTTTTTCATTTATCTCAAATTCTTCAAAATGGAGCAAAAATAAATGAGATTCAAATTATGACGTCAATATTTATTAATGACAATTGAATACAATTTTAGATAATTGTTAAAATAATATTTTATTATTATAAAGTTATGAAACTGTGTGTCACGTTTATAGTTTGTTATTTTCCCTGCCTGTTTGTTATGGTTTATTAATTTATTTTCCTGTGTGTTTTTTTATATTAGATTAAATATCAGTTTGAATATTTATTTCATTTCACTTCTTTACAGCCACCGACCGTGACACTGTGGACCATATATTAATTGTTTTGACAGTATTGAAGTTAGTTTAGAGAAATATGTCTAATTAAGATTTTAAAACAACATAATATTAGAGAATAAATAGTCATAATTAGTCAACATGAATATTCAAATTATTTTACCATATTGAACTTGGTTTAGATAAATAGGTCTCAGGGAACAAATAGCCATAATTAGTTGAAACTAATGATGTAATTACTTAGGCCTAAGTTTATGCATAAACATTGTGTTAGACTAATGCAATTCTGACAGTGAAGGGAAATTCAATTCCTCCTCTGGTTATATCAGTTTATATTCCAATTCGATATTCAGTGGTTTGTGGTCACTTCAGTTCACATTTGTGTTGAACATTACATGAACAAACAGGAAAACCGGTCTCATCGCATCCACTTGTCAGAGAAAGTGTTAACAGCAGTATATAACTGTATATAACATGCAGTATATAACTGTATCCATAAATACAGTCTGTATATGGACTGTAATCAGCTAAGCTAGTTTTTTTTTTTTTTTTTTTTGCTGTTTTATTCAATAAAAAAAAAAAAAAAAACTTTTAGAGATCAAACTGCATATGCGATGGACATTGGTTATGCTCATCTTTGCTTACTCCTTTAAAGGCATCTTGAGTAAAACAGCTCCATTTTTAACGAAGCACATATAAAATACCTGAACCGGAAGCGATAGCCTGTTTTACAGAATACGGAAGTTTGTTGTGCATAAACCCCCTTTAAACTCTGAATTGTGCCCAACCCAGGTAACACCAGGTAATCCAAATCAAACTGATTATTTCATCTGGCGCTTGTCATATTTGTAAACAGACTGTGCTGATCCTGACTGAGGCTAGTCTTCTATTAACCACCAGTTTATATTCAGTTGTCACCTCAATATTACAGCATCTTTACCTAATGATCTGTGGAAAAGAAATACTGCCTTTATTTGTGTCTCTCTGTTTGTTTCTGTACGCCAGATTTATTGGCATATTTGAAAATGAAATAAATTGGACACAATCTCCATAGTAAAAGAGATGAAAAGCCCTCTAGAAAATTGTCCAGACATGTTTACTGCTGAGAGAGCTGATGAAGTAAAATCCTGAAATCCTGATTGACCTCTGTATAGGAGAGCCTTGGCAGTTGCTGTTATTAACACCTATGTTGCAGTGCAATGAATTACAGCCAGTGTCAAAAAGAAGATTCTGTGTGGCACGCTGTCATGCTGCCATCTAACAAAGGCAGAGAATGTGGCAGGCAGTAACATTTATATATTTATATATAGTGAGAGAGAGAGAGAGAGAGAGAGAGAGAGAGAGAGAGAGAGAGAGAGAGAGAGAGAGAGAGAGAGAGAGAGAGAGAGAGAGAGAGAGAAGAAAGATTTGCAAAGATAGATTTGTTGTATTGTTTACTTTTATGTATTTATTGTTTGTGAACATAAGATAAACTATGAATGGGGCAATTAGAGTCAGTGGCTATAATCAATAAGAAGACAATGAGGTGTGAGTTTGAAAGCCCTTACCCAACTATCACTGTCCTACATTGTACATCAGATTAACTGGTTTTACAAGTTTGCAAGTTTACATAATACAAGTTTGAAATCTTACAGTTGAAACTTTGCAATGAATGTGCTATGTATAAAGTTAACATGGATACGGGACCCTGCTTTGACTACTTTGATAATTCCCCAAAAAAGTGAAAATTCTGTCTTCATTTACTCACCCTCATGTCATTCCTAATTTTTTATTTATTTGGCAGAACATGCAATACCGTTCAAAAGTTGGAGTCGTACCAAAGTTGTAAAAAAAAAAAATGTTTTTGAAAGTCTCTTTTTATGTCTCTTGTGCTCACCAAGGTTGCATTGGTTTAAACGAAAATACAGAAAACAGTAATATTGCAATCTAGCTGTTTTTGTCTGTATAATAAAAGTGAATGGGGTCCAAAACAATGACGGACAAAAACAAATCACAAACAGAACACAAAAAAGAAAACATGTGGGGTGAATAAACAATGACAGAAATGTATTTTCGGGGTGAACTATTTTTTTTTAAGTTTTTTAATGTGACATTGTTAAAAAAGGACCATTCTCTTATATATTTATTCATCTTCTAACAAGGGCATATTTGCCTCTAACTGTGAACATTTTTTCAGGAAGCCATCATACTTTCTGAATAATAACATACATCTGAAAGACATGTGACTTTTTGTTTTAGATGTGAATAGGAAAGTGTAGAAATTAAGACATTCTTTAAAAATGAGGACATCATGCTAATCTGAGATAAAATACATGGCGAAAAAGTTAGAAAAATGGATAAAAGTGTTTGGTATGGGGTGATCAATAAAAGAGGAATATAGAGAGAGAAGGCAAGCTGTAAAAGCTGACTGCAGTGGCTGGAGTGGATTAACGACAACTAATGTCAAGAGTTCTGTGGAAACTGGTCTGTATTGAGTGGTGTGAAAAAACATCACTTTAAAAATAACCATCTTAAAAAGCATGTCTGCAGTTTAGTGGGAGGTGTGAGAATGGCTGATCTAGATGTGTACAAATGTTTTGCTCCCAGAAAGACCAATATACAGAGTTCTGGGCAAAATTTGAAGCATGTGTGGCTAAGCAAATGCTAACGCTGACCATGCCTCAGGGGAGTATCTCTACATCCTAGGCAAGATGATCATGGCTGGCTTGTAAAAAAAAAATATTAGTGTTCAGGAGAAAAACAGAAATCAGGAAATGGAGGATTATGGATGGATTTTAGGAGAATTTAGGAGAAATTGGGTTGTTGTATTTTGTACTTTGTACTGCGAATATAGGTGGATCTTATCTTATTTAAGTGGACGTTTACACTGAATGCAAAGCACATTTCTGATTTTTACACTGAAATAACACATTTTCAAGTGTGTGAGTCTACCTACTAAACCATATTTTGGGGACAAATATGTACCCGGAAGTGAGCTAAATATGACAAATCCTTCTTTTGGGAATGTCCTCGTTTGAAACGTCCTCGTTTTGTCCTTTTTTTTTTTTTTTTGTCAAGAAAGTT
The DNA here is from genome assembly GCF_951802725.1 of Rutilus rutilus. Lineage (NCBI taxonomy): Eukaryota > Metazoa > Chordata > Actinopteri > Cypriniformes > Leuciscidae > Rutilus > Rutilus rutilus. The sequence goes on along the minus strand of NC_140232.1, from coordinate 14,268,933 downwards.
TTCTGTTAGGGTTAGGTGTAGATTTTACAACAGAAGTCTATGGAATGTTCCAATGTTCACACAATGTGTGTGGTGTTATTGTTTATTAGTAAAGATGGATTATATTTTTAAAGTGAGTTGCTTAATTTGTTTGCTTGCCTCAGTATGTGTTTTCACGGATGTTGCTGTTCTGCTCTGCAATCATCAACGAGTGTGCTACGAGTTGGAAGAAGCTCTTCAGTCAAGTGTTGGTGTGATGGTGCGTCAGCATTGGTCGCTTCAAGAGCATTTCCTACTGCTTCCTGTAGTTCTAAAATAGCATTGCTGCACACTGTAAAGGTCTTGCAAGTTGATGGGAAGATGACCATCTCAGTGTTGCAGTCAAGACACCAATACCTCCAAAAAGGTGGAGGTGGAAGTGCACGAAACTGAGCTGGTCCCTCCTCCGTCCTCACTACCCACGATGGTGGGGTGGCAAATGGGAACGAGGAGATCCCCCCGGTGGAGCACGTGGTTGCAATGCAATTGTGTCCACATAGTGATATAAGGGAGACCGACAAATACAGATTTCATGACTCCCCAATCTCCTAGACTGACCTCTTTGGCAACGCGGTCAAGAACATCGCCCAGCAGTTCTCGGCTGCACAGAAACAGACTGAGGCGATCAAGCACATCCTGCCCTGGCAGTCTGCTGCTGCCTCCACGCTGCCCCCGACTGCAGCCGCCCAGCCTGCCCGTTGCAGAGGGCGCCTAACCCTAACCCAAGTAAGAGTTGCACTACACACTCAGACCCCGCCTCAGGCTGCCTTCGGGCCTTCCGAGCTGGGTCCCTGTTCTCTACCTCGCTGCCTCACTCTGAGAACGTCTGTGGTACCCTTGGTCCCCCTGCGTCAGCACCAGTTGGTGCTCCCGATCGATCCAACCGGTTACTTCGTGCCAGCAGACTCGGCTAGACGATTCAGTTTGTCCGGCGCCCGCCCTTGCTCAGCGGTATTCTTACACTTCAGTGTTTCCGAATGTGCGTCTGTCGTAGGAAAGGCAAAGGATGCAATTGAGCCGTCCCTCCAGCCGATACGAAGACCGGCCTCTGAAAGTTGCCCGTACTTCATTGTACTCAAGCAATGGTGAGTTATGACCATCTTGGATCTGTGTCTCTTGATTCAGACCCTTTTTCAAGCTTCCGTTCAAGTTACAAACACAGAAACGCATTCCCAATGCTCCGTCCCCAAGATTGGTCTGCAGCGTTCGACCTGAAGGACACGTACTTCAGATATCTACCCTTCCGCAACGCAGGCCATGCCTGTGCTCTTACGTTGAGCGGTCAAAGTCTCAATACAATAACCTCTGTGTGCCATATAGCCAGTTGGGTCTTCAGGTCAACTGGGGAAGAGTAAACTCGTCCACGGACTGAGGATCTCTTTTCCGGTTTGGAGGTGGACTTGGTCTACACGTTCCTCAGCTGGAATGTGTCTGGTCGGTGCTTCATAGAAGTGAGAAAGGGTCCCACTGAAACTTTTAGAGGCTCCTGGGGCATATGGTAGATGCAGCCGCATATAGCCGGCTTCCTCCATATGAAGACCGCTTCAGCACTGGCTTCATGACGGAGTCCCGAGGTGGCCGTGGTAGAGCCAATTACCAATTAGTTATGACATAATTGATAACTAATTGGTACAGCAAACAAGTGTCTCTGGAACTATTTTATATTTGATCATTTATAAATAATAATAATAATAATAATTCATTACATTTATATAGCGCTTTTCTAGGTACTCAAAGCGCTTTACATAGAAGGGGGAATCTCCTCAACCACCACCAATGTGCAGCATCCACTTGGATGATGCGACGGCAGCCATATTGCGCCAGAACGCCCACCACACACCAGCTTACTGGTGGAGAGGAGACAGTGATGAAGCCAATCAGTATATGGGGATGATTAGGAGGCCATGATGGACAGAGGCTAAGGGGCAATTTTGGCCAGGATGCCGGGGTTACACCCCTACTCTTTTTCGAAGGACATCCTGGGATTTTTAATGACCACAGAGAGTCAGGACCTCGGTTTTACATCTCATCCGAAGGACGGTGCTCATTGACAGTATAGTGTCCCCGTCACTATACTGGGGTATTAGGACCCACACAGACCACAGGGTGAGCGCCCCCTGCTGGCCTCACTAACACCTCTTCCAGCAGCAACCTGGTTTTCCCAGGAGGTCTCCCATCCAGGTACTAACCAGGCTCAGCCCTGCTTAGCATCAGTGGGAAACCAGTCTTGGGCTACAGGGTGATATGGCTGCTGGCATCAGGGTATCATTGATTATGAGTATGTGCATTGAAAAAGCAAATGCATGACTTAAGTATTACAAAAATAATATAAATGTAACTATAACTATTCTTATAATGCAGTATAGGTCTTGTTAGGGGTTAACAGTTTAGGACCCAAGGACCAGATGTTTGAAAGAAGACCCGGAGTCAGAATTGTAAAAAATTGAAGAAAAGTTTTACTGAAGATAGTTTGCAGTTTCATCAGCAGAAGTCAGCTTCAAGACTCACACAGGAGATCGTAGGCCGCCCCCCTTACAGTTACAACGATCTCAGCAGTTATACCCTTCACCAAGGCCTAAGCTACGTCCTTGCTTCAGGTTGAATGATTCTCATTGGCTAAGAAATAGATAAACATAGTAATTTTCCACACATATACAGATAGACTGAAGCATATCTCCATAGATTATGCAGCTGACACTCGGACCCTGAAGTCAGGCACGTCGTGACCTTCCAGGTCGCAGATTTGGGTTGCTGGGTGCCAGCATGTCCCGAACAACAACTCAGTCAATCTCCAATAATGCCAGTGGTTCCTGTAAGCAAGAAGACTAACACACACACCGACACACATCTTTTCCAAGGTTGGATTTGGCCAGGCTCTAACTATAAACAGGAGTCTCGTCTCAAAACATCAAGATAACAAGTTCTTTCTCTCAGGATAGGACATTTAAGTCTAAATGGAAAATATAGGCTTTAACTGAGAAATGGTCCCTTAAACTATAGACTTCAATGACCACTATTTGTTTTAACACGTTAAATACCTTTCTCAAACACAAAACCAGTCCCTATTTAATTTCTGGAAGCTGGGATAAATAGGCAAGCAATGTTACTGCATTCAAATATCAAATACAGACATTAAAGAATACATGAAAAGAACATTTCAGTAATCACACTGGTAACTTCTATAACAAAGTAAAATCTCCAGAGAAGTCATTCAACTCATTTGATATTTAGAAGGAAAAATATTGATTAATACCATGATTATAATCACTCTTTACATATACATTGTAGCAGCAGTGGATTCCAATCCACCCCCTTCAGTCTTGATGAGTCTTTATAAATATATTTATAGAATAGTAATACTTACTAATAAATATATAATTCATTATAAGCACGGTCTTCAAAGAAAGTGTACCCCATCTGTTTTAGTTAGTTCCTTGTCATGCATTGTTTAATGTTTGAAGTCAGTATGTTCATGGATGTGTTTCCTCCTTATTCTCTGGTTTAATGTTTTGATTCTTGGATTAAAGACCTATTTTAGAATCTTCTTCATCATGCGCTTTCACAGCCAGCGACCGTGAGAATATGACTATTAAAAATACTTTTACATCACACTCACATTCCTTTAGTATTAACACTGCAATTGCAGAAGGAATTAAAAAATGGATCACTTTTATAACAAGCAGTAGTGACACACTTCCTCTGACTTCCCTAGAGCTTGGTTCTGTTTTGTCCCTGGGCACACTGTTTCTAAGGCACTACTCATTATAGAATATGGTGAAGCCTCTCTGAGTGTTTATTCATTTATTTTTGTGGTAATTAGAAACGTGCCTCTTAAGTGGTTCCTTGCTATCTTCATACTAAATGCAACTTTTAGTAGATTATATTATTTTTATTTTTTGCATAATTTTTACGGAATGTCATGCTCTCCCTTTTTTTTCTTGTCGTGTATTGTGTCCCAGAGAGCCACTTCTGGAATTAGTTCTGGCTTCTCTAAGTGACTTCCTCTGTTTAATTCGCAGCCTCTTCTTGTCTATAAATCTGGCAGCAACCTTACCCCTTCTTTCTTCTATCTCTGTCTCCCTCTCTTTCTCGTTGTTCAGTAAATCTGTTTCCAGTTGTGGAGATATGATTGCATCAACACAGAGTACTTCTGGGTATTTTACACATATGTACTTTAGACTCTCTCTGTAATTTGTTGATGCTCCTGGTAATTTGCCTATTTTACTGTTTACCAGTTGTGTTATTTGTTCATGTTGAAAATGACACAGTAGGGTGTATATTAGTTCTGTTAAGTGTCAAGCTAAAAGCATTATTTTAGACGGTTTAATTAAACTTTTTGTCCCTTGTGCGTTCTGATCTGCAGACTGAAAAAGCCAGTGAGAGTTTTGAAATTATAGATAAAACTGAGTTGAAAACCAAATTGAGTTTACAAGAATGTGTATGATAAGATTTTTTGTAAAACGAGAATATTCACTTCTTTCGAAAGTTTATGGTAATTACGATTTTTGAAAGAATTATTACAATATAAAATAACTGTTTTCTATTTTAATTCATTTTAGAATGTAATTTATTCCTCTGATGGCAAAGCTGCATTTTCAACATCATTATTCCATCATTATTATTGAACGTCTAAAGTAAGCTATCAAAATAAAGTGTTATATACACTGTAAAAAATTTGTAACACTCCCCAATCAAAAATTTCAATTGACCGATAACATCTAAATTTTTCAATTGGCCCAAGTGAAAATCTGTACATTTAATTTTAGAATTTACAGAATTTCACTTGGGCCAATTGAAAAATGTAGATGTTATCGGTCAATTGAAATTTTTGATTGGGCAGTGTTACAAATTTTTTACAGTGTACCAATATAACACTTTTATATTAGTGTATCTTGAATTATAGTTTTTCTTACCCCATTGGCATTTTTGTTTTTAAGCATAAACCTCACAAAATGGTGTTACTTATTCATAAAACAAGCAACAAGCAATTGGACATTAGGGCAAGAATATTAGGATATAATTCAAGATAGTTGCCTACAATATTTAGACATTTAAGATGTACTTACATGTTATACACCATATAACAAAAGATCTAAATAAATTCAGATTATTGTAACAATAAATAAACATTTTCCAAGCAATAGTTTCATTTAAACGTTTTTTTTTTTTTTTATAAAACAGCAGATATCATGTTCAGTATTAAGACAGAATGACATACTGTACAAGCTGAATGACCATCTCTGAACAGCTCTATCACACAATATGCCTGTTTATGCGAATTTTCTAGAGAGTGTAAAGTTCGTCTTGTCATTTCGCAGTTCATTAATGATTGCCTTTAGGAGTTAAACGTGGCATCTGACACTGACAAGACAATGTGATGTATGGAGGCATTTCATACACATTATTCATTTATATGATATTATTTATCAGGGCAAGACAGGGTGTTGCTTAAATTATTGCTGTCATTACAGACTGAAAACTGAAAGACTGAAAAACATTACAGAAACTGAAAAATGAGACAGCTGGATAGGGAGGATTCATAGCATCTTCACACACACTCATTTTCTATTAGCAGTCCAAACTGTCATAAAGAATCAGGGTCAAAAAGTAACTTGTTTTTCCACAACAGTTGTCAAAGGCGCATGAATTTACAAGCCTTATATATTCCTTAGCCACAAACTGTATTTTCCCCAGTGTTTCTAAATATTATTTTAAAAAAGTGCATAGTACATGGCTGGCATATGACTTCTATAATATAATTATTTTGTAAATTTTAATGTTTTTTCTTTTATACATTATCATACATTTTTCTCTTTGGCTTAATGTGTTGAATATTTCCAAGGACCTATGATATCCGTAATGCAGAAAAGTGGGTGGAATCTGGGAATGTAGCCACAAAAATGGAATCCCCTGTGGAATGGCACAGAAATTGGCAAACTTTGGATTAATACATCAAAAGTAGTGCTGGATGCTTAATCAAATCACGATATGGACCATGTCTGTGAATATTAGTCTGCCGTCTCAGTATATGAGGGTATGAACACATGTACTTCATCTCGAGAGCTTCTCTCAGAGTCACTTCACAAGAATTTCATTTGATTTCATTTGATAAAACTACTGTCAGATACACACAGAAACTTGAGTCTTAACTTGTGATTAGGTTTAACTTTTAACTTGTCTGATTAAAACATTAAAAAATGGAATCCAAAAAAAGAAATTTAATTCAGTAAACACAAATAAAAAAAATTAAGTAATTTTGGGAAAAAAACAGAACTGGTTTCATATGACAAGTTACCACAGGACCAATTTTATTTTATTTTTTTACTGTTATACTGTTACTCTTTCAATAATTTTCCACTTAAAAGCTTAAAGTTGTTGAAGCTTGAAGCTTGAAGTTGACATTTTTATTAATGGATGTTTTGTGTGTCTTTGATTTGAATCACATATGTCACTTACATCATAGGGGGTCTAACTTTTGTTATATCATTTGATTTAAATTATATATTATGTAGCTGCTCCCAACCATCTGGCGAGTTCTGTTTTTTTTTTTGGCGCTTGGCAGGTGTTAATTCATTGACCCATGTGTGACCCACAAGAAAAATCACATCTGGCTTGTGTTTTATTTAGGGACGTGAAAGTTTGATGAAGGCAGGATAGCAAACCTGATATATGGTTGGATCATAAAATCATTACATTACAACATGGCAAACATGGTTTTGCCTCAGGTGTGTCGACCCTGTTCTTGGAAAAACCCTCTGTTTCTGATGACATTTGCAGTCCATTATCACGGGCATTAGTGAAATTACAAGCATCTGCGTACGTGCGAATGTTCATGTGTATGAAGACACTGATTTCGAGAGAGTAATAATTATTGGACGTGAACATTAGCGTTCCTCAATGCATTTCACTGGGTGGCTGTTCGGATGAGTCACTGCACAAATAGGAATATGTTGTGCGCTTTCCTGTTTTGTCAATGTGTCTTCAATACCCATGTGTTCATGCATATGACTGTATTTTCCTGGTGTGTGGAGTCTGTGTGTTTGCACACTCTCTCTGGGGACTTGGTCCCTCTATAAATATCACTGAAGGGAAGACTTCCCTTCCCCTGGTCAGACCTTCCACTAATGTGCTGTGATGCCGTTCAAATAAGTGCATATTTCTTTATATGTATTTTCTTCTGTTTCTTGGCGTGAATATGCATGAGGATTTTTTTGTTATATTTATGTTTTTGTGCATGCATTTGAAAGATTAAGTTTTTGTTAGTGCATTTATGTTATCATGCTTGTTTGTGTGTGCGTCCTTTGAACTCCCTGAACATTAATCAGAGAAGTTTCCCCCTGTGATGGTCCTGGTATGTAACCAATGGCCATCTATCAAAGCTCAAAACCAGGAATACTGGCTTCTGATTGGCTTATCAGCAAGTGGAAGAGAGAGTAGTGTTTGTGTGTTTTACTTTTCCATGTGTAATTGTTGCATGTAACATGCTTTTGTATTTGAGCATGTTGATTTTTCTTCTGATTGTGTACGTGCTGATTTTTCCGGCAGTGGGAACATTTCTCAGGGCTTTTGTTTAATGTTATGCACAACTGCACTCTGCACGGCTGATGTTTTGCTCAGGCAGACAGACATCCGTCATGCTTCGGTTTGGTTTTTGGCCCTTTTTATGCTCTACTCTTGCCAATAGCTGTTTATTGTGTGTTTATCTTTTGGATTTGTGTGATGTTTGCAGTAAATTAAGCCCATTACTTGTTGACATTTGTCGTGTTTCTGTGTTACAGAACTTTAGTTGAATATAAAATAAAAACTAGAGCATGCCATAAATAAAAAATGTGTAATACTGTTTTTACCAGAGTTAACACATTTATTCATTTTTACATTATAGTTGTTTCATTTTGTTTTGTGTGATTACTAAAAAATCGATTGGGATATTTTCAGTAAAACCATAGTAATAATGTATATTCATAAATAAGATGGGATGTTTAAAAAAGTAAAATCATTTGCTCTCTCTGTAGTGTAATTTACTCATCATTGAAGCTCAAATAGTAAAATATATCAGTAGAATGAACAACAGCGGAGGGCAGCGGCATCTTTACACATTTAAGATTATGTCCATCCATAAGTCTTTGTTGTTACTGAATTATTGCAAATTTTCTGATTATTGTAGAGTTCTTTATTGTTTCATTTTCTATATACAGTGGGGAGAGGTCTGTAATTTGTATCATAGGCACACTTCAACTGTGAGAGACGGAATCTAAAACAAAAATCCAGAAAATCACATTGTATGATTTTTAAATAATTAATTTGCATTTTATTGCATGACATAAGTATTTGATCACCTACCAACCAGTAAGAATTCCGGCTCTCACAGACCTGTTAGTTTTCCTTTAAGAAGCCCTCCTGTTCTCCACTCATTACCTGTATTAACTGCACCTGTTTGAACTGGTTACCTGTATAAGAGACACCTGTCCACACACTCAATCAAACAGACTCCAACCTCTCCACAATGGCCAAGACCAGACAGCTGTGTAAGGACATCAGGGATAAAATTGTAGACCTGCACAAGGCTGGGATGGGCTAAAGGACAACAGGCAAGCAGCTTGGTGAGAAGGCAACAACTGTTGGCACAATTATTAGAAAATGGAAGAAGTTCAAGATGACGGTCAATCTCCCTCGGTCTGGGGCACCATGCAAGATCTCACCTCGTGGGGCATCAATGATCATGAGGAAGGTGAGGGATCAGCCCAGAACTACATGGCAGGACCTGGTCAATGACCTGAAGAGAGCTGGGACCACAGTCTCAAAGAAAACCATTAGTAACACACTACGCCGTCATGGATTAAAATCCTGCAGCGCACGCAAGGTTCCCCTGCTCAAGTCAGCGCATGTCCAGGCCCATCTGAAGTTTGCCAATGACCATCTGGATGATCCAGAGGAGGAATGGGAGAAGGTCATGTGGTCTGATGAGACAAAAATAGAGCTTTTTGGTCTAAACTCCACTCGCCGTGTTTGGAAGAAGAAGAAGGATGAGTACAACCCCAAGAACACCATCCCAACCGTGAAGCATGGAGGTGGAAACATCATTCTTTGGGGATGCTTTTCTGCAAAGCATGGACGACTGCACCGTATTGAGGGGAGGATGGATGGGGCCATGTATCGCGAGATCTTGGCCAACAACCTCCTTTCCTCAGTAAGAGCATTAAAGATGGGTCGTGGCTGGGTCTTCCAGCATGACAACGACCCGAAACACACAGCCAGGGCAACTAAGGAGTGGCTCCGTAAGAAGCATCTCAAGGTCCTGGAGTGGCCTAGCCAGTCTCTAGACCTGAACCAAATATAAAATCTTTGGAGGGAGCTGAAAGTCCGTATTGCCCAGCGACAGCCCCGAAACCTGAAGGATCTGGAGAAGGTCTGTATGGAGGAGTGGGCCAGAACCCCTGATGCAGTGTGTGCAAACTTGGTCAAGAACTACAGGAAACGTATGATCTCTGTAATTGCAAACAAAGGTTTCTGTACCAAATATTAAGTTCTGCTTTTCTGATGTATCAAATACTTATGTCATGCAATAAAATGCAAATTAATTGCTTAAAAATCATACAATGTGATTTTCTGGATTTTTGTTTTAGATTCTGTCACTCATAGTTGAAGAGTATCTATGATAAAAATTACAGACCTCTACATGCTTTGTAAGTGGGAAAACCTGCAAAATCGGCAGTGTATCAAATACTTGTTCTCCCCACTGTGTGTGTATATATATATATATATATATATATATATATATATATATATATATATATATATATATATATATATGCTAAATATCTTATTGCATAAACTTACATTATTTTAAAATTATTGTGATGTATATCCAAATGAAACCGCTTCTTAAATAAGAAAAAATTAAGGGCAGGACTTGATTTTTTTCCATCAGGAATTGATTGGATGGTTTATTGGTTGTGGTTAGCTATTGCTCTGATGTCATGTGAGTGACAGGTTGTACCGCCCAGTAAATCCACCATCAGAGAAGAGAAGAGATGTTGCTAGAGAGTTATTTTGATTATTAGGTCATATGAATTCAAGAAAAATGTATGTGCACAGATACATTATTTATAATAAACAACAAGGGTTTTGGAGTTATTTTGATTATGAGGGAATATGAATTTAAAAAAAAAAGTGATGTGTGCAGATAAATTATTTATAATATTGCAATATTCCATAAAAAATAAGAACTGTCAATTTTGATTTCATGGTGACTTTGTAAAAAGAAATGTGATAACTAGCTGAAAAAGAATCAAATGAATTGTAATTAACCCTTAAATGCATTAATGTTTCGCCAATAATTATTACATATTGGGGTCTTTAGCGACCCGCATCTATCTAACACGGATGGATCTCTACCTGTCGCAATAATATAAAACTCTCCTGATATTAGAGTAATAATTACAGAAGAATAAAATAAAGCGTATTTTGTTACCTTTTAGAGCTTGGAAGGGTTTAGTTTGAGCAGATGTTTTATACCATCATCTCTGTCCTCATCAGAGCTCATTTCAGTACATTCAACATCTGACTAATATTCACGATCTCAAACATATTCTCAAAACTATCATTTTCAACATCTTCAAAATCAATATTTTGATCGCTGACAGCTTCTTCACCAGATCAACCATCAAGTGACAGTGACACTGATATCTGATTACGTTCAGTACTTGCTCTGCAGTAAACCACTGAGCCGTTTCAAGTTTTGCTGATGATTCTTCCTATTCTTTTGTTTTCTCCCTAGAGTAACTATGAGTGAAACGTCACTTCATCATTGTGTTTCAGATATTGCCATTTTGTGGAATAAAGGTGAACTGCACTTATTCAGTCATCAAAGATTCAAATATTGTTGTGCAGAAAAAAATATACTTACACTGTTACTGTGTGTTCACACCAGCGGCAGGAAGTCATTCATTTTCAATGTGAGCCGGCAGCGAGCTCCGTCAACTTTATGGTAATGAGCCATGACGTGGTTCGCCGGCAACCAATCGGAATGTAGAAGTCCTCCGCTTGAGAGGATTCCAGAGAACGCAGTCCAGTAAACTTTAGTTCCGACCACATTAGTTCCCAAGCAAAATAGAGGAGAGGTTGATCATGTGAATTTGATAAGAAGGTGCGCAACACTATTTATAGGCAACATTTTCACGCTAGAACGCTTGTTTTTCAGTGGGAATGCGAATTAGACTAGCACTTAACCATGAACACAAAATCCACACCACACAAATGGCTTTTAATTGGTTTATTTCGTTAGCAAACATGTCACTATAATTGCAAAGTTCTTTCCATCGATCAATTTCTTACTTTCACATTTAAAAGATTCCATGAGGTTAACTTATACCCTACTTGTGGTCAGTCTGCACAAATAACAATCAACATGCTGCACCTTTAAATAAAGTTTAAAAAAAGACCAAGCATTCGATCTATGTCAGAGCATCAGAGCGTCCACAAATCTTTGTATGGCATTGTTGGCAGGCCAGCCAGAGCGAATTTTGCCGCTCTCGCCGGCGGCGGTGTGAACGTACAGTTACACACCTCGGGTCATTAGCGACCCTATACAATTTTTTTAACAAAAAAAAATGGCAAAACAGACATTCTTTTATAATTATTTTTTTCTTGTTATATTGTTTATAATGAATTGATTGAGGAATACTAAGAAGGTTGATGTCTAACTTAAAAAAATGAATAAGGTTAATGAATGACGTCCTGGGTCACTAAAGACCCAAGGTACGCGTTTAAGGGTTAAATATTTTTTATAAATTATATGAAATTAATTATGTCTATTATTATTATATAACATAATTATTTAATTTTTAAAATCATAAAAACTTGTTCCGTATTTAGTTATCCTGACCACTTGCCCGCCTCTTAGATTATACATCATAAGATATTGTGTCACAAACAGGTCTTGTTTGGACCATTTATCACGGGCGTCACATACAGAACTTCAAAACCCCAATCCTCCCTTTAATCTTTAGATATCAGAGTAAATTAATATAAATGGACACATGGAGGCTACCAGCTGCACCATGTTGCCACAAAAAGCTATTTAAACGTGTTAAACATTCTCATCACGTGATGCATCTTAATAGTAGATGTTTTCATCTCATGTCTGTTTTGATCTAAATGAGACAACAAAGACTTAACATAAATCTTCCATAAAGTATTATAGGGCAGTATGAGTAGATATTGGTTCTTCAAGCTGGGTTTGTTTGGAAAAGGGATTCTGAGACTCCAGGGGTTTTATCTTCATGATGTTTACAACTGCCTCTAACACTATGTGACCCTCATAAAGCTGTCCCGATTAGTTTGATGGGCCTTATGTGTCCTCGGGTCCTTCATGTTATAGCAATGAAAATAGTCACTGCCATGTAAGCGTCACACTAATATTCTATGCACATGTGTGTTCATGTGTGTGTGATTAATTTACTGCAGAGGATTACGGTTTTCCCATTCTGTATCCTGGCATAAGCGTGTATGTGTAAAAGAAGGGAAAAAATAATGGAATGGAGCTTGTGTTTGTACAGTCTGTGTATCTGTTTCACCTGGCTAAGCATTGTGGGTCTGCACTAACCAGATAATACCTCAGTCAACATGCTGCACTGGCTTTGAGAGGCAGGAGAGCACTGGAGTTAAAGGAGCTTATTATTCATAGAAGCAACTACGTGTCTTGATGTCAAAAAGTGCCATTGGAGTTTTAATTAGGTGTTTTTCTTTATGGTCTCTCACAGATCATTAAAGAAAACTGTACAATTTGGAGTCTCTTTCTTTACTGAGATATGAAGAAAATCCTCATGGTTTCTTTCTTCTGTTGAACACAAAAGAAGATATTTTGAAGAATGTCGGTAACCAAACAGTTGCTGGTCCCCATTGACTTCCATGGTATAGAAAAAACACGGAAGTCAATCAGAAACTGTTTGGTTACCGACATTCTTCAAAATATCTTCTTTTGTGTTCAACAGAAGAAAGAAACTAGTTAAATCTATATATTCAACAATGTGTTAAAAAAACAAACACATTTTTTACTTTGAAATATATGCAGCACTTATCCATTCATCACATTTGGCTGTATTGCAAATCCCTTTTTCCATCCCGAAATGTAAGACCTCTTAAAATGACCATTAAGACGTTTGTTTTTGACCATTTAAGATACAATACTTTTTTTTTTTCACAGAAAAGGCTTAAACCTAGTCCTAGACTACATTGCATGTTTGAGCGGTCTTAACTGAAAGCAACTTGCACTGACATATCTTAAAATATGCCAGTTGCCATTGTTTTGTCTCAAGATACACACCCGTAATGTTCTATTCTAAGGCACATTTATAAAAGCAACTTCAATGTCCAATTTAACTAAGCCCTAATCCTGACTTAAACTAAGCCCTGTCTGTGAAACCAGGTCAAAATTTCATCAAACTGACTTTTTAAGCAACTTTTTGTTTTTCCGCACACATGCTTCTAAATACATTGTACAGTTCGCACACGTCTATTTTTAGTCGCTAATGAGAGTGAAACACTCACACTGTTGAGCGCCTTGTCAGTGGATGTAGAAGTTGGGTTGTAATTTATTAACTTGACCTGTGTACAGCATTTTTGGTTTCTAAAGAGATGCTTTTTATTGACAGATCGTTTATCCTATTTTTGTAGTGCATCACAGGTCACAATTCATTTTTAATCAAAAGAGCGAGCGAGAGAGTGGGCAGTGTCTCGTTTAGGTGTGTCTCGTCTTATCTTGTTAGCTCTCCGGTTTGTATATTTAAGCCCTGTGTCTAGTTCAGTCTTTGTCAGTTCTTAATGTTGTACTATGTTGGTTATTCTGTTCCCGAGTCTTGTTCTTGAGTCTAAATTTGTGATGTTTTGAGTTTATTTTAATAAAGACTGCTGCACATGGATCCTGCTTCAACCAATGTGACAGAATGTAAGATATGATTTAAATTAATCACTTTATTCTGTATACTTGAGATGATATCTGTAAATAAGTAAATTCAATGAATATATCTGAATGCAGCTAAATATTTTCATGCAACCACTTACCTTAGAACATTTAGTCAAATCAAAAGCACAAACACTGTGTACGTTCTGTCCACTTTGGGTGGCAAAGCTCAAAGGTGTTACAAAATGCTGAGAAATATGTTAATTAAAATATTCCACCCATCACTTTTTCCCCTGTCTGCTTTTATTCTGCTCAGGCATAAGCAACATCAATCACATTTGCATTACAAATGTAATATCTGGGGAAAGAACTGATTTGATTACCGACTTCAGGGCAGATGAATTTATGGTAGTACCCTTGGAAATCCAGGTCCTTTTTAGCCCGTTTTTGATGATTTTACGTATCTAATTTCATCTGTTTATGAGGGACATGAATAACAAAAATTGTCGACAGTTCCCCAAGCTTGAAATATCATGGCACAAGCATTCATCAAAAACAAGCTCCATGTTCCCAACGACATGACCACATTTTATTCCACATTTTATTACCCTCCATTCTAAAGAGTCAGAGATTCCAAAAGGATTTTTTAAATTATTATTCCTTTGTCATTTTTCTTTATACACAATATGGTCAAACATATTGGGACATCTGACCATTACACTAACAGGGACTATAATGAAATTGCATAAAGAAATAGAAATTAATAGAGCAGTAGAGCATTTGTGAGGTCAGGCACTGATGTTGGACGAAGAGGCCTGGCTTGCAATCTCCGTTCCAGTTCTTCCCAAAGATCGAGGGTCTGTGTGGACCAGTCAAGTACTTTTTCACCAAATTCATCCAACCATGTCTTTATGGACTTGTCTTTGTGGGCACAGGGCACAGACATGCTGGAATGGAAAAGGGCCTTCCCCAAAATGTTCCCATAGAGCTGGAATCATAGCATTGTCCAAAATGTCTTGGTGTGCAGAAATATTAAGATTTCCCTTCACTGGAATTGAGGGGCATAGATCAAACCCTGAAAAATAGCCCCGTACCATTATCCCTCCTCCAACAAACTTTAAAGTTTGTACAATGCAGTCAATGTTTTCCTGGTATCCGCCAAACCCAGACTCGTCCATCAGACTGCCAAACAGAAAAGCGTGATTTGTCACTGCACAGAACACTTTTCCACTGTTCCATTGGCGGTCTGCTTTACACCAATTCATCTGACGCATGGCATTGTACTTGTGATGTGAGGCTTGCATACAGCTCGGAAACCCATTCCATGAAGCTCCCACCACACTTTTTGTGCCTAACCCTAACCCTAACCCTAGACAGCTACGCAACTACCACTTTGATGCTTCAAAAAGCTCATAAAGAAAACTGATCCGTTTGAATTGAGCGGTTTAGTCCAAATTTTCTGAAGAGACATGATCGCTTTATATGATGAACAGATTGAATTTAGGCTTTTATTCACATGTAAACATTCATTAAAGGGTTAGTTCACCCAAAAATTAAAATTCTGTCAGTAATTACTCACCCTCATGTTGTTCCAACCATGTAAGTCTTTCGTTCATCTTCAGATCACAAATTAAGATATTTTTGATGAAATCTGACAGTTGTCTCACTCCTTCATAGGCTTTCAGAGGGACCAAAACTCGCCGGCCCAGAATAGTAATTAAAAACATCGTTAAAATAGTCCAAGTGACTACAGTGGCTATACATTAAGTTTATCATGCGACGACAATACTTTTTGTGCGGAAAAACAACAAAAATAACGACTTTATCCAACTATTAGTGTTCTTCAATGTGGGCCTCTGACGAGAGTTCACGGGAGCGCCAGGACGCATGCGTGAGAACTGAGATTACGGCGTTCTTGTTACTTGTTACTGGCTGCTCACTCCTTGGGAGTATTACCGCCATCTACTGTACACGATGACGTCCCGACATTGCTGGAAGCGCAAAACGGTCTGTTTATAAGCAGAGGAAGGCGCTGTATGTAAGCTATTGAATTCGACACTTATTGTGATTTAGGTCTCGATGATGTCGGGACGTCATCGTGTACAGTAGATGGCGGTAATACTCCCAAGGAGTGAGCAGCCAGTAACAAGTAAGTTAGTAGTAGAAGAAGAACGCCGTAATCTCAGTTCTCGCGCATGCGTCCTGGCGCTCCCGTGAACTCTCGTCAGAGGCCCACATTGAAGAACACTAATAGTTGGATAAAGTCGTTATTTTTCCGCACAAAAAGTATTGTCGTCGCATGATAAACTTAATATATAGCCACTGTAGTCACTTGGACTATTTTAACGATGTTTTTAATAACTATTCTGGGCCGGCGAGTTTCGGTCCCTCTGAAAGCCTATGGAGGAGTGAGACAACTGTCAGATTTCATCAAAAATATCTTAATTTGTGATCCGAAGATGAACGAAAGACTTACATGGTTGGAACAACATGAGGGTGAGTAATTACTGACAGAATTTTCATTTTTGGGTAAACTAACCCTTTAACTCACACATCAGTTGTGGTAAATGGAAGCTCAAGCATATTTGCTTGATGTGTGAGAACCAATGAGGTTCATTCTCGTGTTACACAGCACGTTTGAGCTTCAGCAAGAACCAATGAGGTTCATTCTCGTGTTACGCAGCACGTTTGAGCTTCAGCAAGAACCAATGAGGTTCATTCTTGTGTTACGCAGCACGTTTGAGCTTCAGCAAGAACCAATGAGGTTCATTCTCGTGTTACGCAGCACGTTTGAGCTTCTGCAAGAACCAATGAGTTTTGTTCTCGTGCGTCAAGCAGGTTCGGTTGAGCTTCCGTTTATGTTCGCTGATCAATGTTTAAATGTGAATGAAAGCCTAAATTAAATCTGTTCATGATATAAAGCGATAGCGTCTATTCAGAAAATTTGGACTAAACCACTCAATTCATATGGATTATCTCTTTATGAACTTTTGAACGTGTCAAAGTGGTAGTTGCATAGCTGTCGGGGATAGAAAGCTACCAATGAGTAATACATTTGTTACAGTATTTATTAATCTTTGTTAGCATTAGTAAATAAAAATACAACTTCATTGTTTGGTCATCTCAGTTCACTAATGTATATACAACTTATTATTATAATGATTATGAGTTTGTGTGAATTTCAGTTAAAAGTATTTTGGTTCTCTAGTTTGTTTGTGGTTTCTTGGATTTACTTAATAAAGCTGCAACTAGATTTTTAAACTCTGTGACTCCCAATGTTATACTCTTATTGGTAGCTGAAACAGCATAAATTTAGACAAAATATTACATAAACATCAGAGTGGAACAAGATCACATATTCAGCTACATTATGATTGCACTTTTGAACCTGTCTGGGCCATATAGAAGAGCAAATGTAAACCCTTAATCTCTGAGAGTCATTAAATTTGCAGGAAATGTTATTTTAAATTATGAGAGTGGTTCATAATGTGAGTTGAGAGAGAGGAGAGATTGTGAGAGTTATGTAGTGTGGTGAAATAACTTTTTGTTTAAAAAAAACCTTGTGGAAGACACCATGTCTGATGTAGCTGTTATCAACAGAAGATGATGGCAAGAGCAGATGGCCAATCTAAAATGAGAACTTTAAATAACACAACGTTATATAAGTACTTCAGAGGATAAAGTGCTTCTCTGTATTCATCCGTTTTAGCCAGAGGACCTTTTATTCACTGCTGCCATATTTATGACATTAGTGGGGGAAAACAATGGCAGGGCTCACAAACATCTGACAAGTGTTGCAACTCATTCTCACTCCCAAGGCGTCAAAAACTGAAGCATGGTCAAGCGCCCCCGGAGTCACAATGAAGACGCCAAAGGCGCCCCTTGGCGTCACTCTATTGACAAATTGGGAACTCCATTGCTTTCAGTGGGAAACCTGAAACCAACAACAGACACAAGTTTTATCAGTAGGAAATCACGCTTAAGAAGTCTCATATTGAACACATTGCGATATTTGGCATCAATTCACATGTGCCATATGTTGGTAAGTAGTCGTAAATACACTGTCCTCCTAATAATGTTTTATACAATTTATTTTCTGTTTGACGATATTAATCAGATTAGCTTCCTCATTTTCAGTCACTGCATTATATCTGTTCCACTGAGGCTTTGCGTTTCATTGCTTTCTAATTCAAAACACCTTGCTAAACTAGAATGATTAAAAAGCATTTAGTTAATATAAACAGGTTACATTTTTCCATTGTTTTGTAAATGCTGGTGTTCTAGGTAGCTTTGGAAGATAATGAGTTGTGGCATATATTAAGAATCAAATAGTAAATGTTCTTTGAATTATGTGTAACCAGACCAAAAACATTGCATTTGTGCTTTAAGATGGATAGCAAGAGAAGGCACAAACTTCAGAAGATTCTAGAGGGAAAAGACTAATGTGCAGCCATGGAGGAATACAAGAGGGGAAAACTCCAGTCTCTGGTCTCTGAGAAGTATGCATGGCCATGGGTGCTTTATGAGCATGGTACATTCTGTGCCTCTGTACCCATTTCCTAATTCTTACCATGAAATTTGTATTGCAGTGTTTGGTTCCACTTTATTTCGATAGTCCACTTTAGACATTCTACTAATGCTATAATGACTGCTAGTTGACATGTAGTTGCAAAGTTACTTATAGTTAGTAGAATGTCTAAAGTGGACTATCGAAATAAAGTGTTACCCAGTATTTCAACAATTTTAAATTGTAGAGGTTATCTCTTGGTTTTTGACCAAGTGAAGCTCTTGAAACAAGTAACAGAAGAGTATGTTGTCTTGAAAGAAATCAATCATCACTGGTGAAGGCTCAAAGAGACCATGCCTTTCTAAAATATCTTTTAAAAGAGGTTGTTGTTGATATGGGTAAAACAGTTTTTGTTCAGTACTTAGCTTATATTATGTGCTTCTATTATATATATATATATATATATATATATATATATATATATATATATATATATATATATATATATATATATAATACTGCAATGTGTATATTATATAATGTACTGACTGCTGCTTTGTAAATTTAAATCAGGAACGGGCAACTCTGGCTCTTTTGCATTCTCATTTTTGAGGTGGAGAGTTTACCTCCAACCCTAATTGAGCACACCTGAATTTTTTTACCAAAGTCTTCAGGTTTACTTAAGTTATAGACAATAGGCAGGTGGGTTTGAGATTGGAGCTAAACCTGCAGGACAGTGGACGCTGAGGGCCAAAGTAGCCCATCACTGCTTTAAATAACGCAGAACATAAGCTGACCTGACTGTCCATTAAACAACTTAATTCGAATTGTTCGTGTTTTTTGTTTTACTTTCAGACCAGGACTGGAGAACACCTGACAATGGGATGTTGAGACTTCTTCCTCTGGTTGAGAAAAATCTGCACCGCATCAGTGATCACATCCACAACTGAACAAACTGTTTAGACGAGGAAGAAGAACATGAACATGATAGAGACATGTACAGGGAAGAGCAAGAAACCAATTTAGCTGTGATAATGAATCAACCGGGGGCTGAAGAGGACATTTTGGCACTGTTTATTTGTTTATTTGTTGTTTAATAGTAATAGTGTAGATATATAAATGATTTTTGTTTACTGCCAAGGTTCATCCATTATATTTATTGGTGTTCATACAAAAAAGCAAAGATATAATGGTTATTATTCTTATTATTCTTATATATTTCAGCATTTCTTTAAAACATTTCCATATCAGATGGTCTCACAATACCCATCAAAACCTATATCATGATGTTAGAATAGAAAAGGGGGGAAAAGATTAATACTCCGATATTTAAATGTGACTCAGCAAAGCTTGTTTTCCATGATGAGGAGAATAGGTCTGTGTAGATTTCACTGCCCTTCCACCCCCAGGGGCCCAGCAACGGCCCCCGGAAGAGCAAAAAAATGCACATTTCCAATGGCTGTAACTCAAAGTCCGGTTAGTGTAGCAAAGAGAAAATCGGCAGGACAACTGCTTATGCTATGTTTACTAAATAATGTTGGCCACAGTTTTCAGACATAAAGTTGGCATAAAGGTTTTTTAAAAGTGCTCACAGTAAAATATAAATTTCAGCCTGTCCCTCATATATGTCATAAAGATTTGCACAATGAACACATTTAGATATCCAGTTGTCCATAAATATATTATTTATTTAACATTTATTGTTTAATTACTAAACGTTTCAAACTGCATTACCCACATATCTCAGTCATTCCATCAATGGAACTGGAAACATGTAGTTCATTGAAATGTGCAGAAATGCTTTGGGTTGGGATCTCGGTAAAAGAGTAATTCCTCACACCATAGAGGCACTTTACAGTTAACTTAATGTATAACTAACGTAACAATAACACTAAAACATACTTTGTAACATGAAGCGCCGTTTTATATGGGTTAAACGATAGACCAATCACAGCGAGTTCTGCGATAAAGTCACAGCCAATGACAACCCAGCTGAATAGATGCTTCACACTTACTTGTCAATTTATGGTAAATGATGACAGATCTCTTCCAGTTATGGCTGAAGGGATAGATTCCTATTTAATATTCAGGCTGTTAAATATGTATTCCTTCTAATTAAATAATAAACTGTTTTAAACTGTTCAAACTGTTTAAAGACAAATGCTAATACTACTGCATAACCGTAAAAAATTATATAAAATGATATAAAACAAGATACAGAGGCAATTTATTATAGTGACACATAATGTAAAAAAAAAAAAAAAAAAAAAAAAAAATCACACTGATAAAGTAATAATATTTTTACAAACCAAGAGATGAGATTCAACTTTGTTTTCTGAAAATATATTTGTTTCTTCCCTTTAAAGAAAAAAATAGGTAAAAACTTAAGAACAGCATTTTACATTCTCAACTTTAATTCTATATCCTTGTGATTATTGTTCACTTTTATTGTAACTAAATGAAAGGCAAATTAAAATAATGATTATAAATATCAGCAAGAAAATGCTTCTATAAAATACATTCACAGGTATATTACATTTACATTAACCAGGCAGTGATATAATGATACCATAGATGTGGTTATGGTGGACATTTACTATAGTGACCACTGTAATAAAAGGTTTAATGAAGCTAAATGCAAGACATTAAGTCCATCTAAATGTAAAGGTAACAAACTCACAGAATAATGTCCAGTATGTCATTTCTGTACTGTTTCAGCACCAAACAGAATTCCATAAATATTGATTGTTTTCAAAAGGTTTTCCTGAACACTCTCACTATCTTCAGTCGTTCGGACAAACACATGCTATATACACTTTCAGAAATATACGTTTGTCTATTGCATCATGAAGTCACTGCATGACTAGAACCAATGATGGCAATGAATATGTCCTTTACCAAAACTCCTGATGAGCACTGACGCTTTTTTTGATAAAGCCATTAGGCAGACATTAAGTACATATGAAGATGAAAAGAGAAAACAAAATGCTTTAACAATATGGAAAAAGGTAAATGACTATTTTCAATATTGGTTCTGCATATATCAAAGAGATCATGAGGAGGAGTGGGACTCCACATGAAGACTTTCGGAAACTGTGACAGAGCAAAGGGTGCACCTCGCTGGACACATCCTACGCATGCCCAAACAACACCATCCAAAGACAGTTATGAAGTGGACACCACCAGGAGGATGCAGGAGACAGGGAAGACCAAGGAAGACATGGAGACAGATGTTTCACGAAGACCTGAAGAACACTTGTTGCCCAATGTGCCCAGCACAGCACTTGATGATGATGTTGTGAGTTTATCCATAACTGTGGGATATTTTTCTGTAAAGAGTGTTGCATAATTAAACGTTGAATGCATTTATGTAATAAGTTCACTGATATGTGGGAATGATTAAAAGTATGTCTTTAATAGCAAGCAATAATCATATGAACTTGTTTAAAAATAACATGATTTAAATGCAAACCGGACAGTTATCAGCAGTGTAACTGATCTGATTATGACAAAATAATCAAATATCTGATGTCATGTGACAAGTCAAATTTACTTTTCCACCCTTGCAAACAGAGGTTATGGGGTGTGGAGAAATATCATGTATCATTGGAACATGAACAGACAGGGACCAATTTGTAATAATTTTAAAGAATACAATGCAATTAATATAAACTTTCTGACAGTGTGTGGGGCATCCGACTACTTTCCAAGAAGGGGCGCAACTGATTTACAAATATTGCGATAAATATATACAGGAATTGAGGCAGTAGCCAATGAGTAAAAGCTGCAGGATTATGTACAAGTATACAAATATGTACTAGTATCGTACAAATTTGAAAACTTGTTAAATCTTGTGAATTATTAAGACTTTAAGACTATGTTCGTACTGATTGGGCTATGGGTTTTGTAAGAAAAGGTTTAAGAAACAACAAATGTTTGATAAAATGTTTGATTAAGGGTTAAAACCAACACATACATACCATTGAAAACATTTGCTTTTGCAGCTTTCCATCTCCTCCGTTTACTTCTCCTCAAACAATAATGGGCTGACTGAGTCCGAAAGGCCCTTTTTCCCAATTCGTCCATAGAGTGATGCAAAGGGGCGCCTTTGGCGTCTTCATTGTGACGCCGGGGGCGCTTGACCATGCTTCAGTTTTTGACGCCTTGTCGTATTATAGAAAATTTTACTGATTGTTGGTTTTGATCCATGCCATGCCATCCCACGAAAAAAAAAAAAGATGATGCCAAATCTGACATTTGCATATCTGACATTCACAATCCATCTAGGCTCTTGATGAGAGATGAAATATAAACTTTAATATGTCATGGACGTAAATAATGCAGTGTTGTTATTGTTAACTAAAATGAAAAATATTCAAAAAGATAGTAATTAAAAAAAAAATATATATATATAACTTTAACATAAATTGGCATCCATTAATAATTGTGAAGAGTTCGTGAAGTTTTTTACTCTGAAAATTGACCACATCAGAGCACAGTTTGCTCATGTTGTTTCTGACACCATACCACTCCACCCTGTAACTACAGCTACACTTGATCAATTTCAAGGAGTGTCCTACAATGAGCTATGGGACATTGTTAAACACATGAAAATATCAACAACCCCACACGATCCCATTCCACCACAGATCATCAAGGATGCCTTTGATGTTGTTGGTCCCTCTATTCTAGTTATCCTTAATTCTAGCCTTGCCTCCGGCACTGCTCCCACATATCTTAAGCACGCGGTTGTCCAGCCCATGCTAAAGAAACATAATCTAGATGCAAAATGTCACAATAATTTCCTGCCCATATCCAAACTGCCATTTATTTCAAAAATCTTGGAGAAGGTGGTGTTAACGCAGCTGCTCTCATATCTCAATTCCACAGAGACCCTTGAGCCATTTCAGTCCGGGACAAATGTCCTCTTGCTCACCCTTGACTCAGGTAATAATGCCATCCTAGTCTTGTTGGATCTTAGTGCTGCATTTGACACTGTAGACCATGTTACACTACTAGAACGTCTTGAACAGTGGGTTGGTATCAAGGGCACTGCTCTAAACTGGTTTCACTCTTATCTCCATCAAAGAACTTACTCAGTTAACATAGGCCAGTATTCTTCATCCCCTGCACCTGTGCTTCATGGTGTCCCCCAAGGATCCATTTTGGGTCCAGTACTCTTCTGCCTCTACATGCTCCCCCTAGGAAAAATTATTAGAAAATTTTATATCGCTTTCAATTTTTATGCAGATGATTCCCAACTGTACATCCCACTAAAATCAAGCAACTCAATGCAACCTCTTTTAGACTGCTTAAAAGAAATCAAAATCTGGATGAGTAATAATTTTCTTCAGTTGAACGAGAACAAAACTGAAGTTATCATCTTTGGCCCCTCAAGATCCAAAACTGCCACCACCGCTGACCTTGGTCCCCTTGCACTGTACGCTAAAACTCACGCACGTAACTTAGGCGTTATTTTTGACTCAGAACTCAATTTGGAAAAACAAGTATCATCTGTAGTGAAATCCAGTTTTTATCAGTTGAGAATAATTTCCAAACTCAAGCCTGTCCTGTCATTCAAAGATTTGGAAAAAGTCATCCATGCCTTCATAACCTCCCGTTTAGACTATTGTAATTCTCTATACTTTGGTCTCCCTCTGACTCTAGTGGCACGGCTTCAGATGGTTCAAAACGCAGCGGCCGGACTGCTCACAAACACACAAAAAAACGTGAACATATTACACCCGTCCTAGCCTCCTTGCACTGGCTTCCTGTCCAGTCTAGGATACAATTTAAAATACTGCTAATGGTTTTTAAATCTCTACATGCACTGGCCCCAAGCTACTTAGCAGATACCATTCAGCCCCAAGCAGCTCCCAGAGCCCTCAGATCTTCCAGGCAGGGCCTGCTGCATGTCCCACGGTCCCGGCTTAAGCGAAAAGGTGACAGAGCCTTCTCTGTTGCTGGCCCTCAGCTGTGGAACCGACTGCCACCCGACATCAGAAATGCCCCTCATATTGATATTCTTAAAGATAGACTTAAAACCCACCTTTTTACATTGGCCTTTTAGGCATCTTAAATGTTTTTCCTGCTTAGTGTGTTTTCAACCTGCCGTTTCTCTGTAAATGTTGTTTTAGCCTAAACCAAATTTATTTGTAAATGTATTTCTATTACATGTGTTTTTATTACCCTGTCGCCAATACAATTATGTACAGCACTTTGGTCAGCGCAAGCTGTTTTAAATGTGCTATAGAAATAAACTTTACTTACTTACTATAAATTAGAAATGTTTATTTGGCAACTATAAAGTTAAGTTGAAAAGTACTAAAACGAAAATTAATTAAAGTTAAATAGAAATATTTTTAAACAACTAATAAAATGACAAAAGCACATACAAAACAAATTCAAATGAAAACTAAATGTATAAATAATACTAAAATAATACTGCTTTATCAACATTTGATGATGATGGCTATTTTAGCATCCCATGCCTCAGCACATGTTGATTGATAACTTTAAGTTATAAATATGATGGCATGGCGCATGGTCACACTGTCACGTCGTAAGAGTCAACGGAAGATGAGGGAATGAACAATGAACTGAATGAACAGAGAGCAATACACAAGATAACAAACTCAAATACAAACAGGTGTGCGCTAATTTATCACATAATGAATAACCATGGAAACAAATGATAAACGAGAACATAAGAACAAGGAAACAGGAAACAAAGATGAGCAAATTAAAAGTCCTTGAAAATGAAACCAAAACAGATTAAACTAAGCATAATTGTGACACATGGTAACATCACATGAAATAAATGACTAGAGGAAGGATTTTTAGATAGTATAACACAAATATTATCTCACTCCCTGCTTCTGAATATGCCTTACATACTATATAATATGCAAAGAAAAAAAAAATTATTTCATAGAATTCAAAGTACGAATCCACTGGACACTTTTGTATCCCATGAGGCCACGAAAGAGGAGTTACTGATGCATCTGACGCTGTCGGTCGCATGGCTGATGTAATACTTCCAAATTTAATTCACATTCATACTATATAGAACATACTTTTTAAACAGTCACGAAGCAAGTTTCAAACCAAATGTAGTACCTATATATGTGATTTCAGATGCAGCAACTGCCTTTGATCCTAATTAATCTCACTGTTTCTTGGCTCAAGATTATTGAAAGGAGCCATCTGAAGAAAAGCACTGCCCTCAGGTGTTACTTCCTCTTCCTCCTCCTCTCTTTTTATTTTGTTACTCTCACAGTAAAGATCTCCTCTCTACATTACATTTCCAAAAATCGTAAAAAAGCTCCAAGCACTTCATCACCCACCAGCTGAGAGACATTTATCATCCGTAAAAAATACTGTCAGTAAAGTTAATGGAAGTGCAAGTATAATCCATTCCAAACTTTCAGCTAGTGTCTTCACTCTCATGGCGTTCAATCAGATTTCAACCCCCTCAAAACCTGCTCGCAGGTTTTGTCAAGGTTTCTGTAAATTCGGATGTCTGAGGAGGCTGCAGTGTTTCGGAAGTAACTTTATCTGTTGTCTGTGCAGTGTTCCGTTTCAGTGATCCGCTCAGAGGTGGTCACCCCCTGTACAGTGACAGTGACGTATAGTCTAGACCAGAACGTTTTTATTAATAGATTTAATGGATGTAAAATGACAAATTAATCACATAGTGTGTTTACTTAACCTTTATCCTGAGTTAGCAACACATGCTTCATTATTAGACCTCTTGATTCATGTCAAAGGTTGATGGGAGGTTTTATTATTCTTTTAGAAATTACTCAAATATACCAAAGCACATTTAAAATTAATTAGATAAGTAATGGTTTTAAATCAAGCATTATTAATAATTTCATTTAAAAAAAAAAAGCATTCATTTTAATTAGTTTGTCATGCTCCTTTTGAACCATTAATATTGTTATGTCTAATTTACTGTTTTGTTTTATTTTTGTTTCTTTTCAGCCAATGTCAGACTTAATGAATATGCTGATCTTCAACACTATACATTTTGTAAATGTTATTCATCTCTTTTTAGTTGCATCTTTAAAATGAGTTTGAATTTACTTCTTTTTCTTTTTTTTACTCAGCTCATGGGTTTGGAACCACTTGACACTTTCATTAAATTCAGCATTAAATTGTTTGAGTGTAAATGCAAAATCTCTGTAAATACAATTATTATAAAGAGATTATCCGGTTCTAAAATTGCTCTTTTCTCTCTCTTTTGGGAAATATACTGCTCTAGAAGCATTATTACTTTCCTATTAATCAGTTGGTTTGCTGACTCGGAACAATTTGGATCAACCAAAAATGGATTAACTTAAAAAATACAGCAAAAAACATTTCTTTCTTCGTGTCTTTAAATTGTAGTTTAAATCATGCATTCCGCTTGCATCGGTGCAAAAACAAAAAGTGAACTCGGAGTCAATACATGGCACAGTAAAGTGTTCTGTTTTCCATATTGACCTCCTTGTTTAATTTGATATGAAAATACAAAGCTATATTTAATTCAAAAGAAAGTTTCAATAGGTCCTTGTACCTGCTTTGGTGACTAAAGGTTCTTCTATAATTCCATATGTTGAACGCAATTACCTGCTTCAAATTAGTGAAACAACAACATAAAAGGCTGGTCGAGTTAGTGTTTTTAACCCTCTTGAAGTGAAAACAGTGTCTCATGCTCTCTGATCAGACGGAAATCAAAAGAAAAGGGGTTGTACGTGTGACGTGGACATGTCTGCTATTGCTCACGTCCACTGATGATGAAACCCATGGAGCAATGCCTAATAACACTGCCTCTGTTTATGCTTAAAGCTTTTGATCTATGGAGGAGAAATGTGAAAGTGACAAGGCCAAACTCCACTGCAGATGTCATGTAGTTTCATGTGTTCTATCCGCTAGACTTTATTTTGGTCTTGTTTGTGGTTCTATTCCAAGTCTAGATTGAGCGGCCAGTGATTAGGTTGTCGTGCCTGGGATCGTGTACCCTGCACACGGACATGTGCTTTTACGTGCTGACATGCAAGCATTAGGTGTCTGTGATTTGTCTAGTAAAAACTGTTTGCCTTTGGTAATACCGTGGTCTGAAATAGCTCATAATCATCCTCCAAATATGTGTCTGTATGAGACATTTGGGTTTTTGATTTAGTCAAAATGTATGAAAAAGCATGTTGACTGCAAACAATCAATTGCTTCAGTTTTTTTACCGTCTCTCTCATCACCCCAAATAACAACTCTATCATTTTTTTATTTTTTTATTGCAAGCCTGAGACTCTGTAAATGGCAAAAAAGCAACTTGCATTTATATTTAAGCTCAATAGAAAATCAGAAACTGTCTGCTTGTAAATCATTTTACAAATTAAGGATTGCAAAATCATGTTTTTAAAGGGCGGGATTTTGAAGAAAGTTACTGTAGCAACAGAGATAATGGCTAATAGCACTTTAAAGAAGTTATGAATGATTAACATCAATTGGTTCTAAGACATCCACATTTCAGAAAGGCATGACAGCAATTAAGCTATTTTCTTTTTGCATAAAATATATGTATCAGATTGAATTCGCAGCTGCCATTTTTTTTATATGACTAATTGTATCAAACATATAGCCTGCATGGATGCCAGCCGAACTTAGCCCTGCCCACAACATTTTTAGGTCGGGAAGTTCGGTCTGGACTTGATCCGTTGAGGAGCTATTATGCCCGAACAAAAGTTGTTCGGACCAATCAAATTGTCAGGGCGGGCTTTATACGATGATGGACAGATGATCAACAGTAACGTAATCATCCACGTCACCAAAGAGCGCTTGGGTTGAATTCGTTTACAACAAAGATGACTGCTTGAAGTTGATTGGATTGATTATTTGAACGTACTCCTCCCGAACTTTGTTTATGAAACATCATGTGTAGATTCCGCCATCGCGTCTGTTATAGAAGATATCGACCACGATCAAGGCATTTGTCGATCAGGAAACATTAATGAAAAACATACGTCGCTTACTCCGTTGCTCTGATTGGTTGTAGGTCTATCCAACTGAGTGCAGAGGCATTTTCTTTCCTGGTTCGGTTGAAACACGCCCCATAATCACAGCCCAATGGAGCAGTATCAGACTCACATGCTGACTAGAATCTGAGGACGTCAGCTATCAAACATAGCTAAACCAGTATAGTAATTTGACAGTTATACATGCCTACTTCTATTTACATTCACAGATACATTCACGTCACATTGCAGTGTTGCTTTGTCACAAAAAAAGTATCCTTTTCATGCATTTTAAGCTTTGCCAGGAGCCAGGACCAACGGTATTTTTTTCAGGAAAGTCCGCTTTTGCAACTTTCGAAACAAACTCCAAATCATTTGGCCTGATTTTTAACCAACATAGTCAGTATGTAGTGTATACTGCACTGTGTTCAGTAAGCTACTATTCCATTTCAAACATAGCTAGAAACAGATTAAAACATTTCCAGGTCACGGGTCACTCACTGCACTGGCACCATAATATATGTCTGTCTATGACACAAGCCCACAGCTCAAGGTCTGATGGAGGGCTCTTCATATTCCATTCCCTCAGAGTGTGTAATCATGTAATATGAACAAAACCGACACAATTCCACACGGCCAGAAAGATTCTCCATAATTTCGTAATAACATTGCTATATGTCAACAATGATCCATGAAAACAGCACAGTTACACAACAGTCAATTTTCTACCATCCCGTCGACCTACAATTTCCTATAATTTACTGTCATATTATCCTTTTTCTTGATCATCATGGTGTACGCAAGTCCACTCTACTAAATGGCTTAAAGCCAGCGTTAATAATATTTTAAGTTTCAATAACAACATCATTTATATATATTTTGTATGACTGACTTCAATGCTTGTGAGAATACGCTGCATTAAACTCCCATTGGGGTTTTCATGTACACAGCGGGATATTTATACACTGAGGCTGCCGTGTTTTATGGCCACAAGAGTAATTAACTTAATATAACTCACTGTTCATATTTCATATGCTGTATTTGATCTACTCTTTTGCAACATCAAAATGGCTTGCTTGAACAAACGCTTATTTATGTTTTTGAAGTTCAGTAGTACATTACAGTAACCAGAGAAAGTAAGTGGTTAAAATTGAATTAGCATTAGCATCCTCAACGATTTCTTGTCAACAGCCTGCACTTTGGACCGCTTCCAGGATTTTGCTCTCAGTGGCCAGCTACATTCTCCACGTTTCCTAAATGACTGAATTGAAATGCGTGAGTGAACTGAATATTCTCTGTAAATTATTGTTCTGGCTGCATCCAAATATGCATACTTCCATTCTATACTAGGTGGAAAAAAGTATACGAAAAAAAGTAGTTTGTCCAAATTCAGTCTTCATAAAACAGTCGGCCAAAGTACCAGATGAATTGTACCACCAATTTGATGAATTGTACAACCAATTTGCACACACTTTACTATCCCATGCCATGACGCATACAGTATATGGATTACATTCGTTATACACACACTTATACTTTATCGAACATACTTTTTTAACAGTCGTGAAGCAATTATAACTGTCCTACTAGTATTAAGTGTTTTATACTACTGTGTACTAACATTTAATTAACCATTTGATACAATGCATTTTTATGTAGATAAAAGTCGGTCTAAACAGCAGCCTAATATTCCTGCTGTTGTCAGTGTCATTAATGTAAAAAATAAATAAATAAAAATAAATTCATCATCTAATGTACCATGTTCGTGAGAAAAGAAGATAGCGAGGAGAGAAGTCAGGAGAAAAGGGATGACGACAGCTTGTAGGATAAGTGTGCCGCATAAAGTGTGAGTACTAAGCAGCATCTCCAGGTGCTCCCTTGAGAACCAGACCAAAAAAGTTGCACTCCTAGTATTTACTGTAATAAGCACATAGTATGTAGGTACATGGGGAACAGGACATAAACACAATAAATACATTGTACCTAACAATTATTTATTTTGATATATAAGTATATAGTAGTTAAAAACACCTAATATAAAGTGTGACTGAAGTACCAACCCGATCTCACGCTAATTAGTACGTTTTTTTCGTGATGGCTAATTCCGTCATGCGAATTCGTACGATAAAATAAAACAAATAAAAATAAAAAAAAGCATCATCAGGAAGGACCACCCCAAACCCCACCCCTAAACCTACCCATCACTGGGGTCTAGACAAATCGTACAAAAACATACAAGTGAGGTCGTACGAATTAGCCACCTCATAAAATACGTACTAATTGCTGTGAGATTGCGTTGGAAGTACCTACTCAGAGAATAGAATTTTTTCCCCCCAAAACCAGCTCACATTCATACCCCACTGCCGATTTCATTGGTCTATTCAATCACACAGTCACCTGTCAACATAGCATCAGGCTTCATTTACTTACAAAGCACTAAATGGTTTAGCTCCGCAGTACTTGAGCGAGCTCTTAACGCATTATAGTCCTTCACGTCTATTGCGATCTCAAAATTCTGGCCAGTTGATAATACCTAGAATATCAAAATCGACCGCTAGCGGTAGATCCTTTTCCTATTTAGCACCAAAACTTTGGAACAGTCTTCCTAACATTGTCCGGGAAGCAGACACACTCTGTCAGTTCAAAGCTAGATTAAAGACACATCTCTTTGACCTAGAATTCACATAATACATTATAGACTTCTATAATTCAATGTTAGGCTGCATAGATTAGGTCAGCCGGAACCGGGAACACTTCCCATAAATCCTGATGTACTCGTTACATCATAAGAAGAATGGCATCTGCGCTAATTTTAGTGTCTTTGTTTATCCCGAGGTTTTCCCGCAGCCTGCCGGGTCCAGGCCGTATCCAGATCTGACGAAGGACCTTCGCCTGGACCCAATGACAGTGCCAACTAGTCTCTCCCTATGGAGGATCCCTTTACTAATCCAGATAAAGCGTTGTCGGGAAAATCCGTTTCGCGTACCTACCCCGAAGTGACAAAATAAAATTCTGTATCAAAATTTCTAAGGAAAGACCAGTACTTTGTTTAGGCTTGGTTTGTAGGGAATTACAAACCTGCGCACATACATTCAAACGCACATAACTATAGAACCAATTCTTAATGCGCATGTGAACGCCATCAGCGTTTATCACAGGTTCGCGTTTAAAGTCTGTGTAGAGAGAATGGTGTCGTCTTAGCGCCCCCTAATTTAATAACAAATGATCGTTGCGACGGAAGCGAATCAATCAAAACTAACTTTACCTGGAAAATAACTTTATTAAAGAACTGCTATAAAGCCAAAACAATCTCTGTTTCCTTAAATTATACGCTTATCTCTGTAAAGCTGCTTTGAAACAACCTACATTGTTAAAAGTGCTATAAATGAAGATGACTTGACTTGACATGGATTCAGAGTTCACAAAAACCATAGATGGATCCAATTACTATCCAAAACAGTAAAGCTATTTATTGGGACGTGCTAACAGTGCAATACTGAGGTTAATGGGTTTAGTTTAGGGTTAGGGGTTAGTATTTGTTTCAGCGTTGTGTAATCAGTACTGTGATTGACATGACCAATGAAATATTTAGAATAGGCTGCAGGACAGAGTTTGTGATTTAACTGGTTTGGGGGGAAAAATCACTCGTACAAAACTCCTGAAATTGTGATAATTGTCATTGTGATAATCATAGCAACATTTTGTGTCTTGCGGCTGTTATCAAGAAAAATGAAAGTCACGATGACACAGAAGTAACAACAGATATTTTCTTCCATATTGTGACGTGCATTCGAGTGTAACATATTATCAAAAAGGAAAAAATGTAGCGCGGAGACTTGATTGGATTTTGAAATGAGGAGCGTTGCAGTGGAGTGGAGACAAATGAACACCAGCTTGCAAGAGTGGGGTTCAAGCAGATTAAATGAAATCCTACATATGCCACCAAAGAAAATATGAGGTCAAAAATATATGATATAAGAAAATTAAAATAAACATGCCTGGATGAATCATTCACAATAAGTTCTATGCATTTAGAAAATATAGTGGAAAATTTTCATTTCATGCTGACTTTAATGCAACAGTTCAACCTGTTTGGTATCCCCTGTATTGGATCAAAGTAATTTTAGAGATCAAGGAGCACATTATGTCCAGAAATGTTAAGTAATTCACAGCTGATGTCACATACTGCTCCAAGACTTTGGTTGAGGATCCAAACGCAGCTTTATCAGGGCAATCAAAAATCATAATGCTTGTATAACAGCCAGTGGGTCAAAACCAAGGCTTGTTTTCTTTTTTCATAAAAATGGGCAGTCGGGTGTATTGCTGTTTAATCATGTGTTTCTATTACTATACATTTTATTAATAAGGTTATTGTTGTATTTTCAAGTGTAATAATAATAATAATAATAATAATTCATTACATTTATATAGCGCTTTTCTCGGCACTCAAAGCGCTTTACATAGAAGGGGCAATCTCCTCAACCACCACCAATGTGCAGCATCCACTTGGATGATGCGACGGCAGCCATATTGCGCCAGAACGCCCACCACACACCAGCTTACTGGTGGAGAGGAGACAGAGTGATGAAGCCAATCAGTATATGGGGATGATTAGGAGGCCATGATGGACAGAGGCCACTGGGCAAATTTGGCAAGGATGCTGGGGTTACACCCCTACTCTTTCGAAAGACATCCTGGGATTTTTAATGACCACAGAGAGTCAGGACCTCGGTTTTACGTCTCATCCGAAGGACGGTGCTCTTTGACAGTATAGTGTCCCCGTCACTATACTGGGGCATTAGGACCCACACAGACCACAGGGTGAGCACCCCCTGCTGGCCTCACTAACACCTCTTCCAGCAGCAACCTGGTTTTCTCAGGAGGTCTCCTATCCAGGTACTAACCAGGCTCAGCCCTGCTTAGCTTCAGTGGGCAACCAGTCTTGGGCTACAGGGTGACAGGGCTGCTGACAAAAAGTGTAAGTTTGTTACGGTATATGGAGACACAGGAGAGGGAGAATGATGGTGAATGGTGATATTTATTGAATACAAAGGATGTGATGAGCAGGGTAGTGGAGTCCAAAGGGTGATTGAGGAAGGTGCTGGAGACAGGGAGATGAGCCCACATAACACAATCGAGGTCGGACCAGGAACTGTGGTGAGGAGTGTGCCTTTATTGTGTCAGTGATGAGGAGCAGGTGTGTGATTGTGAATGATGTGCAGCTGGGAAATGAAGTGAAGCTAGGAGTGGTGTGGTGGCTAGGGTGATCTGTGACAAAGTCCTTTAGAACCTAAAAATAATTTTCCTTTAACGTTAAATAATACTAAAATTCATTTACACCCCTTAATGAAAATGTTAAATAAATGATAAATGTGAAGTGTGTAATTTAAAGCTGATAAATTACACACTTCACCTTTAAAATTTACTAGCAATGCAGGTTTGTAGCAATTAAATCCCAAAGCTGTAAATAACGATTACTGATCTGGTTTATTAGCTGTAATTTACCAGCTGTATAATCTGCATTTTCTATACTCTAGTATCTTTATACTTGTGTACGATGAAGCCCTGTATCGACCTTTTCATTAACCTCTTATAAACTGAGCTCCTTCAGAGACTTTAAACAAGTTTGAGCACGTTAGGGATGAAAATGAGAAGCATTAATCAGGAGGAGACAGGATACAGTAAAAAAATAAAAAAATCTTGGCATATTTGTGCATACAGCCGAAACACTGAGAATCATATTAAACAGCAGAGAGGATGCCAGTTTAGCTATTATTTGCAGCTACGTTTCACATCAAAGTTCTCCCCTTTTGATTAACATCATATTTCATCAACTTCAACCTGTTGGGAATGCAGCTAAGTCTAAACATTGCCACTGGCTGTTGGATTATGAGCATCGCTTATTGCCTTACTGCGCATGAATATCCAATGAAATCCAATGGAGAAAAAAAAAACACTAAATGAAGAAAATTGATCGTCTTCCAAGCCAGTCTCTCCCAGCATGGGATGGCGAGAGGGGATTTCTCTTGTGCTTTGCTGTTTGTCTGTGATTACTGTCTTGCAGGTGGTCAGCTATCCAGTGAGCAGAAATGGCTGGGAGGCTAATTGTTTTCCTCTGCCCCCTGATGACCGGGCAGTGTGTTTCCTTCCGCATTTGCATTGCTTTTTGTTTAAGCTCTAAATCCTCTTCATTACAGAGAAACCAGCACTGCCTCATATTGTGTTAAAAAACATTTACTGAATCTGTTCTTCGAGATGAGATATTTCATAAAAGCGTGAATGATGAAAATGAAGGGAAACATAGTCTTGGGGTCTCATCCCAAAATGAATATTTTACCCACCTTCACTTTCTTTTTTCAGCGGATGAAAAAAGAGATGTTTTGAAAAATGTTCACACTGCTCTTTTCCATACAATGAATGAGGATGGTGACCAAGGGCTGTCAAACTTTGAATAAAACTTTGAATTTTTGAATAAAAATTACATAATTGTTTTAAAATGCCTACACTGTAAGCAACTGACTGTGAAATTCACAGTAATTAACTGGCAGCAAGTTACAAGTAACTTACTGTAAAATAAAAACAGTAATTAATTGGCAGAAAGTGATTAGTAACTTACTGTAAAATAGAAATTCCTAATGTTTAAGTGTTGTTTAGTTATACTGTTTCAGCCCAAATAAATGAAATAAGTAATGCATATTGCATGATTTGAATATGAATATCCATTTATCGACAGTCACAGTTGAACAGCTCATCATTATTCATTCTTGTACTGTGTTTTCCTTCTCTATATACATAATAGGTTACTGTTACATAATTGGTTATTGTGTTTTCTACCATACATTGGTAATTACTGTGATTTTCTACAGTACATAATTGGTTATTGTGTTTTCTACAGTACATTGGTAATTACTGTGATTTTCTACTGTACATTGCTGGTTACTGTGACTCTCACAGTACTTACAGTATATCATTACTGCATTTTTTGACTGAATCTAGAATATTCTACTGTGAACTTGTACACAGCAATGTCCTGTGCACAAACACAGTAAATTACTGTAGATTTCACATGTGTTTTTTACAGTGATAGGTACCGTTTCAGGAGTAGAAAATGTATGATGTGTTCATTTCATAGTATACAGTATATTGCAAAACATTTACTTAAACTTAAAGAGAGGCATATATGTTTGGTTTAAGTGTTCCGTTTCCGGTGTTCATATTTTTCTAAAGAGATTTTGTTTTGTTTTCCTTTGGGCATCTTTAAGATAAAGACTTTTGAATCAGTTTAAGACTCTCAGCCAAAGAAAACAAACTCTGTTTGGAGGAAGAGGATATTAAAGTTGCTGAAAGTCTGCTGAGTCAGAACTGTGATTTGTGCTACAACTAATTTCCAGCAGCTAAATAGTCAAACATCAGTCATGACCTATATCATAGCTCTGGGGGAAGTGAACATGTTTTTACAACATGGTTTCACAGAAAATGTGAAAATTGTTCTTCTCTTTCAAGCACTGAAAGGGAATGAAACTTTTTAAAGAAGCATGCATCCATATATATATATATAGAGAGAGAGAGAGAGTTACCTCAGTGTTGTATATTATCACCATTGAGTCTCCTCATATTGATATTTTGTACTGCTGGAGGAGGTTAGGTTGGTAAACACAAAGGTAGTTGTATTAAAAGCTTTGTGTCAAACGTGAATCATTCTTTGTCAAGTATGAGTAATTTTAACTTCATAACCTCAACCTGAGCTTCATTTTGACTTCAATATTATCAGTCTTGCTTTGAAACTGTAACTTGTCAAGCTAAGTTATTCATTTAAAGTTGTTCAGCTACAGCTATTCAAGCTATAAAGTACTCTCTAGCAATATCTTTTTAAAATAAATATCATATTATTATTATTTTATTTATGCAACACATAATGGAGCATTTAAGAGCTCAGTTAGAGTGACAGCAAAAAAAGAAAACAAAAATACATAATTTGATAAATGAACATCTGATTAAAAACATTTGTTTATACTGAACACACACACACACACACACACACACAAAATTAAGTGCTGGGAAGCAGCATTTGAATAAATCTTTCAACAGTTAATATATTACTTAATTTATTGCTACAATAAAAGAGAAAATTCCACCATAATGGAATAGGGGTACCAGTGCTTCATACAAGAGAGAGATATTAGGACTTTTTTATGAGAATGCATTTGAGTATTACCTCAGTTTGTTGTGTTTGAGTGCAATGTGTGTGCAATAAAAATACAATTCGCCTGGTGTTTTTTTTTTTTTTTTTTTTTTTTTTTTTTTTTGCTACTCAAACACAACTCTGATGCTACTGACATTGCATATATCCGCGAATTCAGTGATTCATTTTTCAGAGACTATTTCATTACTTTTGGTACCGTACTTACTCTCCAACATTGTAATGTATTCTATACCAAACCAGCAGTTTACTGTGTGTCAGAGTCAGCAGTCCACCTCTCAGGTCAAGAGCTGACAAGGGGGAATGTGAGAGAACAGGTGAAGATCAGCACATTGGATTCTAAATCATACCCAGGGGACGAACTTCTTGTTCAATCACTGTATTCTGTCATGTTGTGCATAACAGAGAGCAGCAGATGAGAGAATTAGGTTTGAGTATCATAGTGTTTGTTTTATGTGACAGCAGTCAACATGACTTACAATCCTTCTCAGTCTCTCATGTTTAACCTCTGTGAGCTGTGCATCTTTATTTCTGCCTTCCTCAAAGGACCTTGTGAAAGCCCAGAGCACACACTTCATCCATCTGCCCATCTGCTTTCTCTGCCAGATTTTTCATCGTTCCATTTTTACCACAAACACACTTCTATAAATTAATTTTCTCTATGTTTCCCCGTCTATCTCTCTCTCTCTCTCCATCTGTCTTTGCTGGAAAATCTAGTTTTATGACTTTAGGATCATGGTAGCTGGTTGTCTAGCTGGTGGAAGCTTGCACCATGGGGGGGGGGGGGGGGGGGGGGGGGGGGATCTTGGGGGGGGGGGGGGGGGGGGGGGGGGGGGGGGGGGGGGGAGGGGGGGGGGGGGGGGGGGGGGGGGGGGGGGGGGGGGATCTTGAATCAACTACCAGCTACCAGATTTTCAAGCTGTTTTTGAACATGGTAGCTAGTTTCTGCTTAGGCTGGCCAGTAGCTGGTCCAAACTGACAGACAAGCTACTGTACCATGTCAATACTGTACCAGCTTAAATTGGTTTTAGGAACATAATAGATGGTTTCAAGCTGGTTGCAAGTCTTGAGTTGGTTAAAGCTTATAGCTGCTGTAAAGTCAACCTTCTTGAAGCAGCACCAAACCAGCTACTAGCTGGTCATTTTTTCTTATTTCTTATTATTATTCTTTTTTTTTTTTTACATGGTACAGTAGCTAGTTTCTAGCTGGTCAAACTTGCCAGTAGTTGGTGCAAGCTGGTAGACTATATTGGATCAGTAACAAACCAGCAGTTGAAAATTGCTTAATGTGGTACAGCTATAGTTTTAAGAACATAATAGCCATCCCATACACAAAAGAATTGTATTTGAAATATATTTTCTGGATATGTTTTGGAATATATGCAAATATTTGAAATTGGCCCAATAAATATATTTCATACTTATATTTCATATATTTTTGTTATATTTCAGAATATATTTCAATGTATTTGGAATATATGCCACATATATTTTTGACACTTTTGGGGACCCGTACAGAAAAAAATACATTGAAATATATTCTGAAATATAACAAAAATATATGAAATATAAGTATGAAATATATTTATTGGGCCAATTTCAAATATGTGCATATATTCCAAAACATATCCAGAAAATATATTTCTTTTGTGTATGGGATTAGTTGGTCCAGCTGGTTATTACTGTAGCTGCTGCATGCTGGTCGACCTTCAAGGACCAGCACCAAACCAGCTATACCCGGTGGGTCAATAGTTTGTTTGTTTGTTGTTGTTGTTGTTGTTGTTTTTTACATGGTATAGTAAGTTTCTAGCTGGTTGAACTGGTGAGTAGCTGGTGTAAGCTGGCAGACCATCTTGGACCAGTGACCGCCCAGTTAGCAGTTGTAAATTCTAGCGTGAGGTGGTATAGTTGGTTTTAGGAACATAATGGCTGTTTTTAAGCTGTTTTATGCAAGTCATTCGCTACCAGGTCAAGTTTTTTTTTTTTTTTTTACATGGTTGCTAGTTTTTAGCTGATTAAGCTGGCAATTAGTTGGTGTAAGCTGGTAGATCATCTTGACCAGTTTTTTTGGAACATGGTGGTTTGTTAAACGGTTTGTGATGACCAGTTTGGACCATCTAATGACCTACAAGAAACCAGCTACCACGATCCAAAACACAGCTACAAGCATAAAATGGATTGTCCAACAGGGATTACATTAATCCTCATCCAGTAACATCCCCTTTAACGAAACACTCAATTACTCTGTGCCGTGTGCTTGTTTTTAGTGCACTGTTTGAATTCATTGTTGTTGGTACATCAATCTTATTATCAGTCCTCCAGTGTTGATGTCCTCATTCCCTTTCTCAAACACTGTTCCATCACTGTTACCCCATTCCTGCTCTGTTTATCTCTTTTACTGCATGTACTCTCTGCTTTTCTTTTAGTTTAACTTTGAGATAAAGAGGTCTTTGCAGTTGAAGCTTGCAGCAAGCTGTGAAGCGACGCTTATATATGGGCTACGCTACACATTGACGTTTCTTGAAGGTTATCAAGTCTAATAGCGCATATCTCCATTGCTGTTTCCAAGATGAAGCTCACTGTGTAAAGTTTGACTGTTTCTGGCTGGGTGCTTATCGACTTCGGTTCTATCGGTCATAAAAAAAAGTGTTAAGCTCCAAAGTTTTGCTTTGGCTTCCACATACACTTTTTGTATTAGTCATGATCTCATGCTAAATCTCAAACACACTTGAGTAAAAGTCCAGAACAATGAATAAATTATGTTGAGTTTTTGGATTTCACCCATATTCCTTCACCCTTTTTTTAAATGTAATCCTCTGGTAGCCAGAAACTGTGAAGTGAGGGTCAAAACATCTCTTTTATGAACATTGAGGCTCCTACAGAAACATCTCTGCACTGCAGTTTCATCATCTTACTGTATGCAGTTCCTAAATCACTGTTTGGCCGTTTGAAGTACAACCCGAATTCCGGAAAAGTTGGGACGTTTTTTAAATTTGAATAAAATGAAAACTAAAAGACTTTCAAATCACATGAGCCAATATTTTATTCACAATAGAACATAGATAACATAGCAAATGTTTAAACTGAGAAAGTTTACAATTTTATGCACAAAAGGAGCTCATTTCAATTTTGATTTCTGCTACAGGTCTCAAAATAGTTGGGACGGGGCATGTTTACCATGGTGTAGCATCTCCTTTTCTTTTCAAAACAGTTTGAAGACGTCTGGGCATTGAGGCTATGAGTTGCTGGAGTTTTGCTGTTGGAATTTGGTCCCATTCTTGCCTTATATAGATTTCCAGCTGCTGAAGAGTTCGTGGTCATCTTTGACGTAATGATGCGCCAAATGTTCTCTATAGGTGAAAGATCTGGACTGCAGGCAGGCCAGGTTAGCACCCGGACTCTTCTACGACGAAGCCATGCTGTTGTTATAGCTGCAGTATGTGGTTTTGCATTGTCCTGCTGAAATAATCAAGGCCTTCCCTGAAATAGACGTTGTCTGGAGGGGAGCACATGTTGCTCTAAAACCTTTATATACCTTTCAGCATTCACAGAGCCTTCCAAAACATGCAAGCTGCCCATACCGTATGCACTTATGCACCCCCATACCATCAGAGATGCTGGCTTTTGAACTGAACGCTGATGACATGCTGGAAGGTCTCCCTCCTCTTTAGCCCGGAGGACACGGCGTCCGTGATTTCCAACAAGAATGTCAAATTTGGACTCGTCTGACCATAAAACACTATTCCACTTTGAAATAGTCCATTTTAAATGAGCCTTGGCCCACAGGACACGACGGCGCTTCTGGACCATGTTCACATATGGCTTCCTTTTTGCATGATAGAGCTTTAGTTGGCATCTGCTGATGGCACGGCGGATTGTGTTTACCGACAGTGGTTTCTGAAAGTATTCCTGGGCCCATTTAGTAATGTCATTGACACAATCATGCCGATGAGTGATGCAGTGTCGTCTGAGAGCCCGAAGACCACGGGCATCCAATAAAGGTCTCCGGCCTTGTCCCTTACGCAAAGAGATTTCTCCAGTTTCTCTGAATCTTTTGATGATGTTATGCACTGTAGATGATGAGATTTGCAAAGCCTTTGCAATTTGACGTTGAGGAACATTGTTTTTTTAAAGTTTTCCACAATTTTTTTATGCAGTCTTTCACAGATTGGAGAGCCTCTGCCCATCTTTACTTCTGAGAGACTCTGCTTCTCTAAGACAGAGCTTTTATAGCTAATAATGTTCAGACCTGATAATTAATCACTAGATGTTCTCCCA
Source organism: Rutilus rutilus (assembly GCF_951802725.1). NCBI lineage: Eukaryota > Metazoa > Chordata > Actinopteri > Cypriniformes > Leuciscidae > Rutilus > Rutilus rutilus. The sequence goes on along the minus strand of NC_140232.1, from coordinate 14,228,035 downwards.
GCTGAATCTTTTCAAAACTGCTTGCTTTTTTAGCCATTTGTTGCCCCCGTGCCAACTTTTTTGAGACCTGTAGCAGGCATTAAATTTTAAATGAGCTAATTAAGTGGATAAAAGTGTATAATTTCTCAGTTTAAACATTTGCTACGTTATCTATGTTCTATTGTGAATAAAATATTGGCTCATGTGATTTGAAATTCCTTTAGTTTTCATTTTATTAAAATTTAAAAAACGTCCCAACTTTTCCGGAATTCGGGTTGTATGTGCTGTACCCAGTAGCATATGACCTAAGAGTAATTCATGAAGTCAGAATATTTTCACATTAGCTTTAAGCTTTAAACATATCTTTGTTTCTGTCTTTTCACTGACTGCCCTATGTGGATTATTATACACTGTTGAATTTGTACATGAATATGCATCTGATGATGTATTTATCATTGACCTAGATTTTAAAGTAAGTTCACAAATGTATATAGCATTACCAATTTGTATTTAAGTGCATTTGTATTTGAATATTAAAATTGATGGCATGATCTTTTAGCATAAACTACCATAAAATTCCAAGGTCAATAATTCTCCTCAAATATACAATCGTTTTAACTTTTTATGGCAAGACAAGGTTAGTTGAGGTTTTAAAATTTAATTTATGAATCAATAATTCGTGATATTTGTTAAATAGGCTACTTTTAGCTTGAAAAATATATTTATATGAAGCTATCTGAAACTTGTAATCAAACTTGATAGATAAACCATGACAAACCCTATACCAACATGAATACAAGGAGCAATTTATAGAAACTTGACACCTGTTTTTTACTTAATAAAAAAAAAAAAATTACTGACCCAGCTGTATATTGAAACATGATTGCTAGTTTTTTTGCTTTTCCAAGCTGGTTCAGGTGGTTGACTAGACCATGTTAATCAATGACTTTGCTGTAAAAAACAGGTCATTACAGGTTAAGGGTGGTCTATCAGTCCCCATTTGCTGATAGTTCCTTTCAGCTGTTCACCTAAACCGGCTTGAACCAGATAACGACCAGCTAAAAAATTTGATCCCATATTTGACTGCTACCACTTTAGCTGGGTCTTCCAGCAGGGAAGTGAAGTCCTCTGGGCCATTCTTTTAATTGATTTTTGTTACAGTACAGAAAAAGATTACAGGGCGACTGTTTGGAGTTCAATGAAGTAAAAGATATTATCATCATCTCCCCCTATGTAACACCGCTGAAACGGTAGTCAGCTGCTTCTCTGTTAACTTGTGAACGTGGAAATAGGACAAACAAATTTGAGTGGATGAAAGTGTTTTCTGTTAAGAGAGTAAATCATGCTCCTCCATCGTGACTATTATCCTTTATCAGCGTCTCTCGCTCCAAACCTTATCTCTATTTTGAACATAAAGCCCTATTAACACACTAGATATTTACCCTGAAACAGGACCTGTAGCACACACATCTGTCAAGTAGCCCTCAGGTAGATTCCTTTATTTTGCCTCTACGACAAGCGCTTTTAGTTCCACAATCCCAATTTCACCCATTGTTACAATCCGAAATGTGCAATTCATAATGCAATGAAAGACTGCATAAACAGGTATGCATAATAATAATAAACACTTTAGCATACTTACCACAGATATAAAATACTTTAAAAGAATATACTTGTGCAAACGGAATGTAATGTTAATGCAATGAAATTAAAATGTATTACAGGATGAATTTATATTAAATGCAATTAGTTAAACTTAAGAGTGCATACTTTTTTAACACGCTTAAATAGAAATTTAGATGTAATTTCAAAATGTATTCTATTGTCTTTAAAATTAGGTTAAAGTGTATACTACTGAATGTACTGACAAGCATTTATGGTAACTAAAATATTTTTATTGTCATTTTGAAACTTGAATGTCATGTACACACAGTTGTAATGAATGATGAAGTTGCAATTTAGTAGTTTCCATTATGGAGCAACAGTTCGAAATTAATCTTGTGGCGCAGGTTAGAAACTGTACATATGTAGCAAGCTAGCTAACTTGATAATAACATATGGCACATGATAATGTTTAATGGCACAGACATTTAAACATTATTCTGTCACTAGGTGCGTCCCAAATTTGCGTACTTACGCACTATTCTATGTCATATTTTTAGTATAAATAGTTTCAGTGTTCATACTGAAAATTCCAAAAAGAAAAAGTACACTTCATGTACCCAGAGGGGGAGCGGCTATCAGACTCCAATGTTGAATGACAAAAAAAGCCTTATAAAATTCACTCAATACATGGTGTATTTGGGACAAAACTACTATGTGCTGAAGTTTGTTATCATCAATGTAACACAAAAACGCATGTAAAGTATGTACAACAGGTCGAGTTGGCCAAGCATTGGCTTTTGTGTACAGTACGCTTCTGGCCTTATAATAGGAAGTGAGAGAGTGTAAATGTGGGAAAGTGTGGGTGGATGTTGAATGATGGACACAAAGGCTTCTTGAGTCTTCCCATCTTCAACTGAAACTAGTAGGCTAGTGCTAATACTCCTTTCAGTGTTTCAATAGCATAAGCTTTGTGTTTTTGTATAATTAACTCGAATGACAGTTTGTAAAATGCAAATGCCACAAAGGGCTGGCACTGATATTGTTAGTCTTTACAAAGAGAGGTTTTCACATTTTTGTTTTCTTACTGAATAAATGGGAATGTGTCATAATGGGGATAATGGACTTTGATGAAAGGATTAAGCACCTTTTCAATAAGCACCTATATCCCACACGTTCATTAGCGCATTGTGTGAAATAACTTTCTGAAAGCACCAGAATAAAGATAATAATGCCTGTTTAAAGCATTTGGTGGAACAAACATAATCCAAGTGCATGGTTGATGTGTCGCTGTTGTCAAAGGATGAAAGAGAGAGATGAATGAGTGGAAAAAGAATAGAGACTGGCCTGCAACAAAAAGCCTATGTAATTTCACCTGTGAGGGTGTGATTTAAAACTGTATTACACTACAGTGGCCTTTAACTCAGAAAGAACATTGCCGTCCTCTTTTCCCCTCATGGGACTAGCTATTAGAAAAAGAGCTAAATGAAAGACTGTTGTTCTGATACTTCTTGAAAACAGTGTAATGATGTCTGTCATTAGCAGATATAATGGCTGTAATACTCCAAATGAATGCTCTGAATCAAAGTTTCATCATCTGGTGCAGCGTTTTAATTGTTTTTATCGAGTACGTAGAGTAAAATTGATTTATCTCGGTGCATGCTTTAGCGGTTTATAATAAACACTATGCAATTGGACACAATAAGCAAAAAAAAAAAAAAAAAGAAGAAAAGAAGAGAAGGAAAGAAAGAAAAAAAGCATCCTATAATTAAAACATTTCCCAGAGGCTCTTACATAATGTCAGTTTGATACGTTTAATTAAACACTTATTTGGATTAACTGACAAATACCTTATTCTGAGCATTCGTTTAAACAAGATGAGGCATTTTATTTGAGTGTCATTGGATGGAACATCCGGTCTCGTATGCATACAGAATATTTAATGATAAAAAAAGCTCAGTCATAAAGCGTCTTTGAACGCTGTTGTGATTGTCATCATTGTAATGGAGGACAGATCAATGACAAAAACAACTTTAAGACCATTTACTGTCACAATGATTCAGAAATGAATGTACTTTGTATCACATTTATTGATACAGACAATAGAGTGAGGATATGGGGAGAAGAGCGGGGGAATGGGAAACGAGGTGAGCCAGACTCAAACTTGCATGATCCATAGGCATGGTTTAAAAACTTTCTTGATACACCTGTCTCCGAATTTTATGCCATTTTATGCTCATTTGCTATGGCATTATGAGAAAGCAAACAGCTTTAATTTTTCAAACATTTTCTAAAGATCTAGAGCAGTGGTTCTCAACCAGGATGCAGGGGCCCACTAGGGGCCTCAGCAAATTTCTAGGAGGGCCACAGGATGACTAAAGGCCCTTTCTCTTCAGGGACGATAACATTAACTATGAAGTTTTAATAATCGATCAAATTATAAGAGATAGGGAAGTCTACTACAACTTTAACAATAACAACAGACTAAAGTATATTGTTGGAGTCACTTTAAGAACGTTTCCCCACCCCCGTGTGTTGGTGTGGATGCGAGTATACTTACTATTATCTTTATAGTTATTGTTCTTGACGTGAACATGCATTTATTAGCATTTAATGTATTAAATTGTATGAAAATTGAATGTATTAAAATCAACACTAAATCAGAAATGCTGAAAAACACACAATCACCATTTACATTTTAATTTACATAATAATTGTGTTGTGATGAGAATAGGGCCTTTGAATCAAAAGGGTTTAGAGACAATGATCTAGATCCACAAAAACAAAATAAAGCTACAAAGTCACAGTTTCTGAAAAGGATCTGAGTGATTTAATCAGTATGTGTTTCCATCTAATTTTATGCACATGTCTACATCTGTCACGAGATGTGACTGTATAAAAGTGCATGACGAAGAAGATATCTTCAGGAGACTTTTAAATAGTCAAGTCAAGTCAAGTCACATTTATTTAAATAGCGCTTTAGCTTTACAGAGATAACAGGAAAATATTGCAACAAAGTTTGTTTCCAGAAGAAAATACCATCACAGTCCAGCTTAAGTAAGTTCAGTGATGTTTCATTTTTGTTGTAAAAAAAGTTATTAATTTAGTTCATATATATATATATATATATATATATATATATATATATATATATATATATATCATGTCTAGGCGCAGGTCCACCATCTGATCTGGATACGGCCCGGATCCGGCTGATTACGGTAAACCTCGGAATAAACAGAAAGACTAACATTAGCGTAGATGCCATTCGACAACGAAGACTTGACAGAACAGCCATCAATTGTTAGACAGTTTTCTAGGTTAGTACATGCGGAGATTTTTGGTCCAATCATTAGAAACTCTGTTTGTTTTGTTTTTTAGAATAAAGTAGTAGGAAATTACCAGTTATCCAAATATTTATATCAGCTAAGCATTCTGTTAATTTATTGAATTGCCAAGTTTCGTCAAGGTGCGATATAGTGATATAGGGCTGAGTATCATCGGCATAACAGTGAAAACTAATCCCATGCTTCCTAATGATATCTCTCAAGGGTAGCATGTACAGAGTGAACAGCAACGGTCCTAGTACTGAGCCTTGTGGTACGCCATACTGAACTTGTGATTGATATGACATCTCTTCATTTACTGCTATAAACTGATAACGTTCAGATAAGTATGATTTAAACCATGCTAATGCAATTCCACTAATGCCAACATTATTTTCGAGTCTATTTAAAATAATGTTGTGGTCAATGGTATCAAATGCAGCACTAAGATCAAGTAACACTAATAGAGAGATACAACCACGATCGGATGATAAGAGCAAATCATTTGTGACTCTAATGAGAGCTGTCTCAGTACTATGGTACGGTCTAAATCCTGACTGGAAATCATTGCGGATTCCATTTCTTTCTAAAAAGGAACATAGTTGTGAGAAAAAAAGAATACAAAAAAGCTTGATGTTTTACTTTTTAAAAAATGAATGAAGGGGAGTGTAGTGATTGATGTCCCGGGTTGATAAAGACTTAGGTATGCATATAGGGGGTTAATAGCAGCACTACAGCTTCATATAAATGTAGGGGGAACACATCTCCCTAAATCCTTTCATCGCCATCTCCTCAAACAACAACAAAAAGAAAACTGTACATGATTTTATCCCACAGGAGGCAAATTAACATATGTTTTGGCCAACCTTGAACACCAAGTTGGAATGGTGCAGTCACAGAGGAGAACATAATTTATATATATCGCTGCATGAACTGACTAGTTCAGCAGGACTGTTGTTTAACTTTGCACTATTACTAGAACATTTTAATGCTCTGGATTTCATGTTTAATAACTCAAAATGTCAATTGCATTAGTGTTGATATTCCAAATGTCTGCACTACTTGATAAAATGGAAAGACTGTTGCATTTTTATGTCTACACAAGAGCTCGACCTGAAAGCTTCAGCCAAAATGACGATATATTTTTATGTATGCTGAGAAGGGATATGTTAAAATGTGGTTGTTTAGATAGATATTGTTTCTCGATGCGTGTTGCTAATGGGTCCTGGTGAATAGGTGAACACGATAAAACTCTATCTGTGGTGCAAACAGGGTTTGCTGCATATCCTGTACTTTGCTTTGCACATCAACCTCTTTTGTCTGTTGATATGTGTGTTCTGAAATGAATGTTTTGAAAGCAATTTATGTTGAACGTCTGAACGTGTGTAGGTTTTGCACACATTCGCTCACATTGTGGCACACATTCGCTTAGTGATGTAGTACTCGAGTCCGTTCTCGGTCTTGACTCGGACTCGACTGTATTTGAAAACCAACGGACTCGGTCTCGACCCTTCAAAGACTCGGTCTTGACTCGGACTCGGCATAGCCGGTCTCTTCCCCATCACTACATTCGCTCCTGCCACAAATGCACATATATAGCACATGTAATCAAAGCTCTTTGTTTTTCTGCTCTTTATTTGTCAGTCATTACACTATAGTTAAACTTAATAGCACACATTCTCCATATGTGATCAGTTTTATGTAATCATACTTTAATTATGGAAGGTACTTTTCTTGGAATATCATGCAAAACTATTTCTTCTACCTGACAAATATCACTGAAATGGGTGTTATAAAAAATCTAGGCTCTGGCCAGTTTTTGCAGCCTTGTCTCATTGTTAATTATGTATTAATGTGTAACATTTACAGGTACAAAACTTAAATTTTTGTACTTTTGAATAGTTGCTGAAACGTACAATATAGACATATTGACAACATTAAAACATTTAGTAATATAATCCACTTGAAGGAGTGAATGAAAACAAGTGAGTGAATTCGGACACTGAGTGCACCGGAACGAGTTTTTGCATAGTTTGTGCTTGCTGTTTAATAATCATTTGAAACTTAGCAAACTGGCAGCTCCAGTAGTAATGAAAAGAGACTAGCATGTATAAACCTTAATTAAACATGGTTTCGGACACCACTACAAATGGCTGTGCCCTCAAGTGCCCTATTTAATAGGGGGCGATTTCGGACACAGCCCTTGTGAGCATTTGATATCACTGCTAAAATGTGTCGTAAAGCTTCTTGAGAGGGCAATTTTTGAATTTATACCAAGTGCACCGGGATTTGACGTTTGCGGTTGCTGGTTGCTGAGAAAGGAGATAAAGATCGCTGAACAAAGTCTTGAATTTGGGTCTGTTCCTCACAATAGTATGGATTCTAAAGATCTGGATTGCGGCTCAAATAAAATTGATTACCTTTTATTTAATTATGTGCCTTTTTTGGTTTATTTTATGGTTCTATTGTCAATCACAGCATATAGGACTATACTGAGAAAACGCCTTTTGTGTCCCACCACAGCAGACAAAATAAATATTACATATAAACAATAGTTAAACAATTGCAGAAATGTTATTCATTTTAAGGGTTTAAAGTGTATAGTCTTTCTTAACATTATGTAATCCTTCTAAACGAGCTGAGCAGAAGTCACACAGAACAGAGCGAAATGTAATCATTTTATATTAAGTAGATAAGTAAACTATTAATAAATACGACTGAAAACAAACTGAATACTGTCATGATGATTATGTTTAGTTCTATGGACTCTTATTTTGATATGCTGTTCTGTTTCCCTTAGTTCCTGTTTCTTTGCTCTGTTTACTTTCAGTTTTAGGTTTCTGATTATGTCCCTATTTTTTTTCATTTGGTTACTTATAAATATCAGCTGTGTCGTATTTAGTTCCTTGTTAATCCCTGTATACATACTCCCTGTTTAGTTTTGTAATCTGTCGGTTATTGTTGTTATGTAATGTGTCGTATACGACTTATCAGTAAAGACTGTATTCCTAGTTCGTGCATGTTGCTTATCCTCACCAGCATGTAACAGAATAACCGAACCCTCAAAATGAGTAAGAAACAAAAAGAAATGGACTTTCGTGGTCCAGCTCTTCATCTCTGTCCCTGCCTCTAACTCTGTGCGGCTCTTTGGCTCCGTCTCGGGCTTCCCAACCATCCAGTTCGGCATGAGGTTGAGTCCACGGCTTCACCTCAGACCTCCAGGCTCATGTCTCCACCTTGACCTGTCAGCCCGTCGGCTCTACATTCCCTAGTCTCCGCCGTGGCCCGTCAGCCCTGAGACTCCTCCGGCCTCCCTCGTGCCTCTGGCTCAACCTCTGTCAGCCGTCGCTCTGCCTCCACCACGGACTTCTGAGTCTCCGGCTTCGCCTCGAACCTCCACCTCTTTGGCTTTCTGGCTCTCCGGCTTCGCCATTGTCCTCACTCGCTCCATCGTCACCCCAGTCTGCCGAGTCCCGTCTCGGTCCCGTGAGGCAGCGGCTCCACCTTGGGTTTCCGGGCCATGGATGCCTCCCTGGTCCATTGGTCTCTACCTGAATCTCCATTGCTTTTGGCTACGCCTCCATCAATCAGTCCCCAGGTTCCACCCGGACCTTCAGCCAAAGCTTCACCCTGGCTCCTCCTGCCATTGCCGCCATGTTATCTTCCTCTATGAGCTCCTCCTGGTCCCTGTCCATCACCAGCTCCGTGCCCTCCTCCAAAGTCCCCTCCCTCCACAGTTGGATTAGCAGTTACGGTGCAAGGACACATCTTCCGGGAGGGGAAACTACTGTCACAATTATGTTTAGTTCTATCGACTCTTATTTTGATATGCTGTTCTGTTTCTCTAATTTCCTGTTTCCTTGCTCTGTTTAGTTTTGGTTTTCATGGTGTCTGATTTTGTCCCTGTTTGTTTCTATGGTTACTTATAATTATCAGCTGTGTCAGATTTAGTTCCTTGTTAATCCCTATATACTCCTAGTTCAGTTCTGTCCTCTGCCGGATATTGTCGTTATGTAATGTGTCATTTACAGTATCATAAAAGACTGTATTCCTAGTTTGTGCATGTTGCTTATCCTCATCAGCATGTAACAATACATTAGAACCAAAATATTAATATCTATAAATAAGGATTTGTACACATTTGTACGCCTGTAAAGTTGTTCATACATAAAATAATTTATGCTTAAGTGCTGTCAATACATCAGTATTGTATGTTTCAGTAACTGTGTTTCCATCCAAAGTGTAAAATTTTTAATATTGCGTAAAACATTTACGAATAAAGCACAGGTTTCATTCCATGTGTTCAAGAAAACAAAATCGTTACTTCCTGGGAAATTGGTGCAAAATATCTGTAATATTATTTCCTGGAGGGCCACAGCCCTGCAGAGTTTAGTTCCAAGTTCCAACTCCAACACACATACCTGTAGTTTTCAAATAAGCCTAAAGGACACAATGAGTTGGATCAGGTGTGTTAAATTAGGGTTGAAGCCAAACTCTGCACGGCTGTGGCCCACCAGGAACTGAGTACATTGTGGGGCTCTCTTATTTTTTCAGTGTTTAATTTTGCAAAGGGACACATTTCTGTTCAGCCAAATTGAGCAGAGATGCCTCGTACTTGTGTGAACAGTGCAGATAATTTTAAATGGAGCAAATGCAGCCCATCGATGCTTGCAGACTATTGCTGGAAAGTGACAAGAGAATGAATTTAATGAATACAAGAGACAAGTCAAAATAAATGTAATTATTTAACCCTTTTCTTATTTTTAAAGTGTTACATAAACAGGACAGGTGACAGGTACTATCTACACAATATACATACATGTAAAATCTAAAAACTTTTCTTGGAAACCGTTGCCAATCAGTAGTTGTTTTAATTGCCATATTTGAAGTCAGCACATTAAATACATAATAAATAGCACGTTCTATCTCTGTTGCAGACAACCTCTAAAATAATTGTATCCAGTGTTATTAGCTTTTATCAACTCACGAACACCTTGCAAATCCATCACAACCCCAGATTGGGAAACTCTGTTGTAAACAATGGGGGGCCTTAGGCTTAAAAAGGTTGAGAACCACTGTGTTAAATGGATTAACGCTCATATGGTTTTAGTCCTTCATTTAGATTTAAGGATGTAAATCTCTTGAGTGCGCTTGGGTGACACAGCAGATATATAGAATCAGATTCCATTTTCAATTTGTGTCTGTATGGTAACATTCAGCTGCTGTGAAGGGCTCTTAAGCACAACACACACACACACACACACACACTCAACGACGGTCCTGATGTATGGCTGTAATAGACTGCTGGGCAGTTCGCTTTATTATGCTGTGTCCTCTCCTTTTCTCATTCTGTGTTTTGGCGTGGGATTTCACCAGCCTGAGAGTGAGTGGATGTTCATTTTCAGAGTGTGTTTAAAGGAAATTGTCTTTTTGAGGAGAACTTGTTTCTGGTTTGTAGTTTCTTGTACAAGGCTTGAGTTGAACTGTACAGTGTGTGTGCGCGTGTGCGCGTGCATGCATGCGTATGTTTTAGGTGCCCTTTAGAGAAACGTAACATTTTTCCTATTGGTTGAGGTGTGTATTTGTTTCAGATTAGCCTTTTGTCTGTTATTGAATGAGAAGTGTGCATGTTTATGTGTGTGTGTTTTAATGGATGAAAGTGATATGCTTTTTGGAACTCTGTCCCAGCGTGTGTTCAGCGCTGATAATGAAAGCATATGTTACCGTGCCAACAATAAATGATGGAACGCTAATTGTCACAGCATGCTATGGCATACTCCAGACTACACTCAGACTGGCAAAATTACTCAGCTATCTCTGTGTACGGGTGTCTTCTCTAATATGGCTACTTTTGGAAATGACAGAAATGGATGGAAATTGCCATGCTGGATATTACATTTTAGAATAAATGGCCAGACTCCTTTGTCTTGCTAAGTCTAATTTCACTGGTAGCATTTTATGTATCGTAAATTTAAATATTTTTTTACACTTTTTGCATAGTATGACAAAATTACAACTTTCTCTCCATAAGTGATTGCAATTCATTAACATTGGCAGCCCTAATATCCAATGCTGATGTGTATTTTCACAATTATATCAAACTATAAGCTTCTTTATTCATTACTTTGTGGATAAATGATTCATACTTTTTGCATTTATTTCAAAAGACTACATGTTTTGTCCTGTTACATTTTCACAGTTTGACAAAATGACAACTTGACTGAAAAAAAAAAACATAAAAAAAATGATAAAGTAAAACATTATGGAAATAATTTGGAATTATGATTAAAATATTATGATGGAATTATGATTGAAGGTCTGAGTCATGGACAAGGATGAAGCAGTAAAGTCTGCATAATTGTTGGCAAAAATATTTATGATAAGGTAGTAAAAAGAAATGATGAAACTACATTGGATGTTGTACAAAAATAAATGAATCATAGCAACAAAGAAAAATGTTGTGTAAAATGGATGGCCTGACACCTTTGTCCCCCCGAGTCTTTTCAGAAACATTTGTTCATTTAATGGCTGTTTACTGTTTATGCAATCATGCAAAGATTTTGCATTTGTTCTTTTGGCAGAGTTTAGACTTTATTGCTTCTTCTGCAGTTTTGTGTAATAGTGACTCACACTCCTATTCCTGATGCAGCTGATTTATTATATCATAAAAAAAGCACAGCAACATTATACATTTATACTGTCTGCAAAGTAAATAATTTATGGGCCCTGGGAAAAGGTGTAGTAGCTTTACACCTGTAGGATGAATTTTGATCCTTCCACCTTTCCATCTCTCCTAATTGATAGTGAGGTCCAGACCTTGGGCAGATAGTGAGCATGAGCATTTCAGGCTAACAGTTTTTATTTACCTCAATTTTTATGTAGGCTAATCAAATATATTATAGGTTTGCATTAGATATAGGCCTATGACTTTGTCGGTTTTTATTTTCAATCTTTTTTAAGGTTGGTTAAACACACATTTTTTTTATGTTCATTTTAGAGTTCAACATAACAGAAACTCCAACACAACTGAGCATTATGTACTAACAAGTCAAAAAAAAAAACATTAAAAAAACACGTTTTTAACATTTACTCTCCTACGCAAAGCATTCTGGGAACTAAAAATCATACAACTTCAACCCAGTTGCTGCTTCAACCCATATTTGGGTCAAATATGGACAAACCCAACCGTTGGTTTAAATTTTTAAACCCAAAGGTTGGTAAAAATAAATTAATAATAATAATAATTAAACCAAATGTTTGGGCTTGTCCATTTTTGACCCAAACATTGGTTGAAACAACCCAGCATTTTTTAGAGTGCATCTTTAGTTTATGTAGCCAAAAGTTACATGAAAGTTCACGTTCATAAGAGAATACAGAGTGTTCTGCTTTGTCCTACCAGCCTTTTTGCAGTGTCATTTAAGTCTACTTGTGTCAGTATCATTAACCTTTCTGGCATAACATGCCAAATCGCCATCTGGATGTGACGTTTTCTCCCACACACACTCACACAGATTGCCATGTCGTGAGTGCTTGATGTCTACAAAAGTAATTATTGTTTTTGTTGATTATTGTTTTATGCAGGTTCAGTTTACAGAATTATTTTTAAACTATTGTTTTTTTTTTCTATTGGTGTATTGTCTGATAGTAACCTTGGATTTATTCAGACCTCTTTCTTTCACAGACACAAACCAATTGTCTCCACCACATTTGGTGTCTCCATTGAGGACATTGTTTTTCATTATAGTAATTACGCTTCTGAGAACACGCTCAACTCCAGGGAGCCTCTGGAAGTTAGCAGCTAGCCACTGCTCATGTAAAATTGAAAATGTAGTCAAATGTGATTAGAGACAAAGGGATGTTTTTGTTTTATTTGTTAAAAAGTCACTTTGAAACACCGTTTGTGTGTTCATGGAAAGTGTATGGCTACAACACTGAGTGATGTGGATGCAAACGGTGAATGGCTTCCTTGTGTAATGGACATAGGCCAGTAAGAGCTGTGCGTGTAAACCTCACTCCCCCCCTCCCCAAGAGGCACGTTAGCAACTTAGAGTACTTCTTTACCATGCCCGCCTCCCACACTGGAGACCCTGCTTCGAAGTAGGGACTGGTTACACTTCATTCCACTTCACTCACACTTTTTATGAGTGATACTTTTCAATACCTTTAAAAAGTTCTTCTCTCTTAAGGTGGCAAGTAGGTCTACATACTCAAACAGAGTGTCAAAAATGTCAGCAAACACATTCTGCGTCCTAAACCACAAACCGTTCTTGACAGTGCAATTAGAAAATACAGTATTCATCAATATCAATGTCACATATCACTGGTTTATTGAATTTATGACCTTTTCATAGCCAGTTTACAAAACAGGAGGTGGTTGAGCAGCAATGGCTTGTGTAGAGTTTATGAGTGTGTATCGACACATAGCTTCCCCCATGCTTACACGCTCCCTAACTGATTTCAAAGTTCGCCCTCGGTAGATTAAGATTGACAGGCACAGCAGCAGAGATCAACACTTCAGGCTCACTGTCAGTCTCGCAGGAGCGAGGGAGGGGGTTGATGTGCTTGACAATCAGTGCAGGAGTCAAATTAAATCAGAACAGGATAAGCCAAATAAATGCGTCTGTACGCATTTCCCCCGATTGCTCTGCTCCCAGGAGTTCTGGAGAAGGCCCGCCGGGACGGAATAAGTTTACTGTTAGTAGCACCGTACTTGCAGAGCCGGTTGTGGTTCTCGGACCTAGTATCCCTCCTCAATGGCTCTCCTCTGGAGATTCCGGTCAGGAGGTACCTTCTGTCTCAGGCAGGAGGAGTGATCCTCCATCCCCGACCAGAGACGTGGAACCTGTGGGTTTGGTCTGGAAGACGAGAGAGGAACAGGCCTGGACTTTATGTGTTTTTTTTTTTTTTTTTTTTTTTACATTTTACACGTCTAGGCTAGTCCCTGGAGCGTAAATCCGACAGATCCGATTCTCTGAATTGCAGTGCAAACTAACATGGCGGTACCCATCGCGTGTTATAGATCAACTAACATGATCATTCTTTAAATGACAAATCACATTCACTTACACATATTTAAGAATCATAATATCAGGTAGTTGATGACATAGTGGCTGCGGTGTGTAACGTGACAAGCATGGCGTGTCACCATGGAAATAATAAGGTGATAAGATCCTAAAATAATGGTTGCCTTAAAAAAACGTACATTTAGTTATGTTTTTGTATCGGTTTCAAAGACTTTTAGTTTGCTTCTCTCAGTTCCCGCTCATCATATGATGTCATGGTTATTCATTATCTTGCACACCTGTTTATATTTGAGTTTGTTATCTTATGTATTTATAACCTTCAGTTCTCTGTGACCAGTGAGCAGTGACGAGGATGATATACACTCACCTAAAGGATTATTAGGAACACCTGTTCAATTTCTCATTAATGCAATTATCTAATCAACCAATCACATGGCAGTTGCTTCAATGCATTTAGGGACATGGTCCTGGTCAAGACAATCTCCTGAACTCCAAACTGAATGTCAGAATGGGAAAGAAAGGTGATTTAAGCAATTTTGAGCGTGGCATGGTTGTTGGTGCCAGACGTGCCGGTCTGAGTATTTCACAATCTGCTCAGTTACTGGGATTTTCACACACAACCATTTCTAGGGTTTACAAAGAACGGTGTGAAAAGGGAAAAACATCCAGTATGCGGCAGTCCTGTGGGCGAAAATGCCTTGTTGATGCTAGAGGTCAGAGGAGAATGGGCCAACTGATTCAAGCTGATAGAAGAGCAACTTTGACTGAAATAACCACTCGTTACAACCGAGGTATGCAGCAAAGCATTTGTGAAGTCACAACACGCACAACCTTGAGGCGGATGGGCTACAACAGCAGAAGACCCCACCGGGTACCACTCATCTCCACTACAAATAGGAAAAAGAGGCTACAATTTGCACGAGCTCACCAAAATTGGACAGTTGAAGACTGGAAAAATGTTGCCTGGTCTGATGAGTCTCGATTTCTGTTGAGACATTCAGATGGTAGAGTCAGAATTTGGCGTAAACAGAATGAGAACATGGATCCATCATGCCTTGTTACCACTGTGCAGGCTGGTGGTGGTGGTGTAATGGTGTGGGGGATGTTTTCTTGGCACACTTTAGGCCCCTTAGTGCCAATTGGGCATCGTTTAAATGCCACGGCCTACCTGAGCATTGTTTCTGACCATGTCCATCCCTTTATGACCACCATGTACCCATCCTCTGATGGCTACTTCCAGCAGGATAATGCACCATGTCACAAAGCTCGAATCATTTCAAATTGGTTTCTTGAACATGACAATGAGTTCACTGTACTAAAATGGCCCCCACAGTCACCAGATCTCAACCCAATAGAGCATCTTTGGGATGTGGTGGAACGGATGTGCATCCCACAAATCTCCATCAACTGCAAGATGCTATCCTATCAATATGGGCCAACATTTCTAAAGAATGCTTTCAGCACCTTGTTGAATCAATGCCACGTAGAATTAAGGCAGTTCTGAAGGCGAAAGGGGGTCAAACACAGTATTAGTATGGTGTTCCTAATAATCCTTTAGGTTAGTGTATATATATATTAGTATATACAGGGCACTTCTGCCCGCTCACTTATCGCACTCATTTTGACGATGGGACTGTTAAATCATTGTACTGGATTGGGGCAAACTATTACAGCCCCCTGAACTTTCCTGACTTGAGGAAAGGTACTTGGAGAGAGGCCATCCTTAGATGGCTTCAGTGCTCCTACTCTCAGTTAATGCCATCTCTCAAGACCACTGGAGAAACAGAGCTCACACCCACCACAGAGAAGGAGCCAGAGTTAACTTCCTCCACAGACCCACCAATTGTGTGAGCCGGTTTCTATGTATGTGCCACTGGGGGTTTTAGTGGAGCTTGATGAGGACGATTTTCCTCCATTTATCCCAGTCAGTCCCAAGTCTGTTTCATCGCCCATTTTTAAGCTTTCATCGTCGCTGATGATGCGCCTACCCAGCGTCCCTCTCCCGCATTTGTCCCTGCCTTCACTGTCTCCCTTCAGTTCCTTGGCTCCTTCTCTATTGTATCCAGCTCACCAGCTCACCAGTCACCAGCTCCGCTTTGGAGAGTGGATCCCCTAACTTCGACCAGTCAGCTCCACCTTGGCTCCTCGCCCCCTCAGTTCCTCCTAGGACCGTCATCCTCACTGCTCCACCAGGCTCCCCTGACTTTCTAGCTCCACCTTGGTGAGACATCGCTCTGCCTGCGCCAGCTGCGCTTCGTCCCTCCACTCCATCGGGCTCCGCCTTGGTCCTTAGTTGCACCCTAGCACCCACCTCGGATGCTCATTGCGACTGCTCCACCCTGGCCTCCTCGGCTGCACCTGGCTCTCCAGATCTCTGGCTCCACCGTTGGCTGTTGGGCCACTAACTCCATCCTGTCTCCTCCCACCATCGGTTCCATCGTGGCCCTTCATACCAACTGTGCTCTGGATTACCATCTGGCTCCTCCTGCCTTCGTCTCCTCCCTAGCTCTTCCCACCGTCTGACCTGCCCTGGTGGTCTCTTCGACTCCCAGTGCTGGAACTCCCTCCTAAAAGACTTCCTTATTGCTTCCGCATATACTGGACACATTTTTGGTGTCAGGAGCCGCCTTCCGGTGGGGGGGAGTAATGTCACGGTCAGTCTGTTTTGGTTTCATTTTCAAAGACATTTAGTTAGCTTCTCTCTGTTCCTGCTCATCATTTGCTGTCATAGTTATTCATTATGTTAATTAGTGCACACCTGTTTTCATTTCAGTTCATTATCTTGTGCATTTACAGTTTTTCGTGATTGCTTAAACAAATTTCTTGAAATTATGCCTCCTTTTCTCTAAACTCTAAACACAAATCCATAACTTCTCACCCAATTCCCCAAACTTCCTAGCCTGACGTCGTCATACTCAGATTCTAGTCAGAATGTAAGTCTGATACTGGTCCATTGAGCTTTGATTATAGGGCGTGTTTCAATCGAACCAGGAAAGAAAATGCCTCTGCACTCAATTGGATAGACCTACAACCAATCAGAGCAACGGAGTGAGTTATACCAGAAAGACTCGGGAGATAAAATGATATAACAAGAGTAAATTTATTAATAGCTCAGCAAGCATAGTCTTTGGCGTAGGCCCCGTCCTTAGCAAGCAATGCGAGGGTAACAGAATCTGCAAATCCCGCCTGAAGATGAAGGCAGGGGCGCAGCCGACCCCCTGGAGGTAAAGGAAGGGACCATCCTGGTGGTGGTGGGGAGGATGGAGGGAAAGGACCATCTTGGAGGTGGTTGGGGAGGATGGAGGTAATTGGCGCCGTCAGTATCTGCGAACTCAGACGGATGTAAGTACCATTCTTTTATACTGAGAGTGTTAACACATGATTGGTTAGAAGTGAGTTAATTCATGACGCGCTGATTGAGTCTTCCTGGCAGAACTTAACGCTAAGCTTACATTTCTCATTCATGTTTCCGATCGACAAATGCCTTGATCGCGGTTCTCTGTTCCTCTTTTAAAATGAATGCGCTGTCGATATCTTCTATAACCGACGCGATGGCGGAATTTAGGCTACATATGATGTTTCATAAACAAAGTTCGTCAGGAGCACGTTCACATAATCAATCCAATCAACTTGTCATCAAACACAATGTCTACACTATCAGCATGAGAGGAAACATATATTCACTCTGTCAACTCACCTAACATTCCTTGACAGTTTTCAGCATCCCACCCACTCACTCTCAGCTTGTCCTTCCACAGCCAGGAATACGGGGGGAGTACTTTGGGTTCGGGCCGAATGCAGAGCCCGGAGCCTCTCCTCAGACAGCACGCCAAATATGCATTTATTCTATCTGACTTATTTGTAAGCGTGAACTCGTGAAATCTCAATTCTTCAGCGGCATTCATTTGAATTCAACCCAAGCGCTCGTTGATGACGTGGATGATTACGTTACCGTTGCTCATCTGTCCATCATCGTATAAAGCCCGCCCCTGACAATTTGATTGGTCCGAACAATTTTTGTTCGGGCATAATAGCTCCTCAACGGATCGAGTCCAGACCGAACTTCCCGACCTAAAATTTTTGTGGGCGGGGCTAAGTTCGGCTGGCATCCAGGCTACAAACTTCCTATTTTAAGGTCAAAATGAAGCTCTCCACTCAAAACCATTCAATCTTGCTGAAAACACAAACTTTGCCCTCAGACATGACACACAAACCCTCAAAAACACACACACTACAACACAGTCTTACAAACTGGTGAGATAAATTTAAAACAATACTACAAAAAAACGGTAATATGCAAGTTATGTTGTTTGTGGTTCTCCCCCTCAAAAACCTTTTCACAAACAACAAAAGTAACAAAAGACACAACAAATGTATACATTTGCACATTTTATTCCTACAGTACAATACACCAAACAACAACAAAAAAAGAAAATTCTGCCCCAGCATCCCGTCTTTGGTCTGGGAGAGGCCAGAGAATCTCTTTCACATCACTGGCTATATTGGCCCAAGCCAGGCAGCGGGGGTAAAATCCATGCCTGATCCACCCCTGGCATGGATCAACTAAAATATCAAGTCAAGCTTCTTCCATTCCATCATCTCTGTTTCCAACAAAAATAGAAGTTCTGATTACTGTAACTTCCTTTTTAAAAAAAATGAAAGCATACAGAAACTCTATCTGTATGTAAGGATATTTGATGCATTTATTTCATTACTGTAATACAGTGCAACAGCTACAACACATGTATGTGTTGTAACAGCATAGAGTACTGTAATCAAAAGTACTCAGGAAGCAGTATGAAGCACACCTACCAGTTTCCACCCCGAAGGTTCTTATGATTGAGGCGACGGTGAAGCGACTCAAGTTTGGCTGTATTCGTTGCCCAGCCTCCCTCATAGTCATACCATGGACAAGGACAGGGTCAACTAGAGTGGCACAAACATAATCCGAGACTGCTTGTCTTCTTGTCCTTGTCCTTCCCATTCGTCCTCATCCTCATCCTTGTCTTCACCCTTGTCCTTTTCCTCTTCCTCCACTCCCTACTGCTCTTCCTCCTCTTCTTCTTCTTCTTCTTCTTCTTCTTCTTCTTCTTCTTTCAGAGTTTGTTTGCCAACTGCCATAAACTGGGCTTCTTTTTCTACATTCCATCCAAAACTATTTATTTCTCCTTTTCCATAATTCAAATTCAATGTCAAATTTAAGTTTTGAATCCATCCACAACCCCAAACATCGAATTTCCGATACTTGTTCTAAGGTTTGTTCATATAGTTTTAATTTTATTTGTGGGCTACTCTTCTTTTTTGAAACAGATAACTTGCGTTTTTCCTACTGACAATTTGAAATCCCAATTGTTTACCCATTTTTTCCACTTCCTCTACTGCTCTCTGCATGCTTTTTTCAACAAATTTAACATTCCGTCCTCTTTTCCACATGGCTCCATCATCTGCATGTAGGGATTTTCCTATTCCTTGTCCTACCTGAGAAAATATGTAATTAATCATTATATTAAACAAAATTGGGCTACAAACACTTCCTTGAGGAGTACCGTTATCTATTGTGTATATTTTGGAATAACTTGAACCGATCTTGACCTGTATTGTACGCTTGAAAAGGAAATCCATTATCCAATTATACAACCTTCCTTTGATACCTATTTTATCCAACTTAATAAATAATCCCTCCTTCCACAACATATCGTATGCTTTTTCCTCCTCTTCTTCTATGGTGTTTTCAACATCTTATATCACATTTCTCTGGATCCATTGTTCCAAAACTAACTATTGAAGGTTCTGATTGGTGTTTGATAAATTTTTACTCTAAATGTTTTCAGCGGTGCTGACTTGAGTGAACATTATTGAATGCTAGTGCTTTCTAAATGGTGTAGGCAATGATACATTTGTGTGTAGAGTTTTGCAGTGACAGTTCAACAAATCTGACTCATTTGTCAAAACAGGGGAATAGTGTTTATAGTTTAGGGAAATCGGTGTGCTTTTTGATAAACGGTGTTATGGTTTTGAAATTTTTGTTCAAAAGCCTAGTTATAGCGTTTAAGCAATCGAGAAAAACTGTTATACCTTCAGTTCTCTGTGTACATTGTCTGGTGTTGGTTGTGTTTTAGTACACTCTGTTTCATGAATATTTCTCTTATTAAACTCTTATTTGTAATTTGTGGTTATCATAGTTTAACAACATTAACCATGTTTTTTTTTTATTGTTTTTTTTATAAAACCATGGTTAATATTCCTAAGGGAAGTTTTACGTTGAATGCTCGCTGGCTCCCGCCTCTTTATTCCCTCAAACTTCGTTACATCCTGTTAAACATATTATTGTTCACTGTTTGTGGAAAGGTAACTTTTGTAACTCTACATTTACTCTAGAGTAAATGTTATACATACTGTAGATTTTTGTTCCCTTTCGAAAGGGAACTCTACACTACGTCAGAATGACGCTATGGGGAACGCCTCAGGCGTGACAGGTGTCTGAAATAAATATCAACTCACGTCAATCATGTTGACCGGCGACAGCCTGTGCATCATCAGCTTGAATGATGAGCGCGCGACCTGGATGTATAAAGGGGAGCCTTGCACACATGACAACATCTTTTCGTCTTCAGGGACTGTTTGTCTGTTTTGAGAATATCGCTGAAGCGCGCGGGAGGCTCTCGAGAGAGCCTCTTGTGCAAACTGTGAGCGTTTTTCATTTAAAGATGCTCCGCTCTCGTCGGACCCTTTTCTCGAGGGAGGAGGGTTCAGCATCTGAGCCCCGTGGTGCACGCGATTTGTGAAACAATACTGTTTGGGTACGAGCCGTTCACAGCAGTTCCTGAGGGTGCTGACAGTGTTCATTAAGAAATATCTCGGCGCGCGTGAGAAAGAAAAAGTCCGTGCGCTGTCGGATGTTTCAACCTCGCGCCTGTTGACTTTCTTCTCGAGGGATGAAAGCCAAATATATTTTAACGACTCGTTCTCGCGCTTGCCGAGGCAGTGTGTAGATTACGAGAACGTATATTAAATATTAAAACAGTATTGTCTGGTGATTATGGCTGCATTTAATTCTATGAATTAAAATGATGGAATATTATCTGACTTTTAAGAAGTTAGATATTTAGTAATTCAGCCTATCATCCAGATCGCGTTATCCAGTGTTTTTGGCTGCATTTTAATTGAGGAATTAAAATGATGAGCAGCGAACAAAAAGAGCAGGTGTAATTCTGGTCTTTTTGTAAAATGTGAAATTAACATATTTCTGTTTCTTTTCAGACCACGTCTCCTGTTTTAGAGTCTGGGGCAAAATGTTTTGGGTAAGAAAATCTTGATTTACTTTTTCGATGGTCAGGTAGTAGGTCTTAACAGGCCTCCTTGACCATACAGTCCCCATTTTGCAACCGGACAGCGCTTGGGCCTCCCTGAGGTGAGCTCCCAGGATTTGACTGTCAAGGAGTAATGTGGTTATCAGGTCATAGGCCTCACTAGGCCTTCCTGAAAATAAGCTCCCACATACTGTGGTTGAATATGAGCTCCCACATTCTGTGGTTATCAAGTTATAGGCCTCACCAGGCCTTCTTGAATATGGGCTCCCACATACTGTGGTTATCAGGTCATAGGCCTCACTAGGCCTTCCTGAGTATGAGCTCCCACATACTGTGGTTGAATATGAGCTCCCACATACTGTAGTCGCCAGGTTATAGGCTTCACCAGGCCTTCCTGGTTATGAGCTTCCACATGTCAGGTTACAGGCCTCACCGGCCTTCCTGAATGTGAGCTCCCACATACTGTGGTAATCAGGTTACAGGCCTCATCCGGCCTTCCTGGTTATGAGCTCCCACATACTGTGGTCGCCAGGTTACAGGCCTTACTAGGCCTTCCTGAATATGAGCTCCCACATACTGTGGTCACCAGGTTACAGGCCTCACCGGCCTTCCTGGTGATGGGCTTCTACATGTCAGGTTACAGGCCCATCCGGCCTTCCTGAATGTGAGCTCCCACATTCTGTGGCCGCCAGGTTACAGGCCTCACCCGGCCTTCCTGAGTATGAGCTCCCACACACCGTGGTCGCAGGTCTTCCTAGTTATGAGCTTCCTCATGTCAGGTTATAGGCCTCATCCGGCTTTCCTGAATGTGAGTTCCCACATACTGTGGTCACCAGGTTTCAGGCCTCATAGGCCTTCCTGAGTATGAGCTCCCACATGCTGTGGTCGCCAGGTTTCAGGCCTCTCAGCCTTCCTGAGTGTTAAGCTCCCACATTCAGTGGTCACCAGGCTTCAGGCCTCCTAGGCCTTCCTGGTTATGAGTTTTCACATGTCAGGTTACAGGCCTCACCAGGCCTTCCTGGATGTGAACTCCCACGCACTGTGGTCGCTAGGGTATAGGCCTCACTGGTTGTGAGCGTCCACATGTCAGGATGCAGGCCTCATCAGGCCTTCCTGAATGTGAGCTCCCACGCATTGTGACTATCAGGTTACAGGCCTCGTCTGGCCTCCTGATCATTGGTTCCCACATGCTGTGGTTCCCAGGTTACAGGCCTCACCGGCCTCCTGGATACAAGCTCCCACATTCTGTGGTCGTCAGGTCACAGGCCTCAGCGGCCTTCCTGAGGATGAGCTCCCACTTACTGTGGTCGTCAGGTTATAGGCCTTACTAGGCCTTCCTGAGTATGAGCTCCCACATGCTGTGGTCGCCAGGTTAGAGGCCTCACCAGGCCTTCCTGGATTCAGAATGGATAAGTGCATGCACTTTCGTTTCATGCACTTTCTAAAATCCATATTTATGGTAGGGGTTATGCGCTGTACGCTTCGTTCCCTTTTTTATGTGTGGTTCAGACTCCGGTTTTTCACCTTGGGTCCCACTCTAGATGCGTCTTCTGTCGCAATGTTTTACGACAGGCGCTTCCCTTTCAAGCTATCTCCCACATTCTGTGGTTACAGGCCTCATTAGGCCTTTCTGAAGGTAGCCCCACATTGTGTGGCTGTCAGGTTACAGGCCTCTCCGGCCTTCCTGAATACGAGCTCCCACTTACTGTGGTCGCCAGGTCTCAGGCCTCACAGGCCTTCCTGAGTATGAGCTCCCACATACTGTGGTCGCCAGGTTAGAGGCCTCACCAGGCCTTCCTGGATTCAGAATGGCTAAGTACACGCACTGTCGTTTCGTGTACCTTCTAAAATCCATATTTATGGTAAGGGTTATGCGCTGTCCGCTTCATTCCCTTTTTTACGTGGCTCAGACTCCGGTTCTTCACCTTGGGTCCCACTCTAGATGCGTCCTCTGTCGCAATGTTTTACGACAGGCGCTTTCCTTTCAGGCTATCTCCCACATTCTGTGGTTACAGGCCTCATTAGGCCTTTCTGAAGGTAGCCCCACATTGTGTGGCTGTCAGGTTACAGGCCTCTCCGGCCTTCCTGAATACGAGCTCCCACTTACTGTGGTCGCCAGGTCTCAGGCCTCACAGGCCTTCCTGAGTATGAGCTCCCACATACTGTGGTCGCCAGGTTAGAGGCCTCACCAGGCCTTCCTGGATTCAGAATGGCTAAGTACACGCACTTTCGTTTCGTGTACTTTCTAAAAATCCAGATTTATGGTAAGGGTTATGCGCTGTCCGCTTCATTCCCTTTTTTACGTGGCTCAGACTCCGGTTCTTCACCTTGGGTCCCACTCTAGATGCGTCCTCTGTCGCAATGTTTTACGACAGGCGCTTCCCTTTCAGGCTATCTCCCACATTCTGTGGTTACAGGCCTCATTAGGCCTTTCTGAAGGTAGCCCCACATTGTGTGGCTGTCAGGTTACAGGCCTCTCCGGCCTTCCTGAATACGAGCTCCCACTTACTGTGGTCGCCAGGTTTCAGGCCTCACAGGCCTTCCTGAGTATGAGCTCCCACATACTGTGGTCGCCAGGTTAGAGGCCTTACCAGGCCTTCCTGGATTTGGACTGGCTAAGTACACGCACTTTCGTTTCGTGTACTTTCTAAAATCCAGATTTATGGTAAGGGTTATGCGCTGTCCGCTTCATTCCCTTTTTTACGTGGCTCAGACTCCGGTTCTTCACCTTGGGTCCCACTCTAGATGCGTCTTCTGTCGCAATGTTTTACGACAGGCGCTTCCCTTTCAGGCTATCTCCCACATTCTGTGGTTACAGGCCTCATTAGGCCTTTCTGAAGGTAGCCCCACATTGTGTGGCTGTCAGGTTACAGGCCTCTCCGGCCTTTCTGAATACGAGCTCCCACTTACTGTGGTCGCCAGGTCTCAGGCCTCACAGGCCTTCCTGAGTATGAGCTCCCACATACTGTGGTCGCCAGGTTAGAGGCCTCACCAGGCCTTCCTGGATTCAGAATGGCTAAGTACACGCACTGTCGTTTCGTGTACCTTCTAAAATCCATATTTATGGTAAGGGTTATGCGCTGTCCGCTTCATTCCCTTTTTTACGTGGCTCAGACTCCGGTTCTTCACCTTGGGTCCCACTCTAGATGCGTCCTCTGTCGCAATGTTTTACGACAGGCGCTTCCCTTTCAGGCTATCTCCCACATTCTGTGGTTACAGGCCTCATTAGGCCTTTCTGAAGTTAGCCCCACATTGTGTGGCTGTCAGGTTACAGGCCTCAGCGGCCTTCCTGATATGAGCCCTCATGTACTGGAGCTCCCCACATGAGGGGGTCATCAGGTCTTAGGTCTCAGTAGACCTTCCTGGGTTTGAACCCTCTCTTACTTCCCCAGTGTTCGGATCGAGCACTGGGTAGACCCGTGGATTGAGTGGACGACTTCCGTCGTTTCTTGAGGTTAAGTCACACTCTCTGGGAGATCCCGTCTCTGTGATCCGGAACTGAATGGTTTCTGCCAGCTTTACAGGCCTTCAGTTTCTGGATGCCTTATCCAAGGCAACTTCCAGAGGCTCTGTCTTGGACAGACAGGCAATGGCCAGACTGTGAGTCTTAGTATAGATCACCAGGCCAGCCTGGTGGCATTTCAGGAGGCATGCTCCCCTGAATAGTGACTGGCTGGGAGTCCCTTGGGTCCCCTAGCCACACTCCCTAGAAGGGACCCCTTCTATTGGAAGTTGTGGTCCTAAGCCTTTGAGCTGGCCCAGATATACCCCCCATTAACTATGTTCTGGCGGTTTCTTGGTTCATTAGCTTGGGCTATGACCGGTAGGGAGTGCTGTCACTGACAGCCCGATGTGACCTAAGGGTGAGTGGTTCCAGTGTTTCTGATTTACTGGTTCGGACAGTTGTCACTGCCTTTGGGCACGCACTCCCCTCAGCATGGTGGCGTTGGTATATCGTTCCCCATAGCGTCATTCTGACGTAGTGTAGAGTTCCCTTTCGAAAGGGAACGTCTCAGGTTACGACTGTAACCTATGTTCCCTGAGAACAGGGAACGAGACACTACGTCTTCCTGCCATGCCTTGGGGCCTGCCTGCAACAGTCCCTTCAGACGATAGGATGTTGTCATGTGTGCAAGGCTCCCCTTTATACATCCAGGTCGCGCGCTCATCATTCAAGCTGATGATGCACAGGCTGTCGCCGGTCAACATGATTGACGTGAGTTGATATTTATTTCAGACACCTGTCACGCCTGAGGCGTTCCCCATAGCGTCATTCTGACGTAGTGTCTCGTTCCCTGTTCTCAGGGAACATAGGTTACAGTCGTAACCTGAGACGTTTTTTAATTTTTACTTTCTTTTTCCATTGAAATTACATAAAAAAATAATTAATTAACTGCTTTGAGGATGGCATCAGCCAAAATGTTAATATGGACCGATAGCTTTTCTAAGCTTAATGTCCAGTCACAAACCAACCCTAAAGTGTTTTATCATTTATGTTATATTACACTTATATTTAGATCCATGGCCATTTGCAGTTGGTGTAACGAGCTGCCAACTTCTCTCATTTCAACATTATGAATGGACATGACCTTTTCCATTAGGGTCCTTGTCAATGAACTGCAATTAACTGGCCATTCACTAAAAGCCGTGATTAGACAGCCAAACTAATTCTAACCCTAAAGTAAACGCCAAAAGACCAGCAACATGTTGAAATAATTTACCTAAACTTTGTATTGCTGAAAACACAAAATGTTCTTTGACTCATCACTTCCCCCCTTTATCAAGTGATTTTCCCATCACTTGCTGCAGAATAAATAGTGTTGAAAGGCTGGATATTTTATTCTTGTATCTCTGCTTTTGTGTACAGGTACACCCAAACATCCTCGCCCCCAGAGTTACCATTGTGTTTTACATTGTATTGTGTAAGAGGGTGTTTTTATTGTTCTAATGTGTTTGTTGTTCCAGTAGTGCTAACGGAACGGTTTTGTTGGGGTTGAAGGAGGGATGCTAGTGTTACTCCGCTGAAGGCAAAGGTGATAAAACAGTGATTGAGATTCTGCAATAAAACCATCGCTGCAGAAACAGTGGGATTCAATTTCACTGCTTTTATAAACCTATACATCTCCACAGAGGGGCCAAGTGTGGAAAATGAGTGAAACAGAAAAACAGAATGATCAGCAGACAAACATCAGCTTGGATTTTTTCACACCATTTTCACACAGCCATTAAAACATTTGAAGTTGAAGAGAATGTAAATTTGCCATCTTACATGATCACTTAAAGGGATAGTTCACCCAAAAATGAAATTGAGCCCATAATTTACTCACCCTGAAGTCATCCTAGGTGTATATGACATTCTTCTTTCAGACGAATACAATCGGAGTTATATTACTAAATGTCCTGGCTCTATAATATTTGGCTCTATAATATTAACTCTATATAATATATTTAATTAGAATTAAATATTAATTATAATATCTATAATTATAAGCTTTATAATGGCAGTGAATGATGTATGTCTTTGGAAGTCCATCAAAGCGCATCCATTTATGGATCGACTAAATAACTAGCTTCCGGCAGACGGCCGTACGATGTTGACTTAGCCAAAATAGTAACATTTGACAATGTATGATGTAGGCTATAGGAGTAGCGTAAGCTTTGACGCCTCTCGCGGTTCAAACAAACAGGGCTGGGCAAGTGCGTTCGTCACTACGTTGTGCGTCAAGTTCAAGGGTTACTCTTTAGCCGTACATCGATGCGTACGGCTGTCTGCCGGAAGCTAGTTATTTTAGCCGTTAAAGTTTTAAATATGGATATTTTTCTTACACGAACGCATCGCTTCACTTCAGAGGGCCTTTATTAACCCCCGGAGACACGTGGAGCACTTTTATTATGAATAGATGCGCTTTGATGGACTTCCAAAGACATACAGCCATTCACTCCCATTATAAAGCTTGGAAGAGCCAGGACATTTTTTTATATATAACTCCGATTGTATTCGTTTGAAAGAAGAATGTCATATACACCTAGAATGACTTCAGGGTGAGTAAATCATGGGCTAAATTTCAATTTTGGGTGAACTATCCCTTTAATAATGGGTTTTTAGTTTTGTTTTTCAGGACACAAAACAGCTGTGATTTGTAAGTTTTATCCTGGAACAACAATCCTGTCCAAAAATTGAATAACCATATCCCTACCTGTAACAGAGACAGGGGTGTGCCAACTGCCACATGAGGCCCCAAAGATGTTTCAAACAGTAGCAGCACCACTGCTCTGAATGTACCAGCAGATGGAGGCGTAAAAATGATGTGACGTGTTGATGAAATGTCAAAAGTTCTTTGTTTTATTCCAATAAGTGAAAAAAAGTTATTCGCAAACAAACTTTTGGCCATGGCAATAAATTTACCCAAAACAGAGCAACAACTACAAACCAACTCACTCTACGAGCTTCCTAACAGCACT
This sequence comes from Rutilus rutilus, assembly GCF_951802725.1. Taxonomy (NCBI): domain Eukaryota; kingdom Metazoa; phylum Chordata; class Actinopteri; order Cypriniformes; family Leuciscidae; genus Rutilus; species Rutilus rutilus. The sequence goes on along the minus strand of NC_140232.1, from coordinate 14,200,333 downwards.
GAGAGGTAGTGATGTATCATTTGACACTGAAGCTTCAAATGGCGTATTGAGTACGCAGCGCAATTTCTCATGAAGCTCTGTGCTGGAGCGCATATTGTTTTCAGAGAAACACGTGATCAACGAAAAACGAAGCCTCACTTTCTTTCCAGTCACGTGAATGCTTCACTTTGCGTGTCGGAATGTTTGAACCCATACCACTACTCTACATGGTTCTGGAAGTCCATTTACTAACTTTTTTTTTTTTTTGCCTATTTTACATGATCATATATTCTGACACATAAACAGCATAGAAACCTTAAAATAATTAGACCAACATTTACTTGCATCAAGCAACTCTGTTGGTATTTTTATAATTAGTATAAATATAATTGTTAAATTAAATTTATTGCCACACTTTAATATGTGAATTATATTATCAGAAAATGTCTCAGGTTACGACTATAACCTCTGTTCCCTGAGAACAGGGAACGAGACACTGTGTCGAATGACGCTTTGGGGAACGCCTCAGGCGTGACAGGTGTCTGAAACTGCAATTGAATCACGGCAATCCTATTGACCTGCGACAGCCCATGATGTCATCATCGTGCGACCCGGAAGTATTTAATGGGCGCCTTGCAAACATGACATTCATCTTATCGTCTGAAGGGACTGTTTGGTAGGCAGGCCCCGAGGCATGGCAAGGAGACGCAGTGTCTCGTTCCCTGTTCTCAGAGTACAGAGGTTACAGTCATGACCTGAGACGTTCCCTTTCGAAAGGGAACTCGCACTGTGTCGAATGGCGCATTGGGGAACGATTTACCCACGCCGCCATGCTAAGGGGAGTGCATGCCAAGTGGCAGTGACAACTGTCAGAACCAGCAAAATCAAATGAAATGCTAGAACCACTCACCCTCAGGTCACACTGGACTGTCATTCCCTACGGTCATAGCCCAAGCTATAAGCCTCACAGGAAAACCTCCATAAACATAGTTTACCAAAAGGCCTAACTGGGCCTGCTCAAGGGCTTGGAACCACAGCTTTAAATTAGACGGGGACCCTTCTAGGGAATGTGGCTAGGTAACCCAAAGGAGTCCCAGCCAATCACTATTCAGGGGAACATACTCACCCGAAATGCCACCAGGAAGGCCTGACCTGGCGTCACTTACATTGGATCCTTCAGCCTGGCCAACTTCCTGTCTGTCCGAAGATAGAGCCTCTGGACACTTGCCTTTAGATAAGGCATCCAACCCGAGGGACTGCAAAACTGACAGTTAACCACTCGGCCCAGATCTCAGAGACTGGGTATCCCAGAGAGCATGACTCAGCATAGTGCTTACAACCCTTGCCAGCGAGGAGAGTTTCTCTGCTCGATCCACGGATCTACCCAGCATTTGTGTTTCAAAACACTGAGGAGGCCTGAGAAGGCCTAAGGGCTGATCTAACTGGGATGCCTCACAAGAGGCCTACAACCGTCTGACCAGACTCAGGAGTCTGCGTACTCATAGTGACCCTCAGTGAGGGGAGCACATGGTCCACCTGGTAGGCAAACCAGGCTGTAGGCAGGATAAAAAGAGGTTCCGTGAGGCAACCAGTAGCAGAGAATGAATAGTTTAGTCGAGCCAGGGCACAAGCTCGCCTTCAGAAGCTGCCTGCTAAGGCCAGCTGAACTGATAGCAAGCGGCCACTAGCTGCCCGAACCCAGCATCGCTGGGAAACCACTTACAGGGAGGCCTGGTGAGGCCTACTACCTGACAACCACCACATGTGGAAACTTCGTCTTCAGTGAGGCCTGGTGAGGCCTACTACCTGGTAACCACCAAATGTGGAAACTCACCTTCCGGGAGGCCTGGTGAAGCCTACTACCTGATAGCTAGTCAGGCTAGCTGTCCAGTTGCCTGTCCTTGGGACTTAGCCCTCAGGGAGGCCTGGTGAGGCCTACTACCTGATGGTGGGTTAAAAGTGGAAGTGAAGGTTAGAACTTCCCAGTCGACCCAAGCCATAGTGGTGCGAGGTAGAATAATACAGAACTGAGAGTGGGGTACTCACTACCTAGTCTGTATCAACAGAGGAGTACCACCACCTAACCCTGAGATTCAACAGGGTTCGGGCCTACCAGTGGCTCTAGGGATAACAGAACCTTATCTGCGCCCAGCCTAGAGAAGTGGGGCTTGATTGCAAGCCACGCACCTACAAACCATCTCTCAGGCAGGTAGCTCAGTGAGCTGAGTGGAGCCTATTCTGGCGGCCTGGGTGCATACTAGTTCTGCACAGCGGGGTCGGGCAAACAACAAACCAGTCTCTTCGTGAGGCGAAAGACGTCCTAAACCCTGCTCAAAAAAGACCTTTTGTCAAGACTTTTGTACAAACAGAGCTCAGGTCTTATTGAAGGCCTAACCCTAGGTCTTTATTACTCATGCCTCCGCACTAACCTGCATTACTTTTCTCACCCCCGAATGCAGAGAAGGGCCAGAGTGAAGGGCCAGAGGTAGAAATGCGTTAGCAGAACGCCTCCAGTATCCCTAGTATAGCCTAGGCCAGTTACTATGGCAGCCTTTTGGGGTTAGGGTTAGGGTTAGGGTTAGGGTTAGGGTTAGGGTTAGGAGAAGCCACAGCCTCAAGACAGAGATGTCTTCATGTGAGAGCTGCAAAAAGCACTCAGCCTGTATGAAAATCCAAATAGAGCTCAGGGGAGCGATGTGCTCAGGACCAAACAATGTCAGACAGCCCCGTGGGCTGGATATAAGATCTATCTGAAGCTCCAGCTTCAGTCTACACTCCAAAACCAAAACTCCTTTTTTGGGGGGAGGAGACAAACTACTCTACCCCTAATAGCCTAAGGGCTAACACAGATGTGTCTTAGAAATAAAACAAGCGGCATAAAACACTTCCATTCTTTCTAGAATTTTGTTCTGCCACTTAGCGTTCCGCTAACATTACATTTATGTGAATGAGTGGCGGCCTCAAAAAGCTCTCATCTTGAGAGGAAGCCTAAGCTATTAACATGGTTCCTTACAACTAGAATGAGTGGTGGCACACCCTGTGAATACACAAAAAGGAAGCCATCACATACTCACAAAAGAAGCCCATATAATTGGTGCTTCGGGGAACAATGTTTAACAAAGAATTTACATTAACAATGTTTAACAAAGAATCAAACAGAACACCAATCTCCCCCTCAAACATGAGAACAATTAACTGTGTCTTCTCTTGGTGGGAAAGAGATCTTCAAAAATGATGGCAGTTACGGTGACCAGGTTTTGTCTGTTTGGTATGGGAAAATGTTCCAGTACGTAAGTATGACAATTTATATTATGCAAGTGGTTAATCGAAAAACAATAAACATTTAACATGGTTACTGGTCTTGTTTGACTTCTTAACACAATACATAAATCAACATAGTGAAATGAATGACTCAGTAAATGTTAAACTAAAGAAAAGGGGCATGGTGAGGACAGGAACAACACTAAACAATAACCAATTAGTGATACACCCATATATGTGTTAACTGGTGTCAAAATTTGCACAAAACAGATAATGTGTTATGATGTTAGTATAAAAAGTTTATGTATGCATGTATGTTCTCAGTCCAGTGTCATAATAAGAGTCATTTTACAAAATAAGAGTCTCTAGTCACAGAGCCTCACTATGACACTACCCCTATAACTAACCCTACCCATAACATATCACTAAAATCAGAGGGAAACGATAGGTGAATCACACTGATGTAGAAGCCCCTAACCCTGGTTGTAAGCCTAATCTTGACTGTAAACTTTGATTGGTTGTCTAGACTGTCAAATCTTATTGGTTGATTGGAATGTTGTTCCAGGATCAATAAATATGTTGATCCAGGAACATGTTGAACTTGGTGGAATCAGGTTTGTGCCACACACACAGGGATGTCCGCTTGGGATGGTCTTACACGCACATACATTATCACATTTGTGCTCAGAGTCGAGGCTGGCATGATGACGCAAACATTGCTCTCTGATACCCTCTGATTCACACTCACTTAAAAACCTCTGCTGCCGGGACATATCATTCTCACCTGCTCTCTATAATACAAATTAATCTGTTCAAACACACACACACACACACACACACACAAACCAACTCTACAAAATACTGCACTTTTATCATGGATAACAAAAGTGAGCATCGAGGGCACATATCGACTGCAAAGGGGCCGCTCGCGAGCACCCTTCTGAAACCTAAAATGATAAGTGGGACACTCTACCGTCTCATGGACTTGTGCATGTGGCAGCTATTGTAAGTCCACAAGACTGTAAGTGCATATGAAGAGTGCCATTTGTGCCGTTACTTTCTGAGAACCGGCTCAAAAGTACGATTCGTTCAAGAATCGAACATCACTACTAGTGTGTAGTGCTTTGTTTGTTCATAGTGTTTTTAAAAAAATATCTTGAATCGTCTTCTGCAACACTAGGTCAGTTTGAGGGTTTTTACATTTACATTTACTTCACACTTTTTTCCAAAGAATCTTAAAACGTCGAAAAAAATTTTTATCCGTTCAGTTCGCTGAGAATCAATCCCATGATATTGCTTTTGCTAGGGGCATGCTAAACGATTTTAGCTTCAGGAAAACAAACTGAAAAAGTAAATACTATTTACAACTTTAACTGTTTGTGTAATAACATGTTAATAACAATTTCTCATGTTTATTTGTAATAAAAAAAAAAATATGTGTGGGAGTATTCATTTTAAAGGTTTACTGTTTTTTTCCTGATGAGAGCTGTTTGTTTTTCATGGAGTGATGTTTGGTGAATTACATTTAATCCAATTAGGAACAATCTGACCGTGACCATAGCGACTTTCTCCTTTTTTTTTTAAACCTAATACTTGCTAGGTTACAGTACATCTACAGCCCTATTCAGATAGGATTAGTTTTCTATATGATGTTTGCGTTACAATTACTGGAAGTGAGAGTATTTGTTGTCTGGATGTGAGCGTTATGGAAGGTAATTTGTTCTTGATGCATGCAACTTGAAACCCATTAAAGGTTAAGAGGATCACAACAGTACTAGTGCTACTACAGTGCCTGTTCTGAGCAGTTCATTTCTTATCTAAGTCGAATGGGATGGCAGAAGTACTTGATCCATATCTGATGTATTTCACCCATAAGCTTCTAAAAATTATAATGAAAGTGCAACGGGAAGGGTAACAAGACATTTAAACACAGACATTTCCGGATTAAATGAACAAACTCTGCTCGACATATATATACCTGAGAGAAAACCTGACAAATAGGGTTTAGGGGTAAAGATAGAAATCTCATTTGTGATTTCTTTTTCCTACAGGTTATGCTTCTCTCCCTCTCTCCCTTTATCTCTCTTTCGCTGAGAAAGAAAAAAAGAAGACAGGAAGAGACCTCTGCCACCTGCTCGAGGCACCGCTTCACCAATCTCACCATAAGGGTGGACATAAATTGTGATGGAAAATGACATTCCCCTCTCACACACACTCATATCCCCAAACTCGGATCTACACAGTCAGTAAATCTTAATTTGGTCGCTGTGAGGGAGACTGTGGAGGTTGGTAATGTTCGTGAAAGAGAGATCTTTCTATTTCATTTTATAGTATTCTTCTTCTCCCACTTGCTCGGCCCCTTAAGGACTCTGCCTGTAAAACCTTATCTTCTTTTCTCAGGCCATTCACCTTTTCTCACTGCATTTGGGATGAGAGAATGTGTTTAAATTTTAATTTAGCATTTGAACTTGTCATTATTCTCACAAATCACATACCTAAATCTCTTATAAAATGGCAGGCTTAAAAGTGGACAAAGCAAATTCTCCAGTCCACTTTTCCCAGATGGATTGTGCGTTGTCGTGAAGTGCAGGTTTGCAGTGAACTTTGTGAACCACAGAGACATCTTGACGGGCAAAAAGCGCAGGCTGTGGCAAAGGTTCTGCTTCAGTTTGGGATGACCTGCTCCAAGCTGTCATTACAGAGAAAAAAAGGAATCTCAAATGATCAATATATTACCATTTTCTTGGTATATACTTTTTTATAGTATACTCCTTCCACCTATTCCCAAAGTTTGGATTGTTCACCCCTTCACCTAGTGTTCTTGCTATTTTCAGCATTAGTTGAGGAAAGTTTAGTTTCAAGACATTTCTGTCTAAAAAGTCATGATGACAGAATTTTTATTTCTGTATGAACATGTACCCCTAACAAAATGCAGTGGTGGAGGTATTGTTACATTGTTACTTCACTTAAGTACATTTACACTTAAGTGTTTTTTAGTTTTTTTAGCTCACTACACACTCCAAAGCATTATATCAGACTTTTTACTCCACTGCATTTCATAAACAATATTTATTTCGAACTGTAGATGTGTGGCATGTAACTCCATATAGCATTGTGAACAAGTTGACCTGCTGAATTGCAAATCACATTGAAAGATCCTTAAATTGGACTGATACGATTGAAGCTCTCAAGTCAAAAACTCACTGATTCAATGATATGGTCAGATTGAGTCTCCAGTTAAAAATTAACTTAAAAGTTCATGTCTGACTCAAAATGTGCTTATTGTAAATGAAAATCATGTTTGTCATGACTGTCAGCAATTTGTGAACTAAATCTGCTCTTTTAACCGCAAGGCTGGATTTCCATTCCTACAGATTACATGTACTGTAATCATTCTGTTTGTGAAACCTTCGGCTTCCTAACACTGTTCAGCTTCAAAGTTTAATTTGCAATGCTGTTTTATTAACCCCTTTTTTTAGCAGGTATGACAAATAAATGCTAGTAAATCTATTACATCAGCTGTAGGGGAGCGCGAGGCACAACCTAATGCGGGGTTAAATGTAACACGGACCTTTTACATAGTTAGTCAGGGTCAAGCAGGTTGTGTTTCCGCTCTTTTTGTGAAGATTCTGGACAAAGAGTGTTTTGACACCATGCAAGTAAATTTTTTCATCATACGTTTTTTTCGGTTTCTAAGTTGGGTGTGTACGTCACCAAATCTAACTTTATATTACCTTAATCACTGTCTTGTTGGCTAAAACATAGCACCATTTTGAAACATATCAGCAACTCCTAGCAACTGTTAGCTAGGCTTAAAATATTTTTTACACAGCGGGGTTAGTTGTTGCACATTGTTACAACTAAGCCACCAAGTGTACAACGGTAATGAAATGAAAACAGGGAGCCACACAACTTTTCAGGTTTGAGTATTTATTTATATATTTATTTTGCCACATTTAACTTTGTTGGACTTTCACAAACAATGTTGCAATTTACATTTACATTTAGTCATTTAGCAGACGCTTTTGTCCAAACCGACTTACAAATAGGACTAAATTAGGCAAGTCATCGTGAAGAGGTAAAAACAACGCAAGAAGTGCTCAAAATACAATGCTCAGGCATTGCTCAGAGTAGCAAAAGCCAGATAAGGGAGGATTAGAGGAAAAGGAAAGAAGGTTTTTTTTTATTTATTTTTTTATGAGGTTAAGTGTTCACGGAAGAGATGAGTTTTCAGTTGTCTTTTGAATATTGTCAGGGATTCTGCATTCCGGATGAGGGTGTGGAGATCATTCCACCAGCATGGAACCGTAAATGAGAATGTTCTGGAGAGTGATTTTGTGGCTCTCTGTGATGGTACCACGAGCCGTCGCTCGTTGACCGATCGTAGGCTTCTGGTAAGGACGTAGACTTGTAGGAGCGAGTGAAAGTAGGAGGGAGCTGAGCCTGTGATAGATCTGTAAGCAAGCGTCAATGCCTTGAACTTGATGCCATCAGCGAGTGGTAGCCAGTGCAGAGAGATGAACAGAGGAGTGACGTGGGCCCTTTTTGGCTCGTTGAAGACAAGACGAGCTGCAGCATTCTGAATCATTTGTAGAGGTTTAGTTGCACATGATGGAAGTTCAGCCAGAAGAGTATTGCAGTAATCAAGCCTAGATATGACCAGGGCCTGGACGAGAAGTTGTGTTGCATGCTCAGTTAGGAAAGGCCTGCTCTTCCTGATTGACAGTGCAAACCTGCATGATCGAGCTGTCTTTGTAATTTGGTCTGTGAAGGTCAGCTGGTCATCCAATATTACTCCAAGATTTCTGACCGACCTTGATGGAGTGATTGATGATGAATCTAGCTGGATGGTGAATTCGTGCTGTATTGGCAGGGAGGCAGAGAAGCTCAGTCTTTGCCAGGTTGAGCTGCAGGTGATGTTCCTTCATCCATGCCGAGATGTCCGCCAGACAACTTGAGATACGTGCAGCTACTGTAGGATCATCTGGTTGAAATGAGAGGAAGAGCTGCGTGTCATCAGCATGGCAATGGTAAGAGAAACCATGTGCCTGTATGATGTGTCCCAGTGATGTGGTGCAGATGGAGAAGAGGAGGGGTCCAAGAACTGAACCCTGAGGAACCCCTGTGGTCAGTTGATGTGCTTTGGATACCTTGCCTCTCCATGCGACCTTGAAGGACCTACCTGTGAGATAGGACTCAAACCAGTGGAGAGGAGTACCTGTGATGCCCAGTGATGAAAGGGTGGACATAAGGATCTGATGTTTCACAGTGTCGAAGGCAGCAGACAGATCCAGGAGAATGAGAACTGAAGATTTGGAAGCACCTTTTGCGATCCGTAGGGCTTCTGTGACCGACAGTAATGCAGTCTCGGTTGAATGCCCTTTCTTGAAGCCAGATTGGTTGACATCCAGCTGGTTGTTCAAAGACAGGAAGGATGTTACTTGGTTGAAAGCAACTCGTTCAAGTGTTTTCGCAATGAATGGTAGGAGAGAGACAGGTCTGTAATTCTCTACAAGTGATGTGTTTAATGTTGTTGTTTTTAAGCAATGGAGTTACCCGAGCCTGCTTGAATGCAGTAGGGAAAATGCCAGTATAAAGGGATGAGTTGATGATGTGTGTGAGTGCTGGTAGAAGTGTGGGAGAGATGGCTTGTAGAAGGTGTGATGGAATCTAGAGGGCAAGTGGTAGGATATGACGAATTTAAATGTCAATGTATGATTTTTTTCACATTTGTATACTATGCATTGATCATTTGTTTATTCATTAAAAATATAGCCTGTTTTCCATGCAATAGACCCTTTAAAATGTGTTTTTATTATTATTACTATTATTATTAATAATAATTTTGCATGCAGCTGCCACACACAAACCTAATTGCAAATTATACTATTTACAATTACAAATTACAATATTTGATGATTTTACTTATTTATTTATTGCAAAACTGTGCAGCCCTTTCCTATATCTCTATCCATGATATTGATCCATAAAAGAAGGATGATTGGATGATGTATGGATGTATGGATATATATCTATACAGATGTGCAAACAATATTAAACTATACAGATACAATAGTACTGAATTATGTGTGTTACACACAAGTGTTACAACTAACCGCTCTCTCTGTAACAGTTAACCCTGCACAGGGCCGTGCACAGGGGGGTAGCCCGGTGGCTAGAGCCACTGCCCCTCTGCCCTCATCGACTGAGATGCCCCTCTTCCCCACCCCCACCACTCCGCTCCAGGTTTTCCCGCTCGCTCCGCAGCATCACTCACAGTATATGGGCCCCATCTTGCACCCAGCGCAATTGACTTTGTACACCGACGCATGTATCATTCCTATTTTGCACCCGACGCACAGCGGACTTTTCCCTCCACAGACGCACGTTGGTAATTTGGGAATGAACTTGCGCTCCCGGGGGCGGTTCAGCGCAAAGAGGAGGCGTGTTCTGACGCAAACGTTCCCTGATGCTATTTTGCAGGTTTAGAAAACAATTCTGCCACTGGCCAGAAAAAACCTAGTTTAAAGTCAGTGGCCCATGTTATTCATATGCTATTTTAAGGGCGCATGCTTGGCCATAACCAATGTAGCGTGTGCACAACGCGCATACACTTTGCTTATCTCATATACACACAGACGCAGTTGTTCTCATTTTTAGAAAACCATACATTATTACAAGGAAAATATTAACACACAAGGGAAATCATTGTTTTGTCTATGATGATGTGAAAAAATAGGCATAAATCTAGCTTACACATTTACCCAAATTATTATACGCCTGTTTAACCGAAGCTAATTTGGGTGTGTTTCTCCCATCCCCAAACAATGTCACTTCTCTGTGTTTTACGGCCCTGGCGAGAACGTCGGTCTCCTCGGCTGTGAACCGCTCCTGGCACGCGTCTGGCAAATCCGCCGTTATAATAGCCATCCGCCATGGAACAAGAGCGTCTGCTCTAAAAGGGAATGTGAGATGTCGCTCTGATTGGTTTATTTCACGTTCAGCCCAAACCACACCTATGAGTAATGAAGCTACTTCAGACCAACCCATTTTAGATTTGCGTCGGGCGCAAGAGTCATTTATACCGCCGGTATAATAGCAACAGTGCCCGAGATCCGCCCACAAAGTTACTTGCGTTTCGTGTTTGATACTTGCGTTTCAGATCGTTAAAATAGGGCCCTATGTGTCTGCGGCGCTCTATTGAAACTGAGAGTGAACACGACAGTTCACGAAAGCTGTCGCATTAACAGGTAGGCTATGCAAGACAGTGGTTGAATCAGCAAAATTATTATTTTATTTTATTTTATTTATGTCGGTAATGTTTTGCTCTTGGTCTTCTATAGTGCTAACAACTTGTACAACATATCCACGTTCTTAGAATTAGCTGCTTGTCTAATCAAATCTGGCCATTGAAAAAGACATCCCAATCATAAAAGATGAGATTATCAAGATCTTTCAGGACATGGTACCAAATAGAAAGGTTTTGCTGTAAAAGGAAAAGATAAATACCAAAATGCAAAACGGTAAATAGTTTGTTATTATCACCAATGTGTAATTGTGAATCATAAAAAAATTGGTTATCAAGATCTTTCAGGACATGGTACCAAATAAAAAAGTGTTGCTGTAAATGGAACTGGTAAATATGAAAATGTAAAACAGCAAATAGTTTCTGTTATAATCAGCAATGTGTAATTGTGATGTTCTATCAAAACATCAAAAATAAAGTCTAAAATGTATTTGAGCGTGTGTTGTCTTCTCTTTTAATTGTATATTTTGTAATAACTGGATAATTTGTGTTAACAAGCAACCACCCCCTTAGTGCCCCTTTTTTTGGTTTAGACCACTGCCCCTCAAAATGTCTGTGCACGGCCCTGACCCTGCATATGGGGTAAGTTGTAACATTTGCACTTCTGTCACTTTCAGTGCAACTGTACGAAAATGGTAGGTCCTAGAAAAAAAACTTTAAGTGTTAATTTGTAGCAGAGATGTGTATGTTGCTTGTGTAAAAAAAAAGATTAATCTAACTTAATTCTTTTTTAAATAGTTGTCCAAAATGTGTTAGGTTGTGTCCTGCTCTCCCCTACATATGAAGATAAATATGTGGCACTTCCTTATGACCGTAATTAGTGCGATTGGGAGAGAGGACTGTTATGCAGTTATTTTATGTTATGATCTGTGACTTGAGTAGTTTTAGCACAAATGCAAAAGAAATGAGATCATCAATCAAGGCCAGATTAGCCCCCTGAGGAGAAAATGCAGGGACTTCAGAAAACACATAAAGGGAGAAACAAACAAACAGACAAATAAAAAGATAATCGACTAGATGAATGGGTAGGCAGGAGGAAATGGAAAGAAATTGAAGTTGAGTGACAAAAACAATAGATGAGGCGAGAAATGTTGAGTTTAAGCCGAAGGGTAATTTGATGTGAGAGAGAGAGAGAGAGAGAGAGAGAGAGAGAGAGAGAGAGAGAGAGAGAGAGAGAGAGAGAGAGAGAGAGAGAGAGAGAGAAGAAAAAGAAAAGAAAAGAAACTTTCATTTGGAAAAGAAAAATAACCATGAGCAAAAAAGTGGATATATAAATGAAAAGACCTGCATTGTACACAACTCACAAAAGAGTGATGCGAGAAAATACAAAATAGCAAACAATGTGGAGGGGGAAAGAACGGAGTTGAATACGTAGATCATAGTCAGGTGAATGCTTTCATTTTTGTTTGATGTCAGCCAAACAAAAGGTGGTTTCAAAACACACGGGCCATTACATACAAGCCTCTGCTCTAGAGACATGCATTAGAAATTAAATTTGTTCCAGCCAGCCCCTCACAACACCACTGACAGATAATATGTTCAAAACGGACAGTCTCTATTCTCTAGCTCACGGTTGCTATTGAATCACCGAACAATGGATACTATGTAAAAACCTTTGTAATTAGCTATGCTTCCTGAAGCATAAATCTCCATTACTTTTGTTCATACTTGGGGTTATGGGTCTGAAATAAACCTATAACCGTAAACTTTGGTGTGTACATCATCCTGAAACCATTTCGCTATATGGACATAAGTGATGATGCTATCATGTTTATAAACAATCAGACAAATAATGTTTGCCTGGTGGATGAAAAAAAATAGGTGAAAATACTTCCGAAATCTTATCAGGCAATGACTTTTCAGGCAGCGTTTGCACACAAAGGTACATCACAAAACTGATTTCAGATAGACTTCTGAGGCAGCATAACAGTTTAATGATCTACGACAAATAGAGAGAGCTTAGTATTCAAAAATATTTTTTTTTACTACAATACTAATAAAGTGTTAATAAAAATGACATCAAAAGTGGAAACCGTTGATCAGAAATGTACATTTACACACAAACTGACCACCAACCACAAATTTCAGACACCAGAATGGAATGCACAGTATTATGGGATGTTTAAGGCATGCAGCGAAGGGTGTTGCATTCAAAAATCGATTAGATGAAGGTCTTACTAGACAGATTGTGACACTATCATTGGATTCGGATGTGCCTTGGTGCATTCCATCTTTTGGAAACAGCATCAATCTAAATTTATTTTGAAGCAGGGACCTATAAGTCATGTAGAGAACAGAATGTCACAGAGACTTTCTTGACTTGGGCCAGTGACAAACCAAAGTGCCTAAGTTCTTTCTTTTTTTTTTGTCAGAGGCTTTTGTAGGGAGCCATCTTTACTGTATTACATAGGCCATGGTTTTTTTTTTTTTTTTTGGAACAGATGAACGTGAATATGGCAACGTTTTTTACGTTGGAGTTTGTACGTGTCACCGCAGTTCTGAATTGAAATGTCCGGTGAGTGGCGCTAAAAGCTTAAAGGACAAGTTCGGTATTTTACACTTAAAGCCCTGTTTACAGATCGTATCTGATGAAATAGAACGGTTAAGATTAAATTTTGGACAAATGCTGCTGTCCCGAGAATTTTAGGTTTATTTCGCTTTCCCCCCCACCCCCACAATGGTTGTCTAGGTGCACTGGAACATTCCTTCCTAAAACACATTAAACTTTCGTTTACAAAGACGTGAAACTCACCGAGTGGTCAGGGGTGTTCACTGGTATGCTCACTCAAAAATCGCTGAAAAAGATGCATTCCAACAGGTTTTATCGTAGTTTTTGTCCAACTCCATTGAGTTGTATTGAAAGAGCTGTGTGAGGTACGGTATTACTCCGCCGCTTCTTCTTCTGCTTCTTCTGTGTATTCAATGAAATGCCAGTGGTTTGCTTGCAATTGGCAAAGGTGCATTATCGCCACCAACTGGGCTGGAGTGTCTATTATTCAAGCTCTCAACGGAAGAATCTACGGGTGTGAGACGTTTGGAAAAATAGGTCCACAGTTTTACAACTAATGGTAAAACACCTGTTGGAATGCATCTTTTTCAGCGATTTTTGAGTGAGCATACCAGTGAACACCCCTGACCACTTGGTGAGTTTCACGTCTTTGTAAACGAAAGTTTAATGTGTTTTAGGAAGGAATGTTCCAGTGCACCTAGACAACCATTGTGGGGGTGGGGGGGGAAGCGAAATAAACCTAAAATTCTCGGGACAGGAGCATGTGTCCAAATTTTAATATTAACCGTTCTATTTCATCAGATACGATCTGTAAACAGGGCTTTAAGTGTAAAATACCGAACTTGTCCTTTAATGCTCCATTTTAAAATAAAATACATCTACACTAAACCCTAAACCTACCCGATAGTGTTATCAAAAGCAAATGTGACATAAAAAGGCAATCGTTATGCCATGGTTACAATGGCATTTTAGTTTGCTTTTGAACTCTTTGAGCTCTTTTATCGTGACTTGTCTTTCAAGGGATTCATGTTCAAGCAACATTCGTGCTCTCCGCATCACAAGAACAATTCTGTAGCTGCTGAGCTACTGAGCAAGCTTGATACATTAGTAAAACCGGACATATGGAGCTGGTTAAGTGATGCAAAGTCTTTATTCGTCCATAATCTGCCCCTGTAATCATAATTGTATGTAAAAGTGTATAAAAGTGCTTGCTGTTTTACTGCCTCTAGTGTACATTTCTATTAGAAACTGCAGTGATATGTACGATAGGCTATATATTTTGTGGCACTGCAAAGAAAAGTGTACAGAGGTACGTATTTCTATGAGACCATGTTGCAATTTTTTTTTACCATGTATGGTATGGTTACAGTTAACATCACTTAGCAGGTGTTTACTGTTCCAACAGCATGGCATTCAGATTTGTGTGGGTAAGCACCTCACATTTTCTTCAGAAAAAAAAGAGTAAATATCTAGTTGTTAAGTTTGTTATTATGTAAAATGTTCATCATTAAATTCATAGACTGGAAAAAGACAAGATGTTTTGAATATTAAAAGGAAAATCTTTTGAAACCAAACTCAAACTACTCCAACTAAACTGGAATATTTCATTTTACCAAGCATGGCAAAATGACTTTGTGTGATATGTGTGGGAGCCTTCTGGGAAAGCAATACCATGAGACTGATTAGGCTATTATATTATGATTGTAGATGGGTCGTAAAAAATGTCTGTTCTCTCTGTCAATCTGAGAAGTATTGTATCAGAGCTGGTACAGGCTCACTCTCTCTCCATTTCTCACTGCAGCTCTCCATCCTCCATAGTAAAAAGGTTATTTTCCTGAGAGCGGCTCTCTTGACAGAGCGTTCACTTCGTCCTTCTTGGCACTCTTCTTTTCTGTGTCTCATCGTTTTTGGGTCCTTTCACCATCTCTATCGCTCTATCTCTCTCCTCTTATTCATACTCTCCAAAATTCAAAAGGTTAGCCTTGAGTGTGTTATCTCTCTCACTCTTTTTCTCTCTCTGTAGTGTTAAAGGTCTGAAAGGTTAACAGCTGCCCATTAGGAGGTAATAGACTCCATACTGACTCCTATGTAATACACAAATTCACATTCTCTATCTTGATGGTGTGAGGCTGCTAATGGACTTTACCTCTGATCTGTTTTATTGTCTTTTAATTATTTTATTTGTCTTTTATTTAATAGCTTTTATTTACTTTGTTTATTTTATTTGGTGGCTGAAGTTGATGTTTTATGTACAGTGGTGGGCAATGGTGTTTTAAAATGAGGAGGCAAAGTCCTCACATTTTTTTATATATCAAAAGTAAATTTATGTCCCTGTTACTCTTAATTGTCCTGGTTAAATAACATAAAAAGAGAGACCAAATTAAATTATATTTTGTATTTTAACACTAGCTATGTAATGTTCTATTTATTGAAACAAAATCACAGACAGAAACGAAGATGTACCTTAGCTGATAGCTCACTAAAACCCCCCCAGTCATCATGTTTTCAGGCCATATCAAATTAGATTTTTACGTGATATAAAGCGGTGAAATCTAAGTGGTTGAGTTGTTTACTTACTTTTTAATTCCTATTAACAGCATTATTATCTTCATTCAGGCCAATTCGAGACATTCCCCCATTCATTCTCTATTACCCCCATCAAACTCACCACATGCTGTTAAAGTCAATGGCCAAAAGGAGAATGTTTCTAGAGTGTTTTATGCTTATCAGTAAAGCGTTGATAAAGCTTTCTTTCAGTTCATATCATGGTTTCAAATTGTGAAAAATAACTGTACTTATTGTATTAAAAGTGCACTTGTAGTATTACTCAGATATTAAAAGTGAATTATTAAAAACTGTAGAGGCACTTGCACATAATATAATTTTACTGAAATAAAAGGACAGTTAAGTGTACTTAAAGAGAGTACACTTTCGTGCTTATGTTTCTAGTACACTTTTTAAAAGTGCACTTGTAATAATGCCAAATTAAAAATGTTATGTCGGCTTAAAATCATTATATTAAATTTTGGTAACACTTTAGAATACTGTTCCTTCATTAATGAATAATTACACAGGAACAAACGAGTAACACATTATTAACATTCTAGTAACTACTATTAACTAACAAGAAACTCTGATTAACAAATTAGTAAGTAATAGCGCTCAGATGAATGTAGTAGTTCATTATTAGCTAATCAATAACTACTAGTTTTTTCATACCTCCCAGAGAACTACTATATCTACAGGTTCATAATTAACATGAATAATGCATAATTTATAATAAAAGGTAATGGTAACCCACTAGTAATGACTCAAGTATTACTACATCATTCTAAAGGAACTATTAATTATTTGGATCAGTATTCTAAAGTGAAAAACATGATAACTACCTAATATTGACTGAAGTCATTGTAAGCTTTTGAGATTTTTGTAATATTTTGAATAGTAATTCCTTCCAATGGATTTGGTAACACTTTAGTCATTACTAGTGTGTTCCCATGATCTTCACTTTAGAATACTGATCCAAATAATTAGTAGTTCCTTTAGAAAGATGTAGTAACACTTGAGTCATTACTATCCGAAACCTTACAAAAGCCTTAAAAGCTTACAATGACTTCAGTCAATATTAGGTATTTATCATGTTTTTCACTTTAGAATACTGATCCAAATTATTAGTAGTTCCTTTAGAAGGATGTAGTAACACTTGATTAATTACTAATGAGTTGCCATTACCTTATTATATATTATGCATTATTAATATTAATTATGAACCTGTATATAGTAGTTCTTAGTAGTCTTCAGTGAGGTATGAAAAATAGTAGTTACTGATTAGCTAATAGTGAACTACCACATTCGACTGAACGCTATGACTCACTAATTCGTTAATCAGAGTTTCTTGTTAGTTAATAGTAGTTACTACAATGTTAATAGTGCATTACTCATTTGTTCCTGTGTAGTTATTCATTAATGAAGGAACAGTATTCTAAAGTGTTACCTAAATTTTTTGTTACTAAAATTTGTTACCTAAATAAATTGTAACTTCATCATTACAAATGTGTAATTACAAATATATCTGAATACATGCCATACAATTTTAAAGAGAAATGACATTAAAGCATATTTTAGATTAGTATAAAAGCTTGTCAGTACATTGAACAGTACATTTTAACCATATTTCAAGGACAATATGAATAATTATTAACTTAAATATAAAGATTTACTTAGTCCTATGTAAGTGGGTTTAACAATAGCCTACTCTAAAGTTCAGCTAATCACATTTAATATACATTTTAACTGTAAAAATAAATTTCATTTAATTTGCATTTAACATGCAATTTCAGTTTCTGAAACCATTACATTCAGTTCGTACTATATTATTTCCATATATTATTATATATTATTTCAGTAATAAGTACTCTTTTAAAAGTACACTGTTTTCCACAAGATACTGCTGGTAAACAAATAAATCCAAGTGCTTCAGTGGAATACAGTATATATCTAGTAGAGAACAACTGGATTCATTGCCCTATTGGCTGAGTCAAAAGACTCAAAGGAGTCCTCATCCCTAAGGTGCACGCCAGCAACGCGATCATACACCGGAGCTTCTTGAGAACGGGGCCTCAACAGGATGACTCTAAAGAGAGGAAGCCAAACTACGGTCATATTCAGGCCAGCGTCCAAGGAGGCGCACAGAGAGCCTAACACTCAAAACTTCTGATCAGGCAACCCTGAAGTGTGGAGGCCTCAAAAAAGTGGCCTTGCATCACTCTAACCAGGGGCATCCCAGAGAAAGCTCAGAAAGAGCTAAATAACTCAGTCTAATTGGCCCACAGAGCTCAGCAGAGTGGAGGCCTCAGTATAACGACTCTCACAATGAGAGAAGGCCTAGCAACACTCCAGACTAGGGGCAGTAGTCATGGAGGCTCCTAAAGAGCCTACAACCTAGTGTACTACCCTTCTGCCTAGCCGAGCTCTAGGAGCGGAGGCCTCAGTAAGACAACTCTCTAAATTGAGAGGAGACCTAACAACTCCTCACACTCAGGACATCTTGCAAGGAGGCTCGCAGAGAGCTTACCACTCGAAATCGCTATCCTAGTGGAGCTCTAGGGAGCAGAAGCCTCAATAAAGATAACTCTCTCAAGTGAGAGGAGTCCTAACAAAGCTCACAGTAGCCAATAAGTGTCAAGAGAGCCCAACAACTTAGCAAACATTAGCCGAGCTCTAGGAGCGGAAGACTCAGCATGATGACTCTCTAAAAAATCGAGAGGAGACCTAACAACGCCCCACACTCAGGATACCTGCAAGGAGGCTCACATAGAGCTTACAACTAGCAATTACTATCCTAGCAGAGCTCAGGGGAGCAGAGGCCTCAAAGATAACTCTCTAGCGAGAGGAGGCCTAACAAAGCTCACAGTAGCCAAGGAGTGTCAAGAGAGCCTAACAACTTAGCAAACATTAGCCGAGCTCTAGGAGCGGAGACCTCAGCATGATGAGACTTTAAATCGAGAGGAGACCTAACTACGCCCCATACTCAGGACATTTTGCGAGGAGGCTTACAGAGAGCCTACAACTCGCAATTGCCGCCTGGTCGAGCTCTGAGGATGGAGGTCTCAACATGACGACCTTCAAGGTGAGAGGACTACATCCAAAACCCAGGACAGCTTACCAAGGAGCCTCACAGAGAGCCTAGCTACTTGATTTTGCTATCCAGGTGGAGCTCTGAGGAGCGGAGGCCTCTACAAAGTGAAAGGAGGCCTAACAATGCTCCATAGTACAGGCAGTAACCAAGGAGGCTCAGAGGGAGCCTAACGACTCAGCACTACCTCCTGGTAGAGCTCTGAGGACGGAGGCATCAGCATGACGACTTTCTAAAGTGAGAGGCCTTGAAACTTAGCTCCTGGCTGAGCTCATGGAACGGAGGCCTCAGACCTACATCCTATGCCTGTCAAGGAGGTTACATAATAGGGCCAACAGCTTGACACAATATTAGGCAGAGCTCAGGGGAGCAGAGGCCTCCAACAGAACTAGTCTTCATTGTGAGTGGAGGCCTAGGAATGATCTAGTTAAGTGCAGTAGCAGATTGGTAAAATCCTTGGAGAGCAGAGGACGCTGCTTTAAGACCCTCAGTAGTGGGGCAGGGTTCCTCTACACTCAACTCTGAAGACTTGCTTACCAAGGGGAGCTTGCAAAGAGCTAGCTACTACCACTCAATACGGCTGTCTTAATGAATATGTGATATGTCCAGGATCTCTAGACCTGCAGCACTTCCAAGGGTGCCTTACAACGAAAATGGTTGCAAATTCCAGGCAAAACCCACTTCTCTCCAGGTTCTAGGAGATTGGAAAACTCTCATGGGGGATCAGAAGACCATACTTTAAGACCCTAACCACAGGGGAGAGTTCTACTCTACACTCGACATGAAGACTTGCTTATCAAGGGGAGCTTACAAAGAGCTATCTGCAACACCTCAATACTGCTGTCTTCATGGGTATGTCCAGGATCTCAAGACTCCAGCACTCCTGAAATTCTAGGCAAAAGTCACTTCTCTTTTCTTCTCTTATGGGTCTTAGGCCCCTCAGTAATGGAGGAGGGTACTGCTCTACACTTAACCCAGAAGACTATCTTACCAAGGAGAGCCTGCAAAGTGCTGGCTACAACCACTCGATACTGCTTCTGCAGCTTACTCTTAAATCCTGTGCCAAACCTATCAGAAGGCAGATCACAAATAAATAATATGCACCATTAACATCATCAGTTGAGATGATGTTGGGCCTGATGTAAGCATTCAAAAAAATCTCTCTTACTCCCATTCATGCCCTTATTCGGGGGTAAGAGAAATGAGGGAGAAGGAGGAGATACAGTATGTTATTTCTCCTCAACGATTCGAGATCGCTTTGACCGCTTTCTCTGAATCACTTTCCTGAGATCTTGTTTCCTCCTCATGTTCCGCCTCCTCTGCGCCCTGCACTTAAGAAGAGGAAGAGTGCGAGTGGCAACGCTCACCCTCTGGCCCAGCCTCCAGTCCTCAGACTGTGACGTGCCAGGCTCCTCTGAGGTTTTGGTGAAGATTTGGACCGGTGAGGTATTTATTTTCACCCGTCTCTCGCACCACCAAGCCAGATCGAATTTGTCCATTGTGCGGTCCATAACCAGCAGCTCCACATAAGTGGGGAGGTTGGGAGGGCTCACTGAATGCATCTTCACCCTCACGCTAGATGCCAATAAAGTGCTATCTACTGTATCTAAAGATTCAAGAGAAAGAACGCCCTGATCCAGTAGATCACTCGAGTTACCGACTGAAGAACACGAGAGGGACATACCTTCCTCAAATTCCTCAGTCATCTCAACCTGCAATCCCCACGAACTCAGTCTCTGTTTTGCCTCAGCCATTGCAGGTCTCGAGACTGCCCCGCATGCCTCGATAATAGGGACAGGTGAGACCAGAGCTTCTTCTTTAAGAAATTCTCACAATGAGCGCATTCAGCTCCTTCGAGAACTGAACATGCATGCTCCACACCTGTGCACATAACGCACAAGTCAAGTGTGTCTTCAGCTGACAGGGTGCTTTCCCATAGTATTCGCCTTCACACGTATGTAAACAAATTTCTCCTGAAGACAAAAAAAAAAAAAAAAAACTGATGACGTACTACAGGTGTCCTTTTATACTCTCGGGCGCAAAAGTAGTGACGTCACGGACTGTCGTCGGCCAATTAAATTGTCGTGTTTAAACACGTGCTTCAGACACATTTGAAAGGGTACACGCCTGTGTCAATAGACTTTGTGGAATGATAAGTGTGATATGTGATTTAAGCTGGAACGTATTAGTTGGAACGTAAGTTATTTTGATGGGGATGTGTACAGAATGAATTGCTGCAGGGTTAAGCCAGCTTTGCCCTATGAGACACTGTAAATTGGGAATGACATTAATGGTTCAGTATGGCACATAGACTGTGTTATCCTGCTGCAAAATGATCTAAATTCAAAACCCAGGAAGCGAGCAGCCAGCTCACCGTGAATAATGACAAACAACCGTCTGTGTGTATGTGTGTGATTGAAGACTGGCAACTGATGGTTTATACAATAATTAAGTGTGTTTATTCTGAGTCCAGTGCCCATTTAGGGTGTCATGGCACTCTGTAAAATGCAGCTGGCAGAGGAAAAGAGAAGGCACTGTGCCATCATTTATCTCTGAAGGAGGAAAAGAGAATGTGCTGGAGGGAGGAAATGGACACTGGGAAAATAGATGCAATGTTGGCAGAGAGAGAGATACCCCAATATTAGTCACCATGACTCTATACCAGACGAGACACAATGGATATGATGATATAGTTTGAATTTCTCTGTATTGACAGGGTTATATTTATTAGCAACATTGTCTTTAACCTGATTAACCATGTTATTTTTAGAAATTTAGTGCATTTTTATAGGGCAGTTTCATAACAAATGTTTTGTTTGAGAAAAGAGGATTTAAGACCATAATCAAGTTTATGACCTTCTGTATAGTTTCATGAAAGACCATTTTATTGCTATTTATGGCTATTTAATTTCATAAGTTGCCGTAAACCAGAATTATTCATTGTCTTTTCTCTTAAATAGCCTCATCTCTTCACAGCTAATTAAATTAAAAATAATTTCTGAACCAAATGTCTAATTGCCAAATGCTACCATTGCCCTTTATGCCCTTTAGATATTGTAGACATTTTCTGAATGAGACATAAACCATCATGATACAGACTTAGAATAGCTGTATCTTACCTTTTAATATTCTGAACACCATAATGTGTTAATTTGAATAATTTTGAATACATTTCTGAATGCTTTGAAAGAAAGAAATACTTTTATTCAGCTAGGTTCATTAAATTGATCAAAATTTGACAGTAAAGACTTTTACATTGTAACAAACAATTTCTGTTTCATATAAAGGATGTTCTTTTGAATTTTCTGTTCATCAAAGCATCAATTTTCATAAAAATAATTGCAGCACAATTGTTTTCAGTATTGATTAGAAATATTTCTTGAGCTGCAAATCATCATAATATATTATTATAGAATGATTTCTGAAGGATCATGTGACACTGCTACTGACTTATAAAGCCCTAAACGGCTTAGCTCCAGTCTATTTAACGGATCTTCTATCGCCCTATAATCCATCGCGCTCTTTAAGATCACTAAATTCAAGGCTTTTGGTCATACCTAGGATATCCAGAACCAACAAAGGAGGGAGAGCATTTTCACATTTAGCCCCAAAACTCTGAAATAGCCTTCCTGATACTGTTCGTTGCTCAGACTCGCTCTCCCAGTTTAAAACTAGATTAAAGTCGCATCTCTTCAGCCAGGCATTCATATAATATTTTTAATCTTACAGTTCAAACTACAATCCGGCCTCTAGTTCATAAACGCCAGAGGAGAACTGGCCCCCGACTGAGCCTGGGTTTTCCCAAGGTTTTTTTTTTCTCCATTGGGTCACCTGATGGAGTTTTAGGTCACCATTAGGTCACTCGATGGAGTTTTTCGGTTCCTTGCCACTGTTGCCTTTGGCTTGCTCAGTTGGGGATATTTTGGGGATATTTAATTTGATTTTATCAATCAATAAATTCCACTAGAAACAAATCTTGTTGTATTATTTTAATTTAATACTGTGAAGCTGCTTTGATACAATCTGTATTGTGAAAAGCGCTATACAAATATACTTGACTTGACTTGACACTGAAGACTAATAATGCTGAAAATTCAGCTTTGCATCACATGAATATATTGCATTTAGAAATATATCAACAGAAAATCTTAAATCATAATGATATTTAACAAATATTACTGTTTTTACTGCATTTTAATCAAATAAATGCAGCCGGGATTAGCATAAGAGATTTCTTTCAAAAACATTTTGGGTCGGGTCTTATGGTATTGTATATTCATTTATTATTTAATGCATGGATTATAGATATTTTTTCTATGCTGGTAAATATATATATATATATATCTGTAATTGGAAATCATCAATTATATGTATTAGCATAAACCAAACGATGGAAATAAAAGGTTGCATGTGCAAACTCTGTATCAGCTTATATCCACCAGAAAGCTCAGAATCGATAGAGAATCAATACTCAGTACTCCTTTTCCATCAGTGACTATTTTACACACAGTTATTTGATTTAAATGATGTGCCAATAACAGCAAAACAACAAATATTGTGGGTAAACATGCAAGATCCATCTCTGATATATCACAGCAAATTTTTAACATTGAGATAGAAGGTAATATCCAAGCCCATCCAGATCAGAAATACGTTACTGTCTATAAGCATCCTGCATTTAGCACTTGTCTGAGAATCTGATCTGTTGTGATTGTTTGGTGGTGGTGGAACGTGGCAAAGCTTGTAGTGAGTTATGACTGGTTGATCCCACTCCCTGAGCCCCAATTTAAACATTGCTAACTCTGATGTGCGGGTACACGCTTCATACTGGACTGAACCAGAACAGATTTCCAGGATCTCTAGTGCTATTTTCATTTTTCTTCTGTGTTCTTACACCTCCACACCCTTGCTCACGCTTTTTTCTTCCTTTGTGTTTTTTTTTTTTCATTTAGATGTGGTCGGTTTTTGATGTTATGTTTTAAATGCATCAAAAGTCCTTGATTGTTCTTCTTTCCCCCACTTGTCAGGGTCTCCTACGTATGGTTGTCTGCACTCATTTTCATCACCTTTTTCTATCTGTCTCTTTTGATTGGGATTGTTCTCATGTTCGCACAGGGTTACTTAAAACTGAACTGAGCTGCAGTGTTCTGCAAAACTGGTGTTACTGAGAATTTAAAGCATCATATCTTTTCACCTTGTGAGAGATTTTCTTTGAGTAAAATATGCTAAAACCCTTTACCTGAATAGTGTGGATACTTGTGAATTTGTGTATTTGTATAGTTATATATCTTCGTTGTTGTTGTTTCGGTAGGTTTATTTGTTGGTTTGGTACTCTGTTTTACAGGACTGTACAGTTGTATATCTTCACTGCTGGACTACTGGATTTTCAGAGCACTTGTAAATAAACACCAGCATACTCTGAAGAGTATTTATGGGTTGAGCCATAATTTGGGGTTTTTTTGGACCTTAAAGTTCCCCTGTGGAGGAAATCAAGCTTTTACTGTTGTCTATGTGGTGTTTTAATATGCTTTAAGACAAACCATGTACAAATGCAAAAGTCAACACCATTGCTGAGTATTTTTTCCTTAAAACTGCAGAAAAACCAAAGACAGTCTCAAAAACATGGTTTGAAATCGCTGGTGTTTCTGACATCACAAACTACCTTTTAACCAATCACATAACGTATGATCGTCAACGGGTGGATCTCTGAGCTGGTGAGAGTGAGTGGAGGCAAGCTAATTTACATATTCATAGAACCGCGTATACTAAATGAGGCAAGGGTGTAGAGTTAAATGTAAGCTATTTTAAGGCATGTCAAAAAAAATTAAAAATGTCATTTTGGTGATCAACGATGAGTTTTAAGGGATAAAATGATTAATTACAGGGGGACTTTAACACGTCCCACAGTAAACTCAAGGGTACTCAGTCCGGGGCCTGCCAAAAGTCTCCTGCATCATTGAGTTATAGAAGTTATTATATGAAGAGTTCAGATGCAAAAGCCTCTAAGTGCTAGGGGTGTAACGATACACAAAACTGACGGTTCAGTACGTCCCACGGTTTTGACGACTCGGTTCGGTTCATTTAGGTGGAGTGGGGGGGTTAGAAAGCTAAAATTGCTTCTTTTTTTTTTTTTTAAACAGTGCTTTAATTAACAAATTGTGTCCTTGTCTTAAATTAATTCAATTACAAGTAAACGTTTCGCAAGGATAAAAAAAATAATCTGCTAATGCTGTAAACTATATAGGAGCCCTTACTTGCACATTACTATAACATTAAAGCTTAACAACAGAGCCTAGACTTTTAGCCTAAATTCAGTTGCTATTTATTTTTAGATATAATAATAATCAACACTCAAGTAACAAATTGTATGAAAACATGTAAACTGCACATAAGGCAGTTTTTATATTAACATTTTTACTCAAATTTATTATTGAAATATAATCATTTACACAGTTGCTGTCATTTTCATGACAGATATTTTAAACATACATTACATAATCAAGATGTCATTAACAGGTTAAGTAAAATATAATATATAGGCTAATATAGTGCATTTATTTAGTGAAAGAGTTAATTTCCTTAGCAAACCAACAAGCTGTGTGGACACTGAATGACTTGCCTGAGGTAAATAAAGCTATGTGAAAAACGTACTCGGTTACTAACGTAACCTCGGTTCTCTCTAGAGAGAGGAACGAGTACTGCGTAGAATACGCTAGGGGAAAATCCTTTTCCACGAGAATACTGAAGCCAAAAAATTATCCTTTAATTTTGTATTAATGTAAAACGCGTTGCGGCAGCATACAGACATAGGCGAGGCAGCTCGCGCGCCTATTGGCTTCGCGCCCTCTGCGTCACGTCCCGCCGAGACGGGCGTGGCTTAGGTCTATAAATACCGCTCGCAGGCATTATTTCTCTGGTTTTTCATAGTCGAAGCAACCAGAGCGCGTGCAGGCACGGCAGGATACGCAGTACTCGCTCCTCTCTCTAGAGAGAACCGAGGTTACGTTAGTAACCGAGTACGTTCTCTTACGAGAGATACTCTCGTACTGCGTAGAATACGCTAGGGGAACCTACTGTAAAACGCCGTGCGTGCTGGGATCTGATACCATAGACTCAAGGGCGACAGCCCGGAGTTCATACAGTACATAATCACCCAGGGGACTCACAGGGAATCCTGGAAGAGAGGGGGGTTAGCCACTATCTTCCTTATAGCAGCATAGAGCAAGGATTGCAATACTCAATAGCTGCATAACTGACAGCGCCAGTTATGAGATTTTGGCCATACTAGACCGACAGTAGTCTGGCCTGTAGTGCGGGAACCTCTAGGTTGTAAAACCTTATAAATGTAGACGGAGAGGCCCAGCCTGCCGCCATACAAATATCTTACAAGGCAATCCCACTTGACCATGCCCACGATGAAGCCATGCTTCTCGTGGAGTGCGCTTTGACACCCAGCGGGCACTGCATGCCCTTGGTTGTGTAAGCTAGCGCTATTGCGTCCACTACCCATCTGGATAGGGTCTGTTTCAAAGCGGCTAGTCCCTTAGAACGCCCGCTGAACGAAACAAAGAGCTGCTCCGTCTGTCTGAAAACAGACGAGCGAGACACATAAGCTCTTAACGCCCTGACTGGGCAAAGGGAGCTTTCGTCCATATTTCCTTCAGTGACCGGCAGGGCAGACAGGGAAATGACCTGTGCTCTGAACGGTGTATTGAGGGATTTAGGAACATAACCGTGCTTAGGTTTGAGTATAACTCTAGAGTCATTCGGCCCAAATTCCATGCACGTCGCGCTTACTGAGAGCGAGTGTAAGTCCCCTATGCGCTTCACTGAAGCGAGAGCCAGAAGAAACGCCGTCTTGAAAGACAGGTGTTTAAGATCAATCTTCTGCAAGGGCTCAAATGGATGACCTTTCATGGCTTCCAGTACCGTAGAAAGGTCCCATATAGGGACTGTGGGAGGTCTGGGAGGATTCAGTCTCTTAGCTCCTCGAAGGAAGCGAATGACTAAATCGTTCCTTCCAATAGACTGGCCGAGCGTGGTCGAAGAGAACACTGCTATGGCCGCTACATAGACTTTGAGCGTGGAAGGGGACCTGCCCTTATCCAACAGCTCCTGTAGGAAGGAGAGAACCTCCGTCACACCGCAATGCAGGGGTGACACACCACGAGCTGTGCACCAGCTAGAGAACACTGACCATTTTGAGGCATAGAGACGTCGCGTAGACGGAGCTCTGGCCTGTGTGATAGTGTTTAACACTCCCTGTGGGAGGTCAGCGGGTACCCGTTGATGGCCCACACATGGAGGGACCACAGCTCTGGGTGAGGATGCCAAATCGAGCCGTTGGCTTGAGAGAGGAGATCCCTCCTCAGAGGCACTGGCCACGGGGCGGTGCTCGCTAACTGCATCACAATTGGGAACCAAGGTTGGCTCATCCAAAGTGGGGCTACAAGCAGCACTGAGCATCCTTCTTCCCTGACCCGTTCTACCACCTGAGTCAGGAGGGAGACGGGGGGAAAAGCATAGAGAGGACGGCGAGGCCACTCGTGGGTCAGCGCGTCCTTGCTCTTCGAGAAAAATTCTGGACAGTGAGCGTTTTCTTGAGACGCGAACAAGTCTACTTCCGCTCTGCCGAATTTCTTCCACAGCAGCTGGACTGTCTGTGGGTGCAAAGACCATTCTCCTGTCGGAACCTGGTTCCTGGACAGTCTGTCTGGTCCTATATTTAGGAGCCCTGGCACGTGCGCTGCTCTCAGCGAGAGCAGATTGCTGCGGGCCCATATCAGGAGGCGCCTGGTTAGCCTGTACAGAGTCAGGGACCTGAGGCCGCCCTGGCGATTTATGTAGGACACCACTGAGACGTTGTCTGAACGTATTAGCACGTGGTGTCCCTTTATGAGGGGACAAAAGCGCGTGAGCGCTTTGCTCACTGCCAACATTTCGAGGCAGTTGATATGTAAGAGCTTCTCCTGCTTTGACCATTGGCCAAAAAGCGGTCTGCCCTCGAGCAGCGCTCCCCATCCCGAGGTGGATGCGTCCGTGGACACCACCATCACTCTCGA
The DNA here is from genome assembly GCF_951802725.1 of Rutilus rutilus. Classification (NCBI taxonomy): domain Eukaryota; kingdom Metazoa; phylum Chordata; class Actinopteri; order Cypriniformes; family Leuciscidae; genus Rutilus; species Rutilus rutilus. Next base: position 14,172,581 of record NC_140232.1, on the reverse strand, counting down.
GGAAGTCCCCAGGCTTACACCTGATTGGTACCAGTCTTTTGCCTCCCAAGGTTTCAAAGTTGCAATGCATGCTTGATTGACCTTGACGCGAAGCCGACCGGAGGCCCACGCTGTGCGTGGTACTCTCTTTCTGAGCCAGAACTGCAGTGGGCGCATGCGCAGAAGGCCCAACTGGAGAACTGAAGATGCTGAGGCCATCAGACCGAGCATCCTTTGAAAGGCTTTGAGAGGGACTATCGCGCCGCAGCGGAACGAGCCGGCTGCGCGCCGAATGTCCAGTGTGCGCTGAGATGACAGGCGTGCTGTCATTAGCAGCGAGTTCAGCTCTATTCCCAGAAAAGATATAATCTGTCTGGGGAAAAGCGAGCTCTTTTCCCAGTTCACTGCGAGACCGAGATTCTCGAGGTGATCGAGTAAAATGGTCCGGTGCTCTACGAGCTCTGAGTGAGATTGGGCTAGAATCAGCCAGTCGTCCAGATAGTTCAGCACTCGTATGCCCCGTAATCTGAGGGGTGCGAGCGCTGCGTCCATGCACTTCGTAAATGTACGGGGTGCCAGGGACAAGCCAAAAGGCAGGACTGTGTACTGATATGCCTGGCCCTCGAAGGCGAATCTCAAAAATCGCCTGTGACGTGACGCTATCTGTATTTGAAAATACGCGTCCTTTAGATCTATTGACACAAACCAGTCCCCCTGGCGGACATGCGCGAGGATTTTTCTGGTTGTGAGCATCCTGAACTGGCGCTTCATAAGCGCTCTGTTCAGCTGCCGCAGATCTAGTATGGGTCTGAGACCCCCGTCTTTTTTGGGCACCAGGAAGTATCTGCTGTAAAGCCCCCCTTCGCTTTGAGCTTGAGATAGGGGTTCTATAGCCCCTTTGCTCAACAGTTTCAAAATCTCGGCTCGAAGTAGATGAGCTACTTTCGATTCTACCGTGGTCTCGACGCGCGCCATGAAGCGGCGAGGGCGTCGGCGAAACTGCAGCGAATAGCCTTCTTTTATGATGTTCAGCACCCATCTCGAAACCCCGGGAAGCTTTTCCCACGCAGGTGCGCGAGTAGCTAGGGGCTCGATGCGAAGCACGCTCTGATCGGCTCGCGATACAGCGGCTTTTGTGTGCTGTGACATAAGCGTCGCGCTCATGACATCTGAGGCAGGGGGCGCGCTGATAACAGCGGGCAGAATGCCCGCGCTCGACTCCTCCGCAGTGTTTAGCTGAGAGGAGGAGGGCTGGGCTAGTTTCATGTCTGTGTGTGGGCGTGGGCGCAGAGCAGCGGGCACATACACCACCTTTACAGCATTGCTCGCGTGAGCAGAGCATATGCATACTGGTCCTGTATTTACAGGGACCGTGAGACATGTGGGAAGTAGCGTTTGTGGGCACTGGGTAGTGGGCACTTTTGCTACATTTGAAGCGCAATCGATCTGAGTCGATTTTATGTGCGCGGGCCCTGTGTGAAGGGCTGTGCTTGTGTGTAGGAATGGGCACTGAGTAGTGGGCATTTTTTCTACACATGAAACACCGTCGGCCGTGGCCGGGACACCAGAAAATACACTCTTTAAGGGATTTATCTGGGTAGCCGTAAAAACGGCTTTTGTGTGCAGGCAAGCGGGTAATGGAACCGGCTTGTTGGCTGCTAAATACGCTGGACCAGTCACATTTCCTGGAACTGGACGAGCGGCAAGCTTTGGTGGAAGTCCGGCCGCAGCGGGACTTGGACACCGTCGCTTTCCTAGGCGTGCTAGGACGATTTCGGGGCCTCTGGCTTCAACGCAATCTTCTGCCGCGGGCCACGCGGGGCGGGGCGGCGGCCGGATGAGCGAGAGCGCGGTCTCGAGCTCTGGGTTTGGCGGCGTTGAGAAGAGGAGGCGGCGGGCGGAGGCTTAGGCTGTGAGCTCTGAGCAGACGGTTTCGCACGGCCTGCTGCAGAACCGGAGCGCTTCGGGAGGAAGTGCTTCATGGCCTGGGTCGCTTTCTGCACCTCAGCGAACCTATCGGCGAAATCTTTGACCGAGGTTCCGAAGAGGCCGGCAGGGGAAAGCGGCGCGTCGAGGAATGCGGTGCGTTCTGACTCAGTCATGTCAGAGAGCGTAAGCCACAGATGTCTCTCAGACACGGTGAGCGAGGCCATGCTCCGTCCAATGGCCTGTGCTGCTGACTTGGTGGCGCGAAGAGCGAAGTCTGTAGCGCTCCTCAAGTCCGGCACGCAGATTGCGTCAGGTCCTCTCTCGTCCAGCTGGCGGAGGAGATCGGCCTGGTATATCTGGAGCGTGGCCATAGTGTGCAACGCTGACGCGGCCTGCCCGGCGGCGGAGAAAGCGCGGCGGAGCAGGGCTGACGTCGTGCGGCAGGCTTTTGAGGGCAGCGCCATCTTAGCACGCCGTCCAGCAGAGGGCGGGCATAAGTGCGCTGCAATAGCCTCTTCGACCGGCGGTAGGGAGTGGTAGCCTCTGTTCTTTGCGTCGTCGACAGCGGAGAACGCCAAAGAGACAGAGGATCGTGTCCTGGCCGAAAAAGGGGAGCCCCAAGACTTAGCGACTTCTTCATGAAGCTCAGGAAGAAAGGGCGCTGGCTTGGATGCAGGTGAAACGCGCTCCCCAGGCAGGAAGTAGCCGTCCAGCCGGTTGTGAGCAGGCTGCTCAGGCGTAATCCACTCGAGGCCGAGGCTCGCCGTGGCCTGAGTGAGCACGCGCATGAGCTCCGCCTCAATGCTCGCTCTCTTTCCCGTAGAAGCACGGGCAGGGGGGGCGGGATCCTCAGAGCTCGCCCAATCCTCACTGCCTGATGCTATGAGAGAGCAGGAATCCCCCTCTCGTAGCAGCGCGTCGATCTCATCAGCGTCATCGACAGAAGCGGCGGCAGACCGCGGCCGCTGTCCATCCGGAAGTGAAGCTGATGAAACCGGAGAAGCAGGCGGGCGCACCGGCGAGCTTTGACGGCTGAGAGAGGGCTCCGGGATTCGCTGAGCGCGGCGCTTTTTACGGCGCGGCACAACAGCAGGTGTGGGCGCAGTCTCGTTGAACAGTGCCAAGCGAGTCCTCAGAGTCGCTAATGGCAACAGCTCGCAGTGATGGCAGCCGCCATCAGCGAGCGCGAGAGCTGCATGTTCTTGACCCAGGCAGGAAGCGCAGATGACATGGCGGTCCCCGTCGCTGAGTGTGGCTTTGCACGAGCCACAAGCAGGCATCTTGAAAAAGACGCAGCTCTTTTAGATAGTGTGAGTCGCGCCGGCGAACACACACACACAGTGCAATAAAGGATATGGGCGCTGGATAGCGCAGCAGGAAGGCGATGAAGGCGGCGCGGCCAGCAGCTTCGTCGACTCGTCCCGCTGAGGTGCTTCTTCAACAGCGCGGCTTCTTCTCGGATCCAGCGATGTGAGTTGCTTCGCTGAAGGATGAAAAATCAGAGAAATAATGCCTGCGAGCGGTATTTATAGACCTAAGCCACGCCCGTCTCGGCGGGACGTGACGCAGAGGGCGCGAAGCGCCCTCATTGGGTCTGACGTCACTCTAGGTCTCGCTCGATAGGCTTAAGCAGTTGCCAGCAGACCAGCCAATAGGCGCGCGAGCTGCCTCGCCTATGTCTGTATGCTGCCGCAACGCGTTTTACATTAATACAAAATTAAAGGATAATTTTTTGGCTTCAGTATTCTCGTGGAAAAGAATTTTCCCCTAGCGTATTCTACGCAGTACGAGAGTATCTCTCGTAAGAGAACTAAGCGTTTTATTGACGTATTTCCGCTGTTGAAACACTGACTGAGCGATTACACGAGTTATGATGCATTTCAGTAAGTATACTGTATCTTTCAACATACCTTCAGGTGTCCATTCATGTTTATTCTGTAACTGAGGAAGAGAATCGCGTTTACTCGCGCTCCACGCTGCCGCTTTAAATGAGGAGCCTAGTACGGTGATCTGTCACGCCACATCAAAGAGAACCAAAACGACATTTAATGTTTGAATTTCGTGATCAAATAGACAGTATTTGAAAGATTACACCTTGCTTATTATCGAATGTAACAAAACACTGAGCTTATTGCGATTAAATTGGTTAATGGTGGTTAGGCAACGCTGTATTCGTTGTGTACACATAAGACATGAGGTCCAATGAGCCGGGACAGCAGGGGGCGGGGCGGGCGTGTTAGGTACGCCATGAGAGTATCGCGGTTTTTCGATTCGGTTCGAATATCGTTAGGCCTACAGCCCTACACCCAGCTACTAAGTGCCATCTGAAATTTTCTTCTAGAATGATAATTTTTATCAAGCTCGTATATTTATGTTCAGTAATTTCACTTAAATTACAATAAATGACCTATTGATTGTAATTTAAGTGAAATTACTGAACATAAATATACGAGCTTGATAAAAATGATCATTCTAGAAGAAAATTTCAGATGGCACTTAGAGGCAAATATACGAGCTTGATAAAAATGATCATTCTAGGAGAAATTTTCAGATGGCACTTAGAGGCTTTTGCATCTGAACTCTTCATATATATATATATATATATATATATATATATATAATATCAGTTCTTTTGGATATATTTTTATTCTGCTGTCTAAAGCTTTGCATTTAATTTCAACGTATTTGAAATGTTGGTTGAAAATTAACATGAACAACAGATACAATCCAAGATGGTGGTCCATACGTGATTCAAGGCCATTGTAAAACTAGTTATGAAATAAAGTAATAATAAAATGAATAATATTTTTTTTTTAATTGAAAGTTTCTAGTTATATATATATATATCAAATCAAATATCAATTCCAAAAAGGCTCATTCTTGGAAGCTAAAATAATTATTTTGTAATATTAAAATTAAATAAATTAATTCAATATTAAATTAATTTTAAAAGATGTTTTGTTTTTCTCAAATGTTACAATTTCCCTCCACCACGGAGGCGATTATATTTTATTTTTATGTTTTAGGTCTTTGTCTTTTTCTACACACAGTTCAATTCCATGGGCAGACTCAATACAGCTGGAATATTTAATCTAACCTTGCCATGATCCATTTAGGTTTGATCTTTTTTTGTATAACATGCACAGTATGAAGCCTACATTCCCTGCTGCTTTTAGGTATTAGGGGCCGATCAAACATAATAATGGGAAACGTCTCAGGTTACGTATGTCAGGTTACGAGCTTTCTCAGGGAATGAGATGCTGCGTCGAGACACTGTGGGAACACCCCTGCGTGATTGCGTCGTGAAGCACGTGTATAATCAGTCCAATGGAAAGACAAGACGTCATAGGCGGGTGACGTCATCGACCAGGAAACTATAAAGCACACCTGAAAACAGACTGCGCTAGCTTCTGAAAAGCCAAAGCAAGTCGATCACAGGCATGCAGGGGGTATGGCAGGGTGACGCAACATCTCATTCCCTCTTCAGGGAACCAGGGTTACCTACGTAACCTGAGACGTTCCCTTTCAAAGGAACTCAAGCTGCGTCGAGACGCTGTGACGCTATGTTCCACACCCATGACGCCATAATAACAAATGCCTGTTCTGTGTGAAGTCACTGCGCAAACTAGGAAGCAAGTACCCTAGACCCCAGAGTGGAGCCTAGATCCAAGTCATAAAATCTAACAAATATATGCGGTGAGGACCAGCCGCATCACAGATGTCATGGAGGGAAACCCCCGGTAATAAAGCCTTTGAGGCAGCCATACTCCTGTTAGAATGGGCCCGGACAGCCAAAGGTGAAGGCTGACCAGCCGCTTCATAAGCAAGTGAGATTGCCTCGACAACCCACTTGCTCATCCTCTGCTTGGATGCAGGGTAACCTTTTCTGGGTGACCCAAAACAGACGAACAGTTGATCCGATTTACGCCACAGGGCAGCTCTGTATGCGTAAGCATTCAAAGCCTGCACAAGGCACAGCAGATTAAGTTTTTCCTGATCTGGTGTATTAAAATGTGGAGGACAGAAATCCTGCAGCACAATTGGGCTCGTAACATTAGTAGGGACCTTAGGAATATAACCCGGCCTAGGGCGAAGAAAGGCTTTCACCATACCAGGTGCAAATTCTAGGCATGAAGGAGCAACCGACAAGGCTTGAAAATCTCCAATTCTCTTGATAGAAGAAATAGCAATGAGAAAATAAAGTTTTTAGAGTAAGGAATTTTTCTGAAACCTCTTCAATGGCTTCGAAGGGAGCCAAAGCCAGGCCTTCCAGTACAACGGCCAAATCCCAAGCCGGTGCTCTAGTGCGCAGTGCAGGCCTCAGCCTCAGTGTGCCACAAAGAAAACGAGTAATGAGGATCTCGGATCTCTTCCCAAAGATGCACCATCCAGAGGAGTGTGGAAAGCAGATATAGCCACCACATACTCCTTCAAGGTGGAAGGAGATAATCCAGCAGAGAAACGTTCTTGAAGATAATCAAGTACTGTACCAACAGGGCAGTTAACAGGATTCAGTTGGCGTTCTACGCACCAAGCAAAAAGAACAGTTTCCATTTCAGTGCATACAGTCTTCTCGTGGAGGGAGCTCTAGATTGGAGTATGGTCTCCACAACCTCGGTCGAGAGACCTGATTCTATGAGCTGGGCCCCCTCAGGGGCCAAGCCCACAGTTTCCATAACTCCGGGCGAGGGTGAAAAATAGTGCCCCCTGCTTGGGACAGTAGGTCCCTCCTGATCGGAATCTCCATCGGAGAGCCAGAACCAAACTCGGGCGGCCAGTACGGGGCTACTAATAACAGACAGGCCCCTTCCCGGCGAACCCTCTCCAGAACTCCCGGGAGCAAAGATATCAGAGGAAAAGTGTACAGGTGTAGCCTCCGCCACACCTAAACCATCGTATCCAGCCCGAGAGGAGCTGGGTGCGTGAAAGAGAACCACATGGGACATTGCGTTGTATCTGACGATGTGAAAAGGTCGACTTGAGCTTCACCGAAATTCTACCAAAGGAGCTTCACCACCTCGGGGTGAAGTCTCCATTCCCCGGGCCTCAGCCCCTGCCTTGACAGGATATCTGCTCCTTGATTTAGATGCCCCGGAATATATACTGCCCTGAGAGACAGTCATTTCCCCTGGGCCCACAGGAGGATCTGATGAGCCAGTTTGCAAAGGTAACGTGACGGTTGGCCCCCTGATGGTTGATATAAGAGACCACCGATGTGTTGTCCGTGCGGACAAGCACATGGTGACCTCTCAGGTCTGGCAGGAAGTGCTTGAGAGTTCGAAACACCGCCATCATTTCTAGCCGATTTATGTGCCAAAAAGGTCTTAACCTGTTAACCGTTGCCAGTGCGCCCGCGCACTGAAGCGTTATTTATTTATTTAATTCAAAATTACTATCAGATTTAATGTTATACCTTGACAAACTATACATAATTAAAAAGATATAATACTCAAGTTTCAGTATTTGACCACTATTGTATTCTGAGAAACTCATAGTGACAGTTATGTCTTAATTTGTGTCAGGAGTTATGAAATGAAAAAATGAGTCGATACCTTTAATATGAATTATGCGCATCAGCCGCTTTCATTCATAAAAAACTCCGTGCTGTCGTCATGACAGCGATACACAAAACAACGTCCCTCAGGGCTTTAGCTCAAAAATGTGCAGATTTGGAGAAATATTGATAGATTATCATAGATTTACATCATATTTCTATAGACAGGAATAATATTTATTGAATTTATACCCAAATGCGTCGATGTAATCTTTATGAGCATTTGGTATTCCGATACTGTGTTTTTTAATTCATACCAATAGCCTGAGGGCGCTACATGCACAATAATAGTCCGTATACATTCCAGGACGTCACTGATACACACAAAGCTAACAAGAGATCGCGCTGTAACATGCAGATAAAGATGTTTTGAAGACAATAAACATGATTGCAATGATATTTGAGTTACCTGTGTTTTTCAAGCCATGCCAGGTATTTTCATAATAATAGATTATATTTATAATGTAATGCTAATCTATATAGACTATCATTGTGCAGAACACTATCCAATAGTATATTTTCTGTCTGATTTTTTTTATCTGAAGCCAAATTAGATCACAGAAGATTATTTAAAATACTCAACGTGCGTTAAAAAGTAAGTTTAGAGCACAAACATGGTTTTAATCTCATAAATTGTCGTGTATTGATGGTGTGCTAAGCTAACATGCTAGCTAGCCCTAGGTGCACCTGCTACCTAGAAGTTATACTTTTATTATTTTTTGAATGCTACCTGAAATGTGTCTTTATTCAAGAAATGCATTTGATACAGTTTAAAATGTGAGGTAAACTTTGAGAAAAGAAATTAGGGACTGAAACCCTATGAATAGCCTGTGAATAGCCAGTCGTTAGTAGCTATAATGCAGACAAAAGAAATGCATATTTCGAGCCATAACCAGGCTGGAGAGGTGTGAATGTGTGCAGGGGGAGACTGAGACTGAATGGGGATCGTCTGCACCACAAAACAATAGAGACAATATACTGGATAGATGGTTAGAAGATGACAATAAACATCAGTAGCATTTTAGCGTCAAATCAAAATAAAGTCATTTGACATGGTCTTGAAAAACATTTAACTAAATACAGAGTTTTGGACTTATTATCTTCAGATTTTAAACATAGAATGTTTAGACATATGGCTTTAGCTGTAGTGCATTTCTAGATTGCTCCAGTGCCAACTTCAATTTTATTTTCATGAGGATGTTTCATAAAAATTAATTTCTAATAATTTTACAAAACTTTGAAGCTATTTATAACAATTTTTGTCATTATGACAATAATTAATTCTACATTTACAATAAACTGCCAGGTGTCAGCTTTCAAATGAGATCATACTTGTGCTTTTAATGCAAAGGGTTCATGAACTGTATCTGTTTCAGTTTGGGTATGTCATTTCTGGGGATTTTTCAAAAGTGGGGTTGCAGCTTAACAGGTTAAAGTAGATGGTCCTGCCATAGACCTTTCGCAGAGCGACCACTCATGATCGCCCCCCAACCTGTGAGGGAAGCATCCGTTGATAGCGTTACGCCTCAGGAACTTCCTGTGATGAGGATGGATGGATACATGGAAGTAAGCGTCCTTCAAGTCTATCGTGACAAACCAGTCCTCGGACTGAATCTGTGACACGATCTGTTTGAGTGTAAGCATCTTGAACTTGAGTTTCTGAACCCTGCGGTTTAGTTGGCGCAGATCTAGAATAGGACGCAACCCCCCATCCTTTTTTGGAACAATGAAGTAACGGTTGTAAAACCCTGACTCCCTTTCTATAGCCCCTTTTCATAGAAGAGTCTGTACTTCCTGCTCCATAACCAGAGCCTGCTCGGGGTCTACCACCGTGGGGAGGACCCCTAGAAATCTGGGCGGACGAGAACCGAACTGAATTCTGTAACCCTTTTCTATTGTATGCAGGACCCAATGAGGTATATTTGGCAGTAGTTTCCATGCTGCCAGATATTCTACTAAGGGAACCAGTCTCTCGAGACTGGACTCTGGATTTGGTCGAACAGTCACTTCGGTGCCCTGAAGCGGCGAACCGGCAGGGAACAATCGAATTGACTGTTCTACGACCCTCCTCGGAGGATTGATGAGATGTGCAGGCACCTCGGCGCCTTGAAGCGGCGAACCAGCAGGGAACAACCGAACTGGCAGCGCTGCGACCCTCCTCAGAGAGTCGCCCCCCAGACAGTGCAGAGGAGAAACGGGCACCCAACTCTCTCCGGAGGGGACCGCCCTCAGAAGCTTGATAGCCTCGGCGTCAGGACTTCTTCTTTGTCAAAGCCTTTTTAGAGATGATGACAGATCTTGTCTGCCTCTAACAGGCTTCGACTGTGACCGCCACCCAGGCCCCTCTGATTGTGGAGGAGCCCGAGTGGTGATGCTTTGTTTTTGCTGCACTCTGTGCGGCGAGGAGCTTGTAGACGGCCAAGACTGCTCCCGCCCAGCAGTCTCAGGGACATTAGACTGGCGAGCAAGAAACTTCTGGAACACCGCTGATTGCTTCTTCGCCTCCTGAAATCTATCAACGAAAGTGTTTAAGGCTTCGCTGAATAGACTCGAAGGCGAAAGCGGAAAAACGTTTCTTTTTATATTCATCTTGTTCCTCGGCTGGCCAGTCAATATTTAATTTGGCAACAGCGCGAGTCACAACCTCCATAAGCTCCTCATCAACAGAGGTATGAGATGGTGAACTCTCATAATCTCTCTGCATCTCTGCTGAGAGCATAATCTTCCATAGAACTGGATAATTGCAGCATTGGTGCCTCATCCCGGGGAGAAGAAACTGCAGCACATGCTTCTCCCTGAGATAAGGCACTGGATCTGGCAGGTGAAGGCTGAGATAAGGCTGGGCCCGTGTCAAACCCCGCTGTCAGATCCATTTGCAAACCCCAAGATGTCCGAACCGTCCTCCTCAAAGAACACTCGGCGGGAGCGGAGCGTCCTCATGGACAGCTTCTCGCAATGCTCATAGTCAGCTCCCTCGAGAACTGACTGGGCATGCTCCACTCCCAAACAAGCAACACAAATCTGATGTGTGTCCCCACCCGTGATGAAACGAGGGCAGGGAACAACACACCGCTTAAACTCTTGCTTGCTCGCCATTATTATATATATATCTTTCTGTGAAATATTGTGCTTGCAATGCCAGACTACAATAAATAGACAGGGACAGTATACAGAGAGCGCTTGCTGAAGGCACAGAAGCTAGTGCGGTCTGTTTTTACAGGTGTGCTTTATAGTTTCCTGGTCGATGACATCACCCGCCTTTGACGTCTCATCTTTCCATTGGACTGATTATACACGTGCTTCACGACGCAATCACGCAGGGGCGTTCCCACAGCTTCTCAATGCAGCTCGAGTTCCCTTGAAAGGGAACTACAAGCTATAAATTTTCATTTGTCATCAGATACCATCAGCCTCCCAGAATCTATTTTAAAAAATATAGTTATTGTGCTTTATCAACACCTGATATTTCCTATTTCATTCCAGTTTTATAAACAATTCTAAATAATACTTATTATAAATTGAACAACATAATGCCATTCCAAAAGATGACTGCTGCTGAGAGGCTGAGGTCTTTTCTTGTATTTTCTAGTATTTCTCTGCTGTCACTCAGACCAATTCAAAGCAAGACTGGAGACCATCCAGACCTCTGGACAGACCATTACAAAATATCTATCAGCAAAGGGCTACATGCAGTCTTGAGAAATTATGTTTTGGCTCAATGATCCAGACAATGCCTGGTTGTAAAAGGAGTCCTCAGGAATCTTGAAGTAAACAGCAGTCATTGGTTGAGAGGTAAGGCTCCTCAAGGTTTGTTGTGAAGAGACAAAAATGTCCCTTATGTCTTTAAGAATGAATTAGGGGGCTACTATTAGGATTACATTATGAATTATTGATGCCCGGTATTTAAGTGTCTAAAACATTTGTGATTGGGTTTCTCCAACCCAAGACACGTCCCTGGGTTTGATTTTTGTTAAAACTAATTTTTTTCTTCCTGTTATATAAGTTAACATATAGAAAAAAACTCCCTTGGACTTTTATCATGCCTTGCAATATTTAGAGTGCATTTAAAGTGCATTTATTTTTACTAAAATGAGAGTAAATAAACATAAACGATTTCAGTATTTATTGTGTGAAATAATATATATATATATATATATATATAAACATATTGTGACTGTTGTGTCCCTCAGTTGTGATTTCATTTTTACCACAACAATTTTGCCATTAATGTTTTGAAAGTTATTTTTTTCTTTAATAAAAAGACAGCAGTGTCAGTGAAGAGCTGGATGAAATATGAGATGTGATGTGTAAAATCAGAGAAATCTAGATGAACATTTGAAAATGTTACTTAGTATTCAAGATAAACGAGGTGTTACAGCTATTGAAGCAGCCTTTTTATTTGAAATGTTTAAGATATGTTTGAGATAGGAGAGAGTTAAATGAACTAAAAGTACCCATAGAAACATTTTAATTCACTATTTTAGTCACTGCATAGTTAATGTGATTTTCTCTTTTTCTTTGTTTCTATATCACCTACATTTTATACCAATAATCACCCCTCTTTTTCATATCTCCAGGTTTAATGCTGTAATGAAAAAAACAATGAAAAAACAATCTGTTGTACAGAGGCATTGTGGGTGTTCCTAAAAAAGCAGAACTCTCCTATTCCCAAGCACATTCATCATGCCCAATTCTATCCAATACTGGCTAATAGCAGATAATTAACAGCTTTATGATCAGAAGCACTGTCGCAGGAAGCTGGGGAGATGCTCCATCCCCGAGGAATGGAACTGCAAACTCCACAGTTTTCTGTCTCAGGGTGCAGATGAGCTTTATTGCATAGAATATTCTGGAATGACACATGGCTCAATTTCTTTCTGTCCAGTCAGCACTATTCAAAAACACTGTAGACAAAACAGCTTTTCCCCCAAGATGCTCTTGATTATCTCTTTCGGGCTCTAAAGGGGCTGTGGGAGTTGTAGCATGTTAAGCATTATATATTATTAGCTGATTGTGCTGCAAATCTTTTTGTGAAGACCATAGCTGCACTGTTGCATTAATTTCAGTCATTATCTCAGCATGGTAGCTATGATGTTTTTCTGCAGTGAATAAAAACAGTCGTCTTCTAACTGGATTGAATTCGCTCCATAAATAGGACAAGATTTCTAGTGAATCACAGGGAAGTTAGCTACTGGAAACATGCCATATGAGCTAATGGCTTGTAAAAAAAAAAAAAAAAAATTGAGACAAATTTTGATACAGTAGATATATTCTAATATTAGTCTATCATAGTTCGAATAATTAGAGCTCCATTAAAATGACCAGGCTGATCAATTAGCTTCACTAGCTATGTTTGTCCAGCACCAAACCAGTATGGATTTCAGGATAAAGCCTGTCTTTTCAGCATGGTAAATCCAGCTGATAATGTTCTGCAATGGATAAAATTGTCAAGTTTGGCTTAGCACCAGTGTTTACTTTCCATTTGCCTCACATGTTTACACTTTCACAGTACATTAACTGCTGTGGTTTAACTATGAAGGCTGTGAAAAGGCTTGAATGCATGTCAGTGTTGTTGGAGAGTAGTTTTGACTAAATGATTGCGTACGTACACCCGTGATGCATTCGCCTCACCTCTGGAGCAAAACATTTGAAATGTGTGATGGTGTTCAGACACTTCTCCTAATTGTTTGGGACATGTTGGCTGTACTGGTTGTTCTTTGCCAAGCCTTTTCTGTTTGCGGATCACATGTTTCACAAAATATAGAAATTGCTAGAGTACAAGCATTGGTCTGTTAAAATATGTGTTTGATTCAGTGAGATATGTCCCAATTTATACATATATCTGTTAGCAACGTCCACAAAAATCAATCAAGACGTTTGACCAACCTTGAAAAGTTACTTTAATGAGCACATAAAAGCACAGCAGTAATTTTCTCTCTCTGCTTCTTATTCTCTATCTCACTCCCTGCTCTGCTTCTCATCAATATGCAGCTCTCCAGAGAATTTGATCTATTTTACACCTGAAAGCCTTCGTTCAAGAAAAGAAGCAAGTTGGCCTCTCATCCATCCATTCCACTATGATGTTAAGCATTTAGGTAACTCTTTATTCTAAACTCATGAATTTTTTATGAGTTAATATATGTAGTTTATAAAACATTATGTTATTAGTCTCACAAGAGTGGTGCATGATTAATGTTGATCTACCTGAGGTATTAAAGTCATGATCAGACTCCTTAATTACCTGTAATGATAACAGAACTCCGTCTTATACTGCAATCTTTAAAGCTGCAGGGTGTAATTTCCGTTTCAACAAAGGAAATGTAATGAAAAAAAAAAAAAATAATGACTGTTTTCAAACAGGTTTCCTAACAAAACTCTCCCTGCCTGCCATTGGTCAGACAAACAAGTAGCCCCACCCCAAACTCACGCCATTGGTTGAGCTGTTGCTGTGCCAGGCTGGTCAGGGTGAAACAGAGTAATTTTTTGATACATCACAGGGCCACAGTGTTACACTTTTTTTTCAAACTATGAATGGCCAATAGTTGTCTCTGCATATTAAACTTCAATTAGAGAAAGTATTTGAACACATAAAGAACATAAACAAAACAGAAAACTAATCATTCCTGCAGTGCGACTTGGTATAAAAAGGTAGCTTGCTGTGGAGTAAATTCAACACACTCTAACTATTTTATGTTTTGGCAAATTTGTATGAATTTTCATACATCATTCATACATTTTTATACGATCTGTTTATGCCCCTCTGACGGTTAGGTTTAGGGATGGAGTTAGGAGTAAACTATCATACTTCTTTATTTTTTTATTTTTTTAAATCTAATGTTTCACCAATCATTATTACATATTGGGGTCTTTAGCGAACCGGATCTATATCTAACACTCACAGCGATAATACAAAACTCTCCTGTAGTCATTATGTCAAAGCAATAACTAAATCAGCATACTATCATCTAAATGCTTTGTTTCCAGACAAGACTTATTGTATGGATTATTGTAATGGACTCCTCACTGGCCTTCCCAAAAAGACCATAAGACAGTTGCAGCTCATACAGAACGCTGCCGCCAGGATTCTGAGCAGAACCAGAAAATATGAACATATTACACCAGTCCTCAGGTCTTTACACTGGCTCCCAGTTACATTTAGGATTGATTTTAAAGTATTTTTATTGGTATATAAATCACTCAATGGCCTAGAACCTCAATACATTGCAGATGTTGAATATAAACCTAACAGATCCTAACAGATCACTCAGATCATTAGGATCATATCAGCTAGAAATACCAAGGGTTCACTCTAAGCATGGTGAGTCCGCTTTTAGCTATTATGCTGGAACCAGCTTCCAGAGGAGATCAATGTGCTCCTACAGTAGTCACATTCAAATCCACACTCAAAACACATCTGTTTAGCTGTGCATTTACTGAATGAGCACTGTGCTACTGTGCGTCCGACTGATTACACAGTATTTTATTTTTGCGTCTGTTGATTCTAAACTCAAATGGCACTGAAAATTGGATAAGAGACAAACATAAATTACTTAATTGGAGAAATTGAGAGATAAAACCATGCTGATGACCTGGGTCTGTGGTGTAGAAGTGAGTTTGATGTGTCAATTAAACTCGAGGTTCTGTGGGGTGCGGACTGGATCGACTACATTCCTGGAGCTTCTGAAAAAACTTTTTTGGGGGGGTGTGGACTGATGGGTGCAGTGAACCCAAGGAGTCAGTCCCAGGGCTCCTCCTGTCCAATTTTAGGGAAAATATAGGGTATATTGGAGACGTCAAATAGATTTTTTTGGCGTGTAGAAAGATCACCACAGACACAATACAATCCACATGGGATAATCTCACAGCAGCTGTACAAAATATGATACACCAGTGTTTTGCCAGTTTATCTCTTTTAATTTTTTTTTAGAACTGTATCCACTGTACGTCCAACTGACTGCACTGTATTCTTCCTTTTGATTCTAAACTCAACTCAAATGGCACTGAGAATTGGGTAAGAGCAAAATAAGATACACTGGTGTTTTGCCAGATGAGAAATTTATTCTATATATAATTTTACTACTTTAATTAATTTTACTCTAATTCATTTTATAACTGTATCATTTATCTCTTTTAATTCCTTATATAACTGTTTTAATTTCCCTTGCTTTTATGTTGTGCTTATTTTCTATGCAAAGCACTTTGAATTGCCATAGTGTGATATTTAAATTCCTTTCTATGTAAAGCATTATGAATAACTGTTTTAATTTTCCTTGCTTTTATTTTGTGATTATTTGTATTCCTTTCTATGTAAAGCACTTTGAATTGCCATAGTGTATGAAATGTGCTAAATAACCTTGCCTTGCCTGGCCTTGCCTCCTGATAGTACAGTAACAATTACAGAAGAATAAAATAAAGCATATTTTGTATCCTTTTGGAGCTTGGAAGGGTTCAGTTTGAGCAGATGTTTTATACGGTTCATTTGTACATTCAGTATCTGGCTCATATTCGCAATCTCAAAAATGTTCTCAAAACATTCATATCATTTTCAACATCTTTGAAATCAATATTTTGATTGCTGACAGCTTCTTCACCAGAAGAACCACCAAGTGACAGTGACACTAAAATGTGATTGCGTTCAGTACTTGCTCTGCAGTAAATCACTGAGCCATTTCAAGTTTTGCTGATGATTCTTCCTATTCTTTTGTTTTCTGCCTGTGGTATTTTCTGCCTGTAACTATGAGTGAAACGTCACTTTATCTTGTGTATCAGAAATTGCCACCTTATGGGAAAAAAAGGTAAATTGCACTTATTCAGTCATCAAAGATTCAATTATTGTTCTGCAGAAAAAAAATATATTCTTACACTGTTACACACCTTGGGTCGTTAGGGACCCTATACAATTTTTTATTTAAAATAAATGTGAAGACAGGCATTCAGTCTTTTTTTCTTGTTATGTTTTTTATAATGAATTGATTGAGGAATACTGAAAAGGTTGATGTCTAACTTTTTTTTTTTCTTTTTTTTTTTATGAATGAGGAGGAGGATAGTAAATGATGTCCCGGGTCACTAAAGACCCGAGGTATGCTTTAACCTCAGCTAACTCAAACTTACATAACTTACATTAATAAAGATTGATAAATACTGCAAGTCTTTGTTAGTTAATGTATTAACTAACGTTAACTAACGGGACCCCTATTGTAAAGTGTTACCAATCAAATTGTAAGAGTTAGCTTAAAAAACAATATAAAGTTATATGGATTTAATCTTGGAGTTTATTAAATTCAAAATTATGATGTAAGTGATTACTTCAATATTTTGAGTTCTGCTAACCACTGTGAGTTTACTGGACTTCAGGGGGTAAACGGCTGTTTAAACTTGTAAACTCTAGTAGTTCATTCACTCCCCTACAACCAATTGAAAAATTAGTTATGCACAACTGTACAACTACTTCTTCAAAAATGCTTTGCTGCTGGTTGCCATATTTTCAACTGAATTCAGCTTTTTATTTTTTTACAGTGTAATGTGTTTATCACTTGTTCTATTTCAGATAATTAATGTCACAGCTCAGACCTTTATAGATGTCCTTCTTAAACTCCTGATATCACGCTCTCTTGCTCTCTCCGGGAATGAAGAAAAATATTTTTATCTCTTGTTTTGTTGCAGTGTTTAATGTTTGTGCCTGCAGTAGATGGAACTCACATGTCTGCTGTTGGGCTGATTGTATTAGAGGATTATCATCAACCCCTCCTTGTTTTATATAGCCCATCACAAGACCTGGATCAACTAAATCTTCCCCTTTCTGTAACATTTGAACCTTGTCTGCTGGTCAGTTGATGTTTCAGTCAAGTGTGTAAGAGCAGATTGTATTCTTTTATTACAGTAGTGGCTATGTCATCTAGACAGTGTGGCAATGCCGTTGATGTGACTGAAGTGTGTGTGCTGATATTAAAGATTGTTCATAAAGAATAGTGGTTTTAAATTACTTTTATGTGGTCGTGTCTTTAGCCACAGGTTCTTTTTTTATTATTATGTTTTATCTTTCTACATAAAGTAGACACCAAGGAAAGCATGTGATGCCATCCAGCGAGTCAACCTTAATTGCAGCCATTACTTGAGTCTATTAAAACTATGAATCAGTGGTTTCTTCAGAGGAGCTGAATTAAGGAATGTTTCAAGTTTCAAGTTTATTTGTCACGTATACAAATGTCAGTGACAATTCGTACATTGAAATGTTTAGGTTGAGGCTCATGCATGTGCAATATAATACAATACAATACAATTTAGAGGAAGAAGGGAAAAAAAGTAGATATTTACAGTAAAGTATGTATTTACATTGGCGTCGGAAGAAAAAAAAAGTGGGTGGGTCCTCCCCCAGAAAAATGTTACTGGAGTAAATACCATTTCATTCTGGTGCCTTTTAATTAACAAGTAAACTAAACTCCACTTCACGTCGGGCGGTTCTTTGCCTCCACGTCGTGCATTAAATGCACAGCTATCCGTGGATTATCCCCCTAATATGGTAATTTGCCAGCAATGACAACTTAAAGCTGTTATTGATGTTTGCAACGCAATATTTGACTGGAAAGGTACAACGGGCGGTTACTTTCGTCAGTTGCGGCTCGTTGAGAAATATAATGTAGCGATTCAGCGGAAATGGAGTTTAATTTATTAATTTTAATAAAAAAAAATATTTTATTTAATTCCTCAAGTGGAATGGATTTGACTGACGACGCTCTGAAAAGCGAACAGTAAAAATTAGTGGGTATATCATTGATCTTAAAAAGTGGGTGGGTCCGGTCCCACCCATATACAATGGTTCCGACGCCCATGTGTATTTATATGCAAAACAATAATATGCTTGTATGTTTGCTTTGTATATTAAAGTCCCCCGTAGTCAATCATTTTATCCCTTAAAACTCATCTTTGATAATCAAAATGACATCTTAAAAAAAAAAAGAAAAAAAAAAGATGTCTTAAAATAGCTTTATGTAACTCTTGCTTCATTTAGTATACGCGGAACTATGAATATGCAAATTATCTCCGCCTCCACTCACTCACACCAGCTCAGAGATCAACTTGTTGATGTGATTGGTAGTTTGTGATGTCAGAAACACCAGTGATTTCAAACCTCGTTTTTGAGACTGTCTTTGGTTCACTGCAGTTTTAAGAAGAAAATACTCAGCAATGGTGCTGACTTTGGTGCTGACTTATGAATTTGCACATGGCTTGTCTTAAAGCATATTAAAAACACTACACATACATATAAACAACATTAAAAACTTGATGTTCACCACAGGGGGACTTTAAATAATAGAATGTGTGGTATATGTGCAGTGTTTTAAGTGAAGTCTGCATTACAGTGTGTTAAGAGTTCTGATGGCCTGCAGGTAGAAGCTGTTCTTCAATCTGCTGGTTCTGGATTGAATACTCCAGTACCACCTGCCTGGTGACAGTTTGTTCAACAGGATGTGCTGGATGACTGGGGTCAGCAATGATTTTACGAGCCTTCCTCAGACATTGCGTGTGGAAGATGTCCAGATAGTTGTCCTGAGTCATCACCCGAGAATTTCCGATCCCAACAAAGGTGTGTCCTTACGCTGCCACCCAACCATAAAGTTTTTGTCTTTGGCCTGTAATTACAAGCATGGGCCCTAGTTGGAGCCATCTCACATTATGACTTTGTTTGCTTTAATATTCCAAATTCTTTTTGATTGTTTT
This sequence comes from Rutilus rutilus, assembly GCF_951802725.1. Classification (NCBI taxonomy): domain Eukaryota; kingdom Metazoa; phylum Chordata; class Actinopteri; order Cypriniformes; family Leuciscidae; genus Rutilus; species Rutilus rutilus. Next base: position 14,153,401 of record NC_140232.1, on the reverse strand, counting down.
TCCCTCAGCTGATCCTGTACCCCATGACTTGGCTGCATGGGATTGTGCAGAAAACTCCTTGCATGTTTGTTTATTAAATATTTCGAATATCTTGTTTTAATTATTTTAATCATGGTATCAGACGCTGACATTATTGGGATATGTTATGTAAGGTAGGCAGTCAGAATGAAAAATCATGAAATGCCAGTTACCGGAAAACTTTTCCAGAATGCATCCTTGCTGAATAAATGTAGGCTATTAATTTAAAAATAAAATAAATCATAAAAAAATAAAAATAAAAACTTACTGACCCCAAACTTTTAAAACTGTTGCCTGAGATTCCATACCATAAGCTGTCCTGTTTCTAGAACCTCCTTGCATAATGCTTCTCATCTTATGATGAGTTTTCTTCCATCTGATGTTAATCACAGTAAACACCTAAAGCCTGATGACCTCCTGATATTTCCGTTCACACTTTTAAGTGGTGCTATCTGAAATCCTTTCACCGTCTGCCCTGGTGACTTATAATCCCCATGATTTGTTTTATCCCTTTTCCCTCTTTCTCTCTCTCCCACTCTTCCTGTCATGCCTTTGAACTGTCAGAGGTCAAAATTCCTGTCCGAATGATTGGCCCTCCAAATGCTGCTGCTGAACTCTAGAACTCTTGAACTTGGACTCCTCAGTTGATCAAAAAGTTACTCCCAGTCGGTGTTCACTCAAAGTCGACAGTGGAGGGTTAAAAAAAGGTGAAGTAAATCACATATGAGATCTGACGATTGGTGCCAGATCAGATACTCTCAGAAGGGGCCATACAGTATATGGTTATATGTCTGAAGATGCAAAACACATGTTTTGCAATGTATTAGAGGAGGGGGAAAAAAGACAAAAAAGTTTGAAAAGTGCATATTCATAGAGGAAGAATATCAGTAGTTTTCTGAAGAAAAAAACTTAACATTTGATTTATTCACTGAAATAAATATTTTACTATTCATATCCCTTTAGTATTACAAATAGACTCACACCAATCCTTCTGTTATAAAATATATGATATGGATTTAAATAGCTCTGTTTTTAGCTGAAAGATATTTATTCCAAAACTTTTATCATTAAAGAATAAATGAACATGCATGGGTGTAGAACGTGGACAATTTGGTCACTGATAGGCATTTAGATTATGTGGAAATCTGCACAGATTCATGTAATTCTCAAACGTGCAGCAAGCCCTTAATTCAAGTTATCATAATGAGTACATCACCAAGATAAGAAAGATCACACATTTTGTGGTGATGCTAATTTAATTTAATTTTAATTTAAAATGTGCTAAATGTGTCATCTGTTCACCTCTACATTCACAGAGATGTATTATCATAATCACATCTTTAAAAAAAATGTGATGGTTTGTTTTTAGCCAAACTTTACATTACGATTTTTTTGAGTTTTATTTATTTTCTTGCTAAAATCAAGCTCATTCTTCAGATATGAAATAGTAAATATATTTCATGCAAATAAATTTCAGATGTATTTTGTTATTACTTAAGTGCATTATTTAACATTGAATTTCATTTTATATCATACATATTTATTTAGTAAATTAATTTACACAACTTTTTATTTATATGTAATGCAATTATTTATGTAATTAATTATTATTCATTCTTTTGGACAACAAACTCCTATATGTCTGCTTTCAAAATAGACCACAATTATGTCTGTAGTCCACATGGTTTATGAACCACAACTATTTTAGTTTGGATACTAAATTTCAAGAGATTAACCAGTTAAAGAGGAGCTATTAAGCCCTTTTACATTTAATTATTTAGCAGACGCTTCCGTCCAAAGTGATTTACAAATGAGGAGAGCAATAAAAGAAGTTAAAACAACAAAAGAGTAATAATTTGTAGCTCTAGTAAGTCTAGCACAGTACACATAGCAAGGTGTTTTTAATAGAGTAGAGAGTAGAGAATAGAGAGTGTTTAGTGTTGACGAAAAAGGTGCATCTTTAGCCGTTTCTTGAAAGACTCGGGTTGAGTTAGGCAGGTCATTCCGCCAGCAGGGAACAGTCCAGGAAAAGGTCTGTGAATGGGATTTTGTGCCTTTTTGGGATGGCACCACAAGGCGCCGTTCACTTGCAGAAATCAATCTTCTGGTGGGCACATTGGTGTGAAGTAGTGAGTTTACACTGTAGGTATAAGGGTGCAGAGCCAGTGGTTGTTCTGTATGAAAGCATCAGTGCCTTGAATTTGATGTGAGTGGTTATTGGCAACCAGTGCAAATTGATGAAGAGAGGTGTGACATGCGCTGTCTTCAGCTTGCTGCCGCATTCTGGATCAGTTACAGAGGTCTGACAGTTCAAGAGACCATTACAATAGTTCAGTCTGAATAGAACAAGAGCTTGGACAAGGATATAGCATTCTCTGATAGGAAGGGCCTGATCTTGTGATTATCAATCACAACTCCAAGTTGTCGTGGAAGGAGTTATGGTTGATGAGCCTAGTTGAATGGAGAAGTTGTGATGAAGTGTTGGAGTGACTGAGAGCACAAGCAGTTCTGTCTTGGCAAGGTTGGGTTGAAGGTGATGATTCTTCATCCAACAAGAAATGTCAGTCTGTCAGACAGGCTGAGATGTGAGCAGCTACTCTCGCGTGAGAGGTAATTCTGTGTCATCAGCATAGCAGTGATAGGAAAAGCCATATTTCTGAATGACAGATCCTAGTGATGTCATGTCAGTGGAGAACAGAAGTGGTCCAAGCACTGAGCCCTGAGGCACCCCGATAGTTAGATGTTGTGACTTTGACACCTTACCCCACCAAGATACCCTGAAGGACCTATCTGAGAGATAAGACTTGAACCACTGGAGTGCAGTTCCTGAGATGCCCTTCATCATGAGTGTTGACAGGAGGATCTGGTGGTTAAATGTGTCAAAAGCAGCAGACAGATGCAGCAAGATGAGTACTGGTAATTGGGAAGCTGCTCTTGCCAGCCTCTTATAATTACCTTTAATAACCGAGAGCAGGGCAATCTCGGTTGAGTGGCTGCTTTTACAAAGCCTTGCTTTTCTTTTTGGGTCTACTAGAATAGGTTTTATACGTGAATGTTCAAAAAAGCACATTCTTTTTTTTCCACATATTTTAGTTGCAGCACCTCTTTTCCCAGTCTGTCAGTAACGCTCTGTTAACTTCCTGTCTCTATGAAGCCACTCCTTCTGAAAAATGTGATGCACTCTAGTTGGTCGGCTGTATCAGTGTGTGTTGTGATTGGTCAACAGCTTTGTATGTGTTTTGGAAAAGCCACACCCATTACCATAACCGCGAGTTTCAACACACTACTAACGCAACTCAACCAAAACTTCACCCCTTTTTCTGCGTATGCGTATGACTATAAAGTGTTATGCTGCCACAATGTCAGAAAAAAAACTTCAAAGTAAACATAGACTTCTATCAAGCCAGTCTTCAGATAAAACCTCAGTTGAAAGTTGTCTTTATCTTATGCTGAATGTGATATCACTGCATGCATACATTAGCAATCAGTATGACAGCATGACAGAAAGGCAAGGCTTCTTTACACTGCCTCTTATGGATGGATGATTGTCAAGTGTTGCCCAGCTTATACTATATGGCTAAAAGGTCACCCTTCAACCTCTTCATTCACATGAGCACAGTGTTTTAATCAGCATTTGAAGAAGATCAGCGGGATCATAGATGATGTAAGAGGAAAGTAAATAGCAATGAGGGGTGGGGTGAGGGGAATGTAATCAATTTATGAGATAAAGTTCATTAAAGTAGACTACCCGTGAAGTTAAGGTCTGTAAAGTCTGCCTGTGCACAATTAACAATTAAATACTTCCGAAGGTTTTCAGTTCATGTTTGAAGCTCTTTGTAAGTGCTTGCAAATACACTTTGTGCAAAAATCAATGCTATTTAAAAAAAAAAAATTCTCATAGGACAACATGACATTGCAGATTTGAGCTTTTACGAGAGAAAAAGATGGAAATGCATTAGTTGCAAAAGCAATGTCTTGTCTAGAAATTTATTAGCTTGTTTTCCAAAACTATTAGGCTACCCTTAATCTTTCAAAAGGAATGTCAGAAGGCTGATTGGGAAGTAGTCGTACATGAAGATGATCTGACAGAAGTCTAAGATCATTTAAAATGCACAAATTGATAGTCTCCAATGCCTGCACATTGTGAAATTACACAAGGAAAATCAATTGTGTTCAGGCTTAATCAAATTCCATGTATGTCTCTTGTTCCATTTGCTGAAATGTACAAATCACCAATATTTTTTTTACAAGTCTCCTATTTAGATTTCAGCATTTGCAGCCACTAGAGATCTTGCTAGTTTGTGAAGTAGCATCTCGTGAAGTGTTTTGACAATGTAATGAATACATTAAATAGACACGAGAAAAGGAGGTATTAAAATTAATAATGTGAATCATGTGATGGGGGTAGTACTGATGGATAGGTGGAAGATTTGATAAGCCTCATGGCATGTAAACTTGAGCTGCAACACACATTCTGTTGTTCATGGCTTAAAGAAAATAGTGGAAATCATTCATGAAGCATGAGAAAAATGAATTTAATTCCTTCATAAAATCATTTGTTTGTAAGGTGGTGCATTCATTTAACTTATTAAGGCTTTTTACGACCGATGTACACAGAAATGTGTTCTGCTTGTGTGTTTCATGAATGAGGCCCACTAGAAGTCGTGAACAGCATGTGTAGCCCATATGTTGTACATGTATGTTTTTTTTTCCTTGAGAAAAGCCTTTGGATCACACACAACAGTAAAAGTTTCAACAGTAGAAAAACGTTCACGCTACATTTATTTTAAAAAATATATATATATATATTGTTATTTTATTAAAATAAAATATTGTTGAAATAACATTTTATTTTTTTTATGCGTTTTTAAAAAAAATTATGTTAATTCTACATCTTTTATTTTAGTAATTTATTAAAAATTATTTAATAATTTTATTAAATGAATGATCATGATTTATATTTTTGACGGAAGTTTTACTGGAATTAGAAGACATTTCTAAATATGATCCATCCCTTGGCGGTCACTGCTGTGGGAATTTTTTTTTTTTTTTTGGACACATGAAATGCTCAACCCATCATTAGGCACTGACCATGTTTCAAAACAAAGCTGCTGGTTTTGACCCTGAGAGGAAGTTTGTTTTACAGCATGCGTGATTATATACAACATGAGACTTTGGGAACTCTGAAAACACTCCTGTAAAGCCATTCATTACATTCTGATGCAGTAAAATCAGTAACCCACTGGTCATTATCCCTTCATGTCATCTGAAGTAATTAGATCCCTCTTAGAGTGTCCCTTTAGCATTCCCCTCCAGTTATAGGGCTTCTCTCATCCTCTCTTTCCCACATTAATTACCACTGGTATACACTTAGCAACCCACCTTCCATGCCAGTGATTCCCAATCCCAATCTATTTCTAATTTTCAATGGTTCATCAAAGCCCAGAGGGGCCGTGGCTCAGGAAACAGATGACTGGATAATGATGAATAGAGGCTGAATTAGTCTTCTGATTTGGTGTTAGTGGTGTCAGGAACTCTTATCTTCACACAAACATCCACATACTCTGTATATCGCCCTTTTGTCCCCCCACATATTTGCACTGAGACTTGTTCAATACTAATAGGGTTTTCCTGAGATGCCAAGAGCACTGTTTTAAGCAGTAAAGCAGTAAAATGTAAGATAAAAGATGCACAGAATGAATATAAAGAGAATGTTGAAGAAAAATACAAAAACAGGGAATGTAAGAGATGCATGGAAGGGTTTGATGAGTAGACAAAAGAAAAGAGTTCATATGAAGACTCTCATTGTTTTGCAAATAATCTCTTAATATTTTTTATTCAAGATTTGATAATAATTTAAATGATTTGACTGTTAGTAATGAAGTAATGACTATGACTCAATCACAGCCTATGACCATAGAGGTTGTCACAGTGCTTCGTAAAGTAAAACCGCACAAGGCACCTGGCCCTGATGGCCCGAAGGGGAAAATCTTGAAAGAATGTGCAGCACAACTTAGATATGTATGTACAAGGTTGTTTCAAATGTTTCTGGACAATGGTTTTGAACCATTATCCTGGAAGAATTCCATTGTCATCCCGGTGCCCCAAATACCCCATGCAAAATCTTTCAATGACTTTCGCCCAATTGCACTCACATCCGTTATTTGCAAATGTATGGAGCGCATAGTGTGTAAGGAACTGTTATCTCAAATTGAGACATCCATTGACCCCCTGCAATTTGCCTATCGGGCCAGTAGGAGCACTGTGGATGCCTCTCTCACTCTTTTAAGTAAGTTTCAACATCATCAAATTCCTATGTTCAAAAACTCTTCATGGATTTCTTGTCTGCTTCTAATACTGTCCAACCTTATCTTCTTTTAAAGCGCCTCTATGATTTAGGTGTTAGTAGTTGGATGATTTTATGGATTAAAGGGATACTTCACCTCTGGGAAGATTTAAAATAGGTAATTTAAGTAGAAGAAATGTGAAGAAATTTTTGGAGCTTTCTAGACTGAGAAAAGCCAGAAAATGTATTTTTGGCTTATGTGGATGAAAGACAACAACTCCCAGAATGCACTTGCTTCGCTGCCTTAGGAGGCCACGCCTACCGGTAAGAGTGCGCAGATGAAAACAACAAAGCTAGCCTACGTGATGAGTTTGCGAGGGATTTAGAGATCGTCCAAAATGTCCGGGATTCGGCTTTTGCGTTCTACAGTCGCCATTCATTCATCATGTTTACTGTGGCGAGCAGGACGAGGCTGACGGCCGCGGGAGAACAGCGCGAGGCCGGTGGCGTGATTACTAAATAACAAACAAGTTTTCTAAAGACCTCGATTGTCAAAAAGGAAATCTTACCTGATATGACAAGTTTATTTTCAATCTCTCGCCACTTTTCAGCTTTCGCCACACGGTTGGCATAAGATTTTTCTGTAATGTCATACAAGGCCGGCCTTTCCTGGATCATGCTGATCAATGCGTCTTCACTTGCCTCGTTCCAGACAGCCATATCTTTTTAAAAATAATCACGAATAATATTCACGAGAAATAATCACGAGAAATGAGAAAAGCACGTATGTCCCACGTTGACTTCGTTGTTTACTTGCTTCGTCACCTCCGGTTTTTTCTTCTAGAGCACTGGTTCGCTGGCTGAACAGCCAATCAGAATGATCAGATGGCCCGACTGACTGACAAGCCCCGACGCCGATTCAACATGTTGAATCGGCCGTTACAAAGCCGACGAGGACCAATTTCAGCCGACGGTGCGGAACACACCGAGAAGATTTAGTCGGCCGACGCACGGAAACTGCCCGACGGCCGACCGTCGGCTTGGTGTGTTCCAGGCTTTAGACGTGCCGGGTCTCGCATCTCTCACGGAGGAGCGGGAATTTTTCTTAGCAATGGTAAAATGCACATCAACCGATCACTTGTTTAGCGTTCATGTAAACACTACATTCAAATTCACCAATCAGAATGAATTCAGTTAGATTGAAAGGTGTGCATGTAAACAATGAATGGCGACCGCAGAAAGCAAAAGCTGAATCCCGGACATTTTGAACGATCTCGCCCGCCGGACAAGTCCGGGAAAAGGAGGATGGTTACTTACTCAGCTTTCTCCTACTATTCAGCTTTCTCCACATAACAAGAGCCTGCTAGCTTAGCTTCCACAGAAAGAAGGCTGACACTGTGTACATTCTGACTGAGTGAGATCCCACCCTCTATGGGCGGGCTGAAAACATGCGGAACAACGCCTTCTACTGCCTGTAGTCTTTAGCCTCTGGCCAGAAAATCCTCCGATGACGCAAAATGACGATTTGTGCGTCATCGGAGGATTTTTTCCAAACAAAAAATACATAAATCTCTTGTCTCAGGGGGATATGAGGGTGGAAAGCATGGTAATTCGAAAATACAGGTTTTCTACTAATACAAAGCTTAATGCTAAATCCAGAAGTAACCCAGGAGTTTTTAAAAGGCCGACCTCAGCGAGTCTGTATTAATAATAATATCATGTCAGATTGCTTGGTTTTAGATACTGCGATGTGTACTGTCTCCAATACTGTTTTCTGTATACATCAATGAATTACAGTGTGATGATGATAACATTTCCCGATGCTGTGGCATTGGTGTCATAATATACGAAGCGGAAGCAAAGATGCAAGTAACTCTTTATTTGTGGGGTCAAAAGACACAAAACAGTTCAGGAACTCGGGTGGGCTGGTGGCGCAGGGACAAGATAGTCAGCGTGCTGGTGAAGAGTGGTGACGGTGAATCCAGTGTAGGTGAACATCCAGACAAGACGAGACGAACCCACGAAGACACCGAATAGGAAACTCGAACCAGGAACAGCACTCACACACACCCACACACACAGAACAACAAATACACGAGACACGAAGAAAACAGTGAATTCATGAACCGTGACAATTGGTCTCCTGTCAGAAAGAAATGAATTGCTCCTCATACTTTGAGCATATTGACAGTATTATTTGTTGGTTTGAGAGCAGTTTCTTACATCTTAATATTGAAAAGACAAAGAGCTATGTCTGCGAAATCAATCGAGAAAAGTAGATACCGCCTCTGTATATAAACCAGTTGCCATAAAGGGAAAAACTGTAGAGCAGGTCTCGAATTTGAAATACTTGGGTGCAGTTATTGATGAGAAACTTAATTTTGAAAGTAACGTAGAGTACATCCATAAAAAGGCAAGACAATGTTTGGGTCTTTTTAGGAAACTGAGAAGTTTTAAGATTAGCACACTGTAAAAAATTATCGTGATTTTAACGGTCAAAGACTGTAAAAATACATTTAATGTAATTTTACTGTAAAATACTGTTAAATTAACAGTTTTTGGAAGTGAAAAAGAACAAGTCATTGTATAATTTACAGTAAAAAAACATAAATTGACATTCTCACAATTCCCTGTGTGACACTTCACATTTGATGTATTTTTGTTGAAATAACTATGTTTCTTCATAGTTTTCTTAGTTTTTTCTAATCAGTTATGACATTAGGGTTTTATGTTACATTTAATGTTGTTAAATTAATGTTTATTGCATTTTTAAAATTTCACGTCTGTTACCATGATGGTGTTTAGTGTTTGTATGAATGACTCCGTGCAGCTTCTATATATTAGTATTAACTTTCTTGTGAAAGCTGCTTGTGATGATCTTTAATTCATCATGTGATTTCATCTCCACTGTGATTGGTGGTTGTCAGTGTATTACTATGGTACAAAACAGATATAAATACTTCAATAGGTCAGTAAATTAACATTATATCAGATAATTAAATACGGTTTATTACTGTAAATTTAAGTAAAGTCTGTAAAATCTAAATTTAAGTAAAGTCTGTAAAATCTAAAATGTTGCTACAGTATTTTTTACGGTAAATTTCTGGCAACCACAGCTGCCGGTATTTTACCGTAAATTGAACAGATTTTTTTTTTACAGTAAATCGATCAATGATTGAGAGTATTCTCACATATAATATTGTTTCATGGTACAGCAATCTAACATTAAACAAAAGAACAAACTCTCACAAATAATCAATCAATCAAATAAGATTACTCAAGCTAATAAGATTTTTAAAGACAATACTCACCCCCTTCATTCTACTTTTGAATTGCTCCCATCTGGGCATAGACTCAAAATCCAGAATCCAGAAATTCCAGAAGAAACGTGCATAAAAAATCGTACAGTTTTTTAAAGTGATACAACAGAACGGCTGGCATCATAGCGTGTGTTATAGCGTTTTTTCTTCGAAACAGTGTTTAATTGTATAATTTAGTAAATTTCGTATCTGTGTTGTTAATGTGCGATGTGTTTTTAAGCAGTAATGTGAATGTATCTATGTCACCAGTGTCAAAGATTGATTTCCGCTCTGTGACAAACAGACTGGACAATAAAGTTCAACTCAACTCAACTAACCTATTGATGTGTGTATAGCGATGTGCATATCACTGATTGTGTGGGTACTGTTTGCCAGTATATAACTCAATATGCGTTCTCACTTGGATTTGATCAGCAAACCTATTCTCTTCAGTATTAACACGTTGCATGCAATTCTGTTTTTATAATAAGACACAAGCCCACACTCATTAATCTCTGTGTCAGAAACACATCCGTAGCTCTCACAGACTTAAGATTAGCCTTTTTGTTGGTCTTACTATGAGTATTCATCAGACCATACTTGGAATTTATTCACTAATTGTCTGCAGTGTTTAATGCCTAGTTTTTACACAGCAGATCATTTAAGACCAAAAAATAGACAAGGTTATAGCACTCCCAAAAATGAAATTTTGTCAGCATTTGCTCACTCTTGTGTCATTTCCAACTTGTATGACTTTCTTTCTTCTGCAGAACACAAAAGAAGATATTTTGAAGAGCATTGGTGAGACATTTTTCAAAAGATCTACTTTTGCGTTTCACAGAAGAAAGTCATACAGGTTTGGAATGACATGACAGTGAGGAAATTATGACAGAATTTTCATTCTTCATTTCATTTTTCATTTCAGCCTTTGATTATCAGGGGCCTGGAAATGTAACATTTCTATTTGAGTTTGTAATAAATATTTGTGCGTATAGCATGCAGTATAATGGTGTGTTAACTTTCAAAATTTTTGTCATTTGTTTATTCTTGATTTCTTGTCAATCGGACATGAGAAAAACATGTCACAATAAAAATAAAAAAAGACCCCCCCCCCCCCCCCCCCCTCCCCAAAATTGCATCTCAAAATCTCAAATATAATAAATAATCTCGCAATACCTCACAATTAAGATACTGCAGACTCAAATCAATTAGATTTTTATAATTTATACAACATAATGTTTGAATTACAAGAATCTATAACATTATAGCCTTTATATTTGCATGTGTTATATTTTTAATAATCAAAAAACAATAAAATAATCTTGAATATCCCAAGACCTAGCAGTGAAAATCATTTTTGAGAAATGAGATGTGTATATTTACACATGTGGGCGATGATGAATGTTTTAGAGAGGGTGGAAAAATGGAAAAGTGCTTTTCTATACATAAAAAAAGCAAAAATCACTAAAAGGTCTAAGGGTGAGGGGGAAAAAAAGAGAAAAGAGACAAAAGAGAGAACACACTATATTGTTATTTTCAACAGACAGGTCATATCTAATTTTTAAGCACCCACTTTTACACCTACATGGTGCATACACACACACACACACACAACAGTGCGGTAAACACACGTAGTCATACGCATCGCAAGAGGTACAAGTACCTGCACTGTGCAAAAAATAAACTTTTTGGACAATGTCTGACATTGACGTCACGCAATATCCTTTCCGAATGAATGTTATTTGACAGTGTCACCTATTAAAACAAATGTAGGCTACAGACACTCGCGCAGTGTTATTCACAACACTTCAGCTATTTTGAGCTCTCTTCAGTCCATATTATCTGCACTAAGTATCTGTGTGCTGCTTTTGTCTTGTGAACCGCAAATGCCTTTTGCCCCGTAAGCACCATTCAAAGCATCTGGCTATATGTTTGGTCTCTCTGTGTGAAGAAACTGAGCATGAATGTTTGACCTAAAGAAAAACATGGGATGTACTTTAAAGCAGGGGGTTTCTAAGGATCCCTAGGGGGCTGCAAGGGACGGTCCATGGAAAAGTCTATAGAAAAACAGTGTAAAAAATGTAACAAAATAAATAGAATTAAATACAATAAAATAATAACAAAAATAAGATAAGATAAGATAAATTGAATAAGCTAAACATTGATTAAAATAAATACATTGATTTAAAATAAATACATAAATAATACATCTAAATAAATAAAGCACAGTAATAGTGAACAGAAACATAACAGAAAATATTACTTTCAAAATACTATATTTACGCATTATATATAATATTAATATCATAAATTTAGTCTTAATACGTGAAAATACATGGCTGCCTTTAAATTTCAAAAGCACCAAGTTCCAAATTTAAAAGCACCGAATTTCAAAAGCATTAAGATGCAAAATATTTGGTGGTCTTTGGGATCTAAAAGATAAAAAATCCCTGGTTTAAAGGATTCTGAATGTGTTTAGAGATAAGTTTTCCCCCCATAATAAGATACTATCTTTATCTGCTGAATATATATATATATATTTTAAATCCGTCATTATTCATTCTTGACTGTATTAGTGCTGTTAATATGTATCCCCTTTGTTGTCTGTCTTTGTTTTATAACTGCCAAGATTCTTTTAAAATCTGTAGGATTTATGTAAATCCTATTTCACTTACATTATGTCAGGAGATCTTAAAGTCTTTTTTTTGTAAAAACCATCGGGTCTAATCCCTTATTATATCAACTTATTCATGTTTTGCCCGTCATAATAAATCCACTCGGATGGAGTTTGTGCTTTTGGACTGAAATGAAACAGTGTTTGCTAATGCAATCAGCAAGCATCTCTTATTACCTAGGCAGCCGGCCTTTTATGTATCAGGTCACATTATCTTATGCCAAAGGATATCAAAAGAAGAAAAAGACGCGGTGAATTCTGGGTGAGCAGAAATCAAACACATCCAAAAACCTTTCAAAATGATTTCATTTTAAAAGTATTACGATGAAATTACCAGTTGGATTGTTGTGAGACGAAGTGATGGCAACCTTGCAAACGTTTTACAAGCCAGAAGAAAGGTTATAAAATGGAGATCTGGGCTTCAAGATGTCCTTTGAACAGACAGGGAACTTTTTACAATTTCCTGGAGAGTTAGGAAAACATGATGACTTATTCAACATCCGGACATCCGTTCCAGTACAATCCTGTTCAAAAAAAAAATAAGACGAGAGGCATGCAGGGCAAATCAAAAAAGGTCAATAAATAAATAAATAAAAATCTGAACAGAATGAAAAATAAGACAATATACAGCAGGGAGTAAAGAAGTTTCTGGGCTTGTCAAGATAAAGGAAAAAAAGAGAATAATAGAAACGGTGAATAGGCCTACTGAAGGTATTGACCAAAGTTCTAAGGTGTGCAATTATTTTCAGGGAAACACGGTTAAAGTAGTTCCAGTCAGGTCTTGACTTGGTATATATAATATAATATAATATAATATAATATAATATAATATAATATAATATAATATAATATAATATAATATAATATAATATAATATAATATAATATAATGTAACATCTATGAATGTACATCTACATCTGCTGAATAAACCTATATGTCCTCACCTGTAGGGGGCGATGAACGGATGAGCTGCATTAGTAACAGCAAGTTTAATTGCTGCAGGTGAGTGATGCATGTCAGTCGTTCTTTCTTTACTCGATCAAGATATTGATTTGAATTTGTAGCTTAACTCTTTTAATATGAACTGTGTGAAATATTGGGGGATTTTGCGGAGCATGGTGGACTTTAACGAGCACCGGGTGATATTTATTCTCGTTTTGCTTGATTTCTTCCCACATTAACTGGCTGAGGCCTTTTATTATCAAATGTGCTTAGATCGATTGGGAAGTAAATATTTTTTTCTCTTAGTCCTAATTCTGCATAATGGATAACCACACTTTAAAGGAGATCGTACCCTTGAGCTGTTTTTGTCCGTCAAAGAAGCAGACAGCTTTTGTAAGCAACGTGCCCTGAATGATTTTCTGAATACACACTTCCATACATGGAACTGCTGGGGCCGGGTGATTAAACTATCTATATTATATGATTCATATAAATAATATTATCATGACACACTCGAGTTTTCTAACTTGAGTCATATATCAAAAAGGAAAGAGTTGCACGAATGCACGTGCGTTATGTTTTGATTTAGCGCATGCGCGTTGTTGACCTGTGCGTGAAGTAGAGCTGACTCACGAGCTTCAGTGCTCGCGGCTCATCAAGTCTCGTGAGTGACGCGGCGGGGTTCGTGAGTCACGCCACTTTGCTAGTCAAATAAAAATACGCGGATCATTATTGTCATGTAGTACGTTTTCATATGTCAATCAATATTGACAGTAATTTTTTATATATATATATATATATATATATATATATATATATATATATATATATATATATATGTGTATATGTAATATTATTATTATTATTATTTTTTTTTTTTTATTATATATATTTTTTTAATTCATGTGCCCTCTTAATATCTGAAGAGGCCGTAGTTTGCCCTTTTGCAAAGTCTTGATTTTGTTTTTGGGCCGACAAGAATAGGTTTTCATGCTTGAATTTTCAAAAAACACAAATTATTTTTCACATATTTTACATTGTAGCGGCACCTCTCTTTTCTCAGTCTGTCAGTAACACTCTATGAAGCCCCTTCTTCTGAAAAACACAGTGTGCTCTCTTTGGTCAGATAGAGTATAACTCCATTTAAAGTGCACTTTGTGTTGAAAATGTAAAAAGGCTTAAGTCCTCTTTAATCAAAATAAGTTCCCCTCCCTCTTGCAGCGACATCTCATCTCTTCTCTGATGACATGAGATCACAGCAATAGCAAACCACAATGATCCAACCATCCAATCAAATAATTCCTGATTGACAAAATCAAGTCCCATGTCAATATGTCTTGTTCAACAAGCAGTTTCACTCGGAAACTGTTCGGAATTTCATGTCAAAATCCGCTTGTAAATTCATCATGACATAAGGAATGCTGTTTCCGGGTCCATGCTTCTACTCGTTTCACTTGAGAATGCTATCTCAACAGCAGTTTATGTGCACTATTTATTCATTTTACACATTTACACATTTTGTCAATAATTTTATCCCTTAAATTCATATTTTATCACCAAAATGACATATATAAAAATATATATATCGCTCTTTACAACATCTGGCAATTAACTGTAAATAATATGATTAGCCTTTTGCCTGACTACGTTTTCAGAAAGCTAATAATGTGTTGCTAATGCTACACAAACCATGTCCTGTTCGCCATCTCCGAGTCAGACAGATGCCTTCTAACAATCAGCATCCGCAGTAACGCTTTGAACAACTTAGAACGTTAGTGAGAAAGGAATATAGTTTATCTTAACATCGTAATATACATCATATACACAGTTCACCCGCTATATTGCTAAATGTACAAGATTTTTCGAATGAACAGAAAAATATATCGGGATAACCTGGCTTCTCTTGAGACTCCCCTGTTTCAGATATTAGTTAATGATATGCTAAAGCCCGCCCGCACGTTGACGTGATTGGATACGTTGGTGACGGGAGAAACACCAGCGAATATTTTTTTTTTTTTTTTTTCACTGCAGTTTTAAAGAGAAAATACTCAGCAATGGTGCCGACTTGTGAATTTGCACATGGTTTGTCTTAAAGCATATGAAAAATACCACATAGACATATAAACAAGATTAAAAGCTTGATTTTCACCACAAGGGGACTTCAACAAGCGGATAGGGAAGAAAATACAGTCACAACTTCAGTGTCATGCTGACTTTAAAGGGATACTCCACTTTAAAATGAAAATTCTGTCATCATATACTCACCCTCATGTTGTTTCAATCCTTTATGAATTTCTTTCTTCTGCTGAACAGAAAGGAAGATATTTAGAAGAATGTCAGTAACCAGACCGTTTCTGGTCCCATTGACTTCCATAGTAGGAAAAAAATATACTATGGAAGTCAATGAGACCAGAAACTGTCTGGTTACTGATATTCTTCTAAATATCTTCCTTTCTGTTCAGCAGAAGAAAGAAATTCATAAAGGATTGAAACAACATGAGGGTGAGTATATGATGACAGAATTTTCATTTTAAAGTGGAGTATCCCTTTAAACAGTTTAAAATATGAAAATCATATACATTTTCTTTTATCACAAAATAATGATTAAGTGCATTGCGAATTGAAATGTTTCAAACTAAACATTTTCTTCAGAATATAGTTTTCATTTTTAATCAATGAATACATTTTTGTGTGATAGCAATCACAATCATAACAATTTTGTCCTTTACTCATGCTCATGTTGCCAGTTTGTAATTCTGTCATTATGCGCTCACCCTCATGTTTTTCCAAAACCTGTATGACTTTCTTCTGTGGGAATTCTCAGTCACCTGTCAATCTTTTTTTGGAAGAAAAAAAAAAGTGATGAAAGTGAAGAGTGACTGAGAATGTAATTGTTTTCCATGGGAGAAGAAGGTCTTTGAATTTGGAACAACTGAGAGCGAGTAAATTACAACATCACCCAGAAAGGATTATTATCCTAAACTAAAGCACAATAATCAGTAAGTCTTAGCAATGCATTTGAGGTATTTTAAATTTGTGAAGTGATGTATTACATTTAAACTATTCTGTGAATTTGCACAAATCTGAATTTCAAAAGATGATTAAAGAAAAACAACTCTATATACCCATAGAAATAATTCATTTAAATTCTACACAGTTAGGTTTGTAGCTTTAGGTTAGAGTCAGTAGTTTCTCAACATGTGTTCTTGTGAACTTGTAAAGTGTCATCATTCGCTGAGTTTTGGGTCCTGTCAGTTTAAACTTTCAAGCAATTTTTAATCCATTTGAGTGCAAAAAGATGCGAAAGAGAACTCAATTCGAAACTCGCAGAAAGCATGTGAACACCGAATTTCTCTTTCTCATCTATTTGTGCTTGAACGGACTCATACATGCAAAATGGTCTCAAAATGCCTGTCTCGGCGAGTATCAAAGTAAACACAATCCGAATCGCTTATGGCTTACATAAACGTAAACAATTGAGGAAGTAAACGAATGTGTATCATTACATTTGATCTGTGCTCTCAAAGTGACAGCAGCCTAATATAACCTCTGCTGTCTGAGTCATTAAAGCTACAATATGTAATTTTTCGCCGCCAGAGGTCGCATTTTCAAAACAATGACAAAGGCGAAGCTTGATGACGCTATGAAGGCGAGTGGAGCGATGGGAGATGTCATTTTCACCATCCAGAGATGTATGGTATAATTCGTATAATTCACGAATCATGTTCACGGATGAGGTAATAAATTAGTTTTTGTATTACCTGTACGTTTCATCACACTATTTTGTCATCGTAATGAATTAGCTGCAAGGAATGTGAAATGTAATGCTATATTAGCCTGTTACTGATATGTGACTAGGCCTAATTGTCAATTGATTTGGTTTAATGCTGCGCAGTTTAAAACAATCGTACTAAAAGTAAATTTGAACAAAACCACAGTATTTGCAAGTAATGGCTAAATATTTTTGTGCAACACAATACTGTATTTAATTTCACTGCCATAGTCTTGGCCACCAAACTTGATAAAAAGTGTTACTGAAGTACAAACAAAGTGCAATAGCTATATCCGTATGTGTACAATATATATTTGCTTACCTGTCTATTAAAACACATGCGTGAGCAGAGTCTCTGTCAAGTCCAAATTTGTCGCAAAGCTCTCTCCATCTTGAAAATGCCACGCCGATATTGATTCTTGTTTTATTCCTCTGTTTTTCCCAAAGCCCGCTTGCCTCAGCTGATCTATGTTTACATTTTTTGGGGGGGATTTTCTGTACACACAATCAATAATCCTGAACCATGATAACTGAACGACACAACAGCGGCGTGCGAGATACTATATATTAGGGGTGTGCAAAGCAGCCGGTATTTGTATCTGTATTTGTATTTGTTGAGAGGGGAAAAGTATTTGTATTTGTATTTGTATTCGAGTAAATTTCAAAATAGGTGTAAAAATCCATTTTTTTTGCGTTACACTTCTAATTTACGTTATAGTGTAAGTATTCTTTAATTATATCCATTATAATAATTATGGATATGCAATATTGGTTGATGTTTTTCCATAAATCCAGCAATGAACATGTAACAAGGAACGTCATTGAAAAGAAAATAACATAACAGCCATTACCTACGTTAATGTTACTCTGTCAACAGCCTATTGTCTAAATTACCAAGCTAACAGAGCTACTAGTGTTGTCACGGTGCCAAAATTTCAGTATTCGGTACCAATACCTGTGAAAATCCTCGGTTCTCGGTAACAATTTCGGTAAAGCTTAATTTAGATTAAATTTACATATATTAAAGTTTATATCACGGTTACAAAGATGGAAACTGTAGTATTAAAAACACTACATTAATATTACATTTGTTAGATAACAATAGATAAAATGACCTAACAATAAACAATAGTTAGGCTATATACTGTCGCAATTATTCTCCTTGGGGTTCATTTAAAAATACATTTTTAAAATCAAAAGTTAACATTATTTATGTTAACATTATTTAATGCACAATGAATGAAGTGAACAAACATGACCAATCAAGTGTTTGTATTAAATAACATTCACAAACATTAATTAATGTTGTAAAAATATATTGTTCACTCAATGTGTTGATGTTAGATGCGCATTAAGTAATGTTAATGAATGGTATCTTATTGTAGTGTTACCAAACAGGAGATAAAACATGTTTTATTTGACTTGACTGTACTTATATTTAATCCAAAACTGCATTCATATTTAATTTTAAAAGAGCTTTTTAAACCTGCTAAGAGTTATCCAGCCAAGAATAAGCCTAGAACTGCTTTTCTGACGGACTGATATTAATGACAAAATGACGGCTTTTTTATTTCATTTCTCATCTCCATAAATATATCTAAAGCTAATGCAAGGGCTAGAAATCAATTAATTCTTTGCTGATACTTCGTAATCATGAAGAGCGCAGTTCGCACGCTTTCTCCTTTCCACAAGCGCTTGCCCTCCCGTGGCGTCTGTCGTTGCTATGCAGCGCGCCGCTCGCTTCTATTATAAGCGCGCTTGCCGCGCGCCTACATTTGAAATCTGCACGCGCAAAAAACGCGCTATGTGAACTACCCCTTATGACAACGTGACATTAGCCTAATCCAAAATATTTCAGCCACCACATCAGCAGCACCGCCGGTCGCCATGTCTCATGAGGAAACGCAGCTTTTTGATAAAGTTTTTCTTGTTCCCGAATACAAATATTTTTAAAAGTATTTGTTCGAAATAAGTATTCGTAAAAAACACATTATTTGTGCTTTCCGAATACCGTATTCGGGTTCGGCTCCACCCCTACTATATATATATATATATATATATATATGTATATATATATATATATATATACACATAGATCCTCATTGGTGGCTTACGTATAGCGTCCCATTGAAACGGCCACTAATGAGGAGTCTATGTATTTATATCTATGGTTTCTACAAGTGGAAACCGAGGATAGCGCGGATATTACGTCATTGATAGGCGACAATGACAAGGGACGAGCCATTATTTAAAACTGGAATTTCTCTGGATTTACAAATCCTTGGGAACTTTTGGGATAATGTAAACTACACAACTGCATGAAATTGATCAGACTGTGAAAGTGTTTTTTAATATTTTATTACAAAAATCTTACATATTGTACCTTTAATGTTAATAAAACTGTAAAATACAAAGAAAATCACTTTTGTAGACTTAACAAAGATTAATTATATTTAATTTATTCAGTGAAGACTATGCAGTGTTATTTTACATTTGATTAATCAATTTCTGTATTAGTCGCAATGTCAGAGTTTTTTTTTTCTAATATCATGCAGCCCTAACACCTAGTGTTTGCAAGTATTAACAGATAAAGAGTGACAGACATGCAATAGATATTCATATAGTGTGCATGTTCTCCACAAAATGATCTAGAATACACAGCATACATTATTTCATGAAACAAAACTACTTAGTAAATGTATCTCTGCTGCATACAAAGTGCTCATTAGTAGTGAAATGAGTGCTACTAATTAAATGGAATGTGAAAAAAACACAACTGAACAGCCACGAGTTCAAAAGGTACCGCATAACAGAAATGACCCACAAAACTTTTTTGTCCATATTAGTGCATAGTTTTAAAGTCAGGTTCCTGAAGGTACCCTCTTCAAGTGTTTTTTTTTTTTTGTGTGTGTGTGTTTTTTTTTTTTTTTTGGCAGTGTTGTTCCTCCCTTAGGTTGATTTTTAATGAATGATGACATAGAAACAAGGCCAGAAACACATTTCATTATGCAGATGAGATGACAGTACTTTTAAGTATTGAACATAGGCTACTTAAAAGTGCACTCTTCTGTTGCTGTGGCAGTAAAAAAAACTTTAGTGCTCAATGGGGTGATAGTTAGCTTCAAATGTTTGTGCCATTAAAGTGGATTTGTTATTATTCAGGTGACTAGCTAATATAAAAATGACTTTAAAAGGATAGTTCACCCAGAATAGAAGATTCTAACATTTTTAGTCACCCTGGCACCCTAGAATAGAAGATTCTAGCATTTTTGTCATTCCAAAAGATATTTTGAACTGTTTTGATGACCATTGAGTTCCATTGTATAAATAAAACAAAAACAAAGTATCTTCATGTTCCACAGTAAAAAAAAAGAAAGCCATGCAGGTTTGGAAAACACATAAACTGGCCATAAATACAGTTTACTTTACACTAATGCCTGTTATAGCACTCCTTGGTGTTGTGTTATGTTTTCTGACACTTTCGTAATGCAACAATGAACAAAATTAAACAAGCATAGTTCATTTCTGCAATGCAGAGGTGGATGTGGAGAAAAGGAGTGAGAAATGAAAACCGGACTAAATAGAGATGTGGAGATGTTCGGACATGAAATAATTGTAGCTGCAGGGGCATTTGATGAACAGTGAGATACACTCAGCTTTGGAGAGAGATGGGGTTAATGATGTTTTTGAGGGTGCTGGGGAGAATGAGATTTTAGGTCTGGTCTTGTTCATGCTTGTGCTGTTAATATTGGAGAGAGGAAGATCATTGGATTTCTATATTAATGGCGATACAGTGAAAGGCACATTTAAACAGCTTGAAAACTTCCAACATGTGTTCCCTCAATTTTCTAGAAAGATACATTTTATGAAATAAACGCTGCTATGTAAATAAAAAGGATTTGTAGGCACCATGAATTCTATATAAATTTTCCTTGTGTGTTTTATGTTTGGTCAGCAGTTAGATGTCATCAATAATTTTGCAGTCAGCTCAGCAAAACTGATGTTGAGCTTTATCTTTTTCAGATAATAGAGGTCATTCAGTATTAGGGCTGGGCGATATGGCCAAAAAAATTATATCTACAATATGTATTTTTTAGGGCTGAATGGCGATATGCGTTATATATCTCTGTATTTTGTACTTTTTTTTTCTATTGGATTTAAAAAAAAATCAAATGCTTGTGACATCCCGCAACGTCACAAGCATCTGACGGGGCAAGCCACATTAAACTATACTTGTTAACTATATCTTACAAGTTATTTTGAAGGCCTTAATATAAAGCATGCCTCATGTTTAGGACAAATTGGATGATATACTTTAATGTAAACAAGATGGACTTTCACTCCATCTTTCACTCTCTTCCATTGAAGAAAAGTGAAGCCGCCAATGTCCCAATATGGCGCTGATCGCGCAGACTCAAGGCCCCGCCCACACTCCTGCAAAATCAGTTAGTACACTACTGCAGTTAGTACACTACTATCATTACAATCAATCAATCGGTGTGAAATAAACTGTTAAAATTTCCTATTGAAATGGGGAAATTAAAGTTAAAGCTCTAATCTCCTCCTGAGGATCCTGGAAAAAGTCTGTTTGGTGACTTGCAGTGACTACTTCGCTCAGAGAAGCTGTCAGTCACAGCTGTCAATCATGACACCACACTCCCGTTTTTTTAGCATACTAACTAAAACCAAACTTACATCAGCTACTCAGAAATTCACCTCTTGATAAACAGTATGCATTTTTAATAATCTATCATTTTTATTTCTTCAGGATTACTTCTGATGGTAAGGTAGCAACTTGGTTTGAAGAACCATGGACCCAGACAGCGAAAATCCTTCCAGTAAAACTGCAGTTTCTTTCCAGCCCAAACGCCCCGCGGTAAGACTTTTAATTTCACATGACATATCTTACTGTTATATATGTGGGGTTAGAAGTGCTGAATGTTAAAGATTGCAGAACGTTTAGATTAAAATAACTTCAGGCTAAGACTTGGGTAAAAGTTGAATTTACTAAGTCATTGTGTACTTTGATTACTTTGCTTCTTTGGAAATCTCTTTTTTTTTAGACAATGCCAGTAATTCAATCTCTGATGCAGTGGCAACCTAAAGGGATAGTTCATCCAAAAATGAAAATTCTGCCATCATTTATTCACCCTCAAGTTGTTCCAAACCTGTATGATTTGTGCTGAACACAAAAGAAGATATTTTTAATAATACGGTTAACCAAACATTTGCTGGTCCCCAATGACTTCCATAGTATAGAAAAAAAAATATGGAAGTCAATGGGGTCCATCAACTATTTGGTTACCGACATTCCTCAAAATATCTTCTTTTGTGTTCAGCAGAAAAAAGAAATTCATACAGATTTGGAACAACTTGAGGGTGAATAAATGATAACAGGATGTATTTATTTTTGGGTGAACTATCCCTTTAAGCCTCTGCACACTTATGAATATATGTATATGTAAATGTGTGTGTCTGTGTATACATACACTACCCTTCAAACTTTTTGGTCGTTATGATTTTGTTTTTGAAATTTATTTCCATTTATTTGAAATTGAAATCTTTTGTCATTTTAAATCTTGACATTAAAAATGTCTTTATTTTCACGTTTGGTCAATTTAATTGATCCAGTAGGGGTGTAACGATATTCAACCCGAACTGAAAAAAACTCGATACACGGTACGTGGTACGCATCGCGATAATCTCATGGCGTACTGAACGCGCCCCATCCAAACCAAACCATCGGTTTTGTGTACCGTTACACCCTTGGTATTCATTGTTAATATTGCCTGGGCAGTGTGCAGAATATGCTACAGAGAGGCCATGATATCTTTAAACAATAAAGTCTGCTCTTGCTTTCATATTTTCACTCATCCCACCTCTCTCCAAATCCACCTACTTTCTAGAAGATAATTGAATTCATAACTCAGACCAGCTGCAGACGATTACTCCAAACGCCATCCCATTTTCTCCCAGCTGTTGTTGGCAGTGTTGGTTTACCCCCGAAGAGCTGCTGACTTTATCTGTGATTCAGTCCACTTGAGGGTTCTTGATTGGGTCTTTAATCATCTAGTAATCCTCTTATTCTAGGGCAGGTTGGATACATAACACAAATAATGAGCTACTGTCAAGTCAAGTCACCTTTATATCACTTTATATAATACAGATTGTTTTAAAGCAGCTTTACAGGGGTAAACAGGGAAATGACGATTCAGTGATGCAAACAGAATTCAATTCTGCTGTAAAGCAGCTCTAAAGAGAAAAGGGCCATTATTCAGCTGAGGTCAGTTCAGAATTGATTCTGTTCTGTTCAATAACTGTGTAAAGATCATCAGAAATGAAATAAGATCAATTCAGCTATAAAGCAGCTCTGTAGAGACAGTGATGTCATCGTTCAGCTCAGTTCAGTTCTCATCTAATAGGGTCAGTACAGTCAAATCAATAATATTGCTGAATCCTGTATTGTGTGTCCCCAACTATAAGTGTCGTCGAGTAGTAAAAAATGCAACATGACATTAGTCTTTGAAACTAATGTTGACAAGAAAAAGAACACTGAAGATGACAAAAGCTTTGTTTAGACGAGGAGCAAGATTCAGATTATTGTATCCCCACTCAAACCTGTTTTGTTGTTTGTCACATGAACGACAATAAACGGGTTGGAAATCTGATTAAAATGAGTCCTGATCGGTCCTATCAAATTTCAGTAGTGTGTCCTGGCCCTGTCATTACTATGGAAGCCTTTATAGATGATGACTGTCTAAACGAAAATATCTGATTTCATCTCTTGTAAAATTGTTTGAAAAACAAGATAAAATTGGATTCATAGTGAACAAAGCCAAAAAGCTCTTTGATAAATTTCTCAGAAGCTGCTTCCCCTCAAACGCTGATGAAAATGACCTGAAATGTATTCCATTTTTGATTAGTTCATTAGTGTTGCTGTATCAGATTGAAAAATGTTATCTGTGTTTGTAATGATGGTGATTATCATAATCAGATTCAAAGCACAGCACCAGGTAAGCGTAAGGTAACTCTTGCCTCCGTTAATGAATGCGCACACACGGCCAAAAAGCTCACACACACAGGCTGTCAGGAGTCAATCATGTGGAACTTTTGTGGGATCGTTATATCGTTTTTTTTCTATAATTGATTCCAGACATAGATGTACTCACCTTGTCAGGAATGAGATTGAAAACTTGTCAAATTAGATGCAGTTGTAGAAGTAATAACTACCAAATTATTGAATTACTCAGAAATGCACGCCGTTTTCTGAGCAAGGGTTCAACAAGCAATTTTCTCCTTTTTTCCTGAGTCTTATTAGGTTGGAGATAATATTTTCTGCACAGAGCCATGACAATTGTATGTAATTCAAGTGAGTGCAGAACCAGACTTTTTGTCCAAAAGGATTCTTTAGAATAGTGTTTCCCATAGTTTTTTGTCTTTTCCCAACCGTTTGGTGTCAGTGATGCTCCAAGTGCCAAAACACATTTATTTTATATCATAAGAAATATAATAAAAGGAATATAAATGTATCTACGTCAACAAACCTAATTAGTTTCATTGACTTATACCTGGACTTTAAAGTGGATTCAACTCTTTCTAGCGTTTGAGAGTGTGTCTCAGTAATTATTAGTATTATCATTTCAAATACAGATGTATATTACTATTGTAATACAGTCCAATCATCCAATCAACATCCGGTGGATAGAAAACAATATTTTTTCCAGTAATCTGTTACACTCAGGTGTGCATCACAATTCTTCAGTTTCATTGCCACTTAATGATAAGTTTACAAATGCTTCTCATTATATTATTATGAATCATCTGGAAATCATCTGTCCATGATAATGTTGGAATGTGAAAATAAAGCTTAACTGGCACACATTGGGTTACCAAATGCACGTTAAACCCACAGGACAGTACATGCAGAGAAGGAGTCATTTTGAACCGTGCCACTCTGATACACTAAAACACCATGCCGCACATCGCTCTGAAACCCCCAGCGCATCACACTATACACTTATTTTATTTAGTTGCAGCCTTTTGCAAATTGATAAGCGCACAAAGCCATAATCACAATTTCGATTTTTGTACAATTAAGAATAGCAAAAAAAAAAAAACACACATGAAATCCAATTTCTACAAGCACGAGCCAAACAACCTTGGTAAATGGTTTGAAATCCCATTGAAATTAGATATTTGTTTATGAGTCACAGTCTGAACAATCCTCGCAAGTTTGCCTTGTTACTATGACAACCAGTAGCCGTGTACCTGATAGCAAAAGTGATACCTTGCAGTTTGATCTGAAAAAACGAATTATATTAAGAATAACCGGATTCCCCTACAGTGTGAACAATTTTAACATTTAGTGAATTTGAATGGTCTAATTCATATATTATTATTTGTTCTTAAAACCAAAGCATTTGATTCTTATCTGTTCTGAAATTTGATCTGAAGTGAATTACAGCCTAATGCAATTCCTCTGGATTTCAGACTATATTTTCTTGCTTTTATTACTCCAAAGACAGACACTATGGTGTCTGTGAGCCCAAGCTAATGAAACATTACCAGCAGAAATAATTTTCCATTGAAAAGGAGATTGAAAGAATTAATCTGGGTGATGGAGCCCCCATCCATTATGCAGTCTTATTTAATAATTGATTGCTGTAAGTGATATTTCCCACACAGATGATTTTAATGGCATCTGTTGTTGAGACAGCTTTGAATGATGATAAATAAGTCCTACTGTCTCCAGCCCATGTCTCTTATCCGTCTGTGCTAAAATGTTATTATTAGTACCAATTTAAATTGATGTCATCTTCAGTGGAAATCTTTCATGGGACGGCTCTCTGTCACAAAGGCCCAAATTGACTGCCAATAAATTGTACCATCAATTGTAACCACTCATGAATAGATTTCACATTCCGTCCCTCTGTTTGCATTCAAACATTCATCCTTCCTGCTTTGATGTTGGAAAATGTGAAACAAATGAAGCGATCATAGAAAAGATAAAATTGGAACATGCTCCATCCCGGAGGATTGTTTCTTATCTCTCTCCATGTGGAAAGTGCTGACGCTTGTAGTCCCAGTTTTAAATCTTCAGTTTATTCATTTCTTTGTGTTCCGGAAAACCCTTTTATATGTTTCTGTGTGTGTGTGTTTCTCCTTTTGGTAGCTGTCGTGGTGTGTGAAAATCAAGAGGAAGTTGAAAAGCATGGCTCCTTTCCTGGGCAGGTTCAGGCCGATGGTTGGACGGTGCTGTCACCAATGCACCCCGGAGAGTCTGGTGAGAAAACGAGAGGGATGAAAGGATTATTTGAAGATAATAAAAGGACAAACAGCCAGAGGCAGATGGGGGAAGTACACAGATTTAGGCTCACCTGAAAAACCTCAGACACTGCTTTCACAAACCCATATCATGAGGGGTGATCAAAGAGATTTCAGAGCGCCAGCAAACGTGTTACTTATGGTAGGGATAGCAAGAAAAAAAGGGATTAGTAATGGAGAGAAAAATAATGAACACTCAAGAGGCATAGTTCCCCCCCATGCTATGAAGAGCTTTTCAGAAAACTGCAGACGACTAAGCTTGTTTCCAGCAGCACTGGTCCCAGTGGGCACATAGTGCTGAGAGCTGGGATGTGAGGCTAATGGAGCAGTAATCAGAGGGTTATTGGATCGAACCTCTCCTGAACCAATCTATTAATCTCAAGCCAGCCAGCCAGATAAATCATATTTGAGCTATCTGGTGTTTGTATTAAAAGTCATTTAAAAAGCATGCTTGGATTTTACTTAACAACCCTGTCAAATAAATCTGCACTGAACTAGGTACGTAGCAACCACCATAATTGTACTTATGAGATGTCTGCATTTGCCGTACTTATGAGATGTCTCCCCCCCCCTCTAGTTTTACTGAGATCATTAATGACAATCAGTGCCTTAAATGAATAGTTATTCACTCAGTCTATTCACGTCATTCTGTAGAGCGCAAAAGGAAATTATTAGCAGGATGTATATTTTTTCAATGTACGCACATTTCTGAATTGAAGTAAAAAAAGAAAAAATGATTTGCGACATTAAATAAGAAATAGTCATATTGTGAGACAAATTAAAATGTAATTTAATTAAGGCAGGATTAGGTGTTAGGATTAGGACATTGAAGTAGCTTAAAAAAAAAAAAAACATTACTAGTGTGCATCTTGAGACAAAACAAAGCCACTGACATATTTTGAGATATGTCAGTGCAAGTTGCTTTTAGTTTAGACCGCTGGGACTAGACTTAAAGGAATAGTTCCCCCAAAAATAAACATTCTGTCATCATTTACTCACCCTCAGGTTGTTCCAAACCTGCATGAATTTATTTGTTCTGTTGAACACAAAGGAAGATATTTTGAAGAATCGGAAACTGAACAGTTCTGAGGAACCATTGACTTCCATAGCATTTTTTTTTTTCCTATTATGGTAGTCAGTGGTGCCCAAAAGAGGCCTGGTTACAAATTTTCTTCAAAATCCCTTCTTTTGTGTTCAGCAGAACAAGGACATGTACAGTATACAGGTTTGGAACAACTTGAAGGTGAGCAAATGAGATTTTTCATTTTTGGGTGAATCATTCCTTTAAGCCTTGTCTGTGAAACCAGGCAAAGAAGTTGCAATTGCAAGATTGTGGGAGATCTAAAGTTGCAATTTATCTCTGTACTTTCAATTTAGGGCCTGTTTACACCTGGTCACTTCTCTGATCGGATAGCTATCTGATCGTGAAAAAAAACAGGTGTTAATGGCCTCCGAAACGCTTTAGAGAGTCACATCACTCAAACCACCTCTCGCATTTCAGACGAAACTGGACAAATGTAAATTCATCTGGTTGTAAAACCACATACCTGGATGTAAAATTTACTCAGCCAAAATGAAATGAAAATAACTGTGAGAGCAACGCCGCAGATGAGTAGCTGAGTATCTCTTCAGCAACCAATGCGCTGACTGCCGCAAATTAATCTGAAAGTAAGTCGCAGACGCTCAACACAATATCATCTTCATTAAAAGTATTGAGACTAAATGATCAGTGCTGATGCCGCTCTCTCTCCTATTGCGGTTTTTAATCTTGAAATTAGCTGATAAGTAAAGTGCAGCACATATCTGTTGCTTTTGATTGACGTGACCTCCGTTAAATTTGCATATAACACGGGAATTAAAGATTGGATTTATATCCGTTTTGCAGAGACACATTTATGTGGCCAATTGTAAATGGAACCGTTTTAACAAACTGATCAAAAGCGTGGGGTTGCTAAGATTTTTGTATATTTTTGAAGAAGTCTCTTTTATTTACTAAGACTGCATTTATGTGATAAAAAATACAGCAAAAACAGTAATATTGTGAAATATTATGATTTAAAATAACCATGTTCTCTTTTATTATATTTAAAAATGTAATTGTATTCCTGTGGTGGCAAATCTGAATTTTGTGCTGCTAAATATTTTTGTGGAAAAAAAACAACATTACACGTCTCTTCTAAAGGCTTATAAGATAAATATATCTTGGTGACCCCAAAATTTTAAATGGTAGTGTATGCAAAAATCCTTCCTAAACAAGAAGATTTCCAGTGAATAGTTACCTGAATTTCAGTTTATTCTGTAAATTATATTTTGAGGAACTATCTTTTTCATTTCTGAGTGCTTTCTATGCTGCTGCACAGAAAATATAATACACAAGTTATTAATTTACTTATTAACAAACTTTTACAAATTAGTCTTTATTCCAGAAGCTTTTAAGAGCGCTGGTGCTCCGAGGGATTAGTTATGGTCGACCTAAATGGCAGCAAATCATTAAAATGTACATTGTTCCAACTTCTACATTCACAACTTTTCAAATAGGTCTGTTCAAGATACTTTTTAGTGAAGAATTGTTTGGAGATCTTAAACTAACCCTTTGACAGAGATTAAAATACACTTTTATGTCTACTTTACTTTGTACTGTACAACCCAAATCTATTTTATTAATTTATTTTAAACAAATAAAATGAGACAAAAACTAAGCAATCAGGAGCTACAGTAGCAGTTTTAAATGTTTTATTCTATCATTTAGAAACTTGCATGATAGTGTTACTTGCATGTCACTATGTTTTGAGAAACATTTTATTTTTGAAGTATTTTATTCAGGCCCAATTTCTGAACATCTTTCAGGCTATGATTTATAGTGGAACTAATAGGGTGCTATTTTGAACACTAAAAGGCTTCCCTAAAGTGTGTCATTATCTCAGTCTATGTAGGACAGCAGAGCAGACTCTCTGTACTGTGATGGAGGCTGGTTAGCGAGCTTTCCATCAAGTTTGATCAAATATCCTCTTGCCACTCTCAGGGTCTGAAGTTGCTGTGTAACACTCCTCCCCTGGGCTTTCAGAACCTGACGTGTGTGAACGAGACACACACCGGGTAAGTGCACATCCTTCACTCAACTCAAGCCCTCCACATCCGGGCCATTAAAATAACAATGCATCTCTCAACTCCAGCTTCAAACTGCTCAAGTGTAATTACTGTTTGTGTTTGACTCGCAAGCCAGGCACATGTACTTCAGTCCCTAGAATAAATTTCTCTTTATTTTTTACATCGCAGACCCACAATCAAGTGTAGATCCACAATCCCGCTACCCTTTTGTAAAAGGGTACCCTTTTTGTACACTTTTAGCCAATCACACACCAGAGCTGGGGAAGATACTTTAAAGCTGCTCAGGTTTAATAACTTTTTTTTTTTATATCTTCTATATTTTTTTTATATAAAGTTGCCAGCCACCGCCAGCGTTTTTGGTCATTTTCACAATTTCATGGCCCCCAGAATACTTTCTTGTATGAATATCTGAACATGCAATATGTCAAAAGAAAAAACAGAACCTGTGTTAAAAAAAAAAAACCTGTTTTATTCTAGCTACAGAAAATCACGTTTTTGTCAAAGACTACATCCAGATCAGATTCAGAACGATGATCA
Source organism: Rutilus rutilus (assembly GCF_951802725.1). Taxonomy (NCBI): domain Eukaryota; kingdom Metazoa; phylum Chordata; class Actinopteri; order Cypriniformes; family Leuciscidae; genus Rutilus; species Rutilus rutilus. The sequence goes on along the minus strand of NC_140232.1, from coordinate 14,123,441 downwards.
AAATTTAGATCAAAGCTTGCACAGTCCTAACCACTTCGTGGGTCGACATTTCACTCAGTAACATTAGGCCGTTCTGATTTATATGCTGTTTATTGTTGATGATCACATTTTTTTTCATATGCATCTGCTTACATATAAGATCGCTCCTTTTTGCTTGTTCTATGCCTGTGATTTGATCTGGAGAGACTGTACTTGTTCAGGAGATGCTTAATAGCGGCCCCTACCTAACAGTGAAAACACGAAAAGCCGTAAAAACTCGTCAATGGCAGGAAAGCATTTTCTCATAAAAGGACGTCAATGACGGAGAAAGAGTTAACAATGAAAAATAACTACATTTGTTACAGAAGTTATTATTCTTTGATAATGTTAGTTAAAAAAATACAACTGATCATTGTTAGTTCATGTTAGCTCAGGTTTTAATTTTAATAATGGATTATTAAATGTTGAAACTAACATTAGATTAATAAATGCTTTAGAAGCATTTTTCATTTTCAGTTTATGTTAACTAATAGAGCCTTATTGTAAAGTGTTACCAATCAATAATTGTAGTCCAAGCATGTTGTAGTCCAGATTAAAATGTAAAAATGTTAAAGATTGAAAATGAATAGGTCAACCTCAACTGCTTCAACCTTAATTTTATGAAGCAACAAGAATACTTTTTGTGCGAAAAAAACTAAAATAACGACTTTATTCAACTATTTATTTTCTTCCATGTCAGTGTCTGACTCTGTTCACTTGAGCCCCACGACACATGAGTGTGATGCTGACGCAGGAGTCGGCCGATACTGAGCCGGCGTTCTGACATAGAACCCGGAAGCGCTGCACTGTGTTTACAACGTGAACAGCATCAGAGACTGTCACTACTGTTATTTTTTGCTTTTTTTAAGCACAAAAAGTATTCTTGTCGCTTCATAAAATTAAGGTTGAACCACAGTAGTCACATGGACTATTTTAACGGTGTCTTTACTACCTTTCTGGGCCTTCAAAGTGGCAATTACGTTGTAGTCTATGTGGGGGTCAGAAAGCTCTTAGATTTCATCAAAATGATTAGTTCCGAAGATAAACGAAGGTGTTCTGGGTTTGGAACGACACGAGGATGAGTAATTAATTGCATAATTTTAATTTTGGGGTGAACTAACCCTTTAAAATAGCTTCAGTCTAAACACTCTTACTTCATTAAGTATATGCGGTACCATGAATATGCAAATTAGCCCCACCTCCACTCACTCGCACCAGCACAGAGATCCTCTCGGTCAACTTTACTGTAGTAAACGCTGCACAGTGGTATCACTCTTTGCAATGTCTGACACATAACAGTAATTAATATGGTTAGCCTTTTGCTTGACTACGTTAACAAACAGCTAATAATGTGTTGCTAATGTTACCCAAACCATGTCCTGTTCGCCATCTCTCCCCAGTCATACAGCTGCCTACTAAATATCAGCATCCGCAGAAACGGTTTAAACAACTTAGAACGTCAGTGGAGAAAGATACAGTAGTCAACATTTGAAGAGGATCAAAACCTTTCAAAGTTCACAGACTATTTATTTATTCATTAATGACATTTTATTTAACAGCAACTGCAGCTCGTTCCGTGCGTCATACGTCATTATGCCATTTCTACATTGTTGCACATGCGCAGTCCTTTCAATTTTCGGCTTTCAATCCAATCAAGTTTTTACATGTTCTCTCGATTGGATTAGAAAAGGAATAAACCACCCCTTTCAATCGAATTGAAATTTCATTCGGATCGAGCTCAGTCGGATCGATTAACGTTTACCTGAAGGCTTTTCAGTCTGATTGAACCGTATTATAAATATATACCTCCTGATGTATCTGTGACACTTCAAGATTTAAACAAACTTGTTGATCAATTGCCACCCCCTTTCATTCTTATGGGAGATTTTAACAGTCCACTATGGGGAGGACACCACACAAATACGAAAGGCAAAATACTTGAAGATTTTCATTAGTAACAATGATTTGTGCCACCTCAATGATGGTTCAAATACTTACTTGCACCCGGGACATGGAACATATACTGCCATTAATGTAACAATCTAAACTTTTGCTTGACTTCTCATGGAAGACCTGGGATGACTTATGTGAAAGTGACCACTTCCCCTTGATAATTGCCTCAGAAGAATTGGACATCCAACAAAAAATCCCAAGATGGCAACTTAAAGTGTAAGTTGCAGGTTACATTTTTCACGAAGTAATGCAATGTGTTTATTAAACATAAAGATAAGAACCGCCCACCATTGTTTTTTATACCAAAATGCTGATATAATATGAAAAGTTGGCACTTTTAACAGTGGTTTTAACCGCTCCCGCTCCCTTCCACTAGATGGGGCGTGACGTCATAAGAGGAACTCACTAGTAGAGTTACCGTACGCTAGCAGCTATATTCGCCTTACATAACTTCGGAAAAGTTGGTTGTATGTTTTATTTGATAAAAAAAATTATGGATAAAATAACTCCATTGTACATACTCGTGTGTGCTGACTTCAAGGGGAACGTGATCCAGCCTGAAATGAGAGTAAGCTAATCGCAAAACAAACGGGTTCAGGCACGTCAGATCAGCCGGTCCCAGGTCGAGCTGTTCCACTAAACTAAACGCGTTCACCTCACGGCAGCACACACTCTCCACTGCAGATTCAACTGGGTTGCATAGCCCACACAAACACAGTGATGGGGACATCGATCTCTCTTTTTCTTTTCTGACAATAAACATCGCTAATTAAATCGTGAGAAATTGATAACGCGTGGATTGAGGAAGGGTATTAATAACGTTAACTTACATTTGAGGCGTCGATGAGACTCGCGATTGATGCCTGTGCAGTGTGCATCTCTACAGCTCTGATTTTGACTGACACGTACTGTAAGTAAATAATGTCTTCAGTCGTTGTCCCTCCTTGCTATTCTACATGACGGCAATATTTTGAAAAGTAGACTAGCTCTAACGTGGCTAACGTTACTCACCTGGACACCAAGCCAACCCTCCACTAATTAATTCTCCTCACACCAAGCATTAATAACTCTTTGAGTGCCATGGCTCCCCTCTCTCACGCCTGACCGGTTAAAAATTGAAGGGCTGTGGTCCATAAAGAATTTGATGATTTCCCACATTCTCAGTCGTTCTCCAAATAGCCATAATACAGTAAGAATCTAGCAGAGTATGGGTTGCGAGTTCCTCTTATGACGTCATCACCCAGTAACTGAAAAAACACGCTACCTTTGAAGAAACCCAGATAAATGTTATTTTAACGCATTTTAAGACAGAAATAATTAAATATATACATATAGAGCACTTTAATTTACACATTAATTGGCTGTGGTGGTTAACCTGCAACTTACACTTTAAAGCAAATTAGTACAATTATGCTATCAAAATTTATATATAAAAGATTTTCAAGATCCAGTAAAAAGGTTCACTGACATTCTTACTGAAATAGCAAACAAAGTTTCAATGAAAACTGTAAAAAAGTTATTGAAATCCTGAAAAAAGCTGACTTTTTTTTAAATAAAATCTGATAAGATTAAAATGTGTCAGGCACAAGCACGCAGAGTTATTAACACAAAGAGACAGAGCTGGAAAAGTTTTGTATCAAGTTTAACTGCAAACACACCGACCAACAAGATCTGGGATATAATTTCGAAAGATGAACAACAAAGAAAGTGGATCATAAATACAACATATTAAATATTGAGATATTCTTTTAATGACAAGAAATAGCAAATGTTAGTCTTTCGAAAAGAACGGCTTATTAGAAAATTGACAACCTGAATTTCAAACAATACGAACACTGCAAAAGCAGAAATATCTGGACTTCTCCTCAAATAACACGGAACCGCATAACGATCTCTTCACTATGAAAGAGCTTTCAAGTGCTCTTAAATGCTCCCATAATGCTGCAGTTGGTCCAGATGAAATTCACTATGAGTTTCTGAAGCATCTACTCCATGCTGTATTATTACTCCTCCTCAATTTTTAATACAATCTGGAGAACAGCAGATATACCACAATCTTGGCAAGAAGCCATCATATTTCCTATACCTATTTCCTATTCTTCCTATATATATACAGTACTGTGCAAAAATCTTAGGCATGTTAAAGGTCCCGTTCTACGTGATCCCATGTTTCAAACTTTAGTTAGTGTGTAATGTTGTTGTTAGAGTATAAATAATATCTGTAAAATTATAAAGCTCAAAGTTCAATGCCAAGCGAGATATTTTATTTAACAGAAGTTGACTACAAAAAACGGCTGGATTGGACTACACCCCTCTACATCCTGCTTTAGTGATGTCACTAGAACCGTAACCTCCGCCCACAGGAACACAGGCGTATTGATGGCGAAATGTCAACAGATGGTTGATGTTTATCTATAATCGGATACCGCAAAAGTTTAATTCGAAGTTAGTTTGCTCTGTCCATTTCACCACGGACTGTTTTTCTAACCTGGGATAATATCAAGCAGGCTTCTCTCAGCGTTTCATACTGACGAAGGGGACAATTTTAACTATATTCCAGCAAGCGGTAAGTACAAGTAGTGATTTAATATGGAAGTAGCGATCAACTTCACATCGTTTCTCTTAGTAGGATGAAAATAATCTTACTTAAACTGTGATTAATATACAGAAAGCGATCAAAGAACAATCCCTTTCCAATCGTCCAAGCTGTCAATCACATAGCGCGAGTTTATATGGACACTTGCCAACACTCGTTATGAAATCAATGACGCTGTTACACTGCACAACGAATCTCTTACTGTATTTATATGCCTCATGTTTGCATTGGTGAAATCATTAGTGAGTGCAGAAACTGCGTTGCAATGATAAGATCTTTTTTCACGCGATCAACAGACTGTCATCTGCTCAATGCTCGTCACTGCAATTTTTTATGTGATTGAAAGAGATCTAAATACTTAAAAAACTTCTCACGATTCGTTAATCCCGATAGCTGTAATAGTAAAAACGTATAATAGCTGTAATAGTAAAAGTTTTCCAGATAGTTCCACATGTAATGCCAGATATTTCATATGCAAGCATTTCAGCCAATCACAGCAGAGGGCGTTTACACTGAAGTCTCTCAGCAGACACGCCCCTTCAAACAGAGTGTTCAAACCAGGGAATGAAATCAGGCTAGGAAATATGCCTTTTATTTCTAAATTATAACAATTTTTGATCTAAAAAACATACTAACATTATAAGGGCACCCCTGGAAACATGATAAATAATCCATGGAATGGGACCTTTAATATCCCCCACCCCCCGTTCCCCCCCCTGTTTTAAGTCAGTTATTTATATATTTTGCTGTAGTGTGTCAGTAGGAAATATCAGTTTACATTTCCAAACATTCTTTTTGCCATTAATTGTAATAATCCAGTGAGATTTGTGTATGCACAAGGAATCTGACAACAGCCGGTATGATCTGATCTCACCATCATCGAGTCCGTCTGTGATTACATGAAACCGAAAAAACTGAGGCAGACTAAATCCAGAAGAACTGCAGGAACGTCTGCGAGATGCTTGAAGAAACCTGATTAATAAACATCTGGTGTGGATACTGTAGTCGGGCCATAAAATAAATGAATATCAGTGTGGTTTTAGACGAGGTAAAAGTACTTTAGATCCATCGTCTTATTAGAATGGAGTCATTTTTACATGATACCTTTATAAAAAAAAAAAACATGCTGTTTTCTTTGACTTGGCATAGGCTTATGATAACACTTGGCGAGATGGATATCACTTCCCCTTGATAATTGCCTCTGAAGAATTGGACAAAACCTTATTTGGAAAAACCTGAACTTAAATTTGGACATCTTGACAGACTCATGTTAGCACTATTCTTCCCTGGGATCTGAAAAGGTTATATCGAACCTGTTATATCAACCCTGAAACAACACAAAAAGACAATAACACACTCTCATGAATATCAGAAGACATTTTTGGAGTAAAATGCCATTTTTCCTCTCAATGGACCTCTATTCACAGATGGATACAAAGCAGGTAATCATGTTTCGGCAGCAGCAATAATTGGAGATCAATTTCATGGCATGCGAATCCGAGGACAAAGTTCTATCTTTACAGCTGAAGCTTGTGCTTTACTCCTGGCTGTGGAAAATAGAAAATGGACAAGAACGAAATTTCTTAATCCACAGACTCAAAATCCTGCCTTCAGGCACTTGAATCTGTAAAGATTGATCATCCCATAATTACAAGTATATTAGCTAAAGTAGATATGGTATGCAAGAAAAACTTCAGTATCTTTTTCTGCTGGGTTCCAGGTCATATTGGTTTATCTGGTAACGAGAAAGCAGACATTGCTGTAAAGGAGGCTTTCAACTTTCAATGCCAACCTCTGATCTCAGACCAGTAATAAAGTCTTGTATTAATAACGTGGCAGGATGGAATGGCATGAATGCCGCAGAAATAAGTTACATGAAATAAATCCTAGTATAAGAAGAATGTTAAAGCTAATATCAAATCTTGGTATGATCAAGTTGTTTTTACTAGATGCGGTTTTGGTCATACAAGAGTTCCACAAGGCTATTTATTAAATGGTGAAGAACCACCATCATGCCGTCTTTGTCAAACTACAATGACTTTAGGGGTGGGCTATATACCGGTAGACATGATTAACCAGTAGAAATTTGTCAACTGGTAGAGATTTTGGACTATCGTCTCTATCACGGTAATGCTCACGTGACGCGCCATCACGAAAGCTTCACACCGGTGTTAATCACATCAGTGTGATTAGAACGTTCAGTGCATCACGTGATCAACTGCTAACTTCAAGTGTGCTTTCATGCGTTGGCTGGCGCTGAGCCAGAGACCGATGCGCTCAGCGCTCGTCATATTTCACAACTATTCAGTGTTTTCAGCCCCATAATGTTTATTTCAGGTTTCAGACATGTAAATACTCATAAGCACAGGCAAAACAATACATGTATAGTTTGTAAAATACACACTGATGTCTATTGAAGCGTCAATGACAATACATTCATTTATAAATTGACAAGGTGTTTTATTCATATCAGATACACATTGTGTTGGTAACTATAACTTTTACTCTATTCTTCTCCCACTTCCCCAGAGTAAAAGTGAAATAAAAGCGATACATCTGCAATACAGTGCTATTGTGGCTGCGGTGTGTCAAGAGACCGATAAAATAACGGTCACTAGACGAACATGTTTTCCAAAATGCGGCGCTCAAGTTAAAGAATTTCAACATCTAGGTCTCTAGACCTTGCATGTTTTTTTCATTCCATTGATGCATCTCGCGTTTTAACTGCAGCGTTCTGTGTGAATGGCCCTTTAAGCCATTGCTGAAAGATCCTGACGTGTGGTGATGCAGTCATTGTTTCCCAGAAAAGAAAGAGGGCACTCATGAAGAGTGGTTTCTAACTTCCTAGAAAACACTTTATTAGGCCAAATAAATGGGATTTGCATCAAAACACAGACTGACTCTGTGAGCACCCAGTTTATCTTCTTTTCAATCACCCCTCTCACTAGAAAGTGTCAGAAGCCGAGCTCTGCAAATCCTGCTGAAGCGTTTAATTCGTCTTGAATTAATAGGCCCAAATCAGAGCCTGCTCTTTCATTGGTTGAGCTAATTAACATTTTGCAGCCTGATTATGCTGAGAATATGATGTATTCACCAATTTCTGATTGGTCAGTGATTGTTTTCATTGTCCCAAGGTGAGTGAGACAATATCTGTTTACACAAGGGCTCCTTTTATTTTGCTAATTGGGTAAAAGAGAGCGGGCATACTTGAATGTAGTGTGTGTGTGTGTGTGTGTTTTCAGGTACCGTGGCTGGTTAGTAAGGAGGGTGTGCTGTTTGCTGTTTGTCTGGGGTCGTGAAGTTCACCCCAGCCCTGCTGGAGACAGACGGCATAGAGTCCACGGCAGCGAGAGGTGTGTGTGTGTGTGTATATATCTATATCTATATATATATATATATATATTTAGGCCTAATATTTTGATTTATGTATTTAAATTGTATATTTGATCCATTTGGATTATATTGTTTTAATATAAGCAAACAAATAAACTTGTATAATGAATAACTGATTAAATAAAATGTTCACAATTGACAGTTGATTCTCAAATTGAATGTATCTTTACATAAAATCAAACGAATGCAGATGCTTAAACTATGCCATGGTTATTTTTGGAGTGTAAAATATAAAGGCAGCAAAAAGGCTAGTTTATACTGTGAGACAAAATAGCAATTTGTTTCTAATTAGCAATTTTTAATTCAAATGTAATTTAACACTTAATACCTCTTGACAGATCATGTTAGCTTAAAATACAAATAAAACACTGCTACACTGTCAATTTAGCCGTTACAATTTGTGGCAGAGATGTAAAATGTTCTCCCTTTCTGTCGGTTAAAAAATTAACCTTTGATAGAGTCTAGAAGTCCAAAGTTTTAGGGTCTAAAGTTTAAAGAAATGTCAAATGAAGAAATCAACACCCCTCACCCCATGCATTTTTTGGTCACTAATCAAATAAGCAAAGTTGGGACATTGACCATGTGGAACTCATTTGTATAAGTATTTTTCAACACCATTTTAATTGTCTTTCTGTCCTTTCCTGACCCAGAAAGCAGAATGAGTAAGTCTGTTAGAAAATATAATGTTAAATAAATTGAATATCTTATGTGACCTTTTAACTTTGACAGCCCTAAAAGTACATTTGGTGAATGCTCTTTTTCTAGAGACTCGAATTTTCCTAATTTGAAAAGTTGGTGGGTTGCTTGAAAGACTAATCGGTCGTGAAGCCCTGTGTACAATTACAGTCACCTGACCCTGACTGTATGTGTATCTGATAGGAGAAATTACATAAGATGCATTCTTGCATTCAAAAACAGTTCAACAGAGCACTATTGGACAATTGTGTCCCTTTGCCAACTGGAATGGCATTCATTTTAATATTGCTGTCAACTGTATGCCACATATGCCATGCTAACTTTTCTTTTTGTTTCTCACCTTGGTTCAACCCTGCTACCATACCCTCCCTCCATTCACCTAACCCAATTTGGGCCCTAACATTTAAATAACCTTTTATATTCCCAAAACAGTATGGGTGTGTTTTTCACTCTGCAGGCATAAGCGGTGTGTTGCGTGGTGTTTATGTGATGATCCATGACACAATATCCTCTTTGTTTTCTCTGCGGTCTGTTGTCCTGTGACTCTGTGTGTGTTTTTATCCAGAGTGAGGCAGGCTCTGGAAACAGCATGCTCCTCAGATGAGACCAAGGTGGTGGAACTGGTGATGCCTAAGGTCAGAGGTTATTTAAGCAGACTTCTGGCCCTTACACAGACCTTCATCTCCCCCAGCCTACTCAGGTCTGAACGTAATTCTCATTCTTAAAGCAAATCACTTTCATCCTTTGGTTTACAAAAATTAAGTCTAAAGTCTAAATACTAATAGATTGTTCAGCATTCAAAATGTAACAAAAATGTAAAATAACCCTTGGTAGGTCGCAAAAGTCCACATTGAAAATCTGAGATTTAAAATCCATTTTTGGGGGATTTTGAAAAGTTAAAGGAATTGTCAAATGAAGAAATATTTCACCCCATGCATTTCTTGGTCACTAATTAAAGGAACACGCCGACTTTTTGGGACTTTAGCTTATTCACTCACCGTATCCCCCAGAGATAGATAAGTCCATACACACCCTTTTCATCTCTGTGCGTGCCGTAACACTGTCTGACGCACCCACCGCTAGCCTAGCTTAGCACAAAGACTGGAGGTAAACGGCTCCAGCTAGCATACTGCTCTCAATAAGTGACAAAATAACGCCAACATTTCCCTATTTACATGTTGTGATTTATATAGTCACAGCGTGTACAAATAACAAGGTCACATGGGACACAGCCATCTTCTAACCGTATACATACTGGGGACTATATTCTCAGAAAGCGAAGCACTGCTACTTGGGCGGAGTGATTTGCTCGCAGCACCTGAGAAGCCCTGTGGTGAGGAGCAGAGAGTTCGCTCAGAGTTGGAGTAAATCACTCCGCAGAAGTAGCAGTGCTTCGCCTTCTGAGAATATAGTTCCCAGTATGTTTACTGTTAGGTTAGAAGATGGCTGTGTCCCATGTGACCTTGTTATTTGTACACGCTGTGATTATACAAATCAAAACATGTAAATAGGAAAATGTTGGCGTTATTTTGTCACTTATTGGGAGCTGTATGCTAGCTGGAGCCATTTACCTCCAGTCTTTGTGCTAAGCTAGGCTAGCGGTGGGTGCGTCAGACAGAGTTACAGCACGCATGGAGATGAAAAGGGTATGTATGGACTTATCTAACTCTGGGGGATACGGTGAATAAGCTAAAGTCCCAAAAAGTCGGCGTGTTCCTTTAAATAAGCAAACTTGGGACTTTGACCATGTGAACTCATTTGTACAAGTATTTTTCAGCATTTCAGTCGTCTTTAAGTTTTTTTTCGGTTCAGCAGTGTGACATGACTTTTTAAAAGCTCAGATATTCCATGTAGCGTTTTAATTAAAATGAGGTCATGAAGGCTACATAACTGCCCTATATGATTTACTAAGAACTAAAATATTATAGCTTTTAATGAAGGGCAGCTTGACATTCTTAAGGAAACTGCTGTCACTGCTTGATATGTCATGTCAACCGTCCCTCTGCAGATTATTATTAAGATATTTTGATCTTTTTAGTCGATGTCTCCCCAAACTCTTTTAGGATTGTGAGCTGGATGCTGCTGAAGTTCTTCAGTTTAATGTTCTGCAATGTACAGATCAACCTCAACCAGCTGGCAGCTTTACACCGTGCCACACGACTGGTAACCAAATATCCAGCCTTTACAACTCCAATTCCAGAAAAGTTCATTTTGTTTAATGTTTATTAAACTGACAACAGTAAAAAAAACTAAAAAAACATTTCCAATATTTTCACTGGCCAACTTAATTGTATTTTGTAAATATAAACTAATTTTGATTTTGATGGCTGCAACCCACTCCAAAAAAGTTGGGACTGAGGCAAAATAAAAGTGAAAAGATCACAGAAAAGCAAAGTTAAATGGTCCACAATTAGCAGTTGTACTGGTAATAAATGAGGGTATCGTGTTTGGGTATAAAACGATAATACTGCAGGGGCAGTCGTGGCCTAATGGTTTGAGAGTTGGACTTGTGGGTTCGATGCTCAATACCGACAGGAAAGGACTGAGGTGCCCTTGAGCACTGGTGCCCTGCTCCGGTTGTGTGTGTGTCCACGGCTTGCAGTTTGTGTGTGTCCACTACTCACTGCTCCTAATATGAGTGCACTAACATGGATGGGTAAAATGAAGAGGACACTTCACGTCACGTCACTTTGCTCCACTTCACTAATGGAGCATCTCAGTCTTTGTAAGCAAATATGTGTCATGGCTCACCACTTTGTGCCATGAGAGAATTGTCTATGCGATATTGCGAAGTAGTTTGGTATTTCTGCATCTAGCTGCATATAGTGAAAAGATTCAGGGAATCCAGAGAAATCTCAGTCTGTGTAGGACAAGGCAGGAAACCTCCATTGGATGTGCATGACCTTTGAGCCCTCAGATTGCACTGCATGAGAAACCTTCATGCTACTCTGTTAAATAAAGCCACATGTGCTCAGAAGTACTTTGGAAAACCGTTGTTACTTAGCACAGTCTGTTGCTGCATCAAGAAATGCAACTCGAATCTCTGTTACGCAAGGAGAAAGCTACACATCTGTTCAATGCAGAGATGCCGCTGATGTTCTCTGGGCCCGAGCTCTTCTCAGATGGTCCAAAATATACTGGAAACGTGTGCTGTGGTCGTAGGGTTGGGTATCGTTTTTTTTTTTTTTTTTTTATACCAGCCACCTAACCCAACTACAATAATTTAACACTAAATAACACTACTGTACTAATAACAGCAAAGTCTGTATTCTTGGTATGCTAAAAAACAGCTTTAAATTTCAGCAGTCCTTTTCACATTTTTTGCCTTCTCGCGCAAAATACGACACCTCTCCTGACTTACTGCATGTCCTGCACAAGGTGAGCGTTATTTTAGAACGCATCACCTTAAATGCTGTGCCGCAAAACCCCTCGTGGAAGAAGAACGCTGTCATGTTTACAGCTGTGACAATGAGCTCTTATCAGGATCAACTGAATGTTGGATTTCAAAAGTATGTGAAGTTTGCGGCTCTATTGTTGCAGTAAACTTGCACAACGTTCTTGAATGATTCATTTATTAGATGTATACGCCGGTCTGTTATTGTAGGGATAAAATGTCGACCTCACATTTTCACACTAAACATGATGCAGAACAAAACAAACTACGATTGGTTGTGTTACATGTCAGTCAGTCTTTGGCTGATATTTTTACTCTTAAATACATAAGTGAATGTGGTTTGTCATTTAAAAAACCTTGATAATGATCATTCATGTTAGTTGATCTATAACGCGCCATGTTAGTAGGCTAAGCACCGCAGTTCAGAGAACTGTATGTCAACACGTCAATTCATCCACTTCTCCCGAAATACTTTAAAGGGGCTGGTGAAGTGTGAGAAGAATAGAGTAAATTTTATAGTTACCTACACAATGTGCATCTAAACACGTCATCGATTTATAATTGAAAGGATTGTTATTGCCGCTTCCATAGTCATCAGTGTGTATTTTACAAACTATAAATGTTGTTTTGCTAATAATTATGTGTATTTGAATGTCTGAATCCTAAAATAAACCTTACGTGGTTGAAAACCCAGAATAGTTGTGATAACAGGCTAAATAACAGCGCCGTCTCTGCAGCGCCAGCCAATGTGCGAACGCAGATTTTAATTTAGAAGTTGATGATCACGCGATCTGAACGTCTAATCACACTGGTGTGAACGATCGTACACGTCAAAGGGTTAACCAGCGATCACATGCGGTGATGATGCTTGCGTCCGTTTCGGAGAACCAGAGTGCAAATATTTCAAAACGAGAGCTGAGGCACCAAAATCTGCGTTTTGGTTACATACCGGTTACTTAGGTACCGGTTCCATATTGGTACCAGGTTTCGGTACCCAACCCTAGTGGTCAGATGAGTCCATGTTTCCATTTGTTTTGGTGCAAAAGCAAACATCTGTCATGGTATGGGGGTGCATCAGTGCAAACGGCATGGGTGACTTGAATATGTGTGAAGGTACCATTGACGTGGAGGCTTATACTGGGATTGTACAGAGACTTCAAGATGACATTCAAGAAGACAATTCCAGACCTCATTCTGCATGTGCTACAACAGAGTGGTTTCATATGAACTCTACACCGTACAGTGGGACTGACCTGCGTGCGGTCCAGATCTGTCTCTTATTGAAAATGTATGGCTCATGAAAAGGAGAATCTGACAACGATGACCACCGACTGTCGAGCAGACGTCTTATATCAGGCGAGATTGGGCAAAAATGACCAGAAAACAATTAGGATCCTCAATTCCAAAACATTTAAAGTGTAATTAAAAGGAAAGGTGATGTGACACTGTGGTAAACATTTTTTGGAGTGTGTTGCAGCCATCAAAATCAAAATTCGGTCATATTTACAAAATACAATACAGTTTGACAGTGAAAACATTGGAATTTTTTTTCTTTGTGCTTCTGTCAGTAAAAAGAAGTTGAAAGAGAATTAACATATCACAGATTCATTACAATTTTACAAAATGTTTTTTTTTTTTGGAATTGGGGTTGTATTTCTTCACCCCATTCTCTCATATTACCAGCTTTCCTTCCCTGTAGGCATCCTGTGCTTCATGTATTGCATGCTTTCATTCTTCCTATATCTCATTAGTCTTTACTGCTTTTCTTCTTTCAACACTATTTCTCCTAAAGTGTCTTTTTTTTCTTTTTCTTACATTTGCAGTGTTTTTCTGACCAAAACTCAGTTATTCTCGATTTCACTGTATGATGTTGCGATTTAAATATATGAAGCTGAAGGCTGCTCTCTATATCAAAATGCTCTTTTTGTGTGTGCCTCTCTTTCTTTCTCCCTCTCTCAAGCTATTGCTCCATTTATCCTGTTTACACATTTATTTTTATTGCAGTCAGGTTTTCCACCTCAGGCTTTTGGTCACAAATAATCCTTTATATGGAAGTAAAAGCACACTTTGAAAGCTTTTTTGTTACATTTGATTGTGTGATTCTTACATCTGGTGCAAGTGCAATATGAAACAAAACATCAGAGAACCGATTAGACCTCATCTAGCTTGTGGTTTTATAACCAATTAAACATGCATTCTACAGCACAGCCAGAAATCATCTTTTTGGCCTCAGTCCATGTGCATGACTCCGGAAGGTATTGAGCTCACCTGTTCACCTACTTGCCAGTTGCCGCCCACCTGAATAGCACTGATACATTTCTGCACCACTCAGTTTAACTCCACAAAAAGAGAGTTTGACAGAATTCAGTACATATAATACAAAATCCTATTCATTATCAGCATTGTTGCCTTGTTTTAAATATATATATTAATATATATATTTTAGGCTGATATGCGTCTATCTCATGTGAGTGTAGATGATTTGAAACCCTTTTAAATAAAATGTTTCTTAGTTAGGGGTAAAACTTTATTAATGAGGAAAAAACATTTACATTTTTACTGTTCATGTCTGTGTAAATGTATATTTATTCCAAATAATAGCTATAAGAATGCAGAAATAAATTTGAGATTTCATGTAGGCTCTATATATAAAATGATGGGTAGAATACTTGATCAGAGTTAAGATGAACAATGTTTTGTTTGCTGTAATAGGGCTATTGTGACCTTTAACCTGTGCTCTTGGCTCTCAGTGGTTGTTAAATAAGAAGGCATCAATTTAGAAATATCAGCACAGTTGGTACAAAGGGTCTAGAAACACAATCTGAGTGCCATTTTCTGAAGTACAAAAACAGTTCATTTACGGGTTCATTTTCAAGTGCGCACTTAGCACTGAACTTTATTTCTCCCTGCACTGAAGTGTCCTCTAATTTTGTCCGTGTCTGTGTGTGTGTGTTGTAGAAAGCTCCGCTGGTTTATGTGTGTGTTCGGCAGAGCGGCATCGATCATGCTCTCATTTGTCTGACTCTTTTCTGCCACAACTTGAGGGTTCCCTACACCATTTATCCAGCCCACGTCCAACAAACCTGGCTAAGGTACACACACACACACACACACATACACTCGCTAAAAACACGATACACTCATCATGTAGCACCCACAGATGCATAGTTTGCTTAGAGAGGTTCTTTTTGCAAGGTTACCCCCCCTTCCTGCCCTCTAATATTGTAAATGTACATTTCCGCTCTGTTTGTGTCAGCCGTACTATTGTTAAAAAGAACATTCTAGTTCATTAGTTTCGTACTAGTTCGGTGCAAGCGCAGCAGATTCTAAAGTTCAGTGCACTTTTTCAGTCTGTTAGACAGCCAACGGAAGCACCTGTTCGCATTTAACAGGGCATAATGGTTCGGTAAGTAATGAAACATACAATTCTTAAAGAATCATGACACAGAGTGCTGGAAACGGCAGTCGACCGCGGCGAGGGAGTGGTGGGGGTAAATAGTTTCCTCCTGCAGTTAACGGAAGACTTCGACTCCAAGCCGTGGGGAAGTTTGTGCTTTGTTTACAAGGCTACATCAATAATTACTTAATAGCTGTTTATACAAATTGCCCTGTCAGTAATTGTTAATGTATTTATGATATGCTTCAAGCTTAAGGAGCAATGCTTGATTGATTGTCACTGGATGTGGAGCACACATGAATACAAATGTAAAAATGCAGCTTGAACAGTTCACACTTTTTCATTTGCTAAAAAAAAAGTCCAAGTCCAAGTTTCAAATGTGCCACAAATTCACTGGGGGAAAGAAACAAACAAGATTTTTCTTGCTCTTTTGAAAGAAGAGTTAAATGTGTTATGTTCTCAACCTTTTTTATTTGAACCCCCCCCTCCCCATATAAACAAGACATTTTCAGGTGCTCAAAGCAGCTTGTTTTCAAACTTTATACACACAAACTGGGAGCAGTTATATATTTAATTAGCCACAAATAATGTTGTCATTCCGGAAGTATCAAGAACTGTAGGTTCTTGAATAGAAACAACAAAGGAGGAAAATGTGATTTCAGTTTACATCTCGTTTTTTTTTTTTTTTTTTTACATTTTAATTTAGATTATAGTTAGATTATTTAAAAATATTATTAATAAGTTAGTATTAGTCTTCTTGCAGCCCCATTTGAAGTTTGCTGAGGCCCCCTAGTGGGCCCTGGGCCCTTTTCCATTCAAATTCTCTGACAGTGTTTCCTGCAGTTGTCATATAATGTTGGTGATGTGCTGCTACCAAATTTATGTTTTAGCGGTGTTGTGAGCTTAATCTGACTGAACGACTGCCTGAGGTGAAATAATAAAAATACTTGTTGGCTTGAATTGTTCTAATGAGTTGGAGTTGGATGAAGAATCGTTGATTTCTTTGTGCTTTCCATCCCTATTCTCAGTGCTAAACTCCCCAGACCTTTTGAATTTTGTTGGTTCCTGGATTCTTAATTCATAACAATAAAGCAGCAAAAAGTGGAAAATGGTCATTTTACGTGGATGAATCAGTAAACACAATTTCAGGCACTAGCAAGGACCTTATCCACTAAACAACAGTCTACTCATGACTCAATTGCCTGCGATCTGCCGGCGACACGATTATGAGGGTTGCGCGTTAAAATGTAGCTGGTATTTATCAACATCTCTGCATGACACCTTTGTTGTAGGTGTTAGAAAGTATCTAATGGAGTGCCATTATGAAATATGTGCTTGTTCTGCCTTTTTATATTGAACAAAGCAGTTAAACAAGATATTAGTACATTAGTACAATATTGCAAAGTGTTTCTTAAGCAGCAAATCAGCATATTAGAATAATTTCTGAAGGCTCACGTGACACTGAAGACTAGAGTAATGATGCTGAAAATTCAGCTTTACCATCACGTAAATTACATTTTAAAATAAAAAAGTTATTTGAAATATTTCACAATATTTCGGTTTGTACTGTATTATTTATAACATGAACGCAGCTTTCATGAACATAAGAGACTTCTTTCAAAAACATGAAATAAATAAAACAACTCACTGACGCCAGATGTGTGAACAATAATTAGAAACATAAAAGGAAGGTTTGTCTTCATACATGTTTGCCACTGGCAAACATGTATGAAGACAAACCTTCCTTTGGCATCCTGTGACTTGAAAGGCTCTGAAGTTATGTTGACATTTCCTGCAAGTCAATAGAATCAGTAGCCTTGAAGTTTTTCATGGTGCATTCTGGGAATTTCAAGGCAGAAAACATTGCAGTTCTCCAACTATTTTGATAATAAATGTGAGTAGAAATGGCTGAACCCTTTTGCAGTGCACCTACCACTGAACTAGGGATGGGATTGAGACTCCCTAAATTCTGACCTTGTCTTTAAGTAGACATCAGGGGAAAAAAATAGTGCTATGGAAGTGCTTTTATATGGCCCCTTTGAAGTCTCATCTATGTTGATGTTTATTTGGCTGAATAACCTAAAGGAATGTCCCATTAGTCACTGTTAATTGAGACCGTTTTGTCTTCTCAGGTCCATCCTTCAGAGGCTGGGTGTCGTCTTGCTCCCAGAAGGCACTGGTTCAGAGCGAGACGTGGAGATGGACAGCCTCTATTCTCCAGTCATGACCTCTGTAAGCCCCCGCAAAGGCTGAGTTTGCTGTTCTGTTTGAATTGCTCAGATTCAGCACATAAGACAAGCGAAACAGACTCTTGCTTAAAGGTTTAGTTCACCCAAAATGAAATTGATGTCATTAGTTACTCACCCTCATGTCATTCCAAACCCGTAAGACCTTCGCTCATCTTCGGAACACAAATTAAGATATTTATGATGAACTCCGAGAGGTTTCTGAACCACCCATAGACAGCAATTTAATTGCCACTTTCAAGTCCCAGTGAGGTAGTAAAGACATCATTAAAATAGTCCATGTAACTGCAGTGCTTCAACCTTAATGTTATGAAGTGACGAGAATACTTATTGGCTAGCTCCTGTGTCAGCATCACACACGTGTCGTAGTGCTCACGTGACCAGTGTCAGCCAATAGTGAGGCGGCGTTCTGACGTAGAGCCCAGAAGCGCTGCACTGTTTACACTACTTCAATTGTGTAGGAGAATGATGTGGAAGAGAAGAGATTGTTGAATAAAGTCGTTATTTTGAGGGTTTTTTGCACACAAAAAGTATTCCCGTCGCTTCATAACATTAAGGTTGTACTGGAGTCACATGGACTATTTTAACGAGCAGTGTTGTGCAAGTTACTTCCAAACTGTAATACATTATACATTACTTGTTACTGTTATTTAAAAGTAATTCTTTACCTTACAATATTACTGTCTCAGAATTGTAATGCGTTACATTACTCCTGTATTACTTTTGAGTTACTTTCACCAAAATAACTACAGAAGTAGAACTTAACATTCTAAAATGACTATAGGGCTGTAACGATATGCAATATAAAACCAAAATCGTGAATCGAGATCCACGAACCTGTGTCACGGTGTGAGAAGGCAGAATCGCAACGCGTCCCTTCCAACTCCCAGAGTTATCCTTCCCGTCCAGATCCAATGCTACCACATCTTTAAATTACTATTAGTATTATTTGAAGTTAACATTATAAAATACGTAGACCTACACACCACAAACCTAGTTGAGGATAAATTCTTTCAAATTGAGCAATTTCAGCATTAAGGCCATTGCACACTGAGTCCGAAATTTTCGTATGCGTTTTTTCGTGTTCGTCAGCAGTAAAATTCGTCACGCACAGAAACCTTGCACACTGAGTCCGATGCGTATTTATTAAACCTTTGCGGAAAAAAACGCAAAAAATACTAAATGGATTCGTCAAGCAGTGAGGATGAATTTGTTGCCCTCTTTCTTCTTAAAAAGAGAAAAAGAAAGAGGAAATATTGGGTCCATTATTTGCGAGTTGCGAAATTATCCCAATTAAACGATTCAAAATTTACCTCAGTATGTCAGTGGAACAGTTTGATGCTTTGCTAGCGATACTGGAGCCACATATTCAAAAGAACACCACCAATTTCCGTGAACCAGTCGATCCTGAACAGAAACTGGCAGTATGTCTATGGACGGACACACACACACACACACACACACACACGCGGCCGGCAGAAGCGCTGGGCAGACAGAACAGCTGTATACCGGTTATGTTTTATTCAGTGTCTTTGTAATCCGCATTTTGTTTTTCATACAGTACTTGTGCTGTGAGACGAAGTGTATCAACTTGTCAGACGTCATTCTGGATTTTGTCGTTCGCTTGTACGGTGGCTCTGAATTTTCAAAAAACCTCACAAAACTGGCTGTGGATGCGAAAAACGCAGAAAATCGAACCCAATCCGAATTTTTTTTTTACGGACGAAAGTTTCGTAGACAGTGTGCAAGCATGATTGACATAACGTGAGGTCGAATTTTTTTTTTAACGTGCGAAAATTTCGGATGCGAATTTCGGACTCAGTGTGCAATGGCCTTTATGGATGTGACATTTGCAGTAAAAACTTGAAATATAAATTCTCAGAAAATGCATTTAATACCAATATATTGAAACGTCTGTTTATATATCCATAGGCTACTCCCTTAATAAAAGAATCTTTAACTTTTAGGTAGCAAAATATTTTTTTGTAATTCTGTGAATTACACAAAGCAAACCAAAAGTAGTACTACCCACCGGATGAAGAAGGGTTGGCTCTCCACAGAACATAATATATTTATTTTATTTTATTTTTCGTGTTCGCATTAATGAGGAAAAAACAATGTTACGGACGTGACAGTTCTCAGTTACGGATGCGAGCGCTCTGAAAGCGGCACTAAAAGACTGTTTAAAACTTTCACAGAGACCTCAAGCAGAAAGCACAAAGCCTGTCTTTAAATTTAATTTCGTTTTGTATTAATTTTATCTTAAAGGTCCCGTTTTTCCTGTGTTTTTGAAGCTTTGATTGTGTTTACAGTGTGCAATATAACATGTGTTCATGTTTCGCGTGTAAAAAAACACAGTATTTTTCACACAATTTACTTATCTGTATACCACTGTTTTCACTGTCCTAAAAACGGGCTGATGACTTCCTTGTTCTATGAAGTCCCTCCTTCAGAAATACGTAACGAGTTCTGATTGTGCCAGCGGTTCCTGTGTTGTGATTCGACAGCAGCTTAGTGCACGTTGCCCGGAAAGGTCACGCCTCTTACCATAACGCAACTCTTCCTCTTCTCCGTGGGAGCGCAACAAGACCACGCCCCCTTTCAGTCAAAAAACTGTTCTAGTGACGTCATTAAAGCAGGAAGTAGAGGGATGTAGTCCAAACCGGCCGTTCGCTGTAGGCTTTGAAAGGGCACTTCTGTTAAATAAAATATCTCGCTTGGCATTGAACTTTATGCTCTAACAGCAACATTACACACTAACTAAAGTTTGAAAAATGGGATCACAAAGAACAGGACCTTTAATTTTAATCCATGTTTCATCAACCAATTCCCTGTATTCCCAAATAAGAAGTAAATATAGTAGACAATTGATAAACACGACACGGAGGCGCCGGCGCGTGAAGAGCGCGTCTCATAAATGAACCGAAACTCAGCGCCTACTTGCCTCACAGACATGTCTACTTTTAAACAGAACAATTCAAAACGAAAGAAAACAGACTGTTCTCTGCTTATGTAATCCGTATGAAATGTGCATTTCTCTCTGGCGCGTTCACTACTGCGAAGATCGTGAGTCAGCATCGTCAACTTCATTAAAATGTCTCCTTGCTATATTTGATATATTCATAATCATAACTTTTGCCGGTTCTTCGTGACAGCTTTTAGGTGCTTTTATTGGCAGCGCCACCCTTACATTTTACATGAACGCGTCACCACCGCATCAAAAACATGATTGCGTGATGAAAACATGATGAAAAACACCACCTAAACATAGCTTAACTGGTTAGAAAGAAAACACAGAACAAACAGAGTAATGCGCACGTCCATCTCGCGAATGTACAGTCTTCTTCTACCATATTCTCCCATTAGCCGCTTTTCCACTGGCCAGCGCGAGCACAGAGGCCGAAATCATGCCTCGCTGCACTCCTGTAAAACCTGCCCTAAACACGCCGTCACTGGACTATGTCACACAATACAAAGGTACACCAGCAAGAGGGAGATGAATGAAATAAATCGCCATACAAATATCAGAAGCTGTCATTTAGTCTTTATTTACAAACTTACTATTGACTAACCACGAACAGGTAATAACTTGCTTGCATTTTTCATTCGTTAATATCTCGCGGACTTGCTGGGTTTTTTCCCCGTGTTTTTTTTTTGTTTTTTTTAACAATTCAATTTTGGCCTAAAAGTGTGTTGTAACGCAAGCGTTGCTGAACATGTGCAGAGTAAAATATTACTGAAAATTGATTAGTAATGCCTACTGCGTTACAGCAAAAAGTAATATGTTACTGTAATGCATTACTTTTGTAACGCGTTACTCCCAACACTGTTAACGAGGTTTCAAAAATTGAAAAACGAGGTTTCAAAAATTGAAAAACGAGGTTTCACAAATTGAAAAACGAGGTTTCAAAAATGTCTTAATTTGTTTTCCAAAGATGAACGAAGGTCTTACGGGTTTGGAACGACACGAGGGTGAGTAATTAATGACAGAAAGTTTGATTTTGGGTGAACTCTCCCTTTAAGACGTTTGCACAGACACACTGCTTTTGAATGCCATTGATACCAGGTTTAGTCTCATGACGGACAATCACCCACGTTTTCAGGGCGGGTGAGGATACATTAGTAACCTGGCCTTGATGGGCACAGTGGTTCCCATGACAATGGGGCACTTGCGGACTGCAGATGTTTCACTGGGAGGTTGCATGAGTCGCTGAACTCATTACTCTGCCTCGCTGATGCTTGGAGGGGAATAATAAATCTCCTCGGCCTCCAGATTTCATACTATTATCTGAATTTTTTTGGAGGAGCATCTTATTAGCAGTTTAGAAGAAACATTACCAGAATTTGGACGGTGTAGGGGTTTAAACAGGATTTGACAAACTGCATTTGAATCTTGATTGAAAGAAGGGCTGATATGTTTTACTATGAAGGGCTTTGATTAGATATGTGCATATGTGCGACTTCTGATTGGCGTAAATGAACAGAGGAAATAATCTGTCATGCCTGGAATAGCATATGAGCTTATCAGGCTTCTCAAGATGGATTTAGGATTTGTGTGTGTGTGTGTGTGTGTGTGTGTGTGTGTGTGTGTGAGAGAGAGAGAGAGAGAGAGAGAGAGATAAAGGGATAAAGGGATAGTTCATCCAAAAATTTACATTTTGTCATTTACTCACCTTTATATAATTCAAAACCTGTATAAAGTACTTTATTGCATGAATCACAAAAAATGTCAGTGTTGATGCTGTTCTTTCTCATATTAAAACAGACTGAGAGCAGGGGCTGTTAAAGGGATAGTTGAAATATTAAAGAGACAACAATCAAAATACTAATAACAGCCAGATGAACGCGAATGTGTCCGAAGATTAATTGTGGAGTCTTTAACATATGGAAATAAAATCTAAAGGTGGGTAATACATCATTCTCTTCTCTCAGATGTGAGCTCTATTCATCATACTGATGCATCGCCCTCACATCTGTATGGGAAATGTGCAGTCGTGATTTTAGTTAAAACATATTCGATGCACACAAGGAGCAATGACTTTGATGTCACAGACGTCAAATCTGTTGTAAAACTTCTTGAAACAGCAAGTTTGAATCAGTTTTTTTTTATTGTAAACTTAAACTAAAGTTAATTGAAATAAAGTTTAGATGAAAAAAAAAATGAGGAAATGTTAAATGAAAAACAAACTTGGAAAACGTGTTGCAATGACAGCTGAAATAAAATACCTAAAATTAAAATAAATTTAAGCTAAATAGACATTTAAATAGAAAATATTTGAAATAAAAAAATTATAATTATAAAAATGACAAAAGCGCATAAATGACTAAAGCTTAAATTAAAATGAAAACTGAACATTTAAAATTATTCAAAATATCCTGAGACCCAGCAATGGAGTTTTTCTTCTGTAGAGGACATTTATATTTTAGCAAATTTCCCTGACAACATGCATGTCACAGTTTTAAGTCTGGATGTCATGTAAAGAGCACATTTAGGGCTTTGCAGAGATACCAAATGTTTGGAAGTGTAACCATGACAACTCCCTCTGCTTGGACTTTAAAAATAACTGAATGATCAAATTTAGCGCACATGAAATATGATAATATTTTGTAATTATCATTTAAATCAGACTCATTTTCTAATTGTTTGGAAAACGTTATGGGGTTTCAAATCAGAATATTACTTTCTTATACGAAACAGGGCATCGATTTCATACATGTCCACTGCAGAGGACACCAGAACTTACTGCATCTTTATCAGGGATTCTGGAGACACAACAAAGTGAATTGGGAAATAAATTAGATATCAATATTCTTTTGAGATATTCTAATTAAAATATTCCCAATTATTACTCCCATTAGTACATGTCTTTTTTAATTAGCCTACATGTTGCCCCAAGAACACATTAATATGCAGATTAGATAGTGTGTCGATGCATTGCATAGAATTGGAATGGCATTTATGGCCATGTCTACATGTATACTGCATAAAGTAAAAACAAATCTGGTTCTCAGGAGGATAAATACTATAATAATACATAAATTATTACACTTAAATGGTTTGAATATGCACAAGCACGATTAAGATATGAGAGCTAGATTTTTATAATGACTTAATGTTCAGTCTGACAGAACACTACTAGGAATATAGCACATGAGTCACACGAACCATTTCTATGGTGCTTTCTTGAACTTTATGGCCTAGCTGGAGAGCCCTTGGTAGTGACGTAACATCACTAAAACAGTCACCAGAATTTCTCCCTGTGAGTCGTATGCATTTAGAAGGACGCAAGGGTGAGTAAATATGACACAATCGTCAAAATGCTTTGTCCAAGCATTAGAAAAGCACCATTTGATTCTACAGAATTGTCAGCTTGCCACTTTCGCTCTTGCTATAGCTCATATTATCTGTCTCTCCTCTCCTCTCACATATAGACACTTACCTCAAACATACACCAGGCTTTCAATTAATTTTTATGTGATTGATTTTGCAGATATTGCAGTTCATTTATTCTCTGCTTCAGATCTCTTTTACATAAAACTATCCAGCCTCTCTACTTTCCCACAAACATTTTTATCCATCATTTCTCCTCTTTTGTCCCACTCCACAGTTCATTGGCGAGCTGTTACGAGAGGGCGCCGCTCTCAGCGTGGGCATCACCGCAGCCAGAGGTCACGGCGGGCAGTGGCTGGCGCGTGTACATCAGGCCATCAGTGACGGTCTAGTGCCTGATGTTAGCATCGTGCCTGTGGGCGTTTCCTACGATTGCCTACCACGCCACTTTATGCGTCCACAGGTGACGACCTTAATATTAACAATGCACACTCCATTCCATAATGACCCGGCCGTCACCGTCAGTGCACAGGGCTATTAAACAAACCAATAAACAAATTACAAACAGAAGTAGATCCACATTTTTCCTGACAAAGGCAAACATGATAATGGTGGTCATAAGCATAATGATCATTGACCAATTGGGGAAGGATTTACCAAACTTTTAACTCAAGTGATAAACTTTTCATGTTACTCTGTATGCACTATTTTGCTACCGATATCAGTGATGCATAAAAACGTTCAATAACCCACCATAACCAACAGGGGTAACACACTGATCCAACAAAGCTCGACAATCTGTTGCCGTTTAACCTCAGTTTTATGTTGCGAGACAAGTGCTTTGTTTGAGCAAAAAACCATAATTTACCACTTTATTTACAAAATATTAATCTCCAATGCACATTCATGAGAGATGCGTGTTGTGTTGATGCGAGAGCAGATGTTGCGTGAACGTGCGTTGGAGATTAACATTTTGTAAATAAAGTGGTAAATTATTACATTTTTTTGCACAAAAACGAAGCCGTTGCGTCGCTTCATAAAAACGAAGTTAAATCACTGGAGTCACATGGATTTACTTTCATGATGTTACTACCTCTCTTGGCCTTGAAAGTGGTAGTTACGTAGTAGGGGTGTAACGATTCATCTACTACATCGATGTATCGATTTATATTCCTATGATCCAACTACATCGATCTGTGCTCGGCAAGTTGGCCTTCCGGACGACATATATCGATCTAACATCGTTTTAAAAGGTAATGAATCGATTGTATCGATACTAGGAAATAACGCATTTGATTTATGCACGTCAGACTTTATATGGATGTTTTTTCTTAGCACTTTTAATGATAAAGGCGTTAAACGTTACTCGATTCAGTCTGCCTATCTGTGACGTCGTCGCCATGCGTGACGCTCCAGCAGCAGCGCAAAGACAACAAGCAGCGCAAAGTCTCTCACCTCAGAAAGACGGACTTTCCTGTCTCTCAGCCGCTGTACTGCAGTAGCGCGCACTCTTCAATTGCACGCGCAAATGCGCCGGAGCGCGCTGTATCACTTCATTAAAGCGCAAAAGAAATACGAGCATGCAACGTCATAAATTAGCAAGTTAAGAAATAAAAGTAAAATACCAATAAATTACGTTATTGGTACGTCATGTGTGTTGCTATTTATCAGGAGCAGTTTCTATGTTTCTTTACCAGTTCTTCTAAGTATTGTGTATCACCATGGTAGCCTAATTGTTGTTTGTTTCCATAACAAAATGCAACTTACTGGTTATTTTGTATATTTTTATATGACTATGGTGGTTCATACCAAGATTGTATTAACAAAAACTAGTTTGGGACTACTATTTAGCTTAACCTCGCAGTGCCTACTGTTTATCAGTATTTGTCATATTCGTACAATTTTTTTTTGTATGTTACATAAAGGGGGACAGAACTTGTGTGTCAACAATTTTTGTGTAAACAAATGTATTATAATAGGCCTATATAATTCCTAAAAAGGTGGGTCGCGGCTTGATGACCATGTGAATGTGGGTCCCATGGCCAAACTATTCAAAACATCATTCAGTGTTGTGATAATCGTAATTAATAATCGCAATTACAATTTCAAGGGAATAATCGACAGTTATCATTTTTGTCATAATCGTTCAGTCCTACTTTATTCAAATAAAATGTGAATGCATTTGACATTAATTGTTGTTTACTTGTTTGTTTATATCCATAATTAATTGATACCTGATTCCCTTACAAGAATTTTTGGCTAAAAAGTCACTGAATCGATTTCAAGTCACTGAATCGTTTCGGATCGTATCGTTCTAAATGAACCAATATCGTCCTTGAATCGTATCGACAACCACAAATCGCGATACGAATCGAATCGTTGTTAAAACGAATCGTTACACCCCTATTACGTAGACTGTCAATGGAGGGACAGAAAGCTCTCAGATTTCGTTAAAAAGATCTTCATTGGTCTTATGGGTTTGGGACGACATATAGCAATGTGCTATAAACCACACAGACGATTTGCACAGGATTTGCAGTCATGTAGTTTTGTATTTGTAATTCCTGAGGTGAACTGATTCATTACACACTAATTAGCAGCAATATTCAATTAAATAAAACCAGACGCTGTGTTTTTTGCATTTTGATTTGATGATTTTTAATATGCAGATTGTGAGATGTGTTTTCGTCTCACATTTAGAGGGGGAGAGAGGGATAAAGGGCTCTGAGAAATCCATATTATTGTGTGCATCCATTTCAGCCATTCATTTCTCCTCTAATGGCTCTTCACCATTAGAGCGCCGTGAAGATCAGAATAGTTTTCTCGAATTAGATCCAAGTCATTTCCTCAGCTCGTGTGTGTGTGAGTGGCAGCATATTTTTTCATTTGTTTGTGTGCTCTCTAGGCCAGCGTGATGTCTGCTCTGCGGTTTGTGGTCTCCCTGCTGAAGGGTGATCACAGAGGAAGTGTTAGGATCCATTTTGCACAGGCTTTCTCTCTGAAGGTATGACTCACACGCATGGAATTACACACGCTTGCTCATCCGTATACACCAGCAAATAAAATATAATCATTTCATACAAATGTGAGCCTTAGCGCAGTCGTTCTCGGCTGGTGTATTCATGACAGCAGGGAAATAAAACAAAATGCAAATAATAAAATGCAAGCCATATAATAATGCGTAGTAAGTATATCAAAATAAATTGTCTAATAGACTTAAAGGATTAGTTCACTTCTAAATGAAAATTCTGTCATCATTTACTCACCCTGAACACATAAGAATACATTTTGAAGAATGTCAGTAACCAAACAGTTGATGAGCCCCATTGACTTCCATAGTGTTTTTTTTTTTTTTTTTACTACTATGGAAGTCAATGTTGTCCATCAACTGTCTGGTTACCGACATTCTTCAAAATAGCTTCCTTTGTGTTTCTGCAGAAGAAAGAAATTCATATAGGTTTGAAACAAATTGAGGGTGAGTAAATGATGACAGAATTTTCATTTTGAAGTGAACTATTCCTTTGAAAAGGAGGAGAACCATTTGTAGATTCACAAATTTATCTAGAGCTTGGCAATATGGGTAATATTGGGGTTTTCGCAATACCAAAATTTTTGTCAATATTTAGTACCTAATTTTTTTAATTAAATATCTATTGACATTTTTCTTCATAATTTCATGATTCTCAATACCAATAATTTGTATACAGCAAAATATGCTATTGAATTAAAAAAAATATGCTAATATTCTATTGAACACACTCTTTAAAAAAGTTAAACATCAATATACTTGTTGACAAATTGCATAAAACAATGGAACATAACAAATGTACATAACTATTTCAAACAAATACTGGTCTTTTAACGTTTGTTCATCAAACAATCCTATAAATATAAAGCAGAAATTTCAACATTGATCATAAGAAATGTTTCTTGAATATCAAATCAGCATTTAGAATGATTTCTGAAGGATCTTGTGACACTGAAGACTGGAGTAATGATGCTGAAAATTCAGCTTTATAATCACTGGAATAAATGACTTTTAAAAGTTAAAATAGAAAACAGTTATTTTAAATGGTAACAATATTTCTAAATATTACTGTTTTTACTGTATATTTAATCAAATAATTGCAGCCTTGCATTAAAAACATACAATCTTCCAGACCTTTGAATGGTAGTGTGTTTAAATATTGCTTCAATTTATCCATTAAATGTGCTGTATGTAACTTTTTCACTCTACTAAAGCATAAAAATACCATAATATGTTTGCATATATTGAGGAAACATGCTAAGTCCACATACTCATTTCTCTGAAAAACACTTCTACAGCCAGTTATTTTACTTTGAAATGTGTGTTTCCATGCTGGAATGTTGGTCGGTGATACTGCACGTTGCCAATTTTCTTTGTCCATTGCGCTTGTTCCTGTTGCGTGTGCTCAAACTGGCCACCCGTGTGAGAGCCGTCCAGTCTGAGGAGCAGGTGGCGGGAGAAACGACGAGCTCCGATATTTTGAATTGGACTGCAGTACCTATTTCGACCACTAGTTGTCATTCTTACAGACATTTACATTTACATTTATTCATTTTAGCTGACGCTTTTATCCAAAGCGACTTACAATTGCTATATATGTCAGAGGTCGCACGCCTCTGGAGCAACTAGGGGTTAAGTGTCTTGCTCAGGGACACATTGGTGTCTCACAGTGGATTCGAACCCTGGTCTCTCACACCAAAGGCATGTGTCTTATCCATTGCGCCACACCAACATGAAATCACATGATTTCACAATCAATTTAATTGTTGCAAATAATATGCAAATTAAATGTATAAAAGTAATTTACTTAGATATAATACTGATTTGATGCTGTTTGACAGAGAATCAGTTTTTTTTTTTTTTAAAGCTATTAAAGTTATCCATCCAAAGAGCAGTGAGACTTTTCTTGTTTTCTCGCTAATACTATTGTTTGATCGATATTAACTACTTGAATGACTGCGGTTAGACTGCATTCAGATTGCAAGACCTAATGCACAGATAAACTATTTTGGGCCTTCTTAAGAGCATGAATACCCATTTGAGTGGCCACATGTCAAACAGCACTCACGCATTTAATTGAGATGATATACAGTCCTGTTTCTTTTGTTGTGTTCCTTTTTTTGTTTTGAAAACTACATTGTTGGACCTTTTCAGTTTGTGGTAATATTAATACAATTCCATGTTTGATTTTAAGAACTTTTCGTACAGTACTGCCATTTGATGTCCAAAATCTGGGTCTTGAATCAGAACCAGTTTAGATTTATTGCGACAAATCAATTTTTGAAGCTTGTGTATGGGCACTGTGGAAAAGTTTTTAGACTCGTTCTCTTTCTCTCTCTCTCTCTCTCTCTCTCTCTCTCTCTCTCTCTCTCTCTCTCTCTCTCTCTCTCTCTCTCTCTCTCTCTCTCTCTCTCTCTCTCTCGCTCTCTCTCTCGCAGGAGATGTGCGAGAGTGGAAGGTGTCGTGTGGATGGAGGGCGCCCCCTACAGGAACTGCTGTTGACCGCCATACTGAACAACAGGTCTCTTCAATCCCTCTTGTTCCTGAATCTCATTGGCAGAATCCACTCATCATCCATCTCTTCCTATTTGCCACCCTAGCATCTGTCTGCACATATGGTCAAAGACGAAAGAGCTCACGCGTTTCACTTCACTTCACTTCACTTCACTTCACCATCCAGCATCCTTCACTGTAGTCTTTCTTGTCAGTCATGAAGGTCCCTGGGGTTCTGGTCCTCCAGTTCAGTTCTTCTTCACCTTTGTTATTTATCTGATGTACCAAATTGGTAAGACAAAAAAAGCAAGAAAAATAACAGGAAGAACTAATAGTGATGTAAGGATTCTGGCTGAGGATGATGAATGATACCTTTCAGTCCACTTCAGCCAGTTCAACGTATCGCTTTCTTTGAACTTCCTGTGTAACTCGAGTTGCTTAAAACGAGTGCGTTGAACAAACGTTGTATGCACGTGGCTCTAGAGGTCTGATTCAGTCTGCTGAATGACTATTAGATAATACTTATTTAGCATATCATTTGCATCTTTGTATTGTTGTTTTTATTTGTTCTATTTATCACTGACTGTTCACTTGGTTTAAACAATTACTTGAGAAATGTAAGCAGTATTTATAGAGTTTGTAAGATTTTGTAATGTTTTTGAAAGAAGTCTCTAATGCTCACCAAGGTTACATTTTATTCGATCAAATGTACAGTAAAACAGTTATATATTGTCAAATATTATTACAATTTGAAATAAGTTTTCTATCTGAATATATATTAAAATACAATTTATTCATGTGATGCAAAGCACTGAGACTCCAGTCTGCAGAAGCAGAGCTCAAGAGCCAAGTGCATAACATGTTTCTGCAGTGCACTCATTTCAAGCAACTCAGGTTCTCGGGAGAAGCAAGTTATTCCTCATAATGAGCTGGAATATCCTGGAAAATCTACATAGAGCTTCTCATCTGCTCTTCACCCTCTTCTAAGAGCCTCAGGCGCTGTTATACGTTTAAAGCGGAGCATCCACAGCAGGGGAGACCTTATCGTGAATATTCAGCCCTGCAGGGCTCGACATTTGCATTCTGACAGCTTGTAATAATGTATTGTTGTAAAGCCTTTTGTTGTGAACGTTAGGAAGTGAGAACAGTGAACTTGTGATGCAGTCACGTGAGATTTGCGGAGGACTGTAATGTAAATTTAATGGTGGGATTTCAGAGAATGAAAGGATATGAAAGTACACCCCTATATATTAAACAAAAGTATGTTGTAATAAAATGAAATGTGGTTTATTTCATCAGGATGGACTCCATCTTCAACCAGAAGGATGTGTCCTGGCTCCTTCCACCTGCTGTCATGCCTGAACTGCCTCCCGTGGATAGACAGCAGACTATCGCACTGACTCTTCATTTAATGTACTGTGAGTCTGATCAACACACGCAAGCTCTCAAAGATCAAACCCTTGCACTTTAGTAGGTGTTTTATTTATGAGGCTAAGTTTTGTGTGTGTGTCTTATTTTATTTTATTTTTTAGCTTCAACTACAAGTATGGCCGTCATGTCTACCAGTCTGGTGTCCTGTTTGCTGCTGCACAAGCATCGCAGGGTATGTTTTAAAAACTCCTCTTGGGCATCACATCACATATGAAGTATATATATCACTATTAACAGTATTTGGGGGTAACGCATTACAATTAACGTGAGTTACGTAATCGGATTACTTTTTTTTCCAAGTTACGTATAAAGTAACGCATTACTTTTACATTTGCACACAACGTATCTGATTACTTTTTTCTTAATGTTGCTAGATTATGAATTAAAAAAATTATTAGAAAAAGATTGCTTTACTAAACAAATTAAGTAAATCAAGCAAATTACACACACACACACACACACACATATATATATATATATAATATAATATAATTTGCTTTTTACTTGATTTGTTTAATAAAATAATTTATAATCAAAATCGTATTTATTTATATATATATATATATATATATATACACACACTATACACAGTATATATATAATGTTGTTGATCTTTGACAATAGATTATCAATATTTGTCAGTTAATTTGCTATTTATATAACAGATGCAGTAATCTCAATTTAAGTCTGTTTTCCATATTTTATGTGCTCTATGTACAGTGCTATGCATAAGTTTAGACACCCATGCTAAAGTTGACTAAAAAGAGGAATAAAAAATCATCTTTTGGAAATTGAACTTAATGCCTTAATTAGCCCCACATCATCACATAGCCTTCACCATACCTAGAGATTGGCATGGTTTTATTTCAGTTAGCCTAATAGCTGGTTTGATTTGCATTGAGAGATGATCTTATGGAAAGTACTCCATGCCAATCTCTAGGTATGGTGAAGGCTATGTGATGATGTGGGGCTTTTTTAATTCCAAAGGCCAAGGGAACTTTATCAGGATGCATAGTATCCTTTAAAAATAAAAATCTGCCTGCCTCTATGGGAATTTAACATAGGGGTGTCCAGACTTATGCACCCTGTATTTTAAGGAAGAACATTTATTTGTTTACGATACATTATTCATTCACAAAGAAAATTGGTGTCCTTAAAGGTTGGATTTTTCCTAATTTTTTTAATTAAGGCATTAAGTTCAATTTCCAAAAGATGATTTTTTATTCCTCTTTTTAGTCAACTTTAGCATGGGTGTCTAAACTTATGCATAGCACTGTATATATAAACAATGTTACATTAGACTGTTTCTATACTTATGTTAATAAAAGCCTACATTAAATCTGTTCATCATATATAGCAAATTATCTCTTCAAAAAAACAGCTCCATTCATATGAAATACTTTTGTTTCTTTGACATTTTTGAAGCTTGAAAATGTTAAGTGTGTAGGTAGATAGATAGATAGATAGATAGATAGATAGAGAGATAGAGAGAGAGATAGAGAGATATATAGATAGAGAGAGAGAGAGAGAGAGGGAGATAGATAGAGAGAGAGAGAGAGAGAGAGAGAGAGAGGGAGATAGATAGATAGATAGATAGATAGATAGATAGATAGATAGATAGATAGATAGATAGATAGATAGATAGATAGATAGATAGAGAGATAGATAGATAGAGAGATAGATAGAGAGATATATAGATAGAGAGAGAGAGAGAGGGAGATAGATAGATAGATAGATAGATAGATAGATAGATAGATAGATAGATAGATAGATAGATAGATAGATAGATAGATAGATATAATATAGACACAATAAAAATACAATAAAATAAAACATTTTTAATTTCTGCCGATATAGCTGTATCAAGCAATTAACATCTAGGAGTCGGAGCTATTTTATAATAGTACATTAATTGGTTTATTAGTCATCGACTGGTTGTAGATGATTCATACAAGCGTCAAACATGATTCTGCTCGCTTGAATGATTTTGCTAATGATCGTAACAATCTTCTCCCTCTTTCTCAGGGTGTGCGTGTATCCGTGCTGTGCAGGGACATCTGTTGGCTTTTGGAGGAGGTGTTGTTCAGAAACACAGACGTGGGTTTCGGCGGCGCTCTGGTCGGGCTGGTTCATCACGCGCTCTCTCTGCTCCGCCCGTATCTGCTCCTGGCTGCAGCTCCGCCCACGGGAGAACCCATCATCGCACCGCGGCCCGACCCGGAGTCTCTGCTCACCCTGAGCCAACACTGCCATTTGCTCACTCATGTCTTCATACACGAGGCTGTAGGAGGTGGGCAGAGTGTGTTGGTGTTGGCAGGCGTCATGCACCGATCGTTTTTTGAAGGGCAATCAGTGGCACGCTTATTTAGTATACTGTACCTTGGCGAGATAAGATATGACTAAAGAAAAAGAAAACGTAGTCGTTTTTATGTATACGGCATGTTAGTCTATTGACATGTTTTTGATTAGCAAGCAGGGTTCAAATCTTCTTGATATTGATACAGATTTCCTGATTCGATGTGGGTGCATTCTATTTATTATTCCATTTCACATACACACACTACCGGTCAAACGTTTTTGAAAGAAGTCTCTAATGCTCACCAAGGCTGCATTTATTTGATCAAAAATACAGTAAAAACAATAATGTTAAATATTAGTACAATGTAAAATACCTGTTTTCTATTTATTTTAAATGTAATTTATTCCTATGATGGCAAAGCTGAATTTTCCGCTTCAGTGTCACATGGTCCTTCAGAAATCATTCTTATATGATGATTTGCTGCTCAAGAAACATTTCTTATTATTAATGTTGAAAACAGTTGTTACATTTGCAGTGGAAACTGTGACACATTTATCAGGATTTTTTGATGAAAAGAAAGTGCAAAAGAGCTGCATTTATTTGAAATACAAATCTTTTGTAACATTATAAATGTCTTATATATACTGTCACTTGATTGATTTAATTTAGAAGTAATTTAGAATAATCGTATCATTTTGAGATTATAAGTATCGATCAATCAAACAAAGATTATTAATAAGAAAATCTACCCAGTTTTGGCATTTTAATAACCAGTAACATTTGATAACTTTAAACTTTAATCTTCTCCAATCTGTTTTATACAGTTTTTTTACCAACAATATTTGTGCAACTATTCCTTTAATGATACAAAAAAAAAAATCTACTCTGCTCAATAATCTGAGGGGGCACGTTCCCAGTTTGAATGGTTCTGGCGCTTCAGGGTGTTGATGTGTTTGGGTTGAGTCACGTTTGTACTCAGCAGGGTTTATTGACAGTGCTAACCCTGAAGGCATGTGTGTTTGTGTGAAGCGTGTGCTGTCTCAGCCATGCTGAGTGAGGTTGTAGGCTGTGGAGGGGGTGGAGACCAGGAGTTTGATGTCGTCCTGGGTCAGGAGGAGCTGACGGAGAAAAGCCTCCAACTCACACATTTACTATCTCCCGGGTACATACCGGTGAGTCTCGCTCAAACACGCACATATGACATGTATAATCACGTTGATGCAAGTAGTGACTCACATAGCTGCCTTGCTCTTCAGTCAATAAAAAAAAAAACTCAATTTATTTTTTTCAAACAGTCTTCAAATGTCTCTCTCGCTCTTCCAATCGATTAGTTGCTCCCCATCTGTTCGCTTTATTATTCTCTCTCTTTGTCTCTCAAATCGAGTTTCCCGTTCAAGGGTTCTTCAGCGGCGGGAATAGAATGTGTAATTATTGCAGGCACATTTTATACTTACATCAGCAAATAAACACTTGTAAAGGCTGTGAAATGTCAAGAAGAATAAGAACACTACACAACTGATTATTTCTCCTTACTATCTGCTCTCTCTCGTATCTGTCTGCCTCTCTCTCTCAGCCGTGTCAGAACGCTCACAGCTTTGCTCTTGATGTAGTGGACAGCATGGTGCGCTGTGGGGTTCTTGTTATGGAGGAGGTAAGACACCTGCATTAACAAACAAATGCTCTCATTCTCTTAGTTAGTCTTCACACATGCAGCATTTTTAAAATCCTCATCAGTGGTTAGTCGAAGTGGGTTCTTGTTTGGCCGATCTCTAGAATATACAAAAATTTGGTATGAAATTTGGTATTATATAATACAAATTCATTGTATCATAAACTACAGAGATGGTACAATTTAATACAAATATATATATATACGCATTAAAAATATTTAACACAGTTAACGCAGCATCTGTTTTTTCTGTCATCCTTTGGTTGCACTACAGTATATGATCATGCTATCATTCAATCAAGTGCTATTAAACCATTAAAGTGCTATATACAAAAAAAAAGAACTCAAAAAAAGGCTCTCTGTGAACAAATACCCAATACGTGTGCACAGAATGCTGCTTCAGACAGTGTGCTAGCACCGCATACACTGCACGCATAGCACCGAGTTCTCTTTGTGTGTGTGTGTGTGTGTGTGTCAGATCCAGGTCATGTGCGTCAGGTCTTAAAGTGGCCGCAGTCTAATAAACCTGCTACTGTCTGTCATTAATGTTAATCAAAGAACAAAATACAAAGAGAAAATATCTCACTGTTCACTGAATAACCTTTGTAGCTTTAATAAGGATTAATCTATATTTATTATTTATGTAGTGAAGACTAATTGATTATTCAATTTCTGTATATTTACCTGTTAGACCTACCTAAAAATCGTACAATTTTTTTTACATTTGTCAAAAAAAGGAAAAACAGAGTGCAGGTAAAAATCTGAACTCTATTCTATCTAATCTATTTTGGAGATTTAATGTGAAAGTATTACAATATATAAGTATATTAAAAACTTTAATGTTAGGTGTGGTTAATCACGATTAATAACTGATTAATTAGTCAATTTATTTATATATATATATATATACACACACACACACACACACACATACGCACACTGCCGTTCAAAAGTTTGGGATCGGTAAGATTTCTTTTTCATACATTTCTTATGCTCACCAAGGCTGCATTTATTTGATAAAAAAATACAACAAAAAAACAGTAATATTGTTAAATAGTATGACAATTACTTATACACATATATATATATATATATATATGTGTGTGTGTGTGAGAAAATTGTTGCTGAAATTAAATTAATTTTGCACAGTAATTGCTTAAGATTAATATATGTTCCACTAATAAGGCCAGAATTTGCATCAACTGAACTTTTTTTAATAATAAAAAAAAAACATTATAACACAAAATATCTGGTATCTTGTTTCTCTTCTTTATTACTCACACTGTAAAATATGGTAATAGAACTTAAAAGATAAAAAAAAATGTTTGTGCTTAAGAACCCATGTTAAAAATACCAAGTGTGTGTGTGCATGTATATACACACAAAAGTTTTCAATGCTCAGGTCAAAACAACAAACTGTAAATTCGCAGAGACATGGCCAAAAATACAGTTTTCACTCCACTGCCCAGACATCTAGCAAGCTCTCAGGCTCAATCTAATCTCTGACACTGACCATTCAGTCTGTGCCTATTTATTTTCAAGTGTCGCCAGAGTTTTCAGCTGACTGATTCACAAACACCCACAGAGATGAAAGCTATTTTTGTTTACTATGGTTAAAGGTCATTTCAACCCTAAACTGATAATTTTTTTACTTGTTTGTACGTGTCTTTAGATATTTGATCTTTATGTGTGTGCAGGTTCAGAAGGATACACCAGCATGTGACTTCATGAAGAGGCAGGGCGTGTTATCATGGGCTGCTTCAGACAACCCTGACCAGAGCAGCGATTCGGACTGTGAGGAACCAGACAAACACTCTTACAAGGTACACAAACCCACAGACCCATCATCAATGGACATTTAGTGGGATTTTTGTGTTTATAATGATCATATATTGAGATTCATAGTACGCACATCATCTCTGAACACTCTGGATCCAGAGTTCTAGTGAAATGAAAACCACAAAAAAAACACTAACACGCAAACCTCATTCATCATTTATAGATGCACACACAGACAGACTAAGACCCAGTAATTAAGACAGACAACTCTGCTGCCCTTGAAGTGTTTTTCTGTCTGCAAATTGCTGTTTCTTGGTATCTGCGATGAATCCAGCAGAAAGAGAACAGGGAAGGGAGTGTCAATGGGATAAACTGCTTTGGATTGGTGGCATCTGTTGAATCAAAACCTCAACCAAACATTTCGGACACAGGTTTAGGCTTTCCTGAGGTTTTAGCTTATCCTTATTGATATTTTGTGGTCATTTCCGTTTACATGTTAAAGCTTTTGTACGATTATTTAAGTGGTGTTTGCTAGCTTCACCATTAGCAAACACCAAGTAAACAAGTATCACTAATACTCTCGCTCATACTTCCCTTGCCGTTAGTGTTGAATTCACCCTATAACTGGGCATGAATGATACCTCAAATCATGTGGCCGCCTTCTGTAAGACTTGATTTTATTCTGGTAGATAATAAAACAGACAATCCTTACTTGCATTCAATGAGGGACACTCTAGCTACAACTGAGAGACTACTTGTTTTTTTTTTTTTAAGGAACACTTACTTGGATTTTAAATGTTTTAATTATATTATATATTTATATACACTCTCACCAGCCACTTTATTAGGTACACCTTGCTAGTACCGGGTTGGGACCCCCTTTTGCCTTCAGAACTGCCTTAAACCTTTGTGACAGATTCAACAAGGTGCTGGAAACATTCCTCAGAGATTTTGGTCCATATAGACATGATAGCATCACACAGTTTCTGCAGATCCATGTTGCGAATCTCCCGTTCCAGGACATGAAGGTGCACCACTGGATTGAGATCTGATGTTTTAGTGTAGAGAACTCATTGTAATGTTCAAGAAACCAGTTTGAGATGATTTGATCTTTGTGAGATGGCATGTTATCCTGCTGGAAGTAGCCATCAGAAGATGATACACTGTGGTTATAAAGGGATGGACATGGTCAGCAACAATAGATGCCCAATATGTGCCAAGAAAATATCCCTCACACCATTACACCAGTAGCAGCCTGAACCGTTGACACGAGACAGGATATGGATCCACGCTTTCATATTGTTTCATGAAAATCCCAGTAGATCAGCAGTTTCTGAAATACTCAGACCAGCCCATCTGGCACTAATAACTATACTACATTCAAAGTCACTTTTCCTTCTCATTCTGATGCTCAGTTTGAACTTCAGCAGATCATCTTGATCATGTGTACATGCTTAAATGCATCAAGTTGCTGCCATGTGATTGGCTGATTAGATATTTGCTTTAACGAGCAGTTGAACAGTAGCTCCTAAAGTGGCTGGTGGGTGTGTGTGTGTATATAAGTTCAATAAATAAATACATATTATGCATACTTTAAAATGATACATATTAAGAGCATACAATATAATCATAATTAAGTGTTCCTTTTATTTTATTTTATAGAAATCCAAGCATGATAACATGGTATCATGCATGGATTTCTATTTAAAAAATATTTATAATTAGTAATTTTATTGCATTTTCGAAAAAAACATTTATGCAATAATTGAAAATGAGCCTTTATATACATACATAAATATGAACAAAAACAGCATTCAGAAGTTTGGGGTTGGTAAGATTTATATTTTATGTTTTTGAAAGATGCTCACCAAGATCAAAAATACAGTAAAAACAGTACTATTATGAAATATTATTAGCTTTTTAAGTAATTTTCTATTTGAGTACATTTTAAAATGTAATTTATTCCTTTGATGCAAAGCTGAATTTTCAGCATCATTACTCCAATCTTCAGTGTCACATGATACTTCAGAAATCATTCTAATATGCTGATTTGTTGCTCAAGATTTTTTTATTTTATTATTATTAATGTTGAAAACAGTTGTGCTGTGGGGGGGAAACTGATTTATTGGAAATAATTTTTTGGTAACCATGCAAAAGTGTTTACTGCCCAAACAACATCTGTTTCCTAATTAATAGTAACCTTTGCATGTTTTCTCACTGTCCTCTAACCTTCTGCTGTCTTCTCTCTCTCTCTCTGCTTTCTAGTTGAGTCAGCCGTCTCAGTGCCCAGAGCTGCTGTTCTTTCTTTGTAGTTTACTGAGTGTCCAGCTGAGAGCTCTGTGTTGGGCACTAGAAAGCCTTCATTACCTCCCCACACCCATCACAGGTTAGTATACACACACAAACTCTGACCTCTGGCCACACAATGCTGTTGCCATTTGTGATGAGTAAGTGTTCTTTGGCAGCATATTTGTCACTATTCACACTGAGTGTGAACAGATGAGTGTTTATAACCTAAAAACTGTTTATTTTAGAGACGGACTGTTTGAGTCAACTACACACACACTTGAAGAACCGAGCTCAGCTGGACAAAGCGCACTATGGTAAAAAAACAAAAACATGCTTTTCATTTTACTCTCATGATGCTAAAGGATTAGATGTTTCCACGTGGTCATCCAATAACAAGTGGTCAGCAAAATGGTCCAAAATGTTTTTTCAACCACATTTTGAGGTTGTTAAAAATGCATGTGACATTAATTGTCCTAATGCACCACAGATAAGCATGAATAAAAACCATGTAGCACTACAAGTGTAGTCTGATTCTGAGGGAAAGCCTGTCAAAGAAGGTCAAAATGCATTAATTGTTTAAATAAGTATACTTAAATATATATTGATGGTAATTTCAATACAATTATTTAAAAAAACGAAGGGTCCTATCATACACCCGGCGCAATGCGGTGCCAGGCGCGACGCAAGTGTTTTCTGCTAGTTTCAGCCCGACGCAGTTATCATTTTCACGTCCTGCGCCACGTTGTTTAAATAGCAAATGCATTTGCGCCTATTTGTGCGCCCATA
Organism: Rutilus rutilus; assembly: GCF_951802725.1. NCBI lineage: Eukaryota > Metazoa > Chordata > Actinopteri > Cypriniformes > Leuciscidae > Rutilus > Rutilus rutilus. Next base: position 14,083,643 of record NC_140232.1, on the reverse strand, counting down.
GGCGTGCTGGTCTGACAACGAGGTGTGTTCAGGCGCATTGTTGGCGCATTGCTATTTTGAGGCAACAGAAATAGACCATCTGAAATCTGACCTAAAATCAATGGCGCAATATTATTATTATTTTTTGTTATTTAAAGGGCACATTAGAAACATGCACCTATAGGCGGGTCCACAACGCGCGTACACTCTGCTTATTACACACACAGCTGCACACAAACATGCTAAATAATAAAAATAAAAGGATTACAATGTAAAAGATTATTATTATTATTGTGTACATAAAGATATGGTGGAATCAGGCTTGTCCAGTAGATGATCTGCTTGCGCACTTTAACCCCTCTCACGAGCAGATCCGTTTCCTCTTTGGCGAAGCATTCAGTCTTTCCGCTTGCAGATTCCGCCATGTAAATAGCAAATTCGCCATGGCGCGGGCGCAACTGGCTTTAAAAAGGGAATGGGAGATGAGACTCTGATTGGTTTAATCCACGTTATGCCCAAAATACACCCATTACTCTTTAAGAGAATAGGGACAACCCATCATTAAAAAAGCAAAAGTGGATTTGGACACGCCCTAAGTGCAATTGTGCCGTGTGCTTTAGACCATGCGCTTAGATCGCTAAAATAGGGCCCTAAATTTTAAATTCGACTGATTTATCATTTCATAATGCATAGCCAATAAAAACAATCCGTCATAAAGGCCGACCAATCAGGTTGTGAACGTATCCCTGTGCTTTGAGATTCGGTATCTTTTTGAACCAAACAAACTAAGCAAAGCGAACACACCCTTATATATGTCATCAAAAGACAGTTATACTCACGGTAGCTCCGGTGACACAATCGCCATTTGGATTACAAAGTTTATGGTTCATATTAACAACATCCAGAATCTAAAAATTGGATAAGATTAATTCCAATTGACGAAAATCAGTGCATGTAAACAACTGGCGTTAGCATTTCTGTTGTCAAAGCAGATTTAAGCATCTCTCCTCTTCAGGATCACTTATAGAGAATAAATGAAGTGGCTTTAACCGTTCCAGTATACACAGATGCTGACAGCTTCACTTCAGCTTCTTTAATGTATTATTAATCCCGCTGTCTTTAACAGACTTGTGAATCACTGCTCTGTGTAACTGGGTAATCTAACTCTGCTGAAGACTAGAGCCTTGATATTTTATGAGAGTTTCTGCAGATCAAATTGTGTTCCAGCATTATTAAATAATGCCTCAAGACCGAAGTCTTTGTGTCATTTGCTGCTCCAGCGCTGCATATTTGATGTGTTTGTGTGAATCTTCTGTAGAGAGCTCATCTATTGACTTGGTCGGAATGGCGCTTCGTACGTTCATTGATCTTGGGGTAAGTGATTCTATTCATCCTGATTTACTGTATATACCACCACACACACACAACTACAGAAGCTGTAAATAAAAGCCCAAGGCCAGATAAACTGAGACCAGTAAAGTGTAACAAACTGTAGCAGGTGTTGTAATAAAGGACAGTTAATTTGGCCTGTCCTGACTGAACACCGTTTCTCTGTTCCTGCACTTCAGGTGTTGACTGAGGACAGACAGAGAGAAGATGTGTATCTAGACGTCAGTCCACTCTTCTCTCAGTGCACTTACAAAGAGAAACTCTTGCAGTTTTTCAAACAGTTCATTACTAAAAGAGAAAAGTAAAAGATAACAGTTGGCGCTTCTGAATTTACTATTCAGTTCTTCAGGGTTGTTTAAATAATTAATTATGCTTTTTTTTGTGTGTGTGTTTATACATACATATTGCCTAACACACTTGATTTCTGCAGTATATGTGATGCTGAGGTTGCTTTTTGTGTTCATTGTTGTTGAGAGCGCAGATTTGGTTTAGTTATTGGTTAGATAATCACCATTCAGATGGTTAAATATTGTTCTCTGTTTATAAAGAGCAGATAAATTCCAAGATGTTTTTATTTCATTGAATTGTTTTATTTGAGTCTTGTGTTTACTTATAATGAACACATATCTGTTCAGTACACAAGTTTCTAACAATTGACCCAGTTTGTAGTGTTTCTGTCATGGTTTGATTTCTAGTTTTTCCACACAGCACTGTATACTGCATGAATGTTCATATGAATAAACATTCTGCATTATCTTTATGACATTACCTAAAATGGATGAATTATCACGTACATTCCCTTCCTATGCATATTCTGCTTCCTTTAGCACAAACACTGAATACCATTAAGAACTATTCCACTGAATCTTGAAACATGGGGCCAAAACATGTCCTGCTCTAACCTGTCATGTGAAAATGTGAGACTGTCATGAGAGATTATCATTAGAATACATATTATTTACTGCAAATCAAAGTGATAATTCTTTAAATATCTATAAATAAAACAATACACTACTATAAACATCTAAAAATGTCTTATGTAAAAAAAATATAGATTGATACTTGTACACTAATATATGAAGAATTTATGTACACTAAAAGTTCAAAAAAATAAAATATAAATAAAAACCCTGACCAATACTTTTAAATCTACAGCTTATAGATGATGTTATATTTGATATGATGATGAACATATGAAATTACAGAAATATACCAAGTTTTCAGTCATGTTCATACTGTTCATAAGATGTTTTTATAAACTATTTAAAAATATATATACCAAAATCACATCCTTTCCTTATTACTCCACCTGCTGTGTCCAACATCACAGGCTCTAGTGAAATTTTAGGTAATTGGTGAGAGGAAATGAGTCGAGTCAAACCAGCCATCAAAACTGCCAAATTATTGAGAAATTGTTTGAGATTTTTAGATAATTTGCCTCTCTCTGCTTTCATTATTATGTCTGATTAAAGAGAACGTTGTCATTTTATCACCGCTGCAAGATGTTTTGTCAATTTTCTGTATTCAAAAGACAGCTACAATCTTTTGAAACCATCCTGGTCTTGTTGAGTTTCAGGTTTTCGCTAAATGACGGGTAATAATCATGATGGATGCTACAGAGGCACAGGCAGTGTTGAGGGCTCGCTGCACTATCACTCACTGGAAATGACTTCGGCTCTATATATACCAATCACTTGACAATCTCATACGTAAACACCCCGTCCATGCAACACGAGAACCATTCTAAATGTGCATTAACCCAGGAACATCATTCTTGCGTATCTTAATACTGAGCAACAAACGAGCGTGTGGCCCTGAACATGTTCGTCTGAAACAAAAAGACTTAACGGACGGCTGCTGCTCGTAGTGCAGAAGTGCTGAACAAGCTCTCTAGAGACATCCAGAGAATCGACCCGCGGACACTGGGCTATCAATAACACATGAGCGGGAAAGCAGGAGACGGCAGAAGAATTGGGTAATTAACAAGAAATAAGATGGGTTGAGAAATAACAGCTGGCCACTGCTCTCAGGGATTCACGTGATTAACACTCTCCCCTACTCGATCCCACTTTCCTTCCTACATTTATTAAAATGTTTTAAAGTCAGAATGAAACTTGAATGAAGCTGAAGTTTTTTTATTTAGAATACTCCGCCATATTACGCATTGCAGTTTCAACCATTCATGAGTAATAGGAGTGAACAGCACCTAATGAGCCAATAAACATATACAGATGGGTTATTGAACCAAAGAACTGCGCTGAAATTAATGAATCAAACCTACAGGCAGAGCTGAAAGTCTGCTTTTCAGTCATGTCCAACTCAGATGTGCTGGTTCTACTGTCAAAGCTTTCAGAGGAAAACTGACAGAACCAGCTCGTTTGGTTCTTTTTGATTCGTTCATTCCAAACCGGTCCTTTGGTTCAATAACCCATCTGGACACGTTCATTGGTTCATTCGGTGCTGCACAAGGAGCGTGTCGGCTACTATAGATGTGCATCTTGCGTCATCAAACCAGAACCATAGTTCGATTCTGTGAACCGGCTCGACTGGTTTCCAGCTTAAAAGAATGATTCGTTCAAGAATCATCACTAGTATTTAGCAATCATAAAGAGAAAGCTGATCATTACTAGCAAAATAGCAACAACAAAAAATCACTAAAGCTTTTTTATGGTTTTTATTCATTTTAAAGGTTCCTGCATATTTAAATGTCATCTTAGTTTGAATGACAGTATAATTCAACACACACACACACACACAAACAAAATTGTTTCTGGGAACCAAGCCTATCTATCTCAAGCTGAGAATAGACGGACAAGAATGCTAACGTACACGGGTCAGTAATGCCCTCTACTGGGCATTCTAAAAACTTTTTTTATTCAAGAAGTGGCCCAGAGCATAATGTTTATTTGATTTACTTGATTTAATTAGGCACTCGCATCTATGTTGCAGAACTTCCTGTTACACGACTGTGTTCCGTATCGATCCAATCTCATCAATCTGACACTCCACAACATCTCCCCTCTGAAACAGATCATTAAAGTTACTTCATTACAATATACCGACCTTCAGTAAATACAACAATGATATAATGATACAAAGAAATATTTTAAAATAATATCTACTGCCTTAGGAAACGGGTTATACATTTTATACACTTGAGGACTTAATTCATAGGAAATTGGCTGCTTTTTTATTCGGAAAAATAAACCAACTACATCTACTGGGACACAGGTTTAATTATACATGTTATACATTAAAATATTTAATAATTTTTGAGAGAGTAGAGTTTCTGTTAACAGACAATCTAATGATGTGCTTTTACCCAGTGGGGTTTGTAAACCCCAGATAAATGCAAAGGTTTTCAAAAGGAACTAACACTTTTCTGTTGTGTAAATTGCATTTCTAATCACACAGGATTAATGTTAGTTATTTTCTCAAGCAGCTCATTTGGTGTAAATGATGTGTGGCGTGGCGGCTGCTTTTCTCTTGGGCACGGCATGCTGCACGCTCAATAAACAGTGTTTGTATTGATGAAAGATTAAGACATTTTTTTATCCTGGTTGCTTTCTGAAGGAAGAGTTGCAGCAGCTGCTGTTCTCATGGTTTGATGTGTTGCTGCGATTACTATTATTATTAAAGTTTTTTTTTTTTTTTAAGTAATGGGTTCAAAGAAAATCCATCTTACAAACCATGTCTCTACCCAAATACACGCTGATAAACCTATAATAATTATTTTTATTTTAGAGCTGTCAGGACAGATTTTGTGGGAAATTGAAAATTAGACCGGCCGCTCTGGTTGTCGATAGCGTGAAGTTTAAAGTTTGTCGTCACGACGAATGAAAAATTTGGGTTATTTAAAATGGCAAACATCCAGGGAATCACTATTTGTGCACAAAACAAAATAAATTGAATACCCTGTATACGTGTGTACCTAGAATCACATTCATCCACGCAGAGGCGAAGCACAACCAAAACAATATTCTTCCACAAAACTATTTTTTAACTGCTAGAGGCCAAAAGTTAGATAGTAGTTACACCTTTGATAATACAATCTACAATTCAACTATATAAAATCTTAGTTTACTATTTGATAGAAATTCTCGAAATTTGCAAATGAAAGAGTTAACAAATTAGCTAATGTTAACAAAAGAAACCTTTGTTGTAAAATGTTACCTTTTATTCTCTTTTTTAAACAAATTAGTCTGCATTACTCCTGCCATTTTTTGAGAATAAAACAATGCATTTGTGTGTTTCAGCTGATTGTGTTTTCTTATTTTAGTTTCATTATATTTCATTGAATTGTCTACACCTATAAAATGCGATTAGATGATATAAAGATTAGATCTTCATGTACAATTTTTCTTGATAAAGAGCTACGGACAGCTAGGAAAACCAGGAAGAACAGCTGAAGTAGATGTAGAACAATAAGTCAGCAATTGTAGCCTATCTTTGCAGCGTTTTGTTCGGCTCTGCGGTTCCCTCTGTAAATCAGCTTTAATTGGTGTCAGCCCAATCAATGGCCATTAGAAAGCCTAAACACTGAAGCCAGCGCCTGTTAAATGTGCCTCTTTCGTTTTTAAACTTGGGTTTCGTGTGAAAACTGGCATTGCGTCAACGTCAATGAGGCCATTACAGCTGGTCTTGTGTTGTTCTGTGTTTCAGCGTCAGTCACACTGTTCTGACCGTTTGAACAGAAGGGAATCAGAGGTTTGGAGTTTAGACTTTATCTGTGCAGCAAAACAAAGGTTTCAGGAAAGGCTCTAAACGGGTGTTAACAGCCCGCCAGGTGCAGTGATTGTGAGTTGTGACGCTAACCCCGCAATGTTGAAATATACATTGATTTTCCTCACCTTTAGAAACACAGGTGGATTTCTGAACACCCCCACACCTGGAGGCGTTCCCGTCAAAAACACGTCGCCAGGACAAAGAGTCACAAACCTGCAAAAAAAAAAAAACAATTACAAGTTGAGAAGCAAATTTATAAAAACTCTCAAATGTTGCAACATTGTTGTTTTTTTGGCGGATATTAACAATTGAATATTAAATAATTTAATACATTAAAAACATTTGCAGCATTACTGATTATGTACTTACATTAATAAAATACATTTAAACTTTAACTGCTCAGCAACAAAAAGATAAAACGTAAACCAGAATATCCCATAAAACATTATTATACACAATAAATTATGGTAACACTTTACAGGTTTCATTAGTTAAACGAATAATGAACTGCGCTTCAACTGCATTTATTAATCTATGTTCATTTAATTTCAACACTTACTAATACATTAAAATCAAAAGTTGCATTTGTTAACATTAGTTAATGCATTGTGACATGAACAAACAGCTGTATTTTTAGTTTATTTATTTATTTATTTTATTTAGCAAGGATGCATTAAATTGATCAAAAGTGACATTAAAGACATTTATAATGTTACAAAAGTTTTCTATTTCAAATAAATGCTGTTCTTTTGAACTTTCTATTCATCAAAGAATCCAGAATCCACACTTTCCACAAAAATATTAAGCAGCACAACTGTTTTCAACTGATAATAATAAGAAATGTTTCTTAAACACCAAATCAGCATATTAGAATGATTTCTGAAGGATCATGTGACACTGAAGACTGGAGCAATGACTACTTCATCACATGAATAAATAAAAAAATGTATTATAATATTTCACAATATTTTCTTTTTTATCAAATAAATGCAACCTTGGAGAGCATGACTTTTATAATAAATATTTTGCTAGACATTTAAAACCAGAGTGAGTTTTCTTACTTTGAGACCCAAGCCACCAGCTTCTCGGTGTGAAAGATCAACTGACTGGTGTTACTGTCCTGAACTGCGGCCCCATTCACCAGGCAACGGATACCCAGCTTATGAACATCTGTTCGAACAAGCAGGATTAATATCGCTAGTATTAACTCCCAAATATAACGTATGTCCTACTGTTTTCACATATTCAAGTACCTTTCAGTGCTGCAGTGGTAACCAGCGCTGGCCCAAGTGGACAAAACGTGTCAAATGTTTTTCCCAGCAGCCACTGCTTTCCATTGCGCTTCATCTGCCAATCACGAGCACTCACATCATTCGCTACAGTGAAACCTGCAACATAGGAAAGAGCCTCCTCTTCCTGAGACAGACACACATTTATTTGACATCAATTAGGTTGGGACATTTGTTGAAATTCCAACAGGAATGGCATAAGATTGTCCTGCTGCTAGGAGGTATACTTAATCATGTAAGCCTGGCATACTGTATGAAATAATAGGTAAAAAAAATATATATATATATATATATATATATATATATATATATATAAGATAACTAATACAAATATCTAAGATATTTAATAAAAGACAAAACAAAAGTTTGCAAATGTGTTTTGTGTTTCTTTTCTTTTGATCAGGCTAGTGTATAGGAGAATATGGAGCTCATACTCAATGAGAAAAAAAAACATCTCTGAATTTTATACAGAGGACCAAACTGAGCAAAAATTTGCAATTTGAAACCAACGTATTGATATTGCCAAAAACTACAGTGAAATATTAAGTGCTTGTAATGTAAATCAATGAGATCTTTATAACCATATTGCAGACTACTTACATAAAATGCATATAATATTAGTTGTCACTCTATATCTCAGAATAATGTCTTAAGATGATATTAAAATGCTTAGTTTTATGTAGTTTTTTATTGAAGGGGAAAAGACAATGATGATTAAGAGATGTACAAATAAACATTCCTCAAAAACCTGATGTATCATATGATACTCATTTTAACACGATTAAAAAAATAAATAAAAAAATGCTTGGATTAATCAAGTAAAAAGTTACTTCAATTTAACAGCAAAAGTGTTCATTTTGAAATATTACTAACAATATCAAAACATTCTTACATTTATTTGATAAAAATCTGTTTTCCAGCTTTTAACAGCTAAAAGACACATGTCCTACAACCTTTTAGAATGATCCTAAAAAGCCTTTGACTTGCTAAAAATATGAACTATTAATCAGCAGTTTTTTTTATGTTGAAAATTAGAGGCCTTAGAAATTTGTGTATCAATTATGATATAGTCGATTTTATAGGGTTAAATGTTATATTGCATATTTTGACTGTTCACATTTAGCATTTGTCAAAAATTAAATGAGATTGTGTCCCACTAGAGCTGCTGAAATTATACCTGTAATGTTTAAAGGGGTGGTGTAATGCCCTTTTCACAATATGTAAAATAAGTCTTTGATGTCCCCAGAGTGTGTATGTGAAGTTTTAACTCACATTTAACTCATGATATTTTTATATAGCATGTTAAAATTGTGGCTTTTTGAGGGTGAGCAAAAACGCAACATTTTTGTGTCTGTCCCTTTAAATGCAAATGAGCTGCTGCTCCTGGCACAGGGGGCGGAGCTTCTACAGCTTGCACTCACACAGACATGCACAGAAAATTTCAAAAACTTTTAGCGGTTGGTGATGTCACTAACCCGGGAGGAAGCTCGTGTAGTCCCTACCAGTCGTTTGTTGAAGTCCTTAAAAAGCAATTTCTTTAAAAGAAAATATCCTTTGCTTTGAACTTTGAGCATTGTAGCTTTGCAGATGTTGTGTATGCTCAAACAGCAACAATGCACACTAACTAAAGTTAGAAAAGTGAAATCATAATCAACCACCCCTTTAATATAGTAAATCTGATCAATCAATTAACAGAACATTTTTAGATACGTCAACACATGGAGATATAAATGACTCTTTTACTACCTTAATATGCTTCCCTTTTCGTCCAATCACAAAGGCAAGTTCCACCTCCCAGTCCACTTCCTGTGAATGAGCCGCCACAATGTGAAACTATGGATTTCATTCTCGCACACCGGAGTAAAAACACTAGTATTATTCTACATGTACAAAATCTTCAATCCTCACATGCTGGATACGGAAAACAATAAAACACCATTTGCTGACATTACGAGAGTTGTCTTAATTGTCTTATGAGAGACTTAATTGTTGGGTTAAAGTGACACCATGTGTTTGTTTGAAATTGTATTATAATCCTGAGCTCACCTGACTCTCCTCCGGTAGAATGATGTCATCATAAGGGCCAGTGATGGTGGAGGGGAACTTGCTGAATATGATGGGCTCTTTAGGAATCGGGGCATTTTGCTCTAGGCAGTGGTCCTTATAATTCATACCAACACACACCACCTTCTCTGGGCCGGTCACGGGGGATAGAAGCCTGATATCTGAACGCGACACCACATGCTGACCGCTAGACAAAGCCCTGAGAGAGACACGGTAAAATAAAGATGTCTTCCATAACATAACACGCTCCACATACATATCAGCTCTTGAATGCCTTAATAATTAAAGGGATACTTCACCTCTGGAAAGATGAATGTGTATTTAAAATGGGTCATTGATGTAGAAGAAATGTGAAATTATTTTTGAATTTGGAGCTTTCTAGACTGAGAAAAGCCAGAAAAGTTATTTTTGGCTTATGTGGATGAAAGACAACAACTCCCAGAATGCACTTGCTTCGCTGCCCTAGGAGGCCACTCCCAAGCCACACCAGAGCCCGTCTACGGAGAGCCTGCGCACTCCCTATTAAGTCCTATTGTACCGAATTTTGGTTGTAGTTCCACCAGAGTTCCACTGGGGGCGATCGCCCATGAGTGCAGAATGAATGGGAGTCTATGGGGCTAGACGGCTAAATTTGTCTCTTTCACCCGATTGCCGTTGAGAAATCTCAGATTCGATTGTAGGTTTTGCAAGTTCAACATGGGTTATAGGTCGAAAGTTGAATGAACGAGTACTTGCGTCCTTTCGATTTCTTACAGGTTGAGTTGTTGTTGCCCATAACACGCTAGCATTCTGCTAATGAACGCTGATTGGTCAGTGAAGGACTGATTACGACCAGAGATACCGCTTGATGGCATCGTGGCATCCGAAGCGAGACCAGAAACAAACAAAACAAAAACTCGTCTAGCACGTGTGTTTACCTGTGTCAGCTGTGTTGTCGATGCCTCAAGAGAAAAGAAAGTGCAGAGCGCGAAAGCACCAGAGTGACTGAAGGATTGCCGTAAAGCAGTACCTCTGGGCATGTATGACGTCATTGACACTTTAAAAGACTTTTTAAAGCAAATAAGTGACTCTAAAAAATCTAACACCCAGCAATGTGTAATTTCTTTGCATCTCCTTTCGAATACAATATTCAAATTACTAGACAAAAAATTATATCCTGAGAAAACTGGATTTTGATGGGTATACTGCCATAGACCTCCATTCATTCTGCACTTGCCTGCGAGCGCCCCCGCATGGACAGAGACGTGTTACTGCAGCCAGTCCAGAAACCGGAAGTAACCAGAGAGTGCCAATTCTCTTCCTATTAGACATTCTCTGGCCACACCTACCGGTAAGAGAGCGCTTAGGCTACTAGTGAGTCTCCGTGACGAGTCTGCCCGGGATTCGGCTTTTGCGTTCTACAGTCGCCATTCATCATGTTTACTGTGGCGAGCAGGACGAGACTGAGGGCCGCGGGAGAACGACGCGAGGCCGGTGGCGTGATTACTGATGAGCGACACCTGTGAGACGCACCGGTCTCTATCTCTCACAGAGGAGCGGGAATTTTCTTAGCAATGTTAAAACGCACATCAACCGATCACTTGTTTAGCGTTCATGTAAACACTACATTCAGATTCACCAATCGGAATGAATTCAGTTAGATTGAAACAAAAGGTGTGCATGTAAACAATGAATGGCGACCGTAGAAAGCAAAAGCCGAATCCCGAATCCCAATTTTTTCCAAAATTTACAGGTGACTGTAAATGTTGTGCTCTCTTTGTTGAGTTTCTGAAGTTTATACCTCTTGGCACAGTCCATTCCCTTTTGCCCCATTTCTAGAAACTCTCTCATAGTGGAAGGCATGGAGGGGTCGAAAGCTTTCAGATCAATGACCCCCTGACCTTCTGCCTGCTCCACCCCGACTCTGACGCTCCCCTCGCCGCCTTTGTGGCAGAACTGGACGAGTCTCATAGCGGCTGAGCTTGAGGTGCCTCTGATGGTGCCTGCAGAAAATACGGCATTGAGTCTCCTCAAACTGAGCTGAGAGATACCCAGAATTCTCATCTATTAAAACAGAGGAAAAGAGAGACGGACAGAAGAAAGGACATACAGCAGTGAAAGAGAGAAGTGGACAAACATGGAAAATATGCAGGATGACAGGATAAGTTGTGTGCCCTTCAAGTGGAATCATATATATATATATTGCTTTAAGGGGTCAAATTTAAATTTGGAGCAACTTTAACGAATCTACTTCGTTTATTGTTTACAATATAATTATTTTCTTTGTTTGTTTGGCTCTTGTTATGTTTCTGACTTGTATGCCCAACTCGGAGGTACGAGTTTCCCAGGTGCACCAGAAAGCAGAATTATTTCAGATAAAGACATCAAAGCAGCGCCCAAACCAAGCTTTAGCAGGTTTTTCGATTATGTAACAATATTCAGCAATCGTCAGATTACGTATTGCTTAAGACAACCTATTTATCGCTAGAAATAAGATATCATGCAAGGCAGTGTAGATAAGAAGTCGTTTTCCCCTGCTTTCAGTTTGTTGCGGTGCTGTGTGATATCCTACCTGATCTTGGTGCAAAGAAAAAATGATAGTTTGATCGTGCACGTTGAAAAACGATTACAAAATGACCTGTCTCAGGTTTAATGTGTTACTCACTGTACCATTCAATGTGATTCGACTAAAATAACACAATCTTTGTACTTTGATTCAAGTACAGCTCGCTTACTCTGCCGTCGCGGTCATGTGACTTCTAGTGACGTCCGGATTCGTCAAAGAATCGTCTTCTGAGTCGGATCTTTTCAGTGTATCTATTGAACCGGTTCACAAAAGTGGACAGAATGATTCATGACCTGTGGATTTCACTGTGAGGATTTGAAGTATTTAGAAATATTGTTCAGGAAAAAAAAAGAAAAAAACACTAATGAATGTTCACGACCATTCATTAAAAGACATACGAAACAAATCAGTATAGTTTTAAAGATGGGTGATTTTAATAGATAACTATAAATCTACTGTACGAGAAAAAATAATAATTCTAAAGACTTTATGGCTTCAACAAACTGAACTGTGAAACATAGAAATGCAATAAAACATCTTCTTTGTTAATACAACTTAATATAAGAACGTAATAAACAGTCATGATTAGTGACTAGATAGAGCGTGCCAGCCACGACAGGATGATAAAAGAATTACGCAATTGTTTTTTAACAGGTTTGTAATGTTCAAAAGAACCGATTCGCAGAAATTAATTGGACTTGTCATCACTGGTGACTTCCGGTTTGTAGTTTGAGGAGTATTTGTTGAGAAGGACGTAAGTTAAGGAATTCGTCATATTAAAATACACTTGTGGGTTAAAACGTTAAGATGCGTATTAAAATCGCTCATTTGAAATAAATAAATGCATTAATTTCACAATTTCTGTGCATTTTATTTCATTACAAAGTTCGGAAAAACTACATTTTCACACATCACGTGACTCCATTGGTCATGTGATTAGACTTTATCAGCTCAGCTGACATCACGACTTCATTTCTGCAAGGCGTGAGGAGGAAACGTGAGGATGTCTGCAAGGTAAGAGGATTATTTATAATTGTTAATGTTTAAAATAAGTTTCCGTCATTACTACTGTTTTCTGGGGTATATTGTGTTTGGTATGATCATTATATCTTTTTTCAAATTCAATTATTTTAAGTACTACTTGATAAACATTAGATGTTGGTTCGTTACATAGTCAGTGCTAAAATAGACGTGTTGAAATATTTTTCTGTGATTTTATTTTTTCTTGGCAGAAAAATGCAAATGACCTTTGGTAGGGTTTTTGCGCTTTGTTCCAGAGCAGGGGGTAAAATATAATGGCGTCTATTTTTATCGACAAAAACCCATTTATGCTGTGGAAAAATAAAACTTATAAATATGAATAAAACACTATTTGGGGGACGTATTTACCTTTTTATTAATTCATTTTTTTTGTGATTTGATATTATTTCTTACTAGTGTATAGTAAGCAGTATGAAACCATTTTAAGCTCAAGTTTGATAAATTGTAACTTTATGCTGTTGTGCATTTTATTTCAATTTTTGTACTTTTCTAAGTCTTGAACTGTCATTTAAATGCTAAATATTTGCAGTAGCAGAAGTCCTACAATTTCTAGGATGCAAATCAAATTTGTAAACGTGCATAAATTGCCATTAGTTTAAAAACAAGTTTTTAAAAGGAAACATTTTTCATATTCACAGTCCTTTGTCATAGTCTCAGTTCTTTGGACCCTACTATACAGATGCCAAAAGACACTCAAATGTCAATCAAACATTATCAGAAATCATGTGCACAGCTGAAATGAGTTAAGCTAAACATCAACTCAATTGTTTTATTCTTGAAGAGCCTCTCATGACCATAAGCATAGTAACTAAGCAAGATTCACTTAACATTCATTAAAGCAAATATCTCAGCACATGTGTAAAGGTTTTAATCTTTTCTCTGTCTTTCCTTCCATCCAGTGTTCAGCCTATCCAGTGGACCTCTGACTGCAAGGACCCGAAGTGAGTAAATCCTGTCTCAAACTGAATGTGCTTTTGCAATCTTGTGGGCTCACAGATTGGTGTCCAATGTCCCATTTGCCTTTTTTAAATTTTTGTATTTTTATTCAGAAGGGTGATAGACTACTTAATTTCATCACCATCACCTAGCATTACATCACCATCACTGGAACTGTGACTTTCTATATTAGATATGAATCAATCTTCACTGCTGTTTCCTGACCTGTCTGCTTTACAATCTACAACACACAGACTTTAGACTTTAGACCACTCTCTTATCCCTGATGTGTAAGAGTATAGTTTATTGTGTCGAGTGTGACTCTTTGTGAACTGAGCTACATATCCCAAAAAATGAATTATTTTCCAGTAAAATTACTTGAACATCCTCAAAACCACATACATGAAAACCAAATTTATGTAATATAATGAGACTTGCGTTTCAAGAATATATCTAGTTTTTTGGCATATTATTTATTCCTAGACTGACAACAAATTTTCATATTTTTAATACATTTAACAAACAAAAATGATGCCAGCAGAAGCAGCTGGTTTATATACGATTATAGAGGTTATTAATATTTTGAATTAATTTTTTTTTGTTTATGAAGGATAATTAACAGTTTCAGCAAAAACAATTCCTCGCTGCTGACATGACACAATCAAATACTTCTTAAATGTCAATTTATTTTTGTATTATGTCAGCAATGAGGAACTGTTTTTGCTGAAACTGTTATTTAATTATTAAGTATTGAGGAACTGTTTTTGTGGAAGCTGCAAGTTGTTTATTCGTCCCTCATCTGAAGAATATTGCAAATGTTTCAGTGAATTAATTCATTGGAATTGAATTGTCATTTAAATGCAAAAATTTTCAAGCAGCAGAAGCAGCTTGTTTATATACGATTATAGAGGTTATTAATATTTTGAATTTTTTGTGTACTGCTTTAATTTATATTATTTCAGTTTTAGTCATTTTTTGTACTTTAGCTTAAACTTATTTCAGTTAGCTGCTAAAGCAACATTTCAGTATTTTTCTTTTCTTTTTCCCCTAATATCTATAAGAATCTTTATTGTCGTTGTATGCACAAGTTAGCATTTAGCAGCTCTAAAAAAGACGCAGAAAACAATAAGTAATATTAAATAACTAGTATAAATAAAGAATAAAATAAACAATATAAATATAATTTAAACAATACACAGCATAAACAGTAGTGCAACCACAGTATAGCGTTGTTGTAAAGTTAGAAAGTGCAAGAGTACTTTAAAGAGTACTTTAGTATATTGTATTTTAATTTCAATGAACAAAAATGATTTTTAATGGATATTATTGTCTGAAACCAAGTATTAATAACCCTAACCTTTACACAATTCTGCTTCACGAGTTTTTGTGGTTTAAGGATGTTTATATCTTTTTTAATAGACAACAAGACTTCTGACAAGCAAGAAATGTATATATGTTTTTTGTGTGTGTGTGTGTAATAGTGAGCTATAACAGCACTGTTTGGATTTACTGCAGACATTCTGCAGTATGTATATTGGAGTATATGCTGTATATTTGCTATATTTTGAAGGTTGATTTGGATTATTCTTCTCTTTTACAGTTATGATGGCATTATCTTAATAAGCCAAAGTTATGAGCAGCTTCCTGATGAACTGGTGTGTTTGAAAGCACCGTTACAGGACTACAGCGCAGTGAGTTCAACAACACGCACATCTAACCAGCACTGAGTTATATTTCTCTTTGTTTTCTTGCTCACTTCTGTCACTCTTCTCATGCAGGTGGACTGTTGCTTCGGGGAAGAGGTCGTGGTTGTCAAGGCCCCTGGTCTCCCTGGAAACAGATTGTTGTTTGCCTCCACCGGTCCAGTGAATCGGGACTATGATGATATCAGGCGGTTCAGTGATGCTGCTGCTAAAGGCATTAAGAGGTGCCTATGCAAACATGATGCGTGACGATCATCTTACATCCTCTGAAAACAACATCGTGTCTTTAATGTTCATGTCCTTGTCCTGTTGTCCTTCGAGGACATATTTCTGTGTTTGAAGAAGACTTTTACTCATCTAAAGGTTTTGTTTCATTGATCTGAATGATTTTTGATCGTATAGGGCTCTGAAAACTGGCATGCAGCGCCCTCTGCTGGTTTGTCCCCAACACAACGGCTATGCAAAAAACACCCTGGCAGCCGTGCTAGGAGCCCTGCAAATTCTCTACATGGTAAGAAGCGTTGTTTTTGTTTGAATTGTACATTTTTAATATTTACTTATTCATCAAATCATCAAAATAGTCAAATATTAAAAATTCAGTTTACCCCAAAATGTACATAGACTTCCTATTATGCTTTTTTTAAAGGTTGCTAATTTTGACCTACAATATGTTTACAAGCATCCGAGGTCTAAAACACTTATTTTCTCATAATATAAATTGCACGTGAGTCTGAAAATAACTTCATGCTGCGTCCCAATTCGCCTTTTTATACTGTGCCCTAAAAGTATGTACTATTTTTGTGAAGAAAAAGTCCATACTTTTGAGTGTGCAGCAAAAAAGTAGACAAGCTTTGGGACATACTACTTCGTCATCTTTAACGGACATCTCTGCCGCTTAGTTACGTCCATCCTGTCACCGTAAACTGTCCTGTCAATCATCTTGTCGCAGTTAAAATCCTCTATTCAGTCTAATTTAATTTCCTACTGTATCAGAGAGAAATGTTGTAGCACGTTGATCTGCCAGTCGTGTGGGTCTTTCATGCGGAGACTCTCCTCATGTGTTTGCAATTTGAATATAATGATGCATTTAAGAGTTGGTGGCTAAACGTATCTTTACAAAAGTTCACAATGCTGCTGAAGATGCAATATAATGTGGACAACATTGGATAAATACATTTTTGTCAGGTTAGATACTGATAATGAATCACTCAAACCTCTTTATCTTAACCGCTACATAACCGCCAGACTCGCACATCCTCCATGTCTGTAGTTTTTTTTAAACACTTTTTACTCCTGTTTGTAGTTCTAATTGAATCCTCGTCCAACGCGCGATGGGTTGTGGGCAATATTAGCCGTTAGAGTGTTCACAGTAGGGGTGTTCGGTTCCGTTTTTTTTGGAGTCGACTCCGACTCCCGACTCCTAATTTTGGAGTCGGTGGAATCGACTCCTCGACTCCATTTACTTTGAATTAAAATAGGGTCAGGATTCAGAAGGTGCGTCTCAATATGCTTCCTCATTTCCTCACTTCTCGCTCGTATGTCCTACGACCCTGAAACCGATCGAGCTCCGCTCTCATGTAGGACATCTAAATTCTTTAATTCCACCGGGAGGAGGGCGAGGAACGAGGAGGCTTCCTGAGGAGTCAAGAGCGAGGATACAAATGTTTCCTATACTAAAATGTTTAATCCACTAAACCTTATAAATCCCCCTCCTTTTCACATCGCAGCTTCTTCAAATCATATTTAAGTGTGCAATATGTTAGTATTAATCATTAAACTTGTAAAAGCAGACTTGTTTTAGACAGTGTATTTATCTATTTATTTTGTATATTATTTTATATAATTTTAATGTAGTGAAGCTATGAACTTTAACTTAAGCATGTTTAACTTTATTTTTTAACTTTTTTTGTTTAACATTGAAAAATATTAGTTATATTATTACCAATAATAACTGTTGTTTAATAATAGTTTTTAATGCACTTGTCATTTAATAATAGAAAATGAACTTCATATAGAGTGAGTACATGCCATTTCACTAATGTTAATGTTCCATCCTCGCATCCTAAGGGGATGGAGGTAAGAGGAAAGGAAACAAGGATGCATATATAAGAATTGACAAGCACACAAAGCATTACATAGTTTTTGTTATACACTTAATTTACTCCCTTCAGTTTTCAGAAGTACAACACTAAACACTATACTCTTATTTAGACAGCACTTGTCTTTTAATGTCTTATTTAGGGATAACCTACATGATTACATACATTACCTGGAAATTATAGATATCAAAGCTCTTCTGTAGAAAACGTCTAATTTTGTATACAAATAAGTAAAGGTCATTATTAAAATGTTTAATATTGAAAAATTAATCAACACAGACAAGAAACAAAAATCACCTCTAAGAATGCCTATATGAAATAAAAAAGTATATTTAATGACTGATTGCAACACATTACCAGTTTTATTGCCGTTTTTGCATTTCATAAACACAGCGTTGCTTTAGTTTTGTCTTCGGTCTGGTTGAAATATTTCCACACGGTTGAGGTCGGGGTTGCCATTATAAGTTAACGTTACTGGATTCAAAAACAGTCATCACTCAACAGTATCACTCAATCAACCACCACTTACCAATTATGGGCATGTCCCACTCTCACCCTGAGGACTGGTACATGATTGGTTCGTAAAACCTACTGCAGTGTTTTGTGCCAATCACAACCAATTGACTGTATTGAACCACATCATGATTGATTGAGCCGCAAAACAGACCCAACAGAAAAAAACTATCTATACATTATTGTTCTTTGTTTTCCTGGCATTACTTATTTTTTCCTCTCATTTCTTTATCTTTTTGTTTTAATTTCCGTATCTTTACATTCATTATAATCTTTTCGTTATAATGAACTGTTGCTGTGTTGAACTTGAAAAAAACACTCGACACTGGGAGTCGATTCCGACACTAGGGCTAGTGAGAGTCGAGGAATCGACTCTTTTGGAGTCGACTCCCCATCTCTAGTTCACAGATCTGCACTTCGGATTCTAACCGGTAAGAGCGGACCTCCGAAGTGCATGCAAAGTGAATTTGCTTTCGCAGCGCAGAAAACCGCATCTTCTCGACATGTTGACAAAAATAAAAAGTTCCTCGTTGCTGACATGACACCGTTAAAAATAAATATTGACATTTGAGAAGTATTTGATTTTGTCATGTCAGCAGCGAGGAATTGTTTTTGTGGAAGCTGCAAGTGGTTTATTCGTTCCTCATCTGAAGAATATTGCAAATGTTTCAGTGTTTTGAATTGTCATTTAAATGCAAAATATTTGCAGTAGCAAAAGTCCTGCCGTCTGAGGCCACTAAGATTCTGCACAATTTCTAGGATGCTAATCAAATTAGTAAATTTGCATATATTGCCGAAAGTGAGTTTGCTTTCGCAGCGCAGAAAACCAAATCATCTCGACATGTCGACAACACAAACCAAACTCTTCCAGGCCTCAGTTACAACTACAGTGTTTGAGGCTCATAGCAGACGTTGTTTGCGAGTAGCCATTGAAGACCATAGGTGACATTATGCAAATATGATACAAACCTACGTTAGTTCGAGTTGAAAGTAAGACTGGAATCACTGACTGTTCAGGCGGTTCAGAATCGTTTCTTTTTTTGGGGGGGGGGGAGACAATAACTCAATTTATCTTTGACCTTTGAAACTTTTCAGACCTTTTACATTAATAAAGAGCTTTTATAACACCCTAAATGAAAGGTTATACCTGAAAAACATAATCTGGGCACCTAAAACTGAATAAAAAAAAAATTAAAAAAAATTAGATGAAGAAATTAACGGTGAAACTTGAACGAGACTTAGAAATGTTGCCACTGCAACTAACTGAAATAAAATGTTTAATTTCAGTGAGTAAAAAAAAAAAAAAAAAAAAAATTCAAGCCAAATAGAAATATAAAAAACGAACAAAATTACTCAAATTAAAATATAAGAAGAAAACCTAAAATTCAAACTATTAATAAGTACTATACAAGTAAAACTAAACTAACACTGGATCTTATAGAACTAATGCCCTATCTGTTCTTTAGTTTTAGACTTTAATGCTTGTCAGTACCAGCGT
Source organism: Rutilus rutilus (assembly GCF_951802725.1). Classification (NCBI taxonomy): domain Eukaryota; kingdom Metazoa; phylum Chordata; class Actinopteri; order Cypriniformes; family Leuciscidae; genus Rutilus; species Rutilus rutilus. The sequence continues at coordinate 14,063,862 of NC_140232.1, read as the reverse complement.
AACCTAGTTAATATCTGTGTGGCCAGCCTCTAGAGGTGAGGGAGTCCAAGCCGCCCCCCGGTCATAAGGTGTCGATTCTGGGCATCTGGGTGAAGAACCAGACTGAGGGAGTCGCCATTACTGAGATGGCCACTGCTCTGGAGAGCGGCAGGTATGAGTGTGTGTCCTTTACTGTTCTCAAGAGCATCATTTTGACTTTTGTACAATAAGCAATAAAAATTATAATTTGTGTATAATGCAGGTTTGTCTGTCGTGATATCGGCGGCTCTGACCCGGAGCGAATGGCTGCCCCGCGTGTATTTGACTATGTTCAAGACGTCTTCAAGGATAGCCCTGTAACGGTGAGTCTTTGAGTGAACGTTCAATAGAGTTTGAAGCTGTATCTCGTGTCAGTAAGCATTGGCATGCTTCATTCATCTTCATGTGTTTCTTAGGTGACTGTAGAGAGTAATTTGAAAACTCTGGAGAAGGAGTACCCCTGTTTGGCTGCAGTCAACCGCTGTGCTAACAGTAAGAGCACAGTTTAATATGGAATATATGGATAGTATATCCATTTAATATAATATGGGTTTAATATGAAATTGCAGAAAGATTTCAGCAAATTTATACTAAACACAACTTGTTTCAGATCAGTTATAGCCAAAACCAGATCCCTCAAAGTACTGATCCAGAACCAAGTCTGATTAAATTTTTTTTTTAGAAAAGTGCAGTATATATTTATAAATGATTCATAATAGCATTTTATTTCAAACACTGAATTTGTTTCATTTTTCCAAAAGCAGAAATAAATGTAATTTATTATTTTTATTTATTTTTTGAAAGAAATTGATACTTTTACTCAACAAGGACCCATTAAATTGATCAAATAAAGACATTTATAATGTCACAAAAATTATATTTCAAATAAACGCTGTTCTTTTAAATTTTCTATTCATTTTAGAATCCTGAAAAAAAAAAAAAAAGCTGTTTTTGACATTGATAATAATGTTTCTTGAGCACCAAATCTTCGAATGATTTCTGAAGGATCATGTGACACTGAAGTAATGATGCTGAAAATTCAGCTTTGTCATCACAGGAATAAATTACATTTTAAAATGTATTCAAAAAGAAAGCAAATAATAATAATATTTCCCTACATTACTGTTGCTGTAGTTTTTGTTCAAATAAATGCAGCCTTGGTGAGCATAATAGAATTTTTAATGTTTACAATATCTTTTTACGTTGTCAATAAAAGAAGTCACGTCAATAAAAGTAAGCATGTGGTTATTGTTGAGCCCATTTTCACCTAGTACAGTGGAAGTAGGATGAGGTAGGCCATAAACCATAAGACCATGACCCAGACAAAGACTCCATCTCTGGATCTCATTAGTGATTGTGTTCTGTAATGTGCTAAAAGGCTGATGTTTCTTCTTCAGCTGTGCCGCGTCATCAGGCCAGAGTGATCAAACTGCTGTACTCTGGAGAAGGACCCATTCAACAGACTCTCATGTTGGTTGGCAAGGTAATATTTCGGTTCACTGTATCTGGACACCCAGGACAGAGCATTTTCCAGTCCATATGAACGTTGTATGTTGTTTCAGGGCATTACGTATGACACCGGTGGAGCTGACATCAAGGCCGGTGGAGTCATGGCTGGAATGCACAGAGATAAATGCGGCTCTGCGGCTGTTGCTGGATTCTTCCAGGTACTGGTCCCACACACACCTGCTCGTGTTACTGACGGTCAGAAAAATCTTAAGAGACTAATATCATTGTTGTTTTAGATCTTAGCCAAACTGAAGCCCAAACACCTGAAGGTTGTGGGTGCGATGGCAATGGTGCGGAACAGTGTCGGGTCTGGTAAGCAACTTTGTCTGCATGTGTTTACCAGTTTGGGTGTCTGTTACTAAGTTGTTGGGTTTTTTTTACCCTTTGACAGATTGTTATGTGGCGGACGAGTTGGTGGTGTCTCGCGCTGGTCGTAGAATCCGAGTTGGAAACACTGATGCTGAAGGAAGAATGGTCATGGTGGACTTGCTGTGTGAGATGAAGGAGCAGGTACACACATATATCAGCATATAGAATTAGGGTTGGGTATCGTTTGGGGTTTTTCCGATACCGGTGCCAAATCGATACTTTTAAAACGGTACCTGTGCCTAACCGGTGCCTGAACCGATACTTTAAAAAAAAGAGAGCCTCAAAACGATGGTGACATTAAAGAACGGCTTTTTTATTGAAAAAAATCAATTCTTAAAATTGAATATATTAAAATTTTAGAGTAAATGTATAGTAGTCTAAATACAAAACACAACAAATTTACATAACAGATACACAATAAAACCTTAGCCACCTGACCCAAATACAATAATTTAACATTAAAAAACACTACAGTATACTAATAACAGCAAAGTAGTCTGTATTCTTGGTATGCTACAAACCAGCTTTAAATTTCAGCCATTCTTTTCACATTTTTTGCCTTTTCTGGCCAAATACACCTCTCCTGACTTACGCTCGTTTCACACATACTCCGTGTGCAGTGCGTATGCGGTGCGTGTTGCAGTGCGTATGCGGTGCAGGAGCAGCACGCGCTACAGTGCTTTCACATATGCTGCGTTTGCAGTGCGTAACTGATCCGTGGCTGTACCACAAACACATACTCTCTATTTTTACTTCAAATCTAGAAGTTATCAGCAACTTTTATTAAGTTTTGTCAGCATTGCCATTCTCTTTATACACACACACTCTTTAATAGACGTATTCACGTTTAAACGTGAATTTTTTACGTATTATTTAATGGATTATTTCATAAATTTGAATTTTAGCAGTTGATGATCATGCGATCTGAACCTTCTAATCATACCGGTGTGAACCATTTCAACCGACAGCTGAGGCATTTAAGTGACACCGAAATGAGGCACCAAAATCTGTGTTTTGATTCGGTCCGGTTACACACCGGTTACTTAGGTACCGGTTCCATATCGGTGCCCGGTTTCGGTACCCAACCCTATATAGAATATTCTGCATTACTATTTTAAGATTTAAAGGGTCCTATCATGAGATCAAGGTCATCTTATTTTAAAATGTGTAGCACCTACAGCTCTGCATATCTTTTTATATGTTAGTAACAAGCGTCTCTGTGTAGCAGCATCTCTCTCAAGCAGCACATTTCAGCACCGTTCGTTTAAGAAAACGACATAATAATGCAGGCTAATTAATTAATAATAATAATAATAGTTTATTAGTTTTAGACATTTGTGCACGAATCAAACTTTTTTTTTCTTCTTCTTTTTTTTTTAAGTAAAAAAAAATTTTTTCTAACATTTTATTTCATTTTATTAAATTTTATATAAAATTTTATTTCATGCTTACTTCAATTTTTAAATTATTATATTAACTATTTCCCGGCCAGTGTTTTAAAAAAAAGAAAAAGATGTTTGCCACCGCCAGCATTTTTGATAATATTCACAAAAACATTTTTGTGAATATTATCAAAAATGCTGGCGGTGGCAAACATCTTTTTCTTTTTTTTAAGACACTGGCCGGGAAATAGTTAATATAATAATTAAAAAATTGAAGTATACTCTACCGTGTATATCTCATGTGCCAGAAAAACAAGCGTGCAGCCATCTTTAGAATTTTGTGTTTGAACTTCTGTTTTTGCGGTAGCTCTATATATTTCTATCGCATCGCTGTCGAAGAGTAATTGGCTGGTGACGTGGATTTAGTTATTGTAGAGTTAACGAAAGTTATCATGAGCATTGTAATGTTTGAAGCGACATCATAACAAATGTCAGTAGCTTGGGAAGATTTTAAAAAGAGCGATTCATTCATAAATCTGTAAGATCTTATCTTCATGTCCTGAAAATACAAACCGGAAGACAGAACACAACGACCCCTGCGCTGAAATGGGGCGGAGCTACATAAGGTCTATAACTGTGAAAACAAGGAAAGCTGGAAAATTCCATCAATGGCAGGGAAACAGTTAAATATGACATTTGTCCTTTTTTGGTGGTCTGGACATCTCGTGTTTGTTTCTCTAGGCGTTGCGGGAGGTGTCTCCTCATCTCTTCACTATTGCCACTCTGACCGGACATGCTATCAGAGCCATGGGGCCGCACTATTCTGTGAGTACTTGAACATCTTCATCACACATCATTTCCGCTTTCATTTTGACCGTGTCCCTCTCCGTGTGTCCCTGTAGATCATAATGGATAACGGTGCTGCCCAACGCTCAGGAAACGCTCTGTTGTGGCAGAAAGGTAAGAATAGCTAAGACCTTTTTGTTTTTGTTTCCATCAACGTAGTTTGATTCATCTGAAATCTGTTTGTGTGGCAGCGGGAGAGGTGCTGGGAGATGTGTTTGAGGTGTCCACTATCCGTCGGGAGGATTACGAGTTCCACAAAGGGAAGTCTGAGTATGAGGAGATCCTGCAGTCCAATAACCTGGCTTCGTCTGCCACACCACGCGGACACCAGGCGCCCGGCGCATTCCTCATCATGGCTTCTGGACTGGATAAGGTAGACGCGCGCGCGCACACACACACTCGCCTAAGGTTTCAGCGTTAAGAGACCTATGGGAAAAACCTTATTCCTGATGTAATATCAGTTTAGGATTTATTAGCTCTTTCTCCTTCGTTATTTATGACACTTTAAGCACTTCCCGCTGGGGGTGTTTGACGAGATCTCTTGCCACGAGATCAAAACGTGAAGATATTTCTCGTCGAAGTGAAAAGCTGTCTTGTGATATCAGCATGAGTTGAGTTTGTGGCAAAACCTTGCTGTTTGCTTGGGTTTCCAAAAACGTGCATTTGGGAACGCATGGAAAGTCTGACACGCTTCGTTTCATTGCAAAGTGTTGCGCTGTTAGCATTTACATGCGTGGAGCGTCTCAAACTCCATCTTTGCACATGCTGTGAGTTTGGGTTTGTAATGACGTTCATCTGGGAACACAACGTGCGTCATTTCACCAGATTTGTAATTTAAATAATTGATAAGCCTACACCAACACAGGAGAATACATCAATATGTTTCTAAATGTGCGAATTGTTGTTCATCCTGATTTCAAAATACAAGTTTAAACCCTTGCTCTGAGCAAGAGTGTTTTAAGGCGAGACACTACAGGTGAATAGGGTACAAATTTTAACTAACAGATATCACCATGAAACTTTCCCAGTTGATTACCTGCATTAAGATGAGAAAAAAATGTATTACAAGTTTTCTGTAATTTAATGTTTAAATATGCAAATTAGGCAATATCTAATTAAATATGCGCTACTTTGCATACATTTTAAAAAACAAAATCTGAGTATTGGATAAAGCCAGGTTAAAAATGTGTTCACATATTAGATTGGGAAAAAAATTACAGAGGGATTTATGTATATCTACTTTTGTTATCCTGTAAATCAGAATATACTGTCAATAGCCTTAATTATTTTCACCATGTTTTTTTTAATAAAATGTTATATAAATCAGGCTAGGAATAATATATTTACAAATCCCTCTGTAAATGTCTTCATAATATAACTAGGTACAAGTCTGGAAAGTTTGGTGTATATAGGTGCTACTGAAGTGGAGATTTCGGACTTGGAGAATGAGAGGAAAGTCATTTTGAGAAAACGGGCTTTAAAGATTTATCATCAGCCAATGAGATTGCGCATTCAGCCCTTTTTCTTTCACGATTGGTTGCTGATAAAAAGGAAATTACCATATTTGGATCGGACAGCATTGTACAGGAGAGAGAGAGCTTTCCAGCGGTGCATGTGATGATAGAGAGCAGACAGCGATTGCGGAGCATCATGTTGATTAAGAACGCCAACTTTTGTTGAATTTATGAGAAATCTACAGACGCAAACAGACAAAGTGTAGTAAAATAAAGACCTAAATGTGTATTTCAGACTTTTTTTCAACACAAGTCATGTGAAGAAGAAGACATGTTATTGAAGACAAATATCCAAAAATCTCAAAATTGACCAGTAAAAAAAAAAATGTTTTGCCTGCTGTGTCTCGCCTTAATGTCCAAATGTTCTTGTTCAAGAAATGACAGTGGCTGTAGCATTTTTATCGTAAAGAAGTGAGCAAATATTAAAGATTAAGTGGACATTTGAATTTGAATGATGTCTGGCTAATATTAAACAAGGATTTGAACTTTAAAGGGATACTCCACTTTTTTTGGAAATAGGCTCATTTTACAACTCCCCCAGAGTTAAACAGTTGAGTTTTACCGTTTTCGAATCCATTCAGCCGATCTCCGGGTCTGGCGGTACCACTTTTAGCATAGCTTAGCATAGATCATTGAATCGGACTAGACCATTAGCATCTCTCTCAAAAAAATGACCAAAGAGTTTCGATATTTTTCCTATTTAAAACTTGACTCTTCTGTAGTTACATCGTGTACTAAGATCGACGGAAAATGTAAAGTTGCGATTTTCTAGGCTGATATGGCTAGGAACTATACTCTCATTCCTGCGTAATAATCAAGAAACTTTGCTGCTGTACCATTAGTCCAGCAGGCGTAATGATATGACGCAGTGCCTGAAAATAGTCCCCAGCTCAGTAACTTCCAAAGTGACCGGGACTAAGTTTGTCTAACCTATTAGACCTATTTTCAGGCGCTGCGTCATATCATTACGCCTGCTGCACTCATGGTACGGCAGCAAATTATTAACTTGACTAACCCTTTGTAATGTTACAAGTGTTAATTATTATTAACTAACCCTAACTTGATTATTACGCAGGAATGAGAGTACAGTTCCTAGCCATATCAGCCTAGAAAATCGCAGCTTTACATTTTCCGTCGGTCTTAGTACACGATGTAACTACAGAAGAGTCAAGTTTTAAATAGGAAAAATATCTTTGGTCATTTTTTTGAGAGAGATGCTAATGGTCTTGTCCGATTCAATGATCTATGCTAAGCTATGCTAAAAGTAGTACCGCCAGACCCGGAGATCGGCTGAATGGATTCGAAAACGGCAAAACTCAACTGTTAAACTCTGGGGGAGATGTAAAATGAGCCTATTTCCAAAAAAAGTGAAGTATCCCTTTAAAGTTTAACCACAACAATCACCAGGCTGTAGGCGCCCTCTGCAGGCATTTGTTGTAATAATGTACATAAGTTGATTTGTTTATATTATGTACAGCATATCACATAGTGTTGTTCAATAAAACCGTATGATTTCTTGCTTTTGAACCAATTATAATTGCTTCATTGTTATTCTATATTTATTTAAGTCATTTTAAAGGCTATTGTTCACTTAGGTCCATTTTTATTACCACCAAAATTATCTTATTATTCGATTAATCATCAAAATAATCTATTACCAAAATAATCATTAGCGACAGCACTAGATTAGTTAAAACATTTCAAAATGCACCTGCATTGGTTTGCATTTTGTGACTTTCAGTTGGATAAAGGAGAATTTTCCAGTCATATATTTTGTCATTGAAGATTTCTTAAAAGTGGTTAAAATATTGTCTCGTCTCGTTCTTGTGAACCCAATATCACGTATCAAACATTTAACGGCATATAAATCAAAACTGCCTTAACGTGACAGAATGACATTTTTAACATGCAAAGTCTTTGACAAAAATACCATTTTCTCAGCTTTTTGTTCAAAATGTTACAAGTGTTGATAAAAAAGAATGAATGAATTTAGTTTTTTGTTTGTCATTATACAACAAAACATGATGGGGGCCATGCAAGTTTTGTAAATGTGATAAAAAAACTGGCGCCATCTGGCAACCTAAAAATAAAACGCTGGTGGCGAAAAGTTAAAATCTTAACCCTTTTGCAAAAATACATATAATAACCATCTACACATTTGCCCCTCAGCATGGAGTGGACTCGGACAAACCTCTGCCTTACTCCCATATCGACATTGCTGGATCCAGCGGCCCTTTCCCTGGGGTCCCGACAGGAGCCCCAATACTTGCCATGGCGGCAAAATACCTGCAGCTCTAAACACACGTCCAATGGTTTTCTGTTCCTTCGTGAATTCAATCATTTCCGTCTTGTGCCATTTCTCAATTAATGGCTTTCAAATCTGCTCCGTCTGACACAGTGTGGCCAAATAATGGCGCTTTTATCCTTCCATTATGAAACGCCATCCATCTTTATCATTTTATCGCTTCATACATGCATATATTCATCTCTTCACGTCCTAAAAAAACCTATATGCTGCTCTCTCATACACAAAAATCATCACATTTTTATCATTTTGAACCTGTGCTGGTTTTCTGTATCAGATTAATTAACCAAAGCTTCCATTCTTACCCTGTAGCCTTACAGTTTCTCAGTTGATGTGACATTAAAGAGGGGGTGAGGAAGTTGAGCCAGTGATTTTGATATTGAATTGCATCTGTGACTTTGTTTGGCAATACTGTTGGAAGAATGTTGCATATCATGTAACCGCCCATTTTGTATGTAATCAAAATATGAGAATAAAAGCATTTTGGCAAACAAAAGGAACATGACGCCTTCTGTATCCAACTGGAAGTCCAGTTTAGCTGTGACCATAAGAATAAATGTCTCTGTGAATACTGAATAGAATATGATGTGAAAGTTTGTGAAATGCCTAATTAAAATGTGCATCTAAAATGTTTTAATTTACTATTTAGTTTTATCTGTAACACTTTACAATAAGGTTTAATTAGTTAACATTAGTTAAAATGAACTAATGATAAACAAACCATGTACTAATCTTAGTAAATGTTGATTTTTAGCATGGATGTGAATATTTGTATTAACTAACATTAACAAAGGTTAAATAATAAATGCTGTAAGAATGTTGCTTATTGTTAGTTCATGTTAATGCATTAACAAATGAGACCTTAAGTGTTACTGCTTTATTTAAAACATCAGACAAACCGTTTTAAATTTCAAGTGTTTAAAAATAAATTAATAATCTGGTCACACTTTAGTTTAGGTCCGTGTGCTTTTTCGTTCGTTCATTATTCTATTTCGGAATGAAAGATGAAATTTAAAAAAGGGTGCGGCTTGGTTTTTTGTTTAAAAGAAATATTGCTGTATTTTGTTTTTCAAATGTATTGTCATCAAATAATAGTATTAGAAAATTGAACGACATTTCCGATCGGTTTTTAATTTGTAATATTTATTTGTACGTTTATTGTATTTCATTTGACTGATCCCATCTTTACCCGGAAGTAAATTACACCGTCGTGCGAAGGCATAGATATATACACTAGATGTCACCTTGGTAGTAACAAAGTAGCCTACTTTGTTATGATTTTAGTATCATAATGATTAATAAATGCATGCACAATTATCCTGAACTTGATTTGAACAAATGTCTTTCAACTTATGTGTGCAAAATTCAGAATTAAATGAATGTGCAGCAATTTGTACAAATAGAGAGTCTGTAGGCCTATACTGTTGTAGCCATTAAATAAGCGCATTTAGTTTCATATTTGTTAAAATGTATGAAAAAATGGAAAAAAATAAATCCATTTATGAAAAGTGAATAGCACGAGTAAGATAGGATGCACAATATATCAAGAGACATGGAGTGGGTCAGACATGATTTTGACCACTTCATTAAGTTTTGTTTTGTAGAAAACCTTTCTTTAAAGTGAATTTCGTTTTGTATAAATTGTATCTTAATTTTAATCAATTTTTCATCAACCAATTGCCTGGATTTAGAAAAGAAAAAGGCTACTCTCTGATTATGTAATCCATTATGTGCATTTCTCTCTATAGGCGCGTTCACTATATGGCGATCATCAACTTCATCTTTGCAGCCGACACTGACAGAAAACACTAGTTTATTAATAAAAATCAATGCACACGTCACCGGATTTACAAATGCACATCTTGCTTGTTGCACGCATACATATGTCGAAATAACGAGATATGTTGAAATAACATTATTATTAATAATATATCTTTTAGAATATTTGATTGAATGCTGAATGTTGCGCTTGTTCAGTTTAATAAAATTAAAACTTTAAAATAATTGAATATTAAATATTTAGTGGCCAAGTTTTGCTCATTTATTTATTTATAACGCATTCGTTCCAATGAACTGCCGTAGCCAAGGCGACATCTAGTGTATATATCTATGCCTTCGCACGACGGTGTAATTTACTTCCAGGTAAAGATGGGATCAGTCAAATGAAATACAATAAACGTACAAATAAATATTACAAGTTAAAAACCGATTGGAAATGTCGTCCAATTTTCTAATACTATTATTTGATGACAACAATACATTTGGAAAACAAAATACAGCCATTTCTGCTTTTTTTTTTCTTTTAAACAAACCAAGCTGCACCCTTTTTTAAATTTCATCTTTCATTCCGAAATAGAATAATGAATGAACGCCATACTATGGATTCAATTTACATATTAAGTTGAGTGTATGAAATGGCAAATGTAAATTATATCATTTAATTTTCATTTTTGCACCAAACGTTGCATAAATGTAATGGAAAATGTAAATTTAAATACAAATGCATTGCCATTTTACATATTGCATTGTCATTTTGCATATTACATTTCAAATTGAATATTGCTACCCAAATGCTTCCACACTATCCTCACTTTTTCCGCAAACTCCATTTTACTGCTTATTATTTACCAACATTTATAAAGGAAGTCATGATGAATACATGCATTTAAATGAATTGCAAAAACAATATAAACTGTATGAAAACATCAAAATCCATATAAACCTGTCCTTAACATTTTAATGCAGTGCCATCTTTGTGACTACAATCATACAATATATTTCTATGCAAATGTTGTCATTTTATGGTGTGAAATTAAATGTTTTAAATAAGACAAACAGAATACCAGTGCATAAGAATCCTTTATTCATTCAACTTAATCTATATGCACATGGTTCTTTACCACAGGTTTCATCAGAAAGAAAAGAAAGAAAAGAAAATAGAGGAAAAAATTAACCCTCTACAAAATTTGATATAGCCTCTCTTTGTCTTTACATATTCTGTTCACTCAACACGCGGCAAGCAGTGACATCTAGAGAACATGAGCAGCTCTGAACCCCGTCTAATAGTTGGAGGTTCTAATAGTCAAGTGCTTAAAAGACCCACTAAGTTCTCAGCAATTCCAGCAGGAAAAAAGATGATTTCTCATTTGCATGTTTATGTATTAATGTCTGATTTTGAAAGGCAGTTCTCAGGCTAGACAAATGATCACAGCTGGTAAATTGAATACAAACTGAAGTTCAAAATAAGAGCAGGGAGAAAAATGTGTGATGTCGTGTAAACAAACAAGCATGAACGTGTTACAATCAGCATATTTTGTGCCTGACAGGAAGAATAACTCAAATGCATATAATCCTCACTTCAGGTTCTTCATTTTTTTTTCTGCTGTTAGCATTGCTAAGGTTTATTCCAAGATTGAAATCATGAAGGTTGAAGTAAAGGGTGTCACAGATATGATGAAGGGGGGGCAGGACGTCTCTACAGCTGGCTGACTGCTACCTCAGGACCCCCCGAAATACATCTGAAACCCATAACCAACAACCACTTTCTGGACAATAATGGAGTATCGGCACTGAACTATCAAATGGAACTGATCTAAAGCTCTTTAAATGCTGATAGGAGACACATATGCTGAAGTTACAGGAGTCTGTTGTTCCAGTAAGTCTCTTCTGTAAGAGAACTGTGGGACTGATCTATAATACTGAATCACTGCTGCTATGGAACTTCCTGCTGGTCACTGAACGTCTGGAGAGGGTCTCGTTCAACTGGGGCATGAAAGGAGGGAAGCTGCTATTGCGGGATATAATGAAACCGAAGCAAATGGGAGGAATAAGGCAGAAGAAAGTGACGGGAGTGAAGGGTGAACTTCAGTGTTTACTTGGTGTGAACCATAGAGGTGCTGAACAGAAGCTTCTGCTTTTTCTTTTTCTTCTTCCCCCCTTTCTCATCTACAAAGAAAAGAAAGGGAATGTGTAACAAACGTTCTGGAAATCACTTTCAATCCGCCTTCATTTTTCCTTCGTTTCAGAGTGAGCTAGTTAAGGGGAGTTTCATTTGAATGAATCTGCTGCTGGTTCAAAGAAAAGATTTACTGATTCATTTGAAAGGTCTCTGTCCAGAAGTCCAGAAGTCCCTGTGTGGTATTTTACGCACTTTTGTCGTTTAACAAATGTTTTATTAGTAGTATTTTTAAGTAAACTGGCGTGACACTGCTTTAAAAAAAGTAAATGAAGCAAAAGTGAGTGTAAAGACACCTTAAAATAAACTGTAACCTAACCTCTTTTTGAACAGTAGTGTATATAAATGTTTTTCTCACCAGGGATGGGCAAAGCCTGTGCTGGGCCTTGATGTCCACTGTCCAGCTGAGACAAAGCCTGCTCGAAGGCCTGACTGAAGGAGTTTTGGAAACTGGGTACTGGGACCCGATCCGAGCCGTCACTCTCTCCATCACTGTCTGCCATAGGAGGGGCCAGGAACATGTCTGCTATGGAGGAAAACGCACACGTCACTACAAAACTACGCTAATAAGAGTTAGTGAGCCAACAAGAAACAAGTGTATCAGTCAGGTCAAGTGTTGACAGGAGGCTCACCTTTCTTTGGGGTGCTTTTAGGCCCGGCATCCACACGGGCTTTCCCATCTTTCAGCATCTACACCAGAGAGGATCATCAGTATGGGACAATTTGACACTCGCAATGGCATTATTTTTTTTACTATATTCAAATTTCGTTTTAGTGCAGATTTTCCCACAACATGAACACAATGTGATGGCTACGAAATTGACTTTTGTTGTTATAAACGTGAAAGAAAGTGCTTTAGGCAAACCTGAGCGAAGGACATGCAGTGAGAGTCCTCTTCCACACTGGCGACACTCAAAGACGGACTGTGCTCACTCAGATTAGGGAACATCACTCCATCTGAAATAAATATGGGAAATAAGCACAAAAGACAAAGGCACTGAAGGCCAGGGCAAAAGAGAGTGTGAGCGTTACCTGATAAAGGGCTGGTGCTCAGAGGGGACGGGGGTCCCAGCAGGAACTCTGGGATCTGCATCCCTGAGCCGCTCTGAGGAGGAGATCCAAACGCAGGAAAATGCTGGAGGTTCTCCAGCCCAATGTGCACCTCTGGATCTGAACAACACACCAAGACATTCAATAATCACACCCTGACAAACCAACTACAACATCTAAATTGAGTTAAAAAAATCTGACATTGTGTAATATAAAAAGATAATAATAATAATAATAATAATAATAAATAAAGTTTCTTCAGAAACACAATAAGCATTGGGGAATTAAATCCTCACATTTCCCCTGTTTCCTGTTTTCCTCTATCTCAATCCTCTTCTCCCTTCTCTTTTCATCCCTTGCTTTCTTCTGTCTCAGGCGCTTCCTTTTCTCCAAGTCATCTGCAAGACAGACAAAATTGTTTGTAGAACTCGCAAAAACGATTACATGATAAATCACTATTTATTTTTCCCCAAACTTGAATAGCAAAACATTGAATCATGACATATGTAGTATTATAGTTTCCCATTTCCACTTTGTAAACATGGTTTTCACAGAAAGTGCAGTTTTCCATCAAAATAAAAGCAAGATGGTTTAGAAATTAAGAAATTAAGACATGAGTATGGTATGTATTTTACTTGACTTATTTAATATTTCTTTATCACTTACATTTACTTTATAGTGGAGTTGTATTACTGCATTGTATTATTTAGCATGCATGTACCTGCGAAGCTGTCCAGGGTCTCTTTAGAGAGAACGGGTGGCTGAAGATTAAGCTCACACAGGCTGAACTCACACGTGAGGGGCAGGTGAGAGAGGTAACGATGCCGACGGCGAATATCCTACAAATGAGCTTTGTGTTAATTACTTCATCATAGTAGGCATTACTTAAATCCTGATCCTTTGAGAGGAACATTAATTCACTCTAGTAAAAGATTATTTTTACACACAAAAATAAAAAATTTCGAGTTGTCTTTCTGAGTGACACACACAAAACTAAAGACTCATAACTCCAAAACTATAGCAAGGAGAGTCAAAAGATGGGCATCGTTTGATAGAACACTTTTTAAAGTTCTAGAAAATATACATTACATTAGGATATTCTCATGCTGAGAAACTGGTGAGAAAAGACAAAATATATATAAATATATATATATTTTTGATTTTGCATATCTTTCTTATTTGACATGTAATAACTCAGGAAGGAAATAAGGTAGGAGGAAAATTCTTTTTTGGTGAAGTCCCTCTGCATGTGAGCGGCATCTGGATCAAATTCTGTGGTGAAAGTGCAATCCTTGAGGAATATCTCGTGATCAAAGCAATGGATTATGTTGTGTTTGGGCCCTTTGTAATCGTGAGACTCTGCTGTCAATAAAGATGATTTTCCACAATTCATGCATGTTTAATGGAGTTATGAGCTAAAACGTCACATCAATGCATCTATATACTTCATTGGATGTGCGCCTGAGTACGTGTTAGAAGTCCATGGATTATGGTGAGTTTGGGCTCTTTTTAATCGTAATAATCTGCTGTAAATAATGATGTGCCATTTTCCACAATTTATTCATGCTTCATTGAGTTACGAGTGAAAACGCGACATCAGTGCTCCATCTATATACAAGGCTCTGTGTGCGCCTGTGCGGGTCCGTGTGTGACAAATAACTTTGCACTACTTAGGAGTTAATCAAATTGGCTACATTCACTGTAAACTTCATACTCTAAGCTTTCAAATGACACCTATTTTGTGATGATTCAAAATATGATTCATTTTTTCCCAGCTAGGTGGCGCCCGATTACTCAGCACTCGTTAATAGTTGCATTAATTCTAAGCTTTAAAATGATACCTATTTTGTGTTGTTCCATTCAGTGGTTGCTTAGTAAAAAACAAATTCACGGGGTGGGGGACCGGGGTCATCTGAGTAGTGTTGCTTTCGTCAACGAAAATTATGACGAAATATTGTCGTCAACGAACCGTTATCACCTGACGAAAACGAGACGAGACTAGACGTAAATGCATGGTCATGTGACGATGACTAAAATACATGTATAATGCAATATCGTTGACGAATAAAAACGAGACTAAATGTGGTTTAAAAAATAAAAACTATGCTAAAATGTCTCTTCATTTTCGTTGACTAAAACGAGACGAGACGAAATGTAACGTCAAGACGAATGAGAGAGTTGTGCGTGAACCCATAGCTTTGTCGGCTTTAAAATCTGGATTGCGATCTGGTCACCCGATTATCAGCGAATTTAACCATATATTACTCCATTAGTTATTCTATTAAAATGTCTCATTGATATATTTGACACATTCATAATCATTACTTTTGCTGGTTCTTTGTGACAGCTGTTATGTGCGTTATTGGCAGCGTCTCTTGTTACATGAACACGTCACCGCATCAGCGCCAGAACATGGAGATTTTATTTTAGAGTAGATATAATCGCACAACCTATTCGATATTTTATAATTAAATAAACTAATTGAATATCCAAAAATCGTGACTCATCCCTGCATGGAATCTCTTGTTTCTTTTCCCAAATCTTCACTCACGTCACGTCTCAACCATTTTCTAGCTATTATAGGCTAAACGTTTCTTGGTTCGCTTTTAATTAGGCCTATTATATTCGTATTCTTTACTGTGGTAAAGTAGAAAAACGCTGTAGGACAGATAGCCTACATTTGTACTTGCATGTCAAATTCTTTTTAACACAGTTTGTGCTTGTTGACATTGGGCGCGAGTTTAGTTGTAAAGCGCGTTTGACACGTGTGGGTGATTTTTAGTTTCACTTTCTCTGGCAGCGCAATCTCAAACACAGCCTAAATATCTCGCCCTTGTGGAGGATAAAATTCACTCTTCAAACCAATTTACATCAAGTAGAAAACACGAAGATATCATAAAGAGATCGATATCTTCGTGTTTTCCTGCTCGTGTCCCACATCCCTCTCAAAGCGCAGAGTGTATCACGCGTCTTTGTGTGGAAATATAAAACGAGTTTTTTTTTTTTTTAATAACCCCCCAACCACCGCCGGTAGTTGGTCCATTACCGCGGTGGTAAAAAAAACCTGCCACCGTCACAGCCCTAAATATAGGCCTACTAAATATCCTATAATAAGATAGCCTTGTTTGAAATTCTATATTGACTGGGTTAAATAGAATTGCATTACTAAAAAGAGACTAAAATACAATTTTCATTGACTAAAACTAGACTAAAGTGTCATCAGTTTTCGTCGACTAAAACTAGACTAAAGTGTCATCAGTTTTCGTCGACTAAAACTAGACTAAAATGTCATCAGTTTTCGTTGACTAAAACTAGACTAAAATGTCATCAATTTCCGTCGACTAAAACTTGACTAGACTAAAAAGAGTATGAACGTGACTAAAACTAATAAAAACTAAAATGACAGCCTGACACAAAGACTAGACTAAAACTAAAATTAAAACAGGCCGCCAAAAACAACACTACATCTGAGGTCATCTGAAAATGTGTGACAGTACTGTCATAAATGTGAGAGACTGTGTACCTCAGAGACCGTTTGTCCATCAATCTCCACTACGGTAGCGGTGATCGACTGAGGGCTGTTCTCCAGGCTCCCGTACTCTCTCAGCAGACAGCGCACGTTCACCGGGTGCAGAAACATCTGCTGACCATCCTCAGCTACAGAGAGAAATAAGTCATATTTACTCTCCATTGCTTACACATAGTTAGTGTTACAATATAACTGGAAAAGAGGTTTAAAGCCTCATTACAAATAGACTAACACACACCTTGATAGAAGTAGTAATACGGGCCATGATGAGCAGTCTGACTGGTCTGAGGGGTCTCTTCTACAGGTCTGTCTTCCAGAGCCCCTTCAGGCATCTCCTCAGCCACCTCAGGAACACTCGGAGCGGTCATCTCTTCCACTGGCTCCTCATGAGCCTCCTGTAGCTCATCATCAAAAGCTGAGGCATACTGCAGGATGGGCTGTGGTGGGACACACTACATTAAGCCCAATGACACGCACTGATATTTGGTCAATATTCAGGTTCCATTTTAAGTGTCTAACTACTATATACTAACATTTAAATTAATCATTTGATACAATGCACTTATTGTGTGCTTATATGTTTTACATTGTACCTTTACCAGAAGAATATACCTACAGGTAATAACAGCTGTAATTCTGTAAAATCTATAATTACACTCTAACCTTACCCGTATCCCACCTCAATAGCAGCAAAAGTGTTTTGGTTTGCACTTTATTTTACAGTATGTGCACTTACCTAAGAAAGTACTGGGTAATACTGTAACTACATGGGTTAAGGTTAGGTTTAGTGGCAGGTTCAAGTTTAGTACCTAGTTATTATCCAGCTATCGCAATTACTAATAAGTGCATAGTATGTACACGGGGAACAGGACTGTAAAATTAAGTTTGCAATACAACATGAACACAATAAGCACATTGTACCTAACATTCTTTTTAGCAGTTTAACTCAGTCTACACCGGACACGAGCGGCGCGACAAAAGCAAATGGGTCATTCCGTTTCAACTCAACCAGAGGTCTCCGGCAAAAAAAAAATTTTATTATCTTTTTTTCCCTGGTGAAAGAAATACATAAACGAAGAAGAAAGGCAAAATAATAAATGTCATGAATGTATATATCCTGAGTAATCCACTATTTTGTAGAGGGGGGCAAAAATGACAATTTTCACCTGAGATTTGGAGCCAAATTACAGGAAGGTAGAGAGATAGCAGCACCATTATTAGTTAAATCTGTTTACATTTGCAATCTTTGTTGCATTTTATGCTAATGGTGACAGTTCAAAAATTGGAAAAAGCATTTCTTTCTTTTTATATCTACGACATTTAATATTTGGCTTTCACCATCATTGATGTTCATCTTTCTTCAGAAAAAACATTAACAAAATAAGAAATTTGAGCTGGAGAAGTTTCTGAAAATGGATTGATTTGACATGGAATGACCCAAAAGAACCCATTATAATCAGTAATGCTCTCGTCCAGTTTAGACAGCCTTAAGCTGTTGCGGCACTGGTTTAGGAAGAAAAATAAAAGATTCCAAGTGGAGTTCAGTGGAATAATTCTTGAACAGATCACACCGTTTACTGTCTATCATATTGCTAGAGCTGAATTAGAAGCCATAAACTTGCAACACAGCACTTGACTAAGACTTTTTAATTTTCCTATGCTGTGTAAAAACAATTAATGACAAAATTCGCAAGCACAGTGGATGATGACTATTTGTCAAACAGCCTTTGATTGAGACCATCACGATCATTAATTACATTTTTTTTTTTTTTTATGCATTTGGCAGACGCTTTTATTCAAAGCGACTTACATTGCATTTCAAGATACACATTTACATTCTTGTCAGTTCTTGCTTTCCCTGGGAATCAAACCCATGACCTTGGCATTGCAAGCACCAACGCTCTACTGTTTGAGCTATAAGCTACAGGAAAGCTTAAAATCTGAAGCCCAGAGCCTGTGGGGCAGCAGAGCAGAGTCCTAAAAGGAAGGAGCACAGTTTCTACTGACCTTGGAGTTAGTGAGGTTCTTGACCACAATCACCTCTGGAGAGAAGTGCTCTGACAGAGATAGTTTCCTCATGTCCGCCACATCAACAGAACCGCCATCCTTACGGCGACACTTCAAAAGACCCTCTTCCCGCTCCTGTTCATTCAGAGATGAAATGTGAGGGTTACATGTTAGAGTGCAGTGTTTGGAGAGTAACAAAATCTAACAATTTTCAATAATGTAAAATAACTCAACACTTTTCCAAGTCGTGTAGCCGTTTAGCCTTTTTAAATGTCACCATGTATTTATTCAGTTTCATAAAAGCATGAAGCATTAATGGTTTATAATAATAAATGACATATTGCAAGTTATTGTCTCCAAAAATGGCTTTAATGTAGTTTAAGATATTTTTAAGTAACTTACAGCAATTTTATTTGTATTTATGCATTTGGCAGATGCTTTTATCCACAGGGACTTTTCAAAGTGTTAAAAAAAATAATCATGTAGCTTTTCCCTTTATCATTTTTTCAGGTATTTAATGTCACATTGTATGTTTTCAGTTTTATAAAACAGTTTTTAAACATTATATAGTTGGTTGCATGTAAACCTTCAAGTTTGCTGTTATCAACCTAAATTCTCATCGTTTTTCTGAAATAAATTATAAGTTAAGTTATACAACTCATGTTTTTGTCCCCTTAAATAGCTTCAATGTCAACATCTAAACTAGTTGAGTAACTTATACAAACTACTTTTGAAAACAGCAGTGTGACTTGTTTAACTAGTTTTGAGTTTCAAAGCAGCTTGTCCAACCCAACATTCATATGCCGGTGTGAATGTGTGTGTACCTGCAGCTGCAGTAAGGCGCTCTGTATGAAACAGGCCTGTGGGTTGTCCTTCTCCTGGCTGAGCTGGGATTGGAGAGCCATCCTCTCTTCAGCCAGCAAACCCAAAACCTGGTGCTGAGACGCCAGCAGCAGCTTAGAGTATGCGCGCAAATGCACATCTGCAGAAAAAGTGTCAAATAAGACATACTCAAGTGATCACCACAAAAATATCATGCAAACAGCAGAATGCCTCACCTTCAAAATGAATGGGCTCCTCCACTTTAACCCACTGAGAGCTGGGAAGAGCCACAAGCGATCCCTTCTCTCTCCGCATCAGACGCATAGTGATGCTGTTACCAGACACATACTGACGGGTCTCCATTGCAACCACACTGAAAGTTGACAAGATGGGTTTTATTGACAACATAAATGAGGCATTACAATTTGTTCACTTTGAGTAAATATGTACACTACTGGTCAAAAGTTTGGCATGATTCATTTGTTATCTTAAATGAATCTCTTATGCTCAGCAAAGCTGCATTTATTTGATCAAAAACACAAAATCTAATATTGTGCATATTAGAATGCTGAAAATTCAACTTTACAGTTACAGGAATAAATTACAATTTACAATACATTAGAATAGAAAAAGTAATTTCAAATGTTAATATTTCGTAATATTACTGAATTTTTCTTCAAATAATTGTAGTCTTGTTGAGCATTAGAGACTTTTCAAAAGCAATTTAAAAAAATCTTAATTATTCCAAACATTTGACCAGTAGTAAATGTATATGGCACTTTTATGTACCAGGTGTTTGATTTAGAGGAGAACTAAAGTTTACATAATGATGTTCACATTAAAGATGCAGTAATCGATTTCTGATGAGCGCTTTTAAAAAATTGGGAATATTTGCTAGATGTCTGTTCTGTTTGTGCTGAAAAAAATTGTGTGTTTGTACCTAGTCCCAGCTGTGTGAATAGGAGAAAAACTAAAAGTGGATCGTACCTATTAGACCAAACACCATAACACTCTTGTATCAACTCATGATGAGGGAGAAGAGTGTGAGCAAAGGGGACATTTGTAGAAAGAGAGACGGCTGAGATATAACCAAAGAGGGAATGGTCAGAGAAATATAACTGGAATTACAATCAGGCAAGACCTAGGACCTGCTTTAATATTGTAAAATCTTTCCAGCGCTAGAGAGACATTAGAGAGCGGGAAAGCCTGAAAACAGATGCAGAGTTTGCTTTTGTTTCTGCTTGATACATGGGTAACACAGATTTTTGCTTTGTTTCACAGAACCAAGATAAGCTGTTGTTGTTAAATCGCAACAGATTCATCCATACTTGCGTGAGCTTTTTTTAATGTGGTTGCCTGTGGTGCATAGCACGTTTGTTATATTCGGGGCGAGCAATGAAGGTGTGTTTGTTTGGGTGTCGATTTCAAATATCAACAGTGTTTCTCAGAAATCGCTTACTGCACCTTCAGCCAAAACAAATCAAGCATTATAAACTGCCAATTTCAGTATGAACCTCTTGAGATCAGCGCTGTGCACGGCCTCATAGCAAATGGGGCACTTGGACCAACTCTTCTCACTCAGAGAGAGGTAGTGCAACATGCATGGCCAACAGTAGATGTGGCCGCAGCGCGTGATGTGGGCCGCCACGGGGGGATACAGGCAGATCGGACAAGACGGCACCTCATGACTGTAGATGCGCTGTGTGGAAAGAGAACAAATCATGAGCAACATTTGAAGAAACTGCGTTGACAGCATATACAAGAAAGAGTAAAGTCTGAACTGACCACTTGCTGCACGCAGTCCCAGTCCACCAAAGTGTCCGGATCAGTGAAGTGTGCTTGATAGTCCTGATCGTCAATCACCACAAACTGGCAACTTGTCGACAAAAGGAAGATGTGCTCATCAGCTAATCGTTTTTCTCTTTTGACAACGTGAACTGACACAAGTACACCAGAACAAATTAAGCAATCACATTGACTGCAAGCTGTTAATCCAGTTTGGCCAAATGGAAAAAGGTGGAGCAGACCTAAACTGTTTAATTTAACCTTTAAACAGTACTCAAGTGTTATTACGGTTAACTAAAACTATTAAGGAACATTTATGTTAACTGAAATCAAATTTAAAGCAATTTAGATAATACTTTCAGTAAATAAATCAGTAAGTTGCCAAGGCATCATTTCTTATTTATATTATTTATCAAAACTAAACTAAAATTGAAAATAACCAAACTAAAACTGTAGTTAAAAATAATTTAATTCTAAATATAAAAAAAATAATATAATCCTACTACATTAGGGGTCATGACATGGATTTTTTATTTAATATTTATTTAATTGGTTTAATATTAATCAAGTTTTTGCACAAAAAACAACTATATATGAAAAAAAAAAAAAAGAGCTTATTTTCAACCTTCATTCTGACCCTTCGTCTGAAATGATCAGTTTAATAACGGGCGGCTCCTTTAAGGCTTGTCAGTAAACAGCCGCTGTTATGACTGACTAACGTAACCCACTCGCTATTACATGCAAGTTTGTGTTTTGAAAATATTATACATATAAAACCTTCATTATGAAATTATTTACTATGGTGAGATGATCTATAACCATTGTCGATGTCTTGCTCTGGAGGCAGTCATAATGTTTAACAAATGTTTTTGCACATGTGACATCACAAATCCCGCAGTTTTTGGAGCTTAATTAAAAAAAATTCTTTGTTTATAATGAGGAGGATGTTTTAAGCTCTAAAACTTGCAGGATGTTTTAATGGATCTCTTATATGTCAAAAGCTCAAGGCGAATTTGATTTCTCACGTCATGACCCCTTTAATAAATTATATAATAGTACAATAATGATACTAATATAACACTGCTGTACACTAAATATTATTGCGTGGTGTGATTTAATACCAATTGATATAAAAATGCGCAACATTCTGCTATACTCACTTGGCCTGTAGGAAAAGCTCCTTGTTGAAGGGCTTGTGTTTGTGACCCCACTTGTTGCGGCGACCCCAGCAGGAATGGCCATCTCCTCCGGAGCCAAAATGGCCTCCACGTGGCTCAAACGTAAAGTTGAGCAGGTGGTTCAGACTTATCTTTTTGGGTCCAGCGAACTGAGCCGGGCTAAACTCTGCCCGGCGGTTCTCTGCTACCTAATGAGAGAGAACATAAAAGTTTATCCTGGTTATTCCACATAACTACAGGTCTATTTGTTTACTTTGTGTTATTTTCTAGTAGTTCATTAAATGCAGTAAGGAAGCATAAAAACAGCCCTTAATGAAAGCACAAATGAATCACAATCCAAAGGCTTATTGTAACACACCTCTTCTCTTCTCCCACCACCAGCGAGGCCATACTGTCGCCCCCCTCCGCCACCTCTCTGAGGGGGTCTCTTGTCAAAATTCTTGCTTTTCTGTGGCTGGGAGCGACGTGGGCCTGGAAAGCTCTCGGCCTTGGCAAAAGTAGGCTCGCGCTTGCGGCTATAGCGCTTTGAGCCCCCATTATTCTTACCATCTAAAAGAACAGGAAAAAGGAGGATAAACGTCAAAATACATGAATATATTACTCCAAACATAACATAAGACAAGGGGGTGCCTCCACCAACTTCAGGGAAAGTGTAACATTTTCTTGATTGCAATATTGATACGTGTAGTCCCTCTGCCAGCTGAAATTAGATATATGGCCCTTTTGTCAAATGAAATATTTTTGATAACACTGAATTTCACACAGGCCTTCGCTAATCAATTCAGTCACACACTGCACTTTAAAGTGTTTCAGAGGACCACATGATAAGAGCAGGGGGTGTAAACAAACATAGCTTATCATCTGGCAGCAGAGATCACTGTCCCATACGCTTCACAAGCCCACAACAAAACATTGTCAAACTCATAACTAAAACATAAGACAACACAGTTTAATTTATCTACAGTGATTTGGTTCTGATATGCTGGAGGGCAATACAGCACTGAAGCTTTTCGTCTGGTCACATGGCAGACTGCTGACAAGAATAGATCCTGACCATGATCCTCATGCCTCTGATCTGCTACTAAGAGGAGCAGCAGACACAATAAACCTAAATATGTTTCTCCTTGGGGGAATGCAGTTGGAAATGTTGGGTTAGTTTAGGAGAATTCAGTTTTGATATTGGTTTATCTATATAAGAGAGTGACACACACACACACCACCCATGTTGTGTTATTAGAACATTAGTTTCTAATGTTTCTAACAAAGCAGTCTGATCAAGTTGGGAAACGGTTGAACTAGTATCCCATAAAAGGTTCAGAGTTCCACATTCGTCAAAGAATTTACAGCTTTCAGTCCATGTGTTTATGTAATTTATTGTGGTGTCCAGTGCATAGATCCATTCCACCTTACATTTACTCATGTTCTGATAACACGGGTAAGTTAGTGATTGTCACTCCTCTATATAGATAGATAAACAGATATCAATAGTTTTGATTCAAAACTTAAATCCAATTAACTACTAACCTAACATTTCTGAATTCCCATAAATATATAAATATATTATATATAAATATAAATATAAATATAAATATATATATATATATATATATATATATATATATATATATATATATATGTATGAAGACTTCAGATGCAAAATCCTCTAAGTGCCATCTGAAATTTTCTTCTAAAATGATCATTTTTATCAAGCTCGTATATTTAGGTACAATAATTTGACTTTAATGTCAATTAATAGGTAATTTTCATTGCCATTAAAGTGAAATAACTGAACATAAACATACAAGCTTGATAAAAATGATCATTTTAGAAGAAAATTTCAGACGGCACTTAGAGGCTTTTGCATCTGAAGTCTTCATATTATATATATATATATATATATATATATATATATATATATATATATATATATAATCTGAAGTCTTCATATTATATATATATATATATATATATATATATATAACACTGTTCATTAAATTTATTTATACATATTTTTTTATTTTTATATAAAATATTTAATATATTCTATCATAGGTCTATCTAGATTCATATTTGATGTTGATTAAAATATGAATGTACACCAAAATAGTAAAACATACCTGAAAACAATTCTAGTGGAACTACTGCCTCTTAATGAATAACAGTTCATTTCTGACACGTTAAATGCTAAGCTTTATTGATATTTTACGATTTTCTCCATTGTTTATTCGAGAAACGGGCCAATCGCTAGCCGTGGCTAC
This sequence comes from Rutilus rutilus, assembly GCF_951802725.1. NCBI lineage: Eukaryota > Metazoa > Chordata > Actinopteri > Cypriniformes > Leuciscidae > Rutilus > Rutilus rutilus. Next base: position 14,039,335 of record NC_140232.1, on the reverse strand, counting down.
GTCATCTCGGCAGACACAAACAAAACCATGCCGCAAGTCCCAAACATATAAATACTTTCCCCTCGAAGCAGACCACGACAATCGTGTGTTTGTGTGTATAAGACGCTGATTCTGTACCTGTTTTGGCTTTAGAGTCAGTAGGAGTCGAGCCTGTAGAGCTAGAACGGGGCGGGATCTTCGTGTTGCTGCTGCTGCTGTTGTTTGCGTTTGGGTTTTTCTCCATTTTGAGGCCGAACTCCGGGGAGAGAGCTTCGGAGCTCTTTAGCATTAAACGGGGAGAACAACGGGTAGCAGTAGTTGTGAACGCGGGTCAGGCGACGAAGGCCCTTATTCATTTCTGTCAAACGCGGAGACTCCATTACGGCGACATCTTGACCACAGACAAACCGAGAAAAATAGAGACACAATCCAAATGTCTCAGTAAAAAAAAAAAAGCTGTGCGCTAACACAAAAAAACAAGTGCCCAAAAAGCGGGGCCTCGCCCCTTGAAAAGCGCAGTTTTCCTTGGCGTGGGAATTGTTGCGCCCCACAAGGCGTTAGCCGCTCTCCGAAAGAGGAAAACGGATGAATAAATGGGTTTTAACCCAAATTTTACTTCAGCTAAATAAAGTCAGGCATATGGCGACGGGTCGCCAAACGGGAACCGTAAACACCCGGATGAGGGTTATAAGCCTTACAGGGGTTACGAAGTGCGCATGCGCGGAGTCGCCGCTTCTCATTGGTGCATCCGACTGCAAAATGTGGTGTAATCTTACAGTCTATGGGTGTAATGCATGTGTAATCTCGCATACTTTTTATAGGCGAAGAGTTCTGTTATTAATATATGGTTTATTTGAGAAAAAAAAATGTTTACAGACGTTTTGAGTTAATAACAAAAAAGCAGCAGTTGTTTTAGTACAGAAGAAAAAGTACACATGTGTGACCTACACAACACATGGCCAGAGTTCATAGTCTTCACACAATTATGGGCTACTCAATTTACAAATCACTTACAGTATAAAATGAAACCTGTTTCGTATATTATCAGAAATGTTAGGGCTCCACATGAACCATGTGCTATTAGTTGTATAAAATAAAATATCAGAACATCTGATCACTGCTTGGTTACAACTACCACAAAGTTGTGTATGAGGGGTTTTAGATCTCTTCATTATCATCACTCCAATCTTCGTAAGCTTCCTCCTCTCTGACAGCACTCAGGGAACAGCTCAGGATTGATCTCCTAACCTCTTGTTTTTCGGCTGTTGTGGAAGGGAAGAGAAACACAGAATACGGTGTGTTCACAAACTTGTCGTATTAAATCCCTTGTCTACTCAAATATCACAAACTATAAGAAAATAACACTTATAAATTTGAATTTATAGTACTTCCAGAGATGTATAGTTTCCCATCTGCCACTCTTTTCCAAAAGAAATAAATATACTAGTTTTGTGAAAAAAAAAAAAAAATCCATTTTGATTTCATGTTGGCTATAATTTTCTCGTGATCTTGACAAAACGAAAGTTTGTTTTCTCAAGATGATGACTACATTTGCATCAAATGATTTATCTGTGCACATCATTATTTTCAGTGTTGGGTAAATTAAATTACTCTAAAAAAGTAATTAATTACTAGCTACTAATTACATCTTCAACAGAGTAATTAGATTACTGTACTTATTACTCTCTTTAGAAAGTATTGCATTAGTTATTACTAATTACTTTCTAAATCCCATTTCAACCATGCCCAGTTCAACAATACAAGGATAGACATGAAACGGCTCTTTTAATTCATTCAAATAAATAATAGAAAATTGCATAAATTATTCTTGAACTGACCAAAGAATTACATTAAGGAGCTTACATTAATTGAATTAAACTGAATATACTTTATTGTCTCATTTCTGGGAAATTTGACTTGGACTTCCATAACACGGTCAGAACACAACATTTGGACTTTTACATAACACAGTAGTAAGGAGATAAACCTAAATTGTATTAAAAAACCTACAGTATACCAATCTAATCTTAGTTTTGGAATTCTCTATTCCATAATTTAACCTCAGTTTTATAATTATTTGATTTACACATCAAAATCCTAAATCATCTCCCTAAGGGTAGTAAAATTCTCATGGAAAATGTGTGTCATCAGCAGCAATTTTGTTTAGCTTGTTTTAAAATAGATACCTTGTACAACTTTAGAAGAATTGTTCTATAGTCTATAAAGTATTTAATGCAATTACTGTAATTAAATAACAGAAAAATTAAGAGTAATCCCTTACTTTACTTTTTTCAAGGGAAAAGTAATTAAATTACTTAGTAATGATAACACCCAACACTATTTTTTTCATGTGCCCTCATAATCTTTACACCAAATAACTTCTCCCTCTAGCAGTGACATCTCTTCTCTTCTCTGTTGATGTTTATTGGCATGAAGGCAGGACAACCTGTCACTCACATGACATCACAGCAATAGCAAACTACAACCATCCAATCAATCAATCAACGATGGACAAAACCAAGTCTCGCCCTACTGTACATTTCGTGTTCGAGAAGCCATTTAACTCAGATTTGTCACAATAAGGAAGAAAAGACTATCAAGTTCCATTTCATGTGGACTTTCACGTTATTAATCTACAGCAAAAGTGCAGTGCTCCTAATACACACGGCATGACATTTAATTGCTGTTGGATAATGGATTGGATCTTTATGTCGAGATCACAAGAAAACAAGAAAAAATAATTACACGTTGCCTCTTAGGACTTCTGTAGACTCTAATGTAACTTAGAAAGAACCTACCATCTGTTTTGCAGTCCAGCAGCATTCTGTCGAGCTGTTGTCTATTGTACTTAACAAGAAACTTCTGACATGTTCTAATCGTTCCTGTGGAGGAGATCAAGAAGGACATGGATGGCAGTAAGAAACACACGTACAGACATTGTGGGGAGTTGGCTTTCATCTAGACTTCTAAATTTGGACCAGTACCTCCAACATGTAAACAGTTGAAGAAGCACGGCACCCTCTGGCCTCTGTTCTCAAGGCAGGTGATGAAAGTAAGGGCAGACCAGATGAGTTGATAATGCCCTTTCCTGCAGCGTATGAGGACCACTCCGGTGTGGGCATTCAGGTATTTCACTACAGAACATGTGAAAAGATTTTACCTTTCTGTAACGAGACGTTACGGCTGAGCTAAGTAAATGCAATGTCGCTAAATGAGTTATAGACGGTAACGTAAAACAAGATGATCAGTCGGATTACTTCTTATACGTTGAGATCTTCACGATGAGCACAACATGAAAACAAGACCAGTGTTTACCCGTCACCCCTATGTTAAAGTGCGCTGATCCGTAGTCCCCGTGTGCTCGGTTCACGGCTGCTCGGACTGTGTGGTAAATGGCTTTATCCTCCAACAGTGGCAGACTGCTCCGTTCAGAGAAGCAAATCTCGCATAGCAAATACCTGCACACAGTCCAAAGAATAACGAAAGGTCGGAATTGTTTAGAAGTTCAAATCTTACCAAAGTGCAAAATATTGTGTTGTTATTTATTTATTTATTTTGCTTCTTCATTACCTCGACTTAAATCTGACCATATTTCCAACACGTGCATAACTGGCTTTGAAAACAATGCACTTTGCTTCCGGGTTGCTTTTGGCCAATAATATTCCACGTTGGTCAAAATGGGCGGGGTGACAGTTTGACATCAGCATAGCTGATAAGCCATTTTTAACAGTAACACAATAATCATAGTGGCAGACCGTTCTTCTGAAGATCACTACAGTTAAAACAGAAAGAATATTAGAGGTTTTTAGTAGTTAGGATTATTTAGGGTAGTTCGACCACTTCGTTGTCCTGTTATCTTAAAGGGATAGTTCACCCAAAAATGAAAATGTTGTCTTCATTACTTAGCCCACTGACCCTCAAGTTGTTCCAAACTCGTATGAATTTATTTCTTCTAATGAACACAAAAGAAGATGTTTTAAAGAATGATTTCCTAGTGTATATATATATATATATATATATATATATATATATATATATATATATATTTCTATTGGAGTCAATGGGTGCCATCAACTTTGGTTACCAACATAAAAAAAAAAAAATCTTCTTTTGTGTTCAACAGAAGAAAGAAACTCATACATGTTTCAAACAACTTGAGGGTAAGTAATAAAAAATGTAAATAACATTTTTGGAGAGAAAGTTTAGGCCTATACAAAAACCAGGCTGATATTTGAAAGCAGTTCTTAATCATATTCATTAATGCACATATGCTGACATTTAATTCATGCACATTTAATTTCCCATTTATTGTATTTGTTGACATTTTATTTAGCCTATTTGAATTTGTATTATTGTTTATTAAAGTTGATTATTTTTTTCTGAAAGAGAATAGATAGCCTATGCTTTTCTTATCAACACTTTACGGTTACACTTTATTTTAAGGTGACTGTGTTACAGTGTAATTTTATATTTAAGTACAGAGTAAAAATAATTAACTAGATGTACTACTCTATATAGGGTTTGGTTTAGGGTTAGTTGCATGTAATTATGCATTATTTATAGTTATTGTACAGTAACTACATGTAACGTGTTACCAGAAAACTGTAAAATAAAGTGTTAACCACTTTACATAAGGTAGCATTTGTTAACATCAGTTTATGAAAAATGGCCTACTTCTAGCATTTATCAATCTTTGTTAATTACAACATTCACCAACAGATTATTAAAATCAAAAGTCGTATCTATTAATAGCCTTAACGGACCTAAATGAACATGAAGTTGCATTTTCATTAGCTAACTATTTTTAATAACTTAACGAAGATTAATAAACATTGAAACAAATGTATTGTTCGTTAGTTATGTTTGTTAATGCATAAAGAACCATAAGCACTTCTAACATGTCTGGTACATTTAACAACACTTTATTCACACCATGTTTTAAGCACACGAGATGTTCCCATCATAATTGTAATATCATTATTAACTGAAAGAGGGCGCTAGACAACAGCCAAAACTTAACCTGAAGGTTGCTTTACGTTGCCCATTATTTGTCACTGAAAATATAAACTATATAATACTAACATTAATAATATCGATACGATTTAAAATGAATAAGAACAACATGAAACATAAAAATGAGAGGTTTTGTAGGCTATCTAGCATCAACCACGAAACAACTTACGCATAACTTTTTATTATAGAAATATAATTATAGTGGTCAGCGGTGACTTATAAATGTCCTTGAAGATTTACAAATACGCTCAAAACACAAATGTCCTTGTGGCACAGAAGTGGTGCCAGTGGTTCCCCTCCTTGCACTGGCACAGACCGCGTGTCCGAGATGGGGATGATGATGATGATGATGATGATGGTGGTGGGTGTGTCCGCGCGTTTATCACAGATCTGCGCGGAGCAAAGCTCGAGCTCGAACTGCTGCTTATACTGAAGTTGCGCGTCACAACATACACAACTCTGCATGGCACCGACCTGTAATCATGGAGCCGTAAACCTGTGTTATAGCGGATCTAGGCTCATAATTCCAGGCTGAGGATACAGGTGCTTTCAGAGACGCCAAATCATACCATCAGGTGGAAGGTGTGCATTAAAAAAAGGGACTTGGGTTAGTTAATGAAAAATGTTGATCTACGCAAGTATTTTAACATATATGCTACTTTTGGCCAGAGATGCAAGAGCTATGAATAAGGTAAGAGGCGTTTCATTTCGTTTTATTTTGAACAACAAATAGCTACATTTTACGCACAGATTACGCACAGCTTGCAAAACACGGTTTTGCAATAAACATGATTATTAGTGTATGATCTCGTTTCGATTACTTGACAAGTGCATTTATCATCTGATAAGATGATAAACTAGATATACTAGATTCGTTTGTCTTGGCATGCCATTCGTTTGTTGCGCATGGTGTTTTTGGCAGAGTTGAAGACTGGACATCAAACCTCCAGCCAAATTATGAAGAGCAGACAGTATTTTCTTGATTTTGCAATAGTGCTGGATCATGGGAGTGCCTGTATTTGTAGCATTCGTGAGATTTTGAAATGGAAGTTCATCTGGGGATTGTGAAATAACGTGTCCTAATCAGCGTTAATGAAACGTGAAATTCCACGAGGTCAAATGCATAATGTTAATCTGACTTAATAAAGGATTCTGAAGGAACATGAAATCTGTATAAAGTCATTATACACTACCGTTCACAAGTTTGAGGTCAGTACGTTTTATATAGGCCTATATAATAATATTTCACAATATTTCTGTTTTACTGTATTTTTGATCAAATAAATGCAGCCTTTGTGAGCATAAGAGAAAAACAATTAAAAAAATCTTACCAACCCTAAACTGTTGAACGGTAGGCCTATATTATATTATATTATATTATATTATATTATATTATATTATATTATATTATATTATATTATATTATATTATATTATATTATGCCCCGGTTAGACAAGGCTTAAATCTAGTCCCAGACTGAAATGCATATTTGATCTTTTTTAAATGAAAGCAACTTTCACTGATCTTACATCTTAAATGTCAGTAGCCATTGTTTTTTCTCAAGATGCACACCATTAATGTTTTTTTTTTTTTCTTTTTTTTCTAAGGCACATTTATTAAAGCTTTCTTAAGTGCCCTAATTGAACTAAGGTCTAATCCTGGCTTAATCTAAGCTCTTTCTGTGAAACCGGGCCTATGTGTTAAATAATCGTTCTGGTGACAAAGATACACTAGTCAGTTCCAGACACCAGTCCTTGAATTTGATTGGCCAAGCGGCTTTCCAGGAATGCTGATGTTTAGTTCAAAGGCGCTGGGATTTGCATCACTCGACTTGTCCGTGTTCACGGCGTTCCAGATCAGACTATGCAAGTGGTGCAACTGGACAGAAAAGCCCATATGGGAGAAGGGAGGTTTTCACAGTCAGTTTCACAGACAGAACATTCAGTATAACTCAAACAACACTTAACAAATATGCTTTCTCACACAATCTCCCCTCCCAAAGCGGCATACAGGCAACATATTTTGGCACATATGCCCTGGTCTAAATTACTCCTGGCACTGCCAGAACATTCCAGTCTTTAATCCTTGAGATGGCATGGCAATATGATTTAATTGGCATTTTAGACCCCTGACCTTACTCTAAATCCAGTCCAGGCCTTTTAGACTAAAACTGTGAGAACTGACCACAATGCAGCTTGCTTTGATAGTTTTAATGCACAGTGCACCTGCAAAACACCACACTGAGTTGTAAAGTAGCCGAAGTCCATGTCAAAGCTCCCTAATGTATTTATTTTGCTCTGTTTGTCCCTGTTTTAGACTCAGATGAGTCAGTTTATCAAACCTCAGCTGTGTTAACAGTGCAACTGAGGCTGAGATTACTACCAGAGACAGATGTCCCTCAATAACGTTTTTGGACAGACAGCACAGCCGTCATTTCCTCAGAAAACCACGACATTTGTTTTAAAACTGACCCTGATAGGGTGTGTGAGTGCTTTGGGCTTGGTGCCTAGTGTGGTAATTGGAGTCGAGTTCTGCTGGGGTTAAAAACAATATATGTCTGCTTACACAGCTGTAGCACTTAAGAACAGCCCTGTCGGTCCCACAGAAACATGCCCTACCCTCTTATGACTGGGTGTGAGTGTGTGTGTGTGTGAGAGAGAGAGACAGGTCTTGACTCATTGTAAATGATAGTCACCAGCTCAGTAACCCTAACTAATTGTGTTATGTTGCGAAATGTTTTAAAATGTCTTTGTCGTTGGTTAAATGTGTGAAAAGGTGAGGAGGTTAAAACAGCATTGGCAGCAGGGCTGTGATAACAAAAACCTGTTATGTGGGATAATTAGCAGAAAATTTTGTAAAAACCACAAATCTGCTTGTTAAAATAAGCTCAAACTGAAGAGCCAAGAGAATGTGTTTGTTCTATAGACTTTTATCTGTCGCCTAGTGCAGAGGGTTGATGAACTTTTGTAGCATTTTCAAGAACATGTTTGATGGAATAACTTATTTGGTGGGGGGAAAAAATCAAGCAAAAATTGTAATTTCATTCTAAGTGTCTAACTGTCTAAGTGTTGTTATTGTTAACTTAAACTAAAACTAGGCTATTCAAATTCATTTGCAGTAATTAAAATAAACCTGAAATGAAATGTAATAAAAAGCTAAAAAAATAACTGAAATAAATAAGTTGAAGTTGAAGTCCTAAAATGAATAAAACTGAAATAAATAAAAAAAAAATCAATCAAAAAGTTGTTAAAAATAAAAGCTATTTAAATGCTAATAAATTATATAATTGCAATTAATACTAAAATAATACTGGAGAATACACATCTCAAATATGATTAAAAAAGCTATATATATACAGTGAGGAAAATAAGTATTTGAACACCCTGCTATTTTGCAAGTTCTCCAACTTGGAAATCATGGAGGGGTCTGAAATTGTCATCGTAGGTGCATGTCCACTGTGAGAGACATAATCTAAAAAAAAAAAATCCAGAAATCACAATATATGATTTTTTAACTATTTATTTGTATGATACAGCTGCAAATAAGTATTTGAACACCTGTCTATCAGCTAGAATTCTGACCCTCAAAGACCTGTTAGTCTGCCTTTAAAATGTCCACCTCCACTCCATTTATTATCCTAAATTAGATGCACCTGTTTGAGGTCGTTAGCTCGACACCTGTCCACCCCATACAATCAGTAAGAATCCAACTACTAACATGGCCAAGACCAAAGAGCTGTCCAAAGACACTAGAGACAAAATTGTACACCTCCACAAGGCTGGAAAGGGCTATGGGGAAATTGCCAAGCAGCTTGGTGAAAAAAGGTCCACTGTTGGAGCAATCATTAGAAAATGGAAGAAGCTAAACATGACTGTCAATCTCCCTCGGACTGGGGCTCCATGCAAGATCTCACCTCGTGGGGTCTCAATGATCCTAAGAAAGGTGAGAAATCAGCCCAGAACTACACAGGAGGAGCTGGTCAATGAGCTGAAAAGAGCTGGGACCACCGTTTCCAAGGTTACTGTTGGTAATGTAACAAGACGTCATGGTTTGAAATCATGCATGGCACGGAAGGTTCCCCTGCTTAAACCAGCACATGTCAAGGCCTGTCTTAAGTTTGCCAATGACCATTTGGATGATCCAGAGGAGTCATGGGAGAAAGTCATGTGGTCAGATGAGACCAAAATAGAACTTTTTGGTCATAATTCCACTAAACGTGTTTGGAGGAAGAAGAATGATGAGTACCATCCCAAGAACACCATCCCTACTGTGAAGCATGGGGGTGGTAGCATCATGCTTTGGGGGTGTTTTTCTGCACATGGGACAGGGCGACTGCACTGTATTAAGGAGAGGATGACCGGGGCCATGTATTGTGAGATTTTGGGGAACAACCTCCTTCCCTCAGTTAGAGCATTGAAGATGGGTCGAGGCTGGGTCTTCCAACATGACAATGACCCGAAGCACACAGCCAGGATAACCAAGGAGTGGCTCTGTAAGAAGCATATCAAGGTTCTGGCGTGGCCTAGCCAGTCTCCAGACCTAAACCCAATAGAGAATCTTTGGAGGGAGCTCAAACTCCGTGTTTCTCAGCGACAGCCCAGAAACCTGACTGATCTAGAGAAGATCTGTGTGGAGGAGTGGGCCAAAATCTCTCCTGCAGTGTGTGCAAACTTGGTGAAAAACTACAGGAAACGTTTGACCTCTGTAATTGCAAACAAAGGCTACTGTACCAAATATTAACATTGATTTTCTCAGGTGTTCAAATAATTATTTGCAGCTGTATCATACAAATAAATAGTTAAAAAATCATACATTGTGATTTCTGGATTTTTTTTTTTTAGATTATGTCTCTCACAGTGGACATGCACCTACGATGACAATTTCAGACCCCTCCATGATTTCTAAGTGGGAGAACTTGCAAAATAGCAGGGTGTTCAAATACTTATTTTCCTCACTGTATATATATATATATAGACAAAAAAGCATCTTGTCATTGATAATAAAAACAAGGTTTGTAGTCACTAGAGTAGATTTGTCATGGCAGTGATTTCAAATAAAAGAAATATTTAAATACATGCTATTTAACATTAAACATAAAATATACTATCATTAGCACATTATGGCTAAAATGAAGACAAAGATGGAGGGATGAAGAATTATAGGGTTGATGCTAAAACAGAACCTAGGCAGAGAAAGTCTATCGGTTGTAGTTTCTTGGGACATATACCTCACACAATGCCAATCAAAGACTCAAGCAGTTCCTGTTTATGAAACTGTCGTAACACTTCTACCACAAGATTTAAACTAGGAGTAACCGTGAACATCTGTGTCCCATTTAATGCGTCACATCTTTTACCGAGCCGTCACGGTAATGATGGCCATCATAGCTGAAGGGCTGTCATATTTTTATCCGGACCAGACACTGAGCCTCAAAACGCTGCAACAATGCCAATATTCTTTTATATAGACCTTTACATAAGAGTTGATCTTTGACCTCGGTGTGTTTAGTGAATGAACAGGAAATACATTGGTTGTGTGGTGAGCAAGATCTGGACCTTTGGTGGCCCTTCTATTGGCAGCTACTGACCATCCAGCACTATTATAACTCATGGTCTGCCACAGCAGATGATGTTTGGTTAATGTTTATTTGCCAGCATGAACCTGGGCTATTTGCAGCATATTTGCGTAAAACATTTGGGTTTCTCGACATTCATTTTCAAGTGCTTTCTGCACTCTCTGTTAAATCAACAAACGATTGTAGTTTTTTTGATGTTCGCTTTGAACAGATGGGGTTTGGTACAAACTCTTTAAAGACAGACCTACAAGGTTGTTGATCGATGATATTTGCTTCTGTTGAAGCTGTCAGTCTGCATTATTTCAACTTATTTTTTAAAAGAAATTCATGGTGAAAAACTGCATTACCCATGATGCTCTACAGAAAATTCCACCAATCAGAGAGCCGCCACAAGCAAAATGCGCTAGATGTAATCAGTATTTTTAAATTAATAGTTTAATATTTCTCCATCGGTTTTAATTCAGTTTTGTTGAACGCAATGCTTCATGGGATGTCTTGTACCTTTGTATTTTTGTCCGGTTTTCAAATACTTTTTTGCTTCAAATCAAAGTTTGTAGTGTTGTGATTCTCCTCAGCTGATTTTATTGGTTCATGGCTTATAATACTTTAATAAAGACTTTTTAACCCTTATAGGAGTATTGAATGGAAAAAAGACTTCCGGGACCAGCGCCGCTGAAATAGTGGGCGGGCACTGTTGCACTCTATAGAACAGATAGTTCTGACTCTAAATTCTGATTGGATAAGCCGTGTCCAAAGCCAATGCGCATTCTATTTTAATGCGGCAAGTTGCCTGGAAACCATAAACAGCATACACACTACATAAACAGCATTAGAATAATGAACCATGGGTGTGTCTCAATTGGTTCCAGGCAGTCAGAAGTTCGCTGAAACATTACTCCATTCAAATTTCCTCAATGCACTTTAAAAACTAGTGATCATGCTCAGATGCATGATAAACAAAAGTCATACAAATCAAATCATAACAAATCAAATAGGAAGTGTTATAGCATTGTTGATACTAATTAACTGATGTTTTAATGCACAAATTACGTAATCGTTTTGAAAACTGAGTCATCAGTGCCCCAATGATTAATGTATAAACCCTTTCTGGTGCCTGAATTCATGTTCATACCATACTCATTTGATCTCAAGAGGCGCAGTAGCATTTGACGCTTGAGACTACGGTCTTTAGTGTCCTTGTTAGCGTGCCTGCCTTTCATGCTGGAGACGCCGGTTTGAGTCCCGCTCTGAGCGGGGCAAGTAGGACTGGAGGGGTTACAGTAGGTGGAGATATATCATATATTACTTGGCAAAAGAGCTGGTTATGCTGGTTACACTTTATTGAACCATTGGTGGTTTTTATTAAATTGACCCTGTCCCAAATGGTACACTTCATATGCACTTGCGGTCTTGTGGACTTATAATGGACGCCGTATGCATGTATCCGTTAAGTCCACAAGACCATGAGTATCCTATTTGTCATTTTGGGTTTCAGAAGGGTGTGAAACCCCTTTGCGACCGTTATTCGCACTCGATGCTCAGAGAAAGATCTTAGGGTTCCATTTGGGACAGGGCCAATGCTGTTGCTGTCGCAGAGAAGAGCAAAACAACTTTGCCTCATGTCTAAGAACACCTGGGACCCTATCTTGCACCCAGCGCAATTGACTTTGTACACCGACTCATGTATCATTCCTATTTTGCACCCGACGCGCAACGGACTTTTCCCTCGACAGACGCACGTCGGTAAATTAGGGAATGAACTTGCGCTCCCGGGGGCGATTCAGCGAAAAGAGGAGGCGTGTTCCTGGTGCTATTTTGCAGTTTCAGAAAACAGTTCCGCCACAGACCAGGAAAAACCTAGTCTAAAGTCAGTGGCGCGGTATTCAGTGGCGTGTTCAGATGCTATTTTAAGGGCGCATGCTTGGCCATAATGTAGCGTGTGCACAACGCGCATGCACTTTGCTTCTCTCATCTACACAGACCCAGCAGTTCCCATTTTTGCAAACCATACATAAGTACAAGGAAAAATATTCCACACGAGGGAAATCATTGTGGTGTCCATGAAGATGTGAAAAAATAGGCATAAATCTAGCTTACAGGTTTACCCAAATTATTATACGCCTGTTTAACGTAAGCTTTTTTGGTGTGTTTCTCCCATCCCCATACAATGTCACTGCTCTGTCTTTTACGGCCCTGACGAGAACGTCGGTCTCCTCGGCTGTGAACCGCTCCTGGCGTGCGCCTGGCAAATCCGCCGTTATAATAGCAAACCGCCATGGAACAAGCACGCCTGCTCTTAAAGGGAATGTGAGATGACTCTCTGATTGGTTTATTTCAAATATTTTTTGATTTGCAGATAGCATTTATTGACATCTTTACAAATGTCCAATTACAAAGATATTTAAAAACATGACATTTAAACAGATATTACATTAAAATCTACCATAAATGCTTATTAGTTTACCATAATGTCAGTACATTCAGCAGTACACTTTTAACAAAGACAGTGGAAGAAATTATGAAATTGAAGTACTACTCAAAAACACTTAAGTTCAACTAATTGCATTTAAATGTAAACTATAATACATTTTTATTTAATTGCAATTAACATGCAGTTAAGTGTCGGAAAAACAATACATTCCGTTTGCACAAGTATATTCTTTTATTGCCATAAAAAGTACTCTTTTTAAAAGTATGCTAAAGTGTATTTATTTTCACAAGGGGACACAAACATGTAATGATTACATGTACTAAAACCTTAAAAGAATGAAGAAATCGTGAAAATACTGATATCATTATCATCAGTTTGATGTAAAAAAAAAAAAAAAAGCTTGTGTTATAATTCGCATTGAATGAAATCACCGTATCTGAGATGCAGTCTGATTCTGTTAAGCGTGAACCATCTGTTTGACTTCCTCAGCCAGAACGTCTCGCATCTCTTGGCTGTGCTGAGAGCATGAAGAGTTTGAGGTTCAGAGAGAGCTGTGACACATAAACACACTCATCTGGAATGTAGCTGTGTGTCCCCAAAATCAACAAGTGCTCACTAAGCTAGTTTGGGGCTAATTGACACGTCTGTCCTAATGGCATGTGTGTGTCTGTGTGTGTCCTGTTGGAATGGAGTGATGGAGAGATCTGTGTCTTCAGATCTAGATTCATTATTTTGTCAAGTGTCTTCAAGGCTGTGATAACCGCAATTGATTCAAGTAATACAATACTTCTGCACTGATATGTTTTGCTTGGATATGTTACGACATTGATTTATTATCAGTCGTTGTCAGTCTTTTGTGACCCCGGGAACGCCACCCAGACTCTCAACTAACACGGGATTAGATTGTCTTGGTATGCTAATGTTGACTCTTTTGCCATGTCCTTGATTCATCAGGTCATCGTATTGACAGAAAGATGTCAAGATACGCCATATAGAAAAGAAAGATTTAAATTTCATGACAGAAGCAACCAATTCATCCAACAATGATAGAATAGATAGATAGTTATTTTTAGTTCAATCTTTTAAACCAAATTATCTACAATATTCACCAGAATATAACCTTTTTTTAGCCACAGATAAATGATATTACTATATATTTTTCATGATATATATATATATATATATATATATATATATATATGAGCGAGCGAGAGAGAGAGAGAGAGAGAGAGGAAGAGAGAGAGAGAGAGAGAGAGAGAGAGAGAGAGAGAGAGAGAGAGAGAGAGAGAGAGAGAGAGAGAGAGAGAGAGAGAGACATATATGCACACACACAACTGTTCAAAAGTGACAGTAAAGATGATTTATGTTTCAAATAAATGCTATTCTTTTGAACTTTCTATTAAAATCTATAAAGGAATCATGAAAAAAATCATGGTTTCCACAAAAATATTAAGCAGCACAACTGTTTTCAACACTGATAATATATATATATTGAGCAGCAAATCAGCATATTAGAATCATTTCTGAAGACACTGAAGGATGATGCTGAATTGTTTTATAATTATTATTATTATAATTTTTTTTAATCTTATTATTTGTTTAGCAGAATAATGAAGGCACACTTGATATGAACCGTGACCCTGGTGTACATCAAAGAAATGTATCTTTGAAATTTCAGAATGCTCTAGACAGTTCCACGTGTTTTTTTAAGTGTGGGATCATCTTGAATTCTAGCCATAAACTTGCTTTATTGTTGTTTCAAAGCACTAGATTAAAGGGAGAAGATGAGCCGGCCATTGACAACACCTCATTGAAACAGAGATCAGACTCATAACCTGAACTACTTCACCAGGCATGGGGTCATTAGGTTAAGAGGCCTTTTCAGGAAAGCGGCCAATGTTGACAACTGCTCCTGCCAAGTATTTTTGGAAAAACAACTATCTTATCTCAGGACAGCAGCCCATTCCCTGTTTGGTCAGACTGAAGTACACTGGTACAGTTAGACCAAATGTCAGTGTAGCAGGTTTAGATAACAAATGTGTTTGTTTGCATGACCTGGAACTGTTGGAATGCTGTTTGTTTAATTGATTAGACCTAAATTTGTGTGGTAAAGACCCCGTTTTAATGTGCACTTACTGGACAGTTAATTTAGTGGTTCATTTATATGGAAGTAAAATAATGACAAATATCTTAAAAAAAAAAAAAAAAGTGTGTGAAATTGTCTATTGAAATACAGCTTAAATGTATAACCATGCTGAATTTCGCAAAAAAAGTCTTATTAGAGCAGTAATTATTATGTTTCTAGCATGTTATATGTTTCGACAATGCAAGAGTCAAGCACTCTGTAAAGTCTCCTCCAGCACATCCCAAAGACTTTCAATGAATTTAAGCCTGGACTCTATTGAAGCTTGTTTCCTCCACAGAACAAAAAAAATAAAAAAGGTAATTGCTTTTAATCTCACAATTCTGACTTTTTTTCTCACAATTGTGAGTTTACATCTTGCAATTCTGACTTTTTATTTCAGAATTGCGTGATATAAAGTCAGAATTGCATGATATAAAGTCTCAATTGTGTTATAAAGTCAAAATTGTGAGATATAAACTAAAAAAGTCAGTATTTTTTTCCTTAGAATTGGACTTCATGGAGTAACTCGCAATTGCGAGTTTATATCTCACAGTTCTGAGAAAATATGTGAAAATTGCATGTTTTTTTTGTAAGAATTGCCAGATATAAAGTTCCCATTGCGAAAAAAAGTCAGAATTTAAAAAAGTCAGTTTATTTCTCGCAATTGTGAGTTTATAACACGCAATTTTGTTTATATCTCACAATTCTGACTTTATAACATGCAATTGCGATTTATATCACGCAATTCTGACTTTATATCTCGCAATTCTGGGAAATAAAGTCAGAATTGCGAGATGTAAACTCGCAATTGTGAGATAGAAAGTCGCAATTATCTTTTAAAATGTTTTATTCTGTGGCGGAAATGCAGTGTGTAATACATATGTGTATGTATTAGAGACTGTTTGGGAAGCTATAGAGCCTACAAAGAACTGAGTATGCCTTGATGCCTGATGCACACACCAAAATGACCATAACACATTCTTTCATTCCAGTTAACAAGGGCTCTTATTGTCAAAGCCCACTAGGCCTTATAGACACTGCGTGTGTGTGTGAATATGTTTGCAAGTGTTGCTGGACTTTTCACCTAATTAACTCGTTTAGCCATTCTGGTAATTTCAACAGAGGATAAAATGTGTTTTTGAGAAGTTGGGCAAATTACTGTCAGATTAAATCTTTTTAATATCCCCTATCAGTCTGAGCTTACACAAAAGAACAGCAAAGCTTTATTAAATCCTTCCACTTCAAGCTGACAGCTCAGTTTCTGCGTGGCACCCCGTGTGCATTATTGTGTGGTTGTCATGGAACTACATGATTAAAGTCTCCGCAAGGACTTGGACTTTAAGCCTTGGTAATATAAGAGTTTTGATCTGTCAGTCCAGGTAATTAACTGGCAACCACAAATGCATTTTAAGTCTATAGTATTGGGATTCCCTGCCCATAATATGAATAATTTACTTTAAATTGTAATAACTACATTTAATCATCTGCCAGACTTTTTTTTTTTTTTCTGGTTCTGATGTAAATGATTATTTAAAGGGGTGATGAACTGAGAAATCAAATTTTCCTTGAACTTTTGACATTTACATTTATTCATTTAGCTGACGCTTTTATCCAAAGCGACTTACAATTGCTATATATGTCAGAGGTCGCACGCCTCTGGAGCAACTAGGGGTTAAGTGTCTTGCTCAGGGACACATTGGTGTCTCACAGTGGATTCGAACCCGGGTCTCTCACACCAAAGGCATGTGTCTTATCCATTCTCATAAGTTGACCTCAGACAACAATATAAAAAAAAAAAAAAAAGCCAGTTCATGACCCTTTTAAAGATATAAATTTAATTTATTGAATATTAGCATGGACAAACGGCCATATACAGTCTACTTACACGCAACTTATTACTTCAGAAGTAGCGTAGTGCATCATGGCATAGCATAAATATCAGCAGTACGTCGCATTACTCACATAAGTTGTGCTTTAGACTAAAGTCGAATCCGTATGTTCGTTTGGCCGGAAGCTAGTTATTTTACTTTATAAAGTTTTAAATATGAATATTTTTCTTACACAAACTCATTGCTTTGCTACAGAAGGCCTTTATTAACCCCCCGGAGCCGTGTGGATGCACTTTTTGAGCTTCAATCTGATGGTTACAATGGTTGCAATCCACTGCCATTATAAAGCTCGGAAGCATCAGGGTGTTTATTAATATAACTCCGATTGTATTCGTCTGAAAGAAGAAAGTCATATGCACCTAGGATGGCTTGAGGGTGAGTAAATCATGGGGTAATTTTCATTTTAAAGTGAACTACTCCTTTAAGGCTTGTCAGTAAATGGCCACAGTTATGATTGGCTAATGTCTTTAGCTAAAAAATATCCATATAAAACCATTATTTACAGCAAAGCATTACAAAATCGTTTGTTGTGGTTTACAATGTAGCTGCTGTCAGATCCAATACAATTGGCTACTTTATCTGTCAACAGTTTCTTTGCAAACAAACTCTCCATTACAATGTGCCGCGTTTACAAAACAATCTGTTGTCAAATTCTCAGAACATATACACCTCATATACATATAATATATACATATATAATCTCACCTAAAGGATTATTAGGAACACCATACTAATACTGTGTTTGACCCCCTTTCGCCTTCAGAACTGCCTTAATTCTACGTGGCATTGATTCAACAAGGTGCTGAAAGCATTCTTTAGAAATGTTGGCCCATATTGATTGGATAGCATCTTGCAGTTGATGGAGATTTGTGGGATGCATATCCAGGGCACGAAGCTCCCGTTCCACCACAACCCAAAGATGCTCTATTGGGTTGAGATCTGGTGACTGTGGGGGCCATTTTAGTACAGTGAACTCATTGTCATGTTCAAGAAACCAATTTGAAATGATTCGAGCTTTGTGACATGGTGCATTATCCTGCTGGAAGTAGCCATCAGAGGATGGGTACATGGTGGTCATAAAGGGATGGACATGGTCAGAAACAATGCTCAGGTAGGCCGTGGCATTTAAACGATGTCCAATTGGCACTAAGGGGCCTAAATTGTGCCAAGAAAACATCCCCCACACCATTACACCACCACCACCAGCCTGCACAGTGGTAACAAGGCATGATGGATCCATGTTCTCATTCTGTTTACGCCAAATTCTGACTCTACCATCTGAATGTCTCAACAGAAATCGAGACTCATCAGACCAGGCAACATTTTTCCAGTCTTCAACTGTCCAATTTTGGTGAGCTCGTGCAAATTGTAGCCTCTTTTTCCTATTTGTAGTGGAGATGAGTGGTACCCGGTGGGGTCTTCTGCTGTTGTAGCCCATCCGCCTCAAGGTTGTGCATGTTGTGGCTTCACAAATGCTTTGCTGCATACCTCGGTTGTAACGAGTGGTTATTTCAGTCAAAGTTGCTTTTCTATCAGCTTGAATCAGTCGGCCCATTCTCCTCTGACCTCTAGCATCAACAAGGCATTTTCGCCCACAGGACTGCCGCATACTGGATGTTTTTCCCTTTTCACACCATTCTTTGTAAACCCTAGAAATGGTTGTGCATGAAAATCCCAGTAACTGAGCAGATTGTGAAATACTCAGACCGGCCCGTCTGGCACCAACAACCATGCCACGCTCAAAATTGCTTAAATCACCTTTCTTTCCCATTCTGACATTCAGTTTGGAGTTCAGGAGATTGTCTTGACCAGGACCACACCCCTAAATGCATTGAAGCAACTGCCATGTGATTGGTTGATTAGATAATTGCATTAATGAGAAATTGAACAGGTGTTCCTAATAATCCTTTAGGTGAGTGTATATACATATTATCCTTCTAGGCGATCCCTGACACCATTAAAAGTAAACTATCCACTTGTTCATGACGCTGGTATATCCTTCTGAACTCTGTACAGAAATGAGCAAATGAGCTGTTTAAACAGGGGCACGTCAAAGCGAATGTTCCTTTACGCTTCCATTTACTCTTCCAACTGTCGTGCGCGTGCCGTGGAGTGTCAGGAACTGAACATGCATCTGTATACTGTATCCGGTGTAGACAGCGTCAGTGATTATAATGGGTTATATCCGCTTTTGACGCAACGTGATACTCTTGCTCTGGAGGAAGTCATATGCAAATGTGTTTGCCCCTGTGATGTCATAAGTCACACTATATGTAAACGAACCGTTTTTGGAGCGTGATTAAATAAATGCTTTGTTTATAATGAGGAGGATGTTTTAAGCTATACAACTTGCAGTATACATTTGAATGGTATAAAGACCTCTTATATGTCAAAAGAATAAGACAAATTTGATTTCTTATGTCATGACCCCTTTAATAAACGTTTGATTTTAATTGTAAAATAAAGGCAGCTTGGGGTAAAAGTCCCCAAAGAACCTATAGTAATACAGTTTAGGTTGGTTGATATAGAGGTGATAGTGATATGGCCACAACATTTTGTCATCATATGCTATTGATATAGCATTTTTATGTATTTATTTATTCATTTATTTTAATTTTAATTCATAAGTAGTATTTAAATACTCACTTTTCAAAACCTCTCAAGTAGTTATTCTTTCTTTCAGTGTTTTTTATGGCATTTTTTCTCCAAGCCTTTGTCTCAAAAAATTATGTTATAGGATTCTCATGAGATGAAATGTTTAAATTACCTAAAAAAAAAAACCTTTAGACATTGCACATGATGACCTCATGGATCAGGACAATGTTACAGCACATAACAACAAACAGGTGTTTAGGTCTATGGTGTCTTTTGTTGCTATTTATTGTTTTGAGAGATAAAAAAAACCCCAAGAGTTCCTTTTACCCCGCTGAGCCTTTGGACCCATTATACCCGACGACGTGGCAGTTGCGAGATCAGACAAATGGATGTCTCAAAGACAGAGCGGATCTTATAATAAAGAATTTCGGAAAGGCTGAAATCTTTCACTGTCTGTAAGCAGTTCCATATGTGCTATGGCTGGGCATTTATAGAGACCTCTAAATCTCAGTACAGATAGAGGACAGGCCTGAGCTCTTTGGGCAAACAGTCAGAGAGCAAAAGGGCCAAGATGGAGGCGGAGCCCGATGTCAATCAAATACAGTAGGGTTTTTATATAGGGTCATACTGTCTTTACATATTAATGCCAACCAGAAAGGAACGTTTATGATGCACTGATGTACAAAAGCTGTCATTGAGACTATAGTGATCTTAAAGAGATAATTCTGTCATCATTTACTCACCCTTATGTTGTTCCAAACCAATTTTGGACCCCATTGACTTTCACTGTACACACTTAAACATTTAAAACATTCTTCAGAAAATCACCTTTTGTGTTCCGAAGAAAAAAGAAAGCCGTACAGGTTTGGAACAACTGGGAACTTAGAACTTAAAGAGAAAGTTCACTCAGTAATGATAATTCTGTCATCATTTACTCACCCTTATGTCATTCCAAACCAATTTTGGACCCCATTGACTTCCACTATATACACACAAACAGTTGAAGCATTCTTCAGAAAATCACCTTTTGTGTTCCGAAGAAAAAAGAAAGCCGTACAGGTTTGGAACAACTGGGAACTTAGAACTTAAAGAGAAAGTTCACTCAGTAATGATAATTCTGTCATCATTTACTTACCCTTATGTCATTCCAAACCAATTTTGGACCCCATTGACTTCCACTATATACACACAAACAGTTGAAGCATTCTTCAGAAAATCACCTTTTGTGTTCCGAAGAAAAAAGAAAGGGTGGACTGTCCCTTTAAGACAAAGCTTCTGTCAGTCAGTAGAGTAGAGTGTTAGGCCACCTAATTTATATTCATGAGCCAAGGAAATAAGTTTTTGTAACTTTTCAGATCATTCCTACAATCCTTTCTTCAGTACATACTCAACAGCAGCAGGTTGTTTTGGCAGCCTGAGAAAAAAACCAGCACATCTGTGCATCATTTACTTCTTCTTTCTTAATTATATGCCGTCATTGCGCTTTTGTCCGTTCTGTGGTTTCTTCCCCTGTGGCTTGACATATTCCTTTCGCTTTTACTGCTACTGTTCATGAGGCTGGATTTATTAGTGCTGTCGGCATCAGGCAGGTATAACAAAGGCAAAAAGCTCCTCATCTTTTTGAAGTGCATGTGGTAGACGTCTCAGAGAGCACAGCACCATATATGGACAACCTCCATATTCAACACCACCTGGCTTTCATGATGCTTCATATCATTCCAATTATTGCTTTATGGCACTAATACATACTCTGTAAATGATATTCACATGTATCTCACTGGATGTCATGCAAGGCTGTTATTGAGAAATGAGAGAAGTTCTGTCAAACTGTGAGGTGCTGCAGGATGTGGTTTAAAAACAAGTTGTTTATGGGAGAAGGTGCAAATCCACTCAGGTCCCATCACTGTGCTGAATTTATGGGAATCTCAAGCCCCAGGCCGTCTTCAAAGCCAGTGCCATGGTAAAAGCTATAGCGCTAACTCACAACAGATGTGTGCGTGAGAGAGAAAATAGTCGTTTTCTGTATCTTCTCCAGAGTTTGTAGTCTTGATTCATAAAAAGTAGATAGATTTTTATGTTTTGTGTAACTTGGAACTTCAGATAAGACTTTAAACGTATAGGCTATGTAAAATGGCACAGATCCATCAAGGAAAAGTCAAGTATGTGTTTATGAAGGTCTGGTAGGGAGTTGAAATTGTGGGCAAGTGTTATAGGGCCTGGTAAAGTTTCACTGCAGTGGGTTCCTCACAGGCCAGAGTGTAACGGCTGATCACTTCCAGAGCGTCAGGGTTCAAGCCGACAGACAAAGGGCCCTATCTTGCACCCAGCGCAATTGACTTTGTACACCGACGCATGTTTCATTCCTATTTTGCACCCGCGCAAAGCGCGCTTTTCCCTCCACAGAAGCACGTCGCTAAACTAGGGAATGAACTTGCGCTCTCTGGGCGGTTCAGCGCAAAAAAGGAGGCGTGTTTTGGCGCAAACGTTCCCTGGTGCTATTTTACTGTTCCATAAAACAATTACGCCACTGGCCAGAAAAAACCTAGTCTAAAGTCAGTGGCGCGTTGCGCGTTGTTCATTATGCTATTTTAAGGGCGCATGCTTGACCATAATGTATAGAGTGCACAAACGCTCATACACTGTGATTCTCTAATCTACACAGAAGCAGCAGTTTTCATTTTTGCAAATCATATTATTACAAACGATAGATAGATAGAT
The DNA here is from genome assembly GCF_951802725.1 of Rutilus rutilus. Lineage (NCBI taxonomy): Eukaryota > Metazoa > Chordata > Actinopteri > Cypriniformes > Leuciscidae > Rutilus > Rutilus rutilus. The sequence continues at coordinate 14,017,010 of NC_140232.1, read as the reverse complement.
AGATAGATAGATAGATAGATAGATAGATAGATAGATAGATAGATAGATAGATAGATAGATAGATAGATAGATAGATAGATAGATAGATAGATAGATAGATAGATAGATAGATAGATAGATAGATAGATAATTTATTATAAATATAATAATTTATTATAAAAGCATACATCTAGCTTACACATTTACCCACATTATTATATGCCTGTTTAGCCGAAGCTAATTTGGGTGTGTTTCTCCCATCCCCAATGTCACTTCTCTCTCTTTTACGGCCGTGACGAGAGCGTTGCTCTCCTCGGCTGTGAACCGCTCTTGGCGCGCGCCTGGCAAATCCGCCGTTATAATAGCAATACGCCAAGGAAAAAGTGCGTCTGCTCTTAAAGGGAATGTGAGATGATGCTCTGATTGGTTTATTTCACGTTACGCCCAAACCACACCTATGAATAATGAAGCTACTTCAGACCAACCCCTTTTAGATTTGCGCCCGGCGCAAGAGTCATTTATCCCGCCGGGAAAATAGCAACAGCGCCGAGACCCGCCCACAAAGTTACTTGCGCTTTGCGCTTTGACACTTGCGTTTCAGATCGTTAAAATAGGGCCCAATGTCTGTTACGGTGAATTAAAGTGCAGAAAGACTCATAACAGAATCTGATGATTGAAGAGGGGCGTGAAAGTGTTAAACTTGTTTTGTTCGCAATTGCATCAAGTGTCATTCTGCTCAACTCTTGAAGGATTTATGTTGATCTTCATGTTTAGGCTGGATATGATAAGAATTATTCCATATTTTTTACACATAATTCCAAAAAAAAAAATCATATAAATGTTTACACCATATTACATGAATATGACAGTCATTCAAAAACAAGATAATGTGACAGTTATAATGTTTATAATGTTACAAAAGATTTCTATTTCAAATAAATGTTTTTCTTTTGAACTTTTTATTTTTATTAAGCAGCACAACTTGAATTGATAATAATAAGAAATGTTTCTTAAGCAGCAAATCATCATATAGAATGATTTCTGAAGGATCATGTGACACTGAAGGCTGGAGTAATGATGCTGGAAATTAAATTTGCCATCACAGAAATAAATTAAATGTGAAAATATATTCAAATGGAAAACAGTTATTTTAAATTGTTTTACTGCAGCCTTGGTAACATAAGAGACTTCTTTCAAAAACATTTACAAAATCTTACCAACCCTAAACTTTTGAACGGATTTGTATAAAAAGTTCTATTGTAAATGTGTTTTATATTTTTTCTTTGACGTTTGACTTTCTCACATTGTCTATCTCTGTCAGATTTTTGGTGAGCCGGAGCCGGTCCGGATGATATCTGAGGGTTCAGACTGCCGCTGTAAGTGTGTGATGCGGCCGCTGAGTATTGAGGCGTGCACGAGGCTCCGAGACGGAAGCTTGCGAGTGGATGATTTTTACACTGTGGAGACGGTGAGCTCAGGCTCTGACTGTAAATGTTCTTGCACGGCTCCTCCATCCTCACTCAACCCTTGTGAGAATGAATGGAGAACAGAAAAACTCAGGAAACAAGCTCCTGAACTACTCAAGGTAAAAAAAAATTTACAACAAAAAGATTTTGATATTTGACTTGATTTTTCAATTTGACTTTACATGGCCAGTTCCAGTTACATGGCATTTTTAGTTAAGTTGCACTATAGCCACCAAACTGAAGTACATTTTTAAAAGAACTGAAATGGGATTTGGATCGTACCACCTCAACAAATCTGTTAAATTTATATTCAATCAGTTATGAACCAAAAAGTAATATTTTAAACACAATTTATTTAGACACATTTTAGTAGCAGCATATAAAATGGCAAAATAAAACACATTTAAATAAAAGAAGCTCATATATTTAGTTTGACTTCCTGAGGTCAAGGTTAAGGTTAACTTCTTTTCATTCACCATTTTTATTTCCATGCCTTACTTTGGCTTTTTTTTTTTTTTTTTTTATGATCTGGCCTTACTGTGATATTTTTGAAGATGTTTAAGCCTTACTTTGATTTTGTTTTAAAATGTTCAGACCTTAATTTGGCATTTTTGAATATTTTCAGACCTTAATTTGACATTTTTTAAGATTTCCAGACCTTAATTTGGTATTTTTAAAAGATGTTCATGCCTCAATTTGGCGTTTACAAGATGTTTAGACCTTAATTTGGTATTCTTTAAAAGATGTTCAAACCTTAATTTGGCATTTTCAAAATGTTCAGACCTTAATGTGTAATTTTTTTAAAGATGTTCAGACCGTAATTTGGCATTTTTGAAGATGTTCAGAGTTCAGACCTTAATTTGGCATTTTTGAAGATGGTCAGACCTTAATTCGGTATTTTTTTAAGATGTTCATGCCTCAATTTGGCATTTTTGAAGATGTTCAGCCCTTAATTTGGTATTTTCAAAAGATGTTCAGGCCTTAATTTGGCATTTTTTAAAGATGTTTAGGCCTTCATTTCGTTTTTTTAAAAGATGTTCAGGCCTTAATTTGGCATTTTTAAAACATATTCAGACATTAATCTGCCATTTAAAAAAAAAAAGAGATGTTTAGGCCTTAATTTGGTATTTTATAAAGCTGTTCAGGCCTTAATTTGAATTTTTTTAGATACTTAGGCCTGAATTTGTACCATATTCATCAAGAGGTGCCAAACGCAAAATAACCTCTCTGCTGGGAGTCAAAAAAAATTTGTTAATGGAAAGCATGGCACAGATGCTGTTGGTTACAACAGAAAATAATATTGACCCCAACTGGTAAAACAAACAAAAAAAAACACATGGTCAGAATTAGTTTTTTTTTTCTTCCTAACTGAAAGTCAAAATGGTTTTCTGTGGTAATCAGCAGCATGATGCAGATGCTGTCCACAGTGCTCAAAAGAGCAGTGTCCAAGAGCCATGCCGATATGGTTTCATATCGAATATTATATTGGCTTAAACATTCTTTATTATCCTGTTTGTGTTTAGCTCCATTCCATGGTGGATCTGCTGGAAGGAACATTGTACAGTATGGATCTAATGAAGGTCCATGCCTACATGAACAAGGTTGTGTCTCAGATGAACACATTAGAAGAGGTAACCATCAGATTGTATATGAAAGCTTCAAGCTTCAAGGAAATTGCCAGAAGTATGACACTGTTTTGATGATCTCTTCATAGACCATAAAGACAAACCTTACCAGGGAAAATGACTTTGTGAGAGACAGTGTAGTGAATCTGTCTAATCAGCTAAAGCGCTACGAGAACTACTCTGACATCATGGTGAGCATCAAGAAAGAGATCTCCAGCCTGGGACTGCAGCTGTTGCAGAAAGATGCAGCCTCTGACAGTAAAGCACAGGTAACACACGTGGCCCTATCATACAATGCGCCGCCAGGCGCGACGCAAGTGTTTTTTTGCTAGTTTCAGCCCGACACAGTTATCATTTTCACGTCCTGCGCCACGTTGTTTAAATAGCAAATGCATTTGCGCTCATTTATGCGCCCATAGGCGTGCTGGTCTGAAAACGAGGTTTGTTCAGGCGCATTGTTGGCGCGTTGCTATTTTGAGGCAACTGAAATAGACTACTTACTAACTCGCTCTTTAAATAACAAAAAATTATTGCGCCATTGACTTTAGACCAGGTTTCAGTTGGTCAATGGCGCAATAGTTATTTAAAGAGCGCGTTAGTAATATGCGCCTATAGGCGGGTCCAGAATGTGCATACACTTTGTGCCGTAGATGATCTGCTTGCACGCTTTAACCTCGCGCATGAGCAGATCCATTTTCTCGCTAGAGAAGCATTCAGTTTTTCCACTTGCAAATTCTGCCATGTAAATAGCGAATCCGCCATGGCGCGAGCACAACTGGCTTTTAAAGGGAATGGGAGATGAGACTCTGATTGGTTTATTGTACGTTACGCTTAAAACACACCCATTACCCACTAAGAGAATAGGGGCAACCCTTTTAGACAATGCGCCGGGTGCGCCGACCATTTTTCCCGTCGTTAAACTAGCAAAAGTGGATTCAGTCAGACACGCCCTAAGTGCACCTTCGTCGTGCGCTTTAGACCATGCGCTTAGATCGTTAAAATATTGCCCACGGTTTCTCCAACACAATAGCACACACGCACAATTGCACAAGATCAGCCTTGTAATTCAAACCTTTATGATTCCAGGGCACAGAAAGTAAAAAGTCCAAGGAGGTCTTAAAACCACCCAACAAGAAACCCCCAGCTGTCAAACCTCCACCCAAACAGCCTAAAGAGAAACCTGTCAAGCCCAAGAAAGAGGCTCCTGCCAAAGCATCAAAACTTGCAAAGCCAGACCCCACCTCCAAAACCAAGACCTTAGTCCACCAGACGGGAGTCATCAGGGGGATCACATACTACAAAGCGTCCAGGACAGAGAACTCTGAATCACATTCAGCAGGGAGAGGAGAGAGAGGTATGGACACCATGCACATCACATCTGTGTTCAATTAATGTGTTCTGAAAGCCACTTCAGTATAGTTCTACCAGAGCCGAGCGCAACTGGCTTAACTGTGGGTGATAAAATGGGTAAAACACACCGTAGAGAGACTTGAGGATGAGATGTTATGATTGGACCAGAAAGCAACCACCTATTTTTTATTTATTTTTTCATATTTATATACTGCTTAGCTGAGTTTTAGGATAGTTGTTTGCAGCTGTACCCTTTTGTGACCCACGGCTTTGAGAACGCTACAGTGAACCTGCAAATAAAACATTACAAGCAGAAAGTTGAGAGAAACATTTTATTGTTTATATTCCACAAACCTCTAGTAAGACTGGATCTCTGACATATTCTCTATAAAAAATCCTCCAAAATCCCTTTCCACTTATATCTTATTCCTTGTTAAAACACTGTAGTAATTGTGAACACCAGAATAGCCCATGGTTAGGAAAATGGGTTTCCTTTTCATGAATCTGGACATGAAATCTATAGTATAGTCGTTTTATCAGTTTTGCTCTTGTTTTAAAGGGTTAGTTCACCCAAAAATGAAAAGTCTGGAACAGACAGTTGTTCCAAACCTGTATTCATTTCTTTATTTTGCTGAACACAAAAGAAGATATTTTGAAGAATATGATTAACCAAACAGTTGATGGACCCCATTAGTAATACTATGGAAGTCAATGGGGTCCATCAACTGATTGGTTACAGACATTCTTAAAAATATCTTCTTATGTGTTCAGCAGAAGAAAGAAACTCATACAGGTTTGGAACAATTTGAGGGTGAGTAAATGATGACAGAATTTTCTTTTTTGGGTGAACTAACCCTTTAAAACAAGAGCATCTCTTTAAATGCATCTCTTGAGAGGCAGCAACACACTTAAGTTATTTTAGTGAAAGGCTGGTCTGTATTTCTTTATTTCATCAGCAGTATCACCAATAACTTTCCTCTGGGATGAAATCATTTACATTGCGGTCTAAAATCAAATAAAAAACATGACATGAAGGGAAGTGAAAATAATCAAAAGTTTGTTGAGGTGTCCTAAACTATTACAGTAATGGCCCTGTGTCCTTGAATGACAGATGGCAGTGATGGTGTGTGTATGAATATCTGATGTACTCTCTCCTGCGCTCATGTCCATATGTTTAATGTTCCAGACGGTCCCACAGTGCAGGAAGAGAAAGCTCAGATTAGGGTCTCTCCACTGACATTGTCTTACGGAGATCTGTTGTACATGGCATGAGATGAAATGGATTCAGTGTAGGAATGTCGAATCCAAGCATTGCAGGCAGAGACTGGGTTACAATGCAGGAAGTTTCTTCGAGTGCAACATCTCATTAATAATTCTTTTGATGTGAGGAATCTGAAATGCTTGGGGTAAAACTTTAGGCCAAGAGTTGTAATGTTCCTTTCAAACCCTCCCCGTCTTTCTCTTACTGCTCTTTTCAGAAAACCCAGCCAAAACCCACACTGGCCACCAAACCGAGGACAAAAGGGGCTCCGAGCTAGTCTTGGAAGCCTCTGAAATAACGTCGACTGTACCGCCAATAACAACCACCACTACGCTTGTTGCTGTGACAACAACAAGCACCACACTAGCAACCACCAGGGAAGTGCCAATCATGAATTCAACCTTGTCAACACCAGCTCCAGAGAAACCAATGGGCAGTGGAGGAAAGACGCATTTGCACAAAGCAGGTACAATTTATTTTGCCTAACTGAAGAAAGTTTTGCCACATCCAACTGTTGACTTCATCAATGCATTTGCACAGGGAGTCAATGGGGCTGTAATCATTAGGCGATAGGGTTAAGTAAATCTGTGAGTCATCTGCATAGCTGTGGTAAGCAATTTGGTTCATTTTCATTATTTGGCTCAGTGGGAGCATGTACTGGTTGAATTAGAGTGGCTCAAGAATTGAGCCTTGAGGGACTCCGCATGTCATGGATATCCATTCAGACTTATGGTCTCCTAATACTCACATAATAACCTCTCCCTCTTAAGTATGACCTGAATCATTTTAGGACTATCCCAGAAAGCCAGACCCAGTTTTCCAGCCTGTCAAGAAGTATGTTATGATCGACAGTGTCAAATGCAGCACTGAGGTCGAGTAGTACCAGAATTGATGTTTTGCCTGAATCACTATTTAAGCGAATATCGTTTTTTATCTTTATGAGCAGTGTCTCTGTTCTGTGATGTGGTCGGAAACCAGATTGAAAATTGTCAAAGTATCCATTTGAGATTAGGAAGTTGTTCAGCTGATTGAGGACAACTTTTTCAATGATCTTGCCTCTGAAAGGAAGGTTTGAGATCGGTCTGTAATTGCTCAATATGTTGCTATCCAGATTGCTCTTTTTCAGGAGGGGCTTGACAACTGCAGTTTTTAAGGGACTTTGGAAAAGTCCCAGAGAGAAATGAGGGGTTTACCACTTCTAGGAGAACTGCTTCTAAACAGTTTAACACACTTTTGAAAAAAGGAGGTGGGGAGTGTGTCAAGGGCGCAGGTTGAAGTTTTAAGGTGCTGTACTCTTTCTTCCAAAATTTTAGCATTCATTTCTTCGAAATAGGACATAGCAACTTTCTGAGAATGTGTTCTGATCTGTCTTACCTCAGTGCCACACGAAGATATGCTGATCGCCTTTCTGATCTTTTAGATTTTCTCAGAGAAGCATTTCACTGGGAATCTGGCTTTGGGGGTTTGTTAGACTCTCTACAGTAGCAAAAAGAGTGCGTGTGTTATTTATGTTTCTGTTAATAATATTTGAGAAGAAAGTCTGTCTAGCTTTGCCTAGTTCCACATTGAAAGCATGAAGGCTGTATAGATGTTATAATGGACTACAAGTTTTGTCTTCCGCCACATGCGCTCAGCTTTTCTGCATTGTCTTTTCATAGTTTCCACATGCGCAAAAGAGCGATAAAAAGACGCCACGCTGTTATACGGAAGTAAACACGGAGGACATTAAAGCAAGCGATTACATGTTTATTTATTGTGTGATCTGCCGCGGAAACCAGCTAATTTAAGTGCAGGCAATATAAAAAAACAAAGACGAGGATGCGAAAAAAGAGAGTTTTTAAACATTTATGTTTTGCTTGTATATAGCTCTGACACATCACTGTCCTTCCACTGAATGCCTTTCGCAAACACGTCGGGAATGTAACATAAACATATATATATATACACATATATACACGCACATTCTCTAGATTTTCATGAGATATGTTATGTATTATTATTTGAATAGGTAAATCTCTAGACTGTGAGGGCACCCTTGCTTCAGTGGAGATTCCAGAGAAGCATCACAGTTATGGACGAAATGAAGGAGCCTGGATGAAAGACCCAGTGGCCAAAGACAACAAGATCTATGTTACAAACTACTACTACGGCAATAACCTGGTGGAGTTCCGCAACCTGGAGAACTTCAAACAAGGTAAAACAGTCAAAAACAAAGAGGAGTAAATTCATTAAACAACTGTGCACCTTTTCCATGGTAGTTTACAGCAGTAATTCTTGTTTGCTAATTATATGCAATAAAATAGCACTGTACCATAACTATTTGAATTGGTGAAATGTCTCTTTTGTATGTAAATTATAGATTATCCCTAATTCACAAAAGTTTTACATTTTATTTTATTATGTTTTATTCATAAATTTTCTTAAATCATGTGTTTTTTTTGTGTGTTTTTTTTTTTTTTTTTTTTTTTTCGTGGCAGCTGTAATTGAATGAAATAATAATTAATCATGGAGAAGAGCGCTAAAACCAGACATATAGCAAACCATGGCATTTTTGAGAGCCAATTCAGGTGTCAGTATTGCAGTGTTGGGGGTCCTCAAAATCTGGCCTGCTACATGGAGAATCGCACTGTGAAAAATGGCATTCAGCGAAAACTTTAGTACTGATTTGTATAATTTCTTGAGAATTGGGTGTTAAAACAAATTCCCCCATTATGGTTTGAGTTAAATGCAGTTGAGAATAGGTATGAGAATATTCATGATGGCCTTTATTGTGTAACTAATAACAAATTGTATCATAATCAATAGGTCGCTGGAGTAACCTCTACAAGCTTCCCTACAATTGGATAGGAACTGGTCATGTGGTCTACAACGGTGCCTTCTATTATAACAGAGCCTTCACCAAAAACATCATCAAATATGACTTGCGCATGCGATACGTGGCAGCTTGGACTCAGCTTCATGATGCGGTCTACGAGGACACCACTCCCTGGAAATGGCGAGGCCATTCAGACATCGATTTCGCCGTAGACGAGAGTGGCCTCTGGGTGATCTACCCAGCGCTGGATTACGACTACTCGCAACACGAAGTCATCGTCATCAGCAAGCTGGACCCAAGCGACCTCTCCATGAAGAAGGAGACGACATGGAGGACTGGGCTGAAACGCAACTCGTACGGAAACTGCTTCATCGTGTGTGGCGTGCTGTACGCCATTGACGTCTACAACCAGAAAGAGGGCGAGATTTTGTACGCCTACGATACGCACACGAACACGGAGGCCGCTCCACGTTTGCCGTTCACAAATGAGTACGCCTTTGTGACCCAAGTGGACTACAATCCCAAAGAAAAGGTGCTGTATGCATGGGACAATGGCCATCAGCTGACCTACAATGTTCACTTTGTTGGCCAATGAAGGTCCAAAATCTGACACGGTGGGCGTTTTCGTAATTGGGCCTGGTGAATAAGGAAATACACCATTTATAGGAGCACATTGTTTTTTTTATTGGTATAATGATTGAGATGAGGTGTTAAAGTGAGTCAATGTTATTTGGGAATATATTTTTACCCTCAACTAAAGAGTTTAAGGACTTGCATGTCTCATTTTCTATGTAGTTCATTATCAGTCCCCAAACCTTTACCACTGTAAATATGGGTACAGTTAAGGATACTGAACAATTATAAAGTGTAACCTGTTTTACACAGCTTTGTGCCATAATGTTTATTCTTACATTCAAGATTTGCGAAATGTGTTGTGAAATCATTTAACAGCCAAATATCATTTAACTCTGCCAATCAAATTTTGGAGGGGTGGGATGTTAAATGTTATGTAAATTTAATTATTTTAGCTATTCATTTTGTAAAATATTAAATTCTCATTGTAAATATTTTGTGGTACAATATTCCTATTATAAAGCTCAGATTTATCATCCCCAGATATTTAAGATTGTAGTCACTCAATATAAGTGGTTACTTATGATTACTCCTGGATGAGTTACAATGTTTTGTATGTTGCATTTACAGTATGTGTAAAATTTCACATTTTGTGTAAAATAGTTCAAATAAACTTTCTAAAATCAGTTGCTGTGTTTTTACTTGATAACACAATGTAATGTTATGCAATTTGCACTTCACTATGTGGTATACTGTATACAGTATGCAACCATACATAATTCCGATACAATAAATCATTGTCACTTGACATACATCTCCCCATCTCCAGATGTCTGACATTTTAAAAATGTTGCAACATATGATTGAAGACATAGACATAGTGAGAATAGTGGGAAAGGCATAGCGGGAAATAACTTTAGGTCAGAGTGTACAGTAAGATTTAGATTTATGGATATTTACAGCGGGGGAAATAAGTATTGAACACGCCATCATTTTTCTCAGTAAATATATTTCCAAAGGTGCTATTGACATGGTATTTTCACCAGATGTTGGTAACAACCCAGGTAAGCCATACATACAAAGAAACAAACAAAAATAAGTTCAGAAATGAAGTTATGTGTAATAATGTGAAATGACACAGATTGCTTTTTAATTACTGTAAGTTTTCAGCAGTTGTCTTGGCTTTCCATGCCTTTTTGCGCCTCCCTTTCTTCATGTGTTCAATACTTTTTCCCTGTGTCATTTCACATTATTACACATAACTTAATTTCTGAACTTATTTTTGTTTGTTTCTTTGTATGTACTGATTCCTTGGGTTGTTACCAACATCTGGTGAAAATTTCATGTCAATAGCACCTTTGGAAATATATCTACTGAGAAAAATGATGACGTGTTCAATACTTATTTCCCCCGCTGTATATTTATTTTAGCCCTGTGTGAAAAAGCAGTACACTTTAGCAGTACTTATTATGAAAATAATATACTTTAAAATAATATACTTAAGCGTAAACTGAATGTAATGTTTTTTTGACACTAAATTGCATGTTAACGGCAAATAAATAAAAATGTGTAATAAAAGCAACAAAAATAATTCACAGGTAATCCATAAAGTTTTAAGAAAATAAATATTATTATTGACAAAAAGGTATCCAAAAATACTGTTGAGCCAGAATTCCATAGGAAATGAATACGGGTCAAATTTGACCCCCTTTATGCATTATTGTGGCAGTGAAAAAAAAATAAAAATAATAATAATTCATCCTATGACCAAGAAAAAATGAAAAATACATTGATGAGGGTCAGAAACAAGTTTTTTTCTGAAGAATTCATGGAATATCAAATAAATAAATCTTTTCAATGAAAAATATTTAAAAAATCAAAGCATGCTGTCAACCCAATTTGACCCCCTTTATGCATTCTAGGGTTAAGAACCATAGTCAAGAAAGTGTACTCTCTTTAAGTACACTTTAATTTCATATTATATTATTAGCAAGAATTTGCTAGAATATTAAGATTTGAAGTACACTAAACGCATATTTAATTGCGCTTTTTCACCAGGGTGAATCCTATGAGTTAAAGAGTTAGTTCACTCCAAAACTATAATTCTGTCATCATTTACTTACCTTCATTGTTCCAAATCTTTCTAGCTCATAAACCTAAAAGATGATAATTTGAGACACGTCTTGTGTCCACAATGAAAATCGATGGGGTCCAGGGTTGTTTTGGACCCCATTGACTTTCAGTCTATGGACAAAAACAGTAAAAACCCACACAGAACACCCTATAGCAACCATAGAGTAACATGCTCAAAACCATTAATAACACTCTTTGTTTTCAGTCAGAAAATCAGTGGGTGTTTATCCACAAATGGCATGCATATTTCTTGTCTTCCAGGTCTGAGGTCACATTCATTCTGTCTGAGCAGGAAAGAGGAAACCCAGATATAAAACCCAGAAGTGTTTTCATGAGGTCATTGTTGCGTTTGGGAGGTCTGGGTGTGGTGATGATTGACTGACATGACACGGTGTGTGTGTGTGTGTTTAGATGAACTCAGGAGAGGTGTAGAATTGTTGGTAGAACAGGGCGGAGGTTCTTCTTTAATGTGTGGAGTCTTCGCATCTGAATTAACCCACAAGACACTTCCCCGTGAGCCAAAATCTTGCACAGCAGAATTTCAAGCCAACATCAGTACTCCATCAATGATGCACAAATAAACCGCATTTATCTGTTAGCTCGAATGCTCAGCAGGATAAGAATTTGTTTTATGTGAAAGCCACACTTGGAGACTTGCATCTCTTTGTTAATATGGGCATCAATACATGTAAGACCTCACTAGCAACCCTAATAAAAGCTGCAGGTTGTCATATTTGGTGCAGGATGTCATCAATATGATTAAACTGAGAAGACAAATGAGCCGTGGCGGGTTAGTGTTGTGCAGCTCCAGTGTCCCAGACCCCCTAAAGGTCCTCTTGGCTTTCCTACAAGTCGCTATGTGTATCGGAGAGTCTGCTCACCCTTTCCAATACACACCCTAATCCAAATCACTGTGTTGGGACCTCGAGTCATCTATTCCTTTAAAAACATTAAATAAACAGATTTTGAAGCCACTGAACACTCATTCCCTGACATGCAAGAAAAAAATGTCAAGATGATCAATAAATTCTTGAATTTTGTACATGTCTGTTTACTCAAAGAGGGGATTTCCATTCCAGCCCAGCAGAGGCTTTGACCTTCACTACAGGCATAACTGGATTTTGTTGAGTTTAATGAAGCTCATTGAGGTTGTTTTCCACAGCAGTCCTTAATTCAGTTCTCTCAGAATGCAGTTAAGGCGTACAAAACATAATCTGAAGGCTGACCGCAAGAGGATTGAAACTCATTATGACAATAACACTGCTAGAAGCCCCCAGAAGCCCCCTTCACTTACGCAAGACACTGAGCAAATAAGCTTTGATTTATCAATTGCATTTGCAAATGTCTGGCTTCGACTCAAATCATATTTCATGCATTACATTACTGAACTTGTTTAAAACAGTGACTTGATCCCTCTATGGAAACCCATCAAAACAAGAAAATGTGTGAAGTTTGCAACAAGCTATAGTTTATTAAAAGCCTTGTTGGGGAGCAACTGAATTTTAACTATATTTCTCAGTACCTTCCAGGACTGGTGATCAGCAAACTTTCATCTAACTATGTTTCTGTTCCTCTATGTAGCATTTTGAAAAAATACAAATCATTCTAGTGAATTGATTCATCCTAAATTATGTCTTTCTCTCATGTAACACTGAAAAATCTGAATCGGTCTAGTGAGTCTACTCATCCTAAACTATTCTCTCTCAGGGAATTGGAAGATCAGTCCTTAAAAAACAATCATTCTCGTGAATCGGTTTGTCCTAAAAGATTCTTTCTCTCATATGAAGTGCTTGAAATCCAAATCCTGCTAGTGAATCGATTCACCCTAAATTATTTTTTCTGTATGTTGTATTGAAAACTCTGAATCATTGATTGGCTCTTCTTTCTCTCATAATGTAGCCTAGCCCTGGAAAACCAAATCATGCTAGGGAATCGATTCACCCTAAACAATTTTTTTATCTTACATGTAGCGCTGGAAAATCATAATAATTCTTGTGAATCACTTCGTCCTAAACAATCCTCTCTTTCATACGTAGCCTATAGGCTGCATACGAAATCGCAAACTTCCCTACTATATAGAGGGCGAAAAACAGTATGTGGCAAGAGTAGTATGTCCGAATTCACACTCATAAAAGAGTAGGCAAAAAGTCCCTAGATGACCTACTACTTCCAGCGAGATTTTGATTTGTGGATACGATGAACACTTTACTATCCCGTGAGGCCATGTGAGAGGAGTTGTGAATGGCAGTGAAGCAACGCAACTGATGCTGGTAGGTCACATGACAGTGACAACATGGCAAATGTAGTACTTCCAGATTACATACACATTACACAAATTTATACTATATAGATTTGCGATCACAAATTAATTGCTTATTCAATATAAGTACCTAGTAGAGAGTATGTAATTTCAGACACAGCCTAAGTCAGAATAAATCTAGTGAATGGGTTTGTCTTAATCTCATAAGTGTTGGAAAGTCTGAATCATTCTGCTGAATCATTTTTGGTTTCTTTCTCTCATATAGTATTGGAAGCACATTTAGCAGTGGAAAATCTGAATTATTAGTTAGTTAATTCGTCCTAAACAATCGTCCTTCACTCTAAATGATCCTCTCTTTCATAGCACAAAAAAAGAAAAAGAAAAAAATCTGAATCTTTCTTGTGAATTGGTTCATGCTGAGTGATACTGTTTCTCATGTGTAGCATTACATGTGTTCGACTTGAAGCGGCGCTGCACAGACCGATCGGTGAATGTATGACATCAAAGTACCATGAGAGCGAATCTAAAGCATACAGAGCCGTCTGCTCTCCAATCACTCTCGCTGTCATACTTTTGATGTCATCGGCATGTGCACTACCGCTTCAAGTCATACACACCTAATGGAAAGTCTGATTCATTATAGTGAATTGGTTCATTCAGACAATTCACATAAATTTACAGATTACAAGAAAATTATAGAATTAAATGTGTGGTACTTTAGGTCTTTATATATATATATATATACACTCACCTAAAGGATTATTAGGAACACCATACTAATACTGTGTTTGACCCCCTTTCGCCTTCAGAACTGCCTTAATTCTACGTGGCATTGATTCAACAAGGTGCTGAAAGCATTCTTTAGAAATGTTGGCCCATATTGATAGGATAGCATCTTGCAGTTGATGGAGATTTGTGGGATGCACATCCAGGGCACGAAGCTCCCGTTCCACCACATCCCAAAGATGCTCTATTGGGTTGAGATCTGGTGACTGTGGGGGCCATTTTAGTACAGTGAACTCATTGTCATGTTAAAGAAACCAATTTGAAATGATTCGAGCTTTGTGACATGGTGCATTATCCTGCTGGAAGTAGCCATCAGAGGATGGGTACATGGTGGTCATAAAGGGATGGACATGGTCAGAAACAATGCTCAGGTAGGCCGTGGCATTTAAACGATGCCCAATTGGCACTAAGGGGCCTAAAGTGTGCCAAGAAAACATCCCCCACACCATTACACCACCACCACCAGCCTGCACAGTGGTAACAAGGCATGATGGATCCATGTTCTCATTCTGTTTACGCCAAATTCTGACTCTACCATCTGAATGTCTCAACAGAAATCGAGACTCATCAGACCAGGCAACATTTTTCCAGTCTTCAACTGTCCAATTTTGGTGAGCTCATGCAAATTGTAGCCTCTTTTTCCTATTTGTAGTGGAGATGAGTGGTACCCGGTGGGGTCTTCTGCTGTTGTAGCCCATCCGCCTCAAGGTTGTGCGTGTTGTGGCTTCACAAATGCTTTGCTGCATACCTCGGTTGTAACGAGTGGTTATTTAAGTCAAAGTTGCTCTTCTATCAGCTTGAATCAGTCGGCCCATTCTCCTCTGACCTCTAGCATCAACAAGGCATTTTCGCCCACAGGACTGCCGCATACTGGATGTTTTTCCCTTTTCACACCATTCTTTGTAAACCCTAGAAATGGTTGTGCGTGAAAATCCCAGTAACTGAGCAGATTGTGAAATACTCAGACCGGCCCGTCTGGCACCAACAACCATGCCACGCTCAAAATTGCTTAAATCACCTTTCTTTCCCATTCTGACATTCAGTTTGGAGTTCAGGAGATTGTCTTGACCAGGACCACACCCCTTAATGCATTGAAGCAACTGCCATGTGATTGGTTGATTAGATAATTGCATTAATGAGAAATTGAACAGGTGTTCCTAATAATCCTTTAGGTGAGTGTATATATATATATTCAGTGTAAATGTATTTATTCTTTTAAGTTGTCTCTGTAATTGTTAAACTTGTAAAATAAAATAAAAATTGTGCTTTTTTTTTTTATTAGTATAAAAATTATATAATAAATTATGTCACTGGAAACTTGGTAAAATCAAGTACATTTACACATTTTTACATTTAGCTGACGCTTTTATCCAAAGCGACTTACAATTGCTATATATGTCAGAGGTCGCACGCCTCTGGAGCAACTAGGGGTTAAGTGTCTTGCTCAGGGACACATTGGTGTCTCACAGTGGATTCGAACCCGGGTCTCTCACACCAAAGCCATGTATCTTATCCATTGCGCCACACCACACCAGTAGTTTTAATGTTTTCTATTTTTATATATACCAAAAAAACCTTCAATAACTTAAGTTTAACTACTTTATAAGTCACAAGTTACAGTTTCAAAATAGATTCCCCAACACTGATTAAAGTCTGCTGGGGGAAAAAAAGAAGTGAAGAAACTGGACTCTATCAGTAATAGACTGGCAAGTATTTGGTGTGTCCTGTCGTGTAGTGCAAGCATTTACTAACAAGATGTGAGGGGTATGACCAGCCTTAATCTGAAAAAAAAGATGTAGCCCTCATGACCTCATGACACACACACACACACACACACACACACACACGAACACACACAGTGTATGGGCACAGTAGGAAGCCATTGTAAAAAACACAATGCTGTCTTTAGGACTGATGGAGTCAAATGTGAAGAATCTGAAAAATTCAGAGTTCCCACTCATGATGTCAAATGAGAGGTTGATGTTCTGATATTATATCTTGATAAAGAGCTTGAAAATAACTGCACAGACTGTTTTGTATGACACACATCTTAAAGCTTCAAATGCTTATGTACATCACTTTCATAGATCACTGCCTGAAATAAAAAGCATGGCATATAGCAGAAATATGACCCTTTCTCTGACCCTGACAAGAAATATGACCGACCCAAGTCATGCTGTTTCTGATGAGATATCTATAGGTTCAGAAAATGTCTGGGATGTCTGGTTTGATTGTTCACATAAGAAGTGCACTCTGTTTGAGAGGGCCTTTGTGTAACACTTATCAACCACAGTGCTGAGAGTTTCAACTGCAACAGGAAGCTGAATTAATGCAGTTTGTCTTCATTTAGTGCAAATGTCATCCATGGGAAGAGAGTCTAGAGAGAGAGAATAATGACTCGTGTTGTGACAGAAAAAGCTCAACATGTTCAGACTGTGATGTAAAGTACAGGCACAAAGGATAACATACTGCATTCAAACTGAGAGAAAACAGAAATGAAAAGAATGGTTTGTGTAGAGGAAGCTAAGGACATTTGTCTTAATAGATTGAACCACAAGAGGCACATTCATCACAAAGCAGGTTTAAAGCACTTAATAAATCACTGTTCGAAAGCAATAGGAAATACTTCCCAGGGTAAGTATGTGGCGAAATGTATACAGAGGTCAGACATTTCACACATTTTTAAATAAATGTAATATATAAATGTATATTCAAGTCAATTGGTTGGTTTTTTTGACACACTTAAGAAGGTGTAAAGAGCCTCTTTAAATGTAATTTCATAATTACTTCTATTGTCTTTAAAATATGGTTAAAATGTCAAATGTACAGGCAAGCCATGGTAACTAAAACATATTTTAATGTAATTTCTATTGCAGTTTAGTATATTTAAAATGTATTAAATGTAGTGAAAATGTATTAAATGTAGTGCTGTCAAATCGATTAATCCCAATTTGACAGGACTAATTAAATATAATATTGAATAACACATTACAGTTAAATTATGAAGTACTTTACATGTGCTTTAGTACAACAAAATATAATTAAAATATAATTATTTAAAACGTATACTATAAGGTAAAAAAAATTATTTACATGATTACAAAGTGCACTTTTTAAAAGTGTCCTCTCCTTAAGCGCCTTTTTATTTCATTAATATATAGAATCCATAAGTACAGTTAAAGAAATAAATAAAAATACTTGAAAGGCCCACTGAAGTGCCTTGAAGTATGCAGCATTATTCAACGTTGACGTAATTTCCACTGAAACAGGAAGACAGGGCGGGACATATCGAACAGCACCTCCCCTTTTTTTAAATGGCCAATAGCGTTTTGTTTATATCAGCTCGGCCGTAAAACCACAGTTTCCTAATAATCTCTAACCTTTTCTCCTCTTAATCTACTCCATATCGCTTTAAAATATAACATTCTGCAGAATTCAAATGGGTCCGTTACGTATGGGGTGAGATTTCGGTCACAATTCTGCGCGCGCAAGATCACATTTTGAGCGTGGAAAAGGGCATTTCGCACGCGCGTGAACTGAGTTTTGCGGAGAAATGTTCGTCTCGCAGATAAGAAAATATTGCGAGCGAACGAAAATCAATTTTGCATTTAAAATAAGTATTTGGATGTGCGCGGACGTTCTCTTTCGCGTGTGCAAAGTTTCACTTTCTTGCTCCTTTCATACCAGCCGTGAGCGCTCTCTAAGCGCAGTCGGCTCGCTTGCTCAACACAACCCAGCGTTACAATATGCCATAATTCCAGCCAATCAGAGATGAGACTGCTAAATTCTGATTGGCTGGCTTGAAAACCAATCACAAGACTCCCTGCATCACCTACTGCGGAAGAGAACTAGTTTTTTTTTTTTTTTTTTTTTTATTTAGTCAGTTCAAATACAAAAACATTTCAGTACAATTCAAAAAAAATAAAATAAATGGTTACAAAGTATTGACAATACAGCTCAAAATATTTTACCCAAAAAATAAAATAATAATAATAATAATAATTATTATTATTATTATAAAATAAACATAAACATAAGAACAAATACAAAAATATAAGTATAAAATATCAGGGCATTTATATGTATTTGAAAAGCTTTAATATTTGTATTGTTTTTATAAGCTTTTTATTTTGTGATCTCATGTTTGAAAGAGTTTCAAAATATAGGCTATTGTTAGATCAGTGTTATAGAAGGCAATATACCGTAGGAGGTTTTCTTTTGAGTTATTCTTGTCTTATGAATATAAAATTTCGCCAAAATGATAAAAAGATTAATTATATTATTTTGTTTTTCAGAAAAAAAAAGGGTTTTGGAAACAAAGTAAAATGTCATGAGGGTCAAAATCAAAAGACATCTGTTCAATTTTTTTGTCATATCTATTTTAAAGTCAGTCCAAAAAGAAATTGAACATTTATTTTTATATTGCCCTTTTTCTGTCTTCAAGTGATGTGTTACAAAAAGTGCACTTATCAGCGTGAATATATCTACTAATGGTTGCATTTACAGGATAGCATCTATGAATAATTTTGTACATTACTTCTTTGACTTTATTAGAAATAATAAACTTATAGGGCATAGTCCAAATGTTGCGCCAATATATACAATAAGGTTTAAGCCACTTTGATTTACATGGAGGACTGGATCCAACATTAAAGGAGTTTCTTATAAAGTTGTTATTAAAACCTTTATCAAATAAAGAGAGACCATTTACAAAGAGTTGAGGATTTTGTAAAGATGTATTATTGATATCTACATCTGAAAATGTGTTTAATATTAGTATGCCATTAGGAATAGCCTTAATTACTTTGTTAAATTCTTTTTCATTTACAAATAAACCATATTTTGAAATAAAATTAGGGTAGGTGTAAAATTGCCCATTTTTGTCAATTAGTTGGCTAACAATTAAAATGTTGTGTTGGACCCAATTCTCCATGTACACAGATTTTTTATTATGAATGATATTACTATTGTTCCATATAAAACACCTATACTGGGAGAAAAATTGTGTTTGTACAAAAGGGACCAGAAAAGTAATGTTTGTCGGAAGAGAACTAGTGGCAGTAAATTCACAGATTCGATTGATGTATAACCATCAGGACAGCAGTGATGTGTGAACTGAATTTAGCAACAATACAGTGAATTACAGTAAAGATATGTTTCATAAAAATCATAAAAATTATACATTTACAATTGTTTAAAATTTAAAATATATATTTTCCCAAAATAAGTGTTGTAGTATAACCTTCAGGACAGCAGTGATGTGTGAACTAAATTAGGCAACAATACAGTGAATTACAGTGAAGTTATTGAATATGTTCATAAAAATTATACATTTACAGTACAATTGTATATACAATTTAAAATATATATTTTACCAAAATAAGTGTTGTTGTATAACCTTCAGGACAGCAGTGATGTGCGAACTGAATTTGGCAACAATACAGTCAATTACAGTGAAATTTTTGAATATTTTTCATAAAAATCATAAAACTTCTACATTTACAATAGTACAATTTAAAATCTATATTTTTCCCAAAATAAGCGTTGTTGTATAACCATCAGGACAGCAGTGATCCAACAATACAGTGAATTACAGTGAAATTATTGAATATTTTTCATAAATAATAATCATAAAGAATATGCAAAACGATATTTATACAAAATAAGTGTTGTAGTATAGTAACGCTGGGTTGTGTTGAGCAAGCGAGCCGTCTTGTAACGGTGAGCAAACCGTCTTTGTGCTTTCAGTATTGGCAAATTTATTTATTGATAAATAAAACTAATTGGTACTTTTCAAAGTAAAATTCCACATGTTCCATATACAGTAAAGAGTAACAAATCTACAAACAAACACAGAACAGATTACTTCCAGACACATATGATGACACACAAGGAGGAACACAAAAGACAAAACACATAAAACTTAATGATGCAAAACCAGTTTTTATTGATTCAGCAGTGTGGGCAATGGCGCTTGAAAGACCAAAACTATGTAACAAAACACGGCGACGGGGTTACCAGCTGCTCTGTTTAACACAATGGTGTGGCAAACAGCCAAGAAAAATACACACTCAGCACACACAAACACACGGTCAATCACCCATCCATCCACACAAACACATGCAGGCACGAAGCGTGCTGTAAAATGCCAGAATAATCAACTCTCGCGTGCTGTCCAGACTGAGTTCAGCACCACTGAAGACAACGTAATACTGTAAAAAATCCTTGTGGTTCAAGTCGCTCAACTGTGAAAGTATCTCTTTCAACATGCAGGGAGTGGCGGGGTCAGACAAGCACAATAAACAAGGTAAAGAGGTAATATTTTTCAATCAGTGTTTCAGAGTTGGCTGATACAATAAGCAATGTAAATGAAACATGGGTTAAAGGTGAAGTGTGTGATTTATGTGTCACCGAATGGAATACCTGGCTGCGTCCGAAATCTCATTCTCTCTTGAGTAGGTACTTATTTTGAATAATTACTTCATGACTGCTAAAAAAGTATGTTCTATATAGTATGAGTGTGTGTAGTGTGAATGTAATCTGGACGTATTCACCATGTTGTCATTATCATGTGACCTACCAGCGTCAGTTGCATCGTGTCACTACCATTCACAAATCCTGTCCCGTGGCTTTATGGGATGGTAAAGTGTCCATCATATGCACACTTCAGAATATCGCCAGAAGTAGTAGGTCATCCGGGTATGTTTTGCCTATTATGAGTACTGTGAATTCGGACATACTACTCTTGTCTCATACTGTTTTTCACCTAATATATATTAGGGAAGTATGCGATTTTTGGATGCAGCCAAATGTGAAAATAATTACTATTTTCAAACATGTTTCCCTTCTGGCTGTCATTGGTCAGAAAATGGATACATCCGCCCCAAAATAATGCTATTGGTTGAGCTGTCAAGCTGATTGAGATCCTCAAAATAATAAGATGTTTTACAATCGCTGCATCCGAAATAGTATACTATCTGAATAGGTACATTTGAATTGGAACTTACTTCATGACTGTTAAAAAAAAATTGTTCTATAAAGTATGGGTAGTATTGTTTATTGTTTATTGAAAAAAGGATCCCATTAGCTGTCACCAAAGTGAAACGAGCTAGTCTTCCTGGGGTCCACGACAAAAAAATAAATCACATAACAATGTTAATATAAAAACAGTATAGCACTATAACATTATATACATCAATACCACATCATCATAAATTAGTCTGAATAAATGATTACAGTATTACATTCATAAAATAAATATGTCCTTTCCTCACTCACAAATTTAAATAGTGCATTCTCAGATGGTACCTAAAAGAGTCTTTGCCATTCATTTTACGTATACAATGGGCAATTATTCCAATGATTAATGGCACGATAAATAACAGTTCTCTTTAAAGCATTTGATTTTGGGCGTGGTAACATCATCAGGCCATCATCCGCAGACCTAGTCACATGAGAATGTACCTGATCACACCTAACGATTTGGTTATATAAAAAAGCTGGTTGAGAAGAATAGACAATGTTTCTAAAAAACGTAGTTGTATTAAAAACCAGCCTTTTCTCCACCGTTAACCATGAGAGCTGACAGTGCATACTAGTGTTTGTTAATGGGACAATGTAATACTAACCTGGCAGCTCTATTTTGGGTCATTTGTAATTTCTTTAGTTGACCTTTAGATATAGATGACCATACAGGGGCACAATAATCCAAATGACATAAAATGAAAGATTTAGCCACCTGCTCCACAATGTGTGTAGGGACATAAGAAATACATTTCCTCACCATAGAGATACTACCCATCTTATTCACTACACTGTAAAAAATTTGTAACACTGCCCAATCAAAAATTTCAATTGACCGATAACATCTAAATTTTTCAATTGGCCCAAGTGAAATTCTGTAAATTCTAAAATTAAATGTACAGATTTTCACTTGGGCCAATTGAAAAATTTAGATGTTATCGGTCAATTGAAATTTTTGATTGGGCAGTGTTACAAATTTTTTACAGTGTATGATATCAATATCTTCTACCCATGACAGCTTACTATCCACTATTGTGCCCAGTAATTTTACTTTATACCTGGTCTATAGGTTCCCCAGACAAGTTCAAAGTCATCTTTGGTATTAATGACAATTTATGACTCGATCCCAAGATAATTGATTTGGTTTTTGAGATATTCAACACCAACTTATTTTGTTTTATCCAATCAGAAACCATATTTAACTCAGCTGATAAAACATAATCCAGTTCACTGACGGTTTTTGCAGCATAATACAATGTGGAATCATCAGCATACATTTGTACAGTTGCTTTACACAAAACAGATGGTAAATCATGGATCATGAATGGAATTCAGACATACTACATTTGCCATGTTGTTTCTAACCTACCAATGTCAGTTGAGTTGCATCTCTGCCATTCATAACCCTTTCCCGTGGCCTCATGGGATTGTAAAGTGTCCATTATATGCAGAAGTTGTAGGTCATCCGGGGACTTTTTTCACCTATGGTTTTCGAACATTATGTATTTGGACATACTCTGTTGGTGTGCTGTTTTTTGCATACTATATAGTATTCGATTTCGGACAAAGTGAGTGTTTACACCCTTGGAGAGGAATCAACCTACAAATGGTCTACTTATAGCTTTTTCTGAATATTAAACTAGGATTTTATATTTTGAAATTGTACACAGATTCTACACGCAAATGTAGGCCTTAAACACCTCAATATCTCAAAAAAAATTCTCAAGGCCCATTCACACCAAATATATAGTTATCGTTACAGTAGTCATTCTTTGTGTGAATGGGCCTTTAGACTGTATGATGATAACATCTTCTCCATAATTTAAGAAGAGGTCTCAACAAGTGTGCTTAGATTTGCCAAAATATCTAAAGTCTGTAATCAGCCATTAGACATTTTATTATCACGCTGGTTGTTGTAAGTATCGCAGCAGTTCAAAAATGAAATGTCTGTTAATACCCTAACCATTGGCGAACTCTGTCCTGGAGGGCCACTGTCCTGCAACCCTAATCAAACACACCAACCAGATACTCAATGTCTTCAGGGTTAGAAGGCTACTGGCAGATGAGCTTTATCAGGGTTAGAGCTCAACTCTGCGGGACCTAGTATGTCCATCCCTGCACTAAACCTAACTGATAGTGTTAGCACCACGCTTGCATCTACAAGTCTTTTTTTATTGAGTGTCATGATTTGTGTTTCACGGTACTATTAGACTCAAGTGCTCCTCACGGCAAGTGTACCAGGTGAGTCACAGAGCAAGTTTACTACATCAGAAAATTCATACATATAAAGCTGGTTATGTGACGCAAACAACAATATGTATTAGATTACAAATCAAGCTCTATGGTAAAAGTGTTTTGAGGTCGTAGCATAGTATTGTGAAAAGAACTGCATGGAAATGAGCATTTATTAATTGAAAATTTGCGTGAAAAGTTGATGGAGTTGTATTGAACAAATGTAAGTAGACATTTTTTTCAATGAGCCTAGGTAGATATAGAAATTTAAGTTAGAAATAACAAAGTTGATACTTCATTGCAACTGCATTAAGTCTTCTGAGCGATTAAAACAAAAACAAAAATCCTGTGGGAACTAGGAAGAGCTGAAACATTATAGGAAAAAAAGAATATTGATGCAGCTTTGGACTGTTTGTTGAATATAACTGACATAAAGGCAGAACGTGTCGCTATCAGCAGCCCTGTGTGTTATTCCTCTGCAGAAATATTCTTTCATTTGTTTGGAAAGAAGTGGACTTAATGTCAAGTGTTGATACATTTTGACTCTGTTTCTTGCTTTCTCTCTGGATGAAGGAGATTCCAGATTCCTGGAAGCCATGAGTAATCGGACTCACATCAAAACGTATATTTGCTCTAAGGATTGGAAAAATGCTTATGAAAATGCTGTTGTCAACAACAGCTGTTCCCAAGGGCATGCGATCTGCCATAAATCAAAAATAATTTGTTGGAATCCTTTTATTTACTTGTGCACCATAAATTTCTAATAAAAAGCATTGTTTCACTTGACATGTTGTAAATTAGTGTGTTTCTGGACATCTTTTAAAAAAAGAAAAACAACACTGAATGTCGCACTAAATATAATGCAATAGAGTTTTATTGCACCCAATACCGCTAAATTATTATTGCATGTATTTGAGCTTTTTCACACATAAAAACTCACACATTCTATCACTAAAGACTAATTTCCTGTACAAGGTCAGAGTGCGTGTACAATATTTGACAAAAACACTAATCATTTGTTTCCTGTTCTGGCCCTGTTCCTCTCCAGATCCAACACGAGGAAACAGCCCAGTAACCTGAACCCATAACATGCACTTACATTTATTATTCTAACTAATGCCTTTGAGAATCAGTCAGAAAAGGCCCTGATGACATCATCCAATGCCCCGAGTGAGGCCTTTACGTAAATGAAACCCTTCATCTGGCCCACAGTGTTTTTCAAATGACACACATGAGCAACTATTTTCTTACTTCAGCTTTTGTTTATTTTTATTTGTGCGATGCATCGCTCAGTTGAGCTGAGAGTTGAATTTTGTGGGTGGGCATTTTCATATTTATACAAGGGGAACTAATTGTCACTTTTTACTCCAGTGAATATTTCTTTAGGAGGTTTATTTTTAAAAGTTGATTTCACACATACAAAAATGTGAAGACTACACTATCGTTCAAAAGTTTGGGGGCACTTTTTTTTTTTTTTTTATAATTTTCTTATGCTCACAAAGGTTGCATTAGTTGATCAATAATACAGTAAAAACTGAATTATTGTGAAATAAATACTCGTACTCGAGTGCTGTATCAGGTGAGCTACAAAGTTTACTACATCAGAAAAGCCATACATACAAACATCAAAATGTATTAGTTTACAAATCAAGCTCTATGGTAATAGTGTTTTCAGGTCATGTATTGTGCAAGGAACCAAATGGAAGAAGTCTAATATAAGTAAAAAATCTGTAATAAAAAAAAGGAAGTAATATTGTAAAATAAAATAAATATTTAATAAATATAATAAATATTTTAATATATTTTAAAAAGTAATATATTTCTGTGACGGGAAAGCTGAATTCTCAGCAGCTATTACTCTATTATTAAGTGTCACATGATCCTTCAGAAACTATTCTAATATGCTAATTTGGTACTAATAAATAAATAAATAAATAAAATTAATTAATTAAAGAAAGAACGAATATATAATCAATGTTGAAAGCAGGTGTGCTGCTTAATATTTTTTGGAAATATTTTTAGGATCCTAAAAGAACATAATTTATTTGAAATAGAAATCTTGTAACATTATATATTTGATTATATCATCCACAAACATTTTAATGATATTCTAATGTACTGAAATACAAAATTGTTTATTATTAATACATTTTATAAATGTATACCATTTAAAACACCTGACAACTTACCTTCTACCTTCATTATGGTTGACCCTTATTCGAATATATTCTAGTGTAGTTTTATTGAGTATACTGAGATGTAACGATTTTCCTTCATGATGACTTGATGACATGACTCCCTTACATGTTTTACTCATCTAATCTGATCTGCAAGACCCAATCTCTGGTCAAATCAAATACACATTTAATTAATACATCCACCAACCCACCCTCCATAAACTGGGCCAAACACATGGTGTAATATTACATTTCTCTCTATGACAAGCTGAGATTTGCTGTGAGTGATATAACAGGATTTAATGCCTTGGGATTGAGAGCAGATTCAGTCAGGCATCTGAAAAATCCTCTGTTTAATGTGAGAATGATAAATTAGCCACAGATGTTTGAGTGGGATACGGTGGGATGAGTGTTATACTCGCCTCCAGAGAACAGGTGATGCCATATGTTGTGAAATCAGATCGCCCTGCATCTCTGATGCTTGTGGGTCATTTTGTAACTGATTTTATGCCTCGTTCTGCAACTGACTTTGAAGCCAATGATATTCAGATGCTGTGCCAATCCAAACAAGGGGAGAAAAAGTAAACTGTACTATCACCCGGAACTGAATTGGAGAACGTTGATTTATGTGAGCGTTGGTGTTTGGAGAGAAGGAAAGAATAGCTCTAGCATGCCAAAACCCAAGTTAAAAGGATAGTTCACTTAAAAATCAAGATCTCAGATTTTAAGTTTAAAAAATACACAAAGCACCATAAGTATAATGCAAGTGGTTTATATTCTGAAGGCATATAATAGCTTTGTGTGAGGAAAAGACCAAAATAAGTGATTCACTGATAAGCTCCACCTCCAATGAGCTGTTTATCACTGCAACAACTTAAATGCATCAGTGAGTTGAACTCAAGAACTCAATCAGTCCAATTTATGAATGAATCATTCCGGTTTTCTAAAATGAAATCGCAGGGGCCATCGGGGAGGGGCATCGTTGTGATCTGGACCCCCTCTACTCCACACTAGCAATGCCCCAGAATAATCTACTTCAACTCTTAAAAGTGTAATTTACTTTACTAAGCTGAGATAATATAGTATACTGAAATAAAAGTCTAGCTAAATGTACTTAAAGAGAACACGTGTGCGTGAATGTTTCTAACATACTTAAAGGATTAGTTCACCCAAAAATGAAAATTATCCCATCATTTACTCACCCTCAAGTCATCCTAGGTGTATATGACTTTGCTCTTTCAGCCAAACACAATCAGAGTTATATTAAAAAATATCTTGGCTCTTCCAAGCTTTATTATGGGAGTGAATAGTAACAGTGATTTTGAAGACTAAAAAAAGTGCAACTATCCATCATAAAAGTTATCTATACGGCTCATAAATGCCTTCTGAAGCGAAGTGATGCGATTTTGTAAGAAAAATATCCATATTTATAACTTTCAAAACTAGAATCACTGGCTTCCGTACACAAGTCGAGTTCCGGCCAAAGAGTGAACTCTGGCCCGACGCATGGCGTATTGACGAACGTGAAAGCACAGAGGATAGAGGAAAACAAAACACCGGTCATGAATTAGAAGTCTAAAGCGAGAATTTTTAAAGAGAAATGTCGCTGGAGCTTGTCAATTCAAGTCCCGGTTTCACAGACATGGCTTAGATTAAGCCAGGAGTAGGCCTTAGCTAAATTAAGACATTTAAGTAGCTTTTTTAAACATGTCTTAGAGAAAAAGAAACATACTGGTGTGCATCTTGAGACAAAACAATGGCAGTGACATATTTTAAGATATTACTTTCAGTTAAAATAGCTCAAACATGCATTTTAGTCTGGGAATAGACTGTGAAACCAGGCATAAAAGTTTTCCTTTTAAAGGACATTTTAAATCACATGAATGTATATTTTAGTTTATCACAAATGCTTATCAGTACATTCGACATTACATTTTAACCATATTTCAATAGAAGAAATTATGAACTTATAGGCTAATAAAGATGTACTTAAGTCCTGCATAAGTGTGTCAAGAAAGTGCAATAATGTTCAGCTAATCGCATTTAATATAAATTTAAACTGTAACACATTTTCATTTAATTTTAAATAACATTAAGTGTCTGAAAACGCTACATTCAGTTCCCACTTAAGTATATTATTTTCATTTTTAAAGTATGCTAAAGTTAACTTTTTTTCACAAGTGATAGGACTTTAGATGACTTGGCGTATGGCACGCTAGTCATATGGATGACTTTTATGATACATTTAATGTGGGTAATTTATTCCTTTAACATCACATAAAAACATTTGAACTGATGCAGCTTATACGCCTCATATGCAAACACACAAAGTTACATAAAGCTCTGAAATCGCTATTTCACTCACATATCTCCTCCACCGGCTGAGGTGGACATCAGCAGTATCCGCATGTGTTGGGTAAAAAGATAAAGAGCCAATATAAAAGTGGATTTACTGGTGTCTTCCACAGAACAGATGTTGGCAGGGCAAGAGTCCATTTTACTTGTAAAATTTGAGTGGGAAGACAAAGAACCAGGGCAAATTCCTAGACGCTCATTCCATGGAATTGCCTGTTTGGTTTTTCTGAAGGAAATAGCAGCATCTCTGAATCCAGGAGCACTAGAGAGTTATTTAGAGAGTGGATACATTAGTGGATACATAAGCCTTCAGTTCATTGTCTCTTATTGTTTGTCTTAAAGGGGTCCTATTATGCTTTTTTACTTTGTCAACTTTAGTTAGTGTGTAATGTTGCTGTTTGTGCATAAAAAAGATCTGCAAGGTTACAAAGCTCAAAGTCCACTCCAATGGGTGATATTTTATTTAAAGGAGCCGTATGTAAGATTGTGGCCAAAACTGGTACTGCAATCACTTTCAAATTACTGTAGAGCGGTGTATCCCCTTCCCCTCCCCCTGACTCGAGGTTGCCAGATAGGCTGCAGAATCCAGCAGGAACGTTTGTAGCTGCAGCTGTGGTAACTACCCAGTTAACACAGAACGTTCCCCTAATGTTATTTTTTGGTTATTTTTTTGGGAACCAAATACTTACGTTAGGGGAACGTTCTTTTTTGGTTTTATTTTTATGTAACAATAAAATAACGTTCCCAGAACGTTGCTGGGTGGTTACCATAAAAAATAACGTTCTGGGAACCATAAACTAACATTCTGAGAATGTTCTGGGTACCAAAAACTAACATTATGGGAACCAAAAATTGTTAGCTGGGTAGAGCAGAGCTGGCAACCCCGATGCCGAAACACTACTGACTTTGTGATTGGTAGATAGGTGGAGGGTGGCGCTTCAGGCCAAAACACAACATGACAACACCAACATCAGTTGAGGGCTGCAACTTCACTTTTAAATGACAATATCCTGGCCGGACTACTTGTCAGTGATATAAGTTTTTGAAATGAACATGATTTTTAATGTCTAGTGACATATCAGGGCCATTTTATGATTAATTGAAATACATTTCTTACATACGGTTCCTTTAACAGAATTCACTTTCCAAGAACTACAACAAACGCCTCGTTTAGACTACAACGCGTTCATTCGAGATATTTGAATTCACAATTTTAGTCATTTAAATAATCCCCGCCCAATACGCAAAAAAGGGGACGAGGCCTGTTTGAGCTGCATTAGAGAAGACAGTGTTGTCGCTATGTCAAAGAGACGCTGTTTTTTTCCACCCCGTTTCCAAAACTGACGATGAAGGCTGACGAACTTAGAGTGGTTTCAATTTATTTTAAACGTTTAGCTGTGTGCTGCACATTTTAAGGAGAACAGCTTCCAGAAGAGAGTACAATGCAGGCTACGCACAAAAGCTTCTCCTGAAATGGAGCAGTTCTTTGTTGGGACAATCTGTTGTTCTTGGATCACAACTTGTAAGTATGTCTTATTATTTGTAGTTCCGTTTTCTATTAACAGTTCCATTTATAAGTTTTATATTGTTGCTATGATGTAAACTAAAGGCAAAGCCTCCGCTAGCCTGCTAACTAACATTACAATATTGATTTAGTGTTTACTGTAGCTTTTGTAAGCTCTTGCTTTTGTAAGATGGTTCACCGCCCCTTGTGAAAATTAACCATGGTTTTGTGATCGATTACTTTGTATTACCATAGTTTTCAGACAAATATCACACTTAAATGGTGTATAAATCCGTTCTTGCAAAGTCCGTGCTGGAAATCCGTTCAGTACAATGCTCTTCTTTGTTAACATTCTGAAGTCTGAATCAGGCATGAAATGGTTTGAAATTTATGCCATCCTTAATATTTACATCTGAGTGGAGCTTGCGGTTATGGTAAGGGAGATGACATTTCCCAAACAAGCACTAAGCAGTGCCAATCACAACAACTGGGCCAGCTAACCAATCACAGCACATTTCGCATTTTAGAATGAGGGGCTTCATCGAAACAGGAACTAAATGGCGCATTCAGGACAGACTGGGGAAAGAGGTGCTGTAATAATGTAAAATATGTGAAAAATAATGTGTTTTTTGAACAATCATTAATGAAAATATATTCTAGTACACCCCAAAAACAAAATCAAGACTTCGTAAAAGGGCATAATAGGACCCCTTTCATGGGGGAAAGCCATGGAAGAGCTATATAGAAGTTGTTCTTTGATTACATCTGTTTTTTATCACTTATCCACTGCCAGCTCTAGCAAATATGAACTGATTTTTTTAAGGAGCCTCTGCCCTGAGGTTGCTGAGAAGATGAATGTGAACAAGCATAAACTTAAAACAATGTGACAACTTGAAATATGTGCTGTTCATGTACTGTTTATTAAATATGTTCCACTTAGCCAAAGACAGCCATTTCATTTTCAGCGCTACTCATAATCCAGCTTCAAACAATGTTAAAATGCATCCGTCATAATAAACCTCACATGTTTTAAAGCAGGACCTGTATCCAGTGATCCAAAAGATTTTTAAACACTCAGAATGATTTGAATGCGGGAGAAACATGAATTTACCTTTTGTTTGGAAACTTTTTAAGACTTGATGTCTATCTTTTGGATTAAAAACAAAAATTTCCAGTTGACATTAAAGGCAATGTTAAACAACATTTTAAACATATTTTACTGTCAGAAATGTGATGTTTTTGCGGAGTGAAAACGCATATTCAAGGAAAATAGGACAACATTAGACTTTATTGATCAGGTTTTGAAAACTGCTTGAAATTTTTTAACTTTGACTGAAAATGTTTATTCAGAGGAAGGCATTGCATTAATAAAATGACAAAGATTTAAAATGTGCACTGGTGATTAGTGTACAATAACACCAGGAATATGCATTTGGTATATAGCGTATAAATGCAAAATATTTAACCCTCAGTTTTTACAAATATTTTAGTGTATGTGTGTGTGTGTGTGTGTGTGTGTCTAAAGATAAGTCAATGGCATAAGCCAAACATAACATTCAGAATTATAATATACAACAAAATTCTAAATAATTATCCTATGAGTTTCTGTAAGAAAAGTGTAATTATAATATTAGTAAATTTAGAAGACTTGATGAATCAAACTTTAATGGTGGCCTAGTATGATCCATTCAGGTACCTTTAGACGCGAACCTGATCTCACCACGAACAGCATGTCCCTGGATCAACATCATTGTTGATCCTGGATCAACATTCCAATCAACCAATCAGATTTGAGGGACAAGTTTACAGTTTATGTCAAGTTTAGGATTACTACCAGGGTTAGGTGCTTCTACATCACTGTTATTCACCTATCATTTCCCTCTGATTTTAGGGATAACTTATTGGTAAGGTTAGGTTTAAGGGTAGGACAAAATTTTCGGACAGGAATGTTGTTCCAGGATCAACAAAATATGTTGACCCAGGAACGCGTCTAACTCTACAAAATCAGGACATGCCTTTTAAACCTTTAATAAAGCATGTTTTAAATCGTATACGGCAGCGATTCCCGCTCATGTCCCTTGATGCTATGAGTTTGAGAACCTCCAGGGCAGGAATAGGAAACATTGTTATAGGGCTTGCGAACTCCTTTCTGAGCCTAAACATATTGGATGTTGAATCTATCCAAGGAGGTCAGCTGAGGGAACCTGATGCATTTCAGACCTCAAACTGAGTGTTGAAAAATGAAATGGACATTCATAAGAGATCTATATCTTAAGCCTCAGGCTGTAATATGTGCTGCTTGAAATTCTACAGCACCGAACTGTTTGTTTGAGATGATATTGAAGTCGATACAGCGAGTGTCCGTTGCATTCCTCACCCCGAGACTTCCCTCATTGAATCCATCGCCAACTGTCTTCTTTGATCCATCTGAAATGTAAAGGAAGTACTAGCGAGCCACTGACACAGTGAGCATAAACTGTGCAATAGGGTTCTCGTTGATATTATCCAACTCAAGCACAGCACCAAGCAAATCACATTAAAAAAGAATGCGTGTCATGCTTTACTGCTAAAATAATAAAGAAGATCACTGATCACAGATTCACCGCCAGTGGGCAGTTTCAATGCAACATGGTACTGATAATACACATGATAGCATATTTATATAGCAGCAAGCTTGGCTCCATATGTGAAAATCAACAGAAATGTGAAGAAAAGAAAGAGCATTTGGATGAAAAAGCAAAAACTTGACCCACTGGATAAAGTCTACCGTAATCTATAACATGTTGAGACATTCACTTCATAATGCTAATGTTAGTGTTGGCTAACGTCGGGAATGTTGCCATTAAAGGAGTCATAATGTAGAAATTTCACTTTTCCACGAGAATCAATGTATGTTATGATTGCATAATGATTGTACACTGGCCGGGAAGCCGATATTTAAAAGTGAAGCGTTTGTTTACCTCGGGGTTTGTAAAATAGGCCACGTGCACGCGCACGAAAAAACGAGATTTTGATTTCTTCCCCTTCTTGACGTCAAGACGGGGGAGGATATACCAAATATGGACACCGCAAACCTATGCCGCGGGAAGCCCGCCCCTCTCCCCCTCAGATTCAGTTTAGTTGACTCGAGAAAGATGGAGAAATCGAGTGCACACCTGAGATGCTCTGTGGGTGACTGCCACAAACAACATGCAAATGTGTTTTATCTACCAAAAACGGACGAAACTATCAGGGAACAGTGGATGAAATTCATTTTTAATGACGCTGTCCCAACAACTCTTTCAAGTGGCGTATCGTTAGGTGTGTGTGCTAAACATTTTACACCGGAATCTTTTACAAATTTGGGGCAATATCAGGCGAACTTGGCCTCGAAGCTCCGTTTGGGAAAAGGTGCCATCCCAACCATCAGGGACTTGCCAGAAATTGAAAAGGTAAGACTGTGTTTTTATTGCTCTACTGTGGTTAACAAATAGCAGCTAACAGCTAATGCGGCTATTGTATGTAACGTTACCTTCGAGGTAAACACGGGGAATGGACTCTACGAATGCTAGCCACATCTTTCGACTTTGTTTTACACTAGCAGCTACAGTAGTGACGGTACAGGAGTCCATGCTCAGTGGCTAAAACTGTTTAAATGCAAGTATGAAAACAATATACCACTAGGGATGCACCGAATATTCGGCCACCGAAAATTTTCGGCCGAAAATGGCCCAAAAGTGCATTTTCGGTTTTCGGCCGAAAGACTTTTATCACCGAAACAATACGGCCGAAATGTTGTGATGACGCAAACAGCAGACACCGCGACCTGCACGTGCTTGTCTGAAGCAACATTACATATCTGCGGTGTGGACGTATTTAAATATATCTAAGAGTGACCCACGGACAGCGATTTTCAAAACACAGACATCCCAAGTCTTCCGGAAGTTCCGGGAGTCTCCCGCGTATTGATACCGGCTCCCTAATGCCCGCAAATTAGTTTAAATCTCCCGGAATCGCGAGCGAGCATGAGCGCGCATACGTAGCGCGCGCGGCAGAGAGGGGGAGCGAGAGACCTTTGCGTGTGTGTGCAGAGCAGCCGTCATTTCTCAGAGGTTTACCTGAGCTGTTTATGGTTTTTGCAACTCACGTCCATGAGCATATAACTGCAGATATTATTTTGGGCTATGGCAGTATTGACCTAAAATATCGAAAATAGCTTTCAGTTAGTGGGGCTTCTGTAAGAATGTATATGGCAATGGTGTATTTTTTCTTTTTTCTTTGGTTGTGATTACAATTTCACTAACAATAAGTACCGTCACATTTATTGAGCTATTGCAGTATTTTGTCTGTTTTTGTACCGCTTGGAAGTAGTAAAATACATTCCTGCAACCAATCAACGCGCCCCTCATTTGCATTATTATGACCGTCCACGACAGCCAAAACATCGCATCAGATCTCGCGAGACAATAATGCCTTTAGAAATAAGGGTCTGAGGGGCTCTGTGTTGATTTTTTTTCCACTTTTCTTTTTTAGAAGTGCCTAAAATACTATAATAGAGCATTTGGGTATCCAAGGTAACACAACATTATGACTCCTTTAAACAAAGAGCACAGAGAGAGAGAGAGAGACATTTGAAAGAAAAACAATATTTCACTTTAATTCATTTATTGTTGATTTAATACATATATTTTATTTTTTTTTTAAATATGTTATTTATATTATAAACCCGTTTTTTTAAATACTCAGTTTAAATTTGATCTAGGCTTTTGAAAGAATAAAACCAGACCTTAAAATGCTTAAAACACATTTCCCTCGTAAAAAACACATCAGACGGAGTGATTTTATTATGCTTGCTAGTTGAAATGCCAGCATTTAAAAATCACATTCCAGTATATCTATTCAAACTTGTTTTGTAAGCGTACTCTCAAAGGAGATGACATCACTTGTACTGCAAGGTAATGTACGTCTGTAGAATTGACATAAGTCAGCAGCCCCAAAGGATCATGGGGGCTTGAGTTGGCCAGTGTGCTGACAGACAGATTTGTCGAGTAAATGAGACTCAAGAATAAGACAAAACACTTAACATTCAAATCAAAATTCAGACTTTAGACTATCAGGCCACATAATTGTAATAGATGGACCAAAGCATTATTTTTATTGGAATCAAAGGTACATGCTATTGGAATGAATACACATGCTTATAAATCGAAAACATGCTTTTCTTAGCTAGCAGCCATCATCATGCCCTGACAGTTTAACAATGGGTGGGGAAGGGGGAACGAACAGGCAGAATGTTAATCCATATGCGATATGTTTCGCAATCTTTAGATGGTGTTTTTGTAGTTTGCTAAAGCTTTCGAATAAACTGCACAGAATGTGGATTACAGATGCATAGATATTCGGAACACATTTGTCTGGAGTAGGTTCTGAAATCATGGAAACGCTGAGCATTCGGATTTGAAACGGTGCCCTGGTTTAACACTGAAACACATAATTATAGAGCTCATGCAAGGTTTTGTTGTTGTATCCATTGACGACATAATGGGTCTTGCTCATTCACCTTTGCCACCAGACACTAAACCAAAACACAAATCAAAGCTGCAAGTTCCCTAGGAAACTCCAAAGATGGTCAAACCTTCAACAAAGAGACATCTATACTTTTGAACTGGAGTTTAAAACACTGTATGAAAGCAGAGGAACCATTTTCGGACCTCAACTTTACTGGCAGGTAAGATGCTGCAACCTTCTCAAACAAACCGAGTGAAGCCTGTATGGAAATCTTCCTACATGTTTTCCCGTTTCTCAAAGGAACCAGTGGGGTTTTCATGAACTATCCCTTTTCAGGGTTGGGCCGCATGCAAGAGAACGTATGTATCTCTTTGGTTGGTGGATAATTTAAGGATTTACAGATGTTGTGTATTTTGAGGGTGCATGAGAATGGTGTAGTGAAGGCCCTCCATGTATTTCCACCTATTCCGCACATCGCAGACTTGATTCATTGTAAAAGCTGCAAACAATGCATTACAGGAGATGATTTCAAAGCAAACCTTGTGAAAAAGGAGTGCATTTAATTGTGTTGAAGGTCAATATAATTTAAAGAGCGTGCAATACTGTGTTTTTATCACACTTAAGCACTTTGCAATAATGTTAAATTAAAAGTTTCACCTTAAAGTAAAATCATTATGTTTTGTAAAAAAAAACAAAAAAGCTTTTAAGAGCACTTATTTTGATGTGTTGACTAAAGGACATGTTCTTGATTATAACTGTAACTGTAGTTTCACATCTAAAATGTATTTGTACTAAATTGCACCTTCATCATTAAAAATGTGTAATTACAAATAAATACGTGACATACAAGTTTCAATAGAAATAAAATGAAAGTATATTTTAGTTGCCATAAATGCTTGTCAGTACATTCGGCAGCGCACTTTAACCATATTTTAATGACAATAGTAATTATGAAATTACATATAAAGATGTACTGAAGTCATAATGTGGTTACTACTAATGGTTACACTACTAATTTCATTTAGTATCAGTTTAAACTATTGGCTAAGTTTCATTTAATCACAAATAACATGCATTGAAGTCTCTGAAAATAGTACATTCTATTCAGACTTAAGTATATTATTTTAAAGCACGATTTTAAAGTAAAATCAATGGAAGGTAAACCTTTAGACAGGATACGATGAGTATATGGATGGATACAAAACATTATGCGTGGGAAAGCAGTTGTTTATCATGTCTAATTGCCTAAAGTTTGTCTGAACGTCTTGCTACAATATGTGGCACAGACAGAAAAACAAACCCGCACAACTTGAGCTAATTAAAGACTAATGATGAAGCCCTTATTGGTGTTACTGTTGACTTCACATTCCAAATGCCATCCCAAAGCCTTTTCATCATGGGATTAGAGCTTAACTGACTGTCCAAAATCATAAAACATCAAAACGCTGAGCAAGAGGGTTGTACGGAGAGAGCACATGGGATCCGTGCAGGCAGCAGATGCAGCTGGGACTAACATTCCTTAAATGAGTCATACTGACAGCACCAACTGACAGATAATCCAGGTTTAGCCAGGTCAGTCCTCATTTTAGTATATTTTACACATTGGATAAAAAAGGGATTGGATCCAAACCTGTAAGACTTTTCGTTCATCTTCAGAACACAAATGAAGATCTTTTTAATGAAATCTGAGAGCTTTCTGTCCCTCCATTGACAGTCTATGTAATTACCACTTTCAAGGCCAAGAAAGGTAGTAAAGACATCATTAATGTTATCCATGTGACTCCAGTGGTTTAACCTCAATTTTATGAGATAGGGCCCTATCATGCACCCAGCACAATTGACTTTGTACACCGACGCGTGTATCGGACTTTTCCCTCCTAAGACGCACGTCTGTAAATTAAGGAATGAACTTGCGCTCCCGAGGGCGGTTCAGCGAAAAAAGGAGGCGTGTTCCCGAGCAAACGTTCCCTGGTGCTATTTTGCAGTTTCAGAAAACAATTTCGCCACAGACCATGAAAAACCTAGTCTAAAGTCAGTGGCGCGTTATTCAGATGCTATTTTAAGGGTGCATGCTTGGCCATAATGTAGCGTGTGCACAACGCGCATGCACTTTGCTTCTCTCATCTACACAGATGCAGCAGTTGCCATTTTTGCAAATCATACATAATTACAAGGAAAAATATTCCACACGAGGGAAATAATTGTGGTGTCCATGAAGATAAGATAGAAAAATAGGCATAAATCTAGCTAACACATTTACCCAAATTATTATACGCCTGTTCAACCGAAGCTAATTTGGGTGGGTTTCTCCCATCCCCATACAATGTCACTGCTCTGTCTTTTACGGCCCTGATGAGAATGTCGGTCTCCTGGCAAATCCGCCGTTATAATAGCAAATCCGCCATGGAACAAGCACGCCTGCTTTTAAAGGGAATGTGAGATGACGCTCTGATTGGTTTATTACATGTTATGCCCAAACCATACCTATGATTAATGAAGCTACTTCAGACCAACTCATTTTAGATTTGCGTCGGGCACAAGTCATTTATCCCGCCGGTATAATAGCAACGGTGCCCGAGATCCGCCCACAAAGTTACTTGCGTTTCGTGTTTGATACTTGCGCTTCAGATCGTTAAAATAGGGCCCATAATGTTTTTGACAAAATATACATTTTATGACAAAATATTTATCTCCAACGCACGTTCACGAAACAACATCTGATCTCACGTCAACATGCATTGATGCTCTCGTGAACGTGCGTTGGAGATTAATATTTTGTAAATAAAGTGGTAAATTATATTTTTCTGCAAACAGAAACAAAACTCCAAAAGTGTTGCTGCATAAAATTGAGGTTAAGCCACTGGAGTTACATGGATTACTTTAACAATGTCTTTACTACCTTTCTGGGGCTTGAAAAAGGTAGTTGCGTAGTCTGTCAATGGAGGGACAGAAAGCTCTCAGATTTCATTAAAAGATCTTCATTTTTGGGTGAATAAACCCTTTAAGTATGAAAATCATTTTAGTTTTTCACTTTACATTCATATACACATTCAAACTATACAGAACATACTTGTTAGCAGTCGCAAAGTAATTACTTATTCAAAAGAAGTACCTATTATACGATTTTGGACACAGACATAGTTTTTCCTCTCATCTCATATCATTTACAACACTAGTTTTGTGTTTACTTCGCTTGCAAACGTTTAGTGAGAGAATGCAAATGCTTTGAGAGAATGCACAAGTTTGGCAATAAACACAAACCCATTGAAATATAATTTCCCCTTCCCTTTAGTGGCTCCATACATTCCATTCTGTTATAGAAATTAGGATGATAATTATAAAATTTCCAAAGATGGTTAAAACAAATCAAAATTAATTTCATGTTGATGTTCTCATGTAAATTCCCTCTTAATCTCTCACTAAGCAATGGGTAAATATAGCTCTTTATTTTCATCCTGTTGGGTTGCATCATGTTCGTATTCTTTCTATTGTGTAAATAATCAAGTCATCATTAATAAAGTTGAGTTTGACCATAACATATTTCTGGAAGTCTGATATACCCTTTTATAGAAATATGTTCTTAAAGGCATGGTTATTTTGTTAAAGTAACAATACATAGTTCAAAAGATAATACATAACAGAAATGACAGAACGTAAGATTTATTATGACTGTATCTTTTCTCTCTTGTTCTTTCTTCTTATATTCTCTAGGTGTAACTTGTTAGCAATCACTTTAGATTCAGTGAGGTGCCCCTTGTTGACCCATGAACAAAAATGGGCACAGCCATGGGATGCATTTCTGTCCCGTGAGACGTTTCAGAGACCACACAGGATCCATCAGAACAGCAGGCTCAATGGCATGGAACTCTATATTGAAACAAAGACTGCAGCTCCAAGTCACAAACCAGAGAGGGGTCCCACCTCCTAAAACATTTCCAATACATCAACATGGATCATCTTCTCCAAACACTGATGCCTATAGCAACGGCATGCTTCAGGGGAGGTCCTTTAAAGATTCAAGAAACCTCTCAGAGAAAACCTCCAAGAAATTATTCACAGCCAAAAAGGCTCTGCTCATAGGTAACTAACTATATGTGAATGCTTTTCTAAAATGTGAAAGTATTACACATTAATGTATTAATGTAAACACTACATTACACATGCTTAGTGGGATTTTGTACACCAATTAAACGATGTTGTGTATTTAAAATGATATTATATTATATTTCAGTTTGGTCAAATTATCGCTATTAACTAACTATCAACTATGACCTTTGCCTCAATTAATTCCTAATTACAGCTTATTAATTGTTAATACGGTAGTTGCTATGTTTGGATGTTGAGGATTCAGGGATGTAGAATATCATGCAGAATAAGGCATTAATATGTGCTTTATAAGAACTAATAAACAGCTAATGTACTAGTAATATGCATGTTAATAAGTAACTAGTTAATAGTGAGAATTGGACACTAAACTAAAGTGTTATATGTAAGGGATAATGTAGAGCGAGGCGGTTGTTATATCTCCGCTTCGCGTGGGGGTCCTGATCAGCCTGTCGGGGTTGTATTCGCTATAACAACCGCCTGGCTACCTACCAAATAAATCAATAATTTGACACAAAATATTGATTTAAAAAGGAGTTTATTGATTTAAAAACGATTGTATTGCTTCCGCTAAAGAAAATAGTCCGTTCCGTCTCTACGGTTAGAATCCTGCGTGTCCATGGCAACGCTCTGCTTTGCATGGCAACGATGTGTTATACTTAGCAGCGGTCTACTTAGCATTCTACATTAGAATTCAACCAAGCCATGTAATAATACATGACATTATATAATATAATATAATATAATATAATATAATATAATATAATATAATACCACAAGGCAGTTGAATGCTTACTTCTGATTGGTTGATGATAACGCAATTATTTTCCAGTAAATGCAAAGCTGGAAGTAGTTCCAGGTCTAAAACTGTAAAGTTAGGTGAACTTTAAAGACGCAGGACAGTAGTATCCCATTGCAGTAATAATTGATTAACAAAACAACCTAGATGCAGAACATCTAAGAACTGAGGAAACAATAATTAAGAACACCAACAAAACAGCTATGGAAAGAAAAGACCTGACGAACACAGGAAACACTGGGGTTTATATACCCACAGGGTAATAGACTAACAAGACACACCTGGAAAAAATCAGGGAACTAATTAACAAGAAAACTACAAAGGGCCTACAAAATAGAGCAAAAGGAACTAAAAGTCACAAAGCAAAAGCACAGGAACACAAACAAAACAAGGAACCAATGACACAAATGCATTATACTGTACACTGTAAAAATAAAAAGAAGTCGCTGCCTTTCATTTTTAAGTACAATACACTTGTTTAATGTTTAATGATGTTTAAGATGTTTAAGTTAAATTATTTCAGCTATTTTAAAAGTCCTAAAAACAGCAAATGAACCAAAGCCCAAAAAGATAGTGACCAGGCAATTAAATATGACTAACAATAGGATAAAAAATGGCAAACGATTAAATTTTTTCCAATTAAATGAACTTTTATTATCGATTGGACTTTAAATATAAATTTAGTTATATTTTTTTACAACTTTACATTGTGACTGCATTACCACCTTGGGTGTGCATTATTTTTCAAAAATTCAACTGCCCGTCATCAATTATTCCTTATATTATGCAAGGAAAAATGCACAATCAGCCATGTGATACTAACATATCCTGCCTATTATTTGGCTACTTAACAGTTAAATAAATATGCCTAATACTTTACCAAGATCCAGCTGATGCTGGCAGCAGCTGCAGTTAAAGACGTTTAAACCCTATTAATCAAGATCTCTGTTTATGTTCTCGCAGCATGTGGAGTGCGATGTGTCCTGTCACCACGACCCTCCAACTGCTCCACATCATCACCTCATAAAGACGAAAAAGACAGACCTCATTCCACTTCAGCAAGGAGACAGAAATGCAGTAGAGACTGTTTTGAAAAAGAAGGTGAACTGAGGGTATGGGAATCATACACTGCGATAAAAAGAACAGAGGACAGAGAGAGAGCGAGGAGCGGTGTACACAGACAGAGAGTCCCGCTGGATTCAACCCACCGGCCTTCCACTGTCCCACTGGAGAATCAGATGGGACGCCGAGCACTAAGCTCACCAGGTATAAGACTCTCTGTATAAGTTTCCCCCAGCATATAATGTCATGATAATAAAATTCCCCTTTGCATAAGTCTATAGAGTGTTGCAGGGATTACTTATTGTTTGTAGGCCACAACCACATAAAATGACAAAAAAATTGTATTTAGGTTTAAAAATTCATAAAAGTTTATTTGTGAAGATTATCATGATGAAAAAATCGTTTATAACGATTTGACCCCTTGATG
This sequence comes from Rutilus rutilus, assembly GCF_951802725.1. NCBI lineage: Eukaryota > Metazoa > Chordata > Actinopteri > Cypriniformes > Leuciscidae > Rutilus > Rutilus rutilus. The sequence goes on along the minus strand of NC_140232.1, from coordinate 13,975,592 downwards.
CAGAACATGCACTTTTTACTTTTCAAATGCTATTCCATATTAAATACACGCCATTAAATATTTAATAACAAAATGAAAGATAATGCTCGAAATGTTATTTGTTAGCAAAGACACACTGAGAGTTTTGTGTGGCATTCGAGACAAGTGTAATCATTGACCTGTGAACATGAGATTGAATAAATTGTTTACGTCATCTCACAGGTCTCATGATCAAAGTTATAAACTAGCGTTAGAACGTTGTTGCTATGTTCTCCTTCTCAAAGTAAATACTGTCAAATGCTTACAAGACACAGTCATGAGCAGCAAATTTACAAATCATTCTTAGTCCATTTCTCACACACTAATTCTCAATCGTTTCATTCTTTATGGAGAAACTCCCATGTGTAAAATTGTCTGGAGAAAAAAAGATGACCAAAATGTCCTTCAAGATACGCATGGACATTTTACTGAGGGCAATCTAGCCCCATCACTTCATCTCTACCTGCCTTCATCATACCGTCCGCAGGACCAGGGAGAAGACACAGCTGCGGGACAGGATAATAGGTAAAACTAAAACTGAACTGATAGACTATCCGATTGGCTAACGTCTTTGCACAGGAAACAGTATCAACGCCCACTGGCTATTGCATTGTGTTTTGAAAACATAATCCATATAAAAGTCATTTACATACAAAGCATATTTACGTTTCATAGGTTTTCGATTCGATTCAAGAACGATTCGCGCATGTAGCAATTCAATGATTATATATTTTAAAGCACTGAATCACTATATCGAATCATGATTAATCCGATTTTTAGCAATTTAAATCGATTATTGACCGAAATCAACGATTAAAAAATACATGTTTCAAGACCAATGCATTTGCATCATCAGGATTTGTAATCGATGCATCGAGAAAACGAGTGAATCGTTACACCCCTAGTTAGGTGCTTAAAAATCTATGCTAATAGTGAAATTTTAGGCTATTAAAATTATTGTGGATGTTCAAAGTGAAAATCATACCTCAACATATCATGTCCCTTTGCATACTTTATATCTTGTGCTGCAGGGATAGCATACTTTTGTAGGGCAAAACTAATTGTATTTAGGCATCAAAATTCATAAAAGTTGTGTTCATTTGTGAAGATTATCTTCAAACTTCATAAAACTTATGTTCATTTATGAAGATTATCTTCAACAAAATGTGTAAGAATCATAAACATTTGTTGGTCATAGAGCTTAATTTGTGCAGTAATTCAAACGGCAATGGAAAAATCCTATTAGGTTTGTTCATGAGTGAATAATGTTGTCACTACTATTTTTAAGTGTTGTGTAATTATGTAATGTGTGTGGAGAACACGAAGAGTGGAGAGTAAACAAGATGGATGAAGTCCTGTCTCGTGTGTTTCTCCGCTCACTAACTCCTGACAGACACCACAAGGTTTTTGCCAAGTGAAACAGGGTGATGCTAACTTCCAGTTTGGCCTACAAAAATAAGTCAACCCTGCAGCACTCTATTGACTCCAAAGTTTTTCTCATTGACAGCAATGGGTTGCCAGCCTTATCTCGTCAACACATGGCAGAATCGGACACCTTGGAAGTAAGAACAGATTAAGTGTAAAGCCCTTGTACAGTAAAAACTACATGAAACTAAATAGATGGCTAGCATATTCGAATGCCAAAAATATTGGACTCATTCATCCATCCCCTTGAGCGGTTACTAAGGATACGTGAGTGATATCATGAGTCCTCTGTGCTACAGAGGCAGTATTAAGTGACATTGTAAGCCGTGTGGTTAGTGTCTGCCATTCAGATGGTGACAGTATGATGTTCTCACTTCCATGGAAACTCACAACAGACTAGAGGAACTCATGCTAGGAATGGCATTAACCTGACACTCACAGATGAAGTAAATTTAACTCATCAACTGCACTCAGACATTACTGTCGTCGTCAGGGTGGGAACATTGCCTCAACTCCTGTGGTGAGGGGGTCACACTAAGGTCTTCTGTGATACTGCCTATTCATTTGGTAGGGGTGGAAGGGGCCCATTCATAATAAAACCTAGCGCAAGTAAATTTATGTCAGAAAAAGAATAATCTTGATCGTTTACTCTCCAAAAAAATGAAACATAACATTTTGTAATTCAACATTCTGTTACATCTTATGCTAAATGAATATTTATTGCATTGTTGTCATGTGTGTTTCCATGATTGTGATTTTTATGTGTACATGACATTGTGCACCTTCTATATATTAGTAGCCTATTTACCTCAGCTTGTGGAAAAGCTTGTGATGAACTTTGATTCATTATGTGGCTTTGTCTTTAACACCAATGTTTATAAGGAGCCCCTAAGGGGACATGGTGTTGGAAAAAATATGATACGAAAATTATTTCAGACTTTTGCGTTCCAACGAGAAACTTTGCATTTGCTCTCAAAACATTTGAGTTCCTCTGAGAAACCCTTGCGTTCTTTTGCAAAGCATTTGCGTTCCCCCAGCAGTGTTGCCAAGTTCACAGTTTTCCCGTGGAATTGGGCTACTTTTACACTGTTGCCGCGGGTTGTTTTTTTGTCTGCGGGTTGAAGCATCAACCCCCCCCGGAACATGATTATTACTTAAATAAAAAAATATGGACGTAGTGTCTGTGACGTCACCAGTAGTTGTCTGAAGAGCATTTTAGATGCCCAAAGTGGGCGGAGCCTGTTGTCGCCATCTTGGTAGCGCGACACCGCACGTCACTCCCGGATAACCAAAAATGGCCAAAGAGGCGGGATTAGCTGAGGTGACGTGATGGTTAACAAACAGCACAAAAACGGCTAGTAGTGACAGCAGCGGCAATCCACCTGTCACTCAAGTGGCCACACCCTTAATTATGCAGAACATTAAAGGCCCTTGCACACTGAGTCCGAAATTATCGCATGCGTTTTTTCGCTTTCGTGATTCGGTGGCTCTGAATTGTCAAAACACCATTCAAAATGCTTGCTACGGATGCGAAAAACGCAGAAAATCTAACCTGATTCGATTTTTTTTTGACGGACGAAAGTTTCGGAGGCAGTGTACAAGCATGATTGACATAACGTGAGGTCGTATTTATTTTTTAACGTGCGAAAATTTCGGACGCGAATTTCGGACTCAGTGTGCAAGGGCCTTAAGGCTTAATATAATTTAAACGGATGAGTTATAAAAAAATCCACCCCCCACACAGTTGTCATGAAGGGCAAAATTAGCTCTATATAGACCAAAACCACTTTTTGTACCAGGCTGTAAACATATTTTTTCTGCTGTAAAGTTGGGCATATTAACTTGGGATTGAGTCTCTTTTGAAGTCTGTCTCTAGTGGCCAGTCGATGAATTGCAGTTTAAGTCACTTCCATGTTGGATTCAAGAGAGAGATCGGAAGGTTGTCGCTTGCCCAGAACGCGACAATTTCCCTGATTTTTACCAGGGAACCCACCCCCGGAATGCAATTGGGCTAGTTTGGGCCGTGATAGAGTCGGTTTTGAATAGCAATTGGGCTGGTATTGTTAAGCAAACCTGGCAACCCTACCCCCCAGAAACTTTGTATTCGCTCACAAATAACTCAAAAGTTTTATGAGCGAATGCAGTTTTTTGGGAGGATGCAAACATTTTACATGCGAACACAAAGTTTCTTGGGGGAACCAAAGCATTTGGGAGGGAACACAAACGCATTGACATGTAATCACCACGTCCCTTTAGGGGCTCTGTATGGTTGTTAGTATGTAAGACAGATTTTAGTAATTTGGTATTATTTCAATTATTGAAATATACAAATTTTTACTGTAAATTTAAGTTAAATCTGTAAAACTTAAAATGTTACTACCAAATTTTTACAGTCAAATTCTGTCAGCCAGCTGCCATTTTTACCATAATTTTCGCTGATCTTATTACAGTGTTGTTTTATCTTTGTTCTATAAATATCACAAATTACTAATATTAAACATTGAACCTTTTCGTGGATTCACACCACATTACATTTGATACATACAGATATTGAGAGATAATAATAAAAGATTATGCCAAAAATGTTAATTCTTCTAATTAAGCTTTTTCTTCTTCTACTGTATATATCAGGACAGTTCTATCACTCTGACATTTTTTACTTTATACCTCAAACATATGTCATATAGAAACTAAAACATGCTCATAATGGAAGAGATGCTTTAAGTAATTTATGTATGAATTGCATTTATTGCATTTTTATATAAATTAAAGGTAGGCTATAGGTAATTTTTTAGGCTAGCAATAGCGAGCTAGTTTTGAAATCATAAGATCCCACCCTTCCTTCAGAGTCTCTAAAGCCACGCCTCCTTCAAAACACATGAACTGCATAAGTCACATCGCTGACTTAATTAACCTAATGAAGTATTGATGCCACCTGTACCGTTAAAGCATTTTCAGAGTGCCAATAGAGCTAATCTCCAATCTACCCGCATTACAATGGAAATTTGTACGTTTTGTCTTGTACATATTTTCAGTTTCCCATGACTGCATAGTTCACTGCATGTTTCAGTATCATAGCAGCTGTAATACAGCTGTAGGTCAGGCTGCAAATATAATTTCACATTAGGCTTTTGCTCATGTTCCAGGCTAGCAAAACTCTTTTCTCTGAACATAGCTCTCCGGGGTGCTGTAATTGAGAAGGGATTTCAGGTTTACTTAGCCTCAGGATGTAATCACTCTTTATGACTTTTGGAAATCTAAAACAAAATAGTTTTAAAAGTAATATGCTGTAAAATTATTTTGCCCTCCAGACAAAACAGTCTTTTAATCTACGAACAAATATGTAAACTTTATAGTCCATGTGCGCAACATTTTCCAAACAAGATGAGATTTAAACAGTCTGTTTTCTCACTGCAAAAAAGGATTGCTGTGATTAACTTAAAATTCAACATTAGAATAAGAAATAATGTGTTATTTCAACTTAAAAAAAGTATGTGTTCGTGATTGACTTAAAATATTAAGTTTAGTTAACTTTAGTTTAAGTTGGATATTTATCTCAACAAATTTTAAGTTGTTATAACTACAGTGTACCTTTTTTTCCCTTTAAGTGTTGACAATTTGTTTTCCTTAAAAGCAGCGTAGAGGTCCACGAGAACCAAGACATCACAGAGGAACTCGGAGAGCGTGACATCACCATGGAGAGCCAAAAACAAGACACCACCATCAACAAAACAGAAGATGAAGGACAAAATGATTTCACAGATGTCACGCGATATGATATTACAGAGACCTGTCGGAATGACACACAGAACGATACTCCAGAGGAAACCTTTGAGAGTGACATGATGGAGGAGAGACGCCAACAAGACGACAACAGACAACAAGAAACCGCAGAAAGTCAATGTGACATTGGCAGATCTTTTAATATCATAGAGGACAAGCCAGAATACGTCATCACAGAGAAGACTGAAGGCATATATAGGAGGACCACATCGATTAGTAGTTCTTACAAAGCGTATGATGCCAAAACACGTTCTCCGGCCACAGCTACACCTCTAACGTTCCCGTCCAACCAGACTAACAGAAATCCCTTTCCCTCTGTTAGCGTCCTGCCATCGTTTTATAGAACTTCATTTGGCTATCGCTTCAGCACGACGTCTGAACCCTGCCGATCCAAAACAAGGACCAGAAAAGCCTGTGATGACAGCAGATTTGCGCGGCCGATGAATGACATGCGACATACCATAGAAATAAAAGGAAATCCCTGCTTATTAAAAACAAGGGCTGGAGCGCCAGTCAGCCCCCACCCCAAAATAATGAGCACTGACAGGGGGTCCCAGCCTCGTAAAATGAAAACTACCAAGACGTTTTTGTGGGGACCGGAGGGGCCCCAAGAGACTAAGACAGTGTGTGAGCTAGAAAGTCATGAGAACAGGTGGAGAAGCCTGGATTAAGCCTGAGAGCGACGTGACGGCACAGTTGTGTGTGGCCTTTCATGCCTTTACAATACAGAAAATCAGCTTCGCAAAAAAGCAGTTCAGACTGGGACGCTGGACCACTTTAGGGTTAATAAACTCAAATGTCTTATGACATTTTGAGAAGAAGGGTTTTTAGCACCGTCTGCAGTGTTCTCTCCTTCAATACAGTCCAGCAATGAAGAATGATAGACTTTTTAGTATTTCTGACTCCCATCTGGTCTTTCTCAGTGAATTGACACCGATTATTATGATTCATTGAAAATTGAATCTCTGTGGGTTTTGGTGCTTTTTATTTCTTTCCGACTTGATATAAAAATAAAAAATCTATCTTTTTCATCCAAAAATCATGTCTGGTGACTGTCTTTTAGCACTGGGGAGTGGCATTACCTAAGACTTTTGAAGGTCAAAGAGAAAAGTATCTCAATGCAACAAAAAATTCAACAAAAACAGCTGTTGATTTTGAAACTAAAGGCACATTTAAGTGTATTGCACACTATAAGGTAAATTACAGATAGGCTACTTTGAGATCAGTTCCATGAGTTGTTTTGTGAACATAATATATCCATATACGTAACGTTACTGTTCAAAAGGTTAGGGTCGGTAAGATTTTGTAATGTTTTTGAAAGAAGTCTCTTCTGCGCACCAAGGCTGAAACCTGTAATATTGTGAAATATTATTACAATTTAAAGTAACTGTTTCTTATTTTAGTATATTTTAAAATGTAATTTATTCCTGTGATGCAACACTTCAGTGTCTTTCAGTCTTCAGTGTCACATGATCCTTCATTGTAATATGCTATATGGAAATCATTCTAATATGATTTGATGCTCAAGAAATATTTCTTATTATAATCAACGGTGAAGACGGTTGTGCTGCTTAAAGGAATAGTTCACTCAAAAGTAAAAATTCGGTCATCATTTACTCACCCTCAAGTTGGTCCAAGCCTGTCTCAATTTCTTTGTTCGGTTGAACATAAAAGAAGATATTTTCAAGAATGTTGGTAACCAAACAGTTGATGGACCCCATTGACTTACATAGTATATATAATTTTTCCATACTATTAAATTCAATGGTGCCCCACAACTGTTTGATTACAAACATTCTTCAAAATATCTTAAATGCATCATTCCAAAAATAATAATAAATACATACACACACACACACACACACACACACACACACACACACACACACACACACACACACACACACACACACTCTTGTACATATATCTTTATGAGGACATTCATTGACACAATATAATCTGTAGCCGCTTACCCTAACCTTACCCATGCATCACAACTCAGTGCCTAACCCGAACCCGAACCCTTACCCTAAACATACCCTTAACCTAATTATAACCTTATCCCTAAAACCAAGTCTTGACCCTCAAACGGGCCTTTAAAGGGGTCTCAGAAAGTGTGGACCGGCCAAAATATCCTCACTTTACTCTCTTTGTCCTCACACTGTAAAAAAAAGTTGCTGCCTTAAACATCCAAGTTGATTGTACTTAAAAATGTAAGTAATTTCAACTTAAATTACATTAAACTGACTTTTAAAATGAGCTGAATCTTCTATAACTAAAAAGTACAACTAAAAAAGTTGAAAATTGCTTTGATGAGTTAAATCAATGTAAAAACATGTTGTAACTTATTGATCATATCATTTTTTACAGTGCACTCCAATGGTCTAAAACTCAAACTGGTCCTCACTAAGATAGTTGTACAAGTACACACACACACACACACACACACATATATGTGAATCACTTCATTTTTAAGGCACTGAAGAACACAATGACATGCTCACAGCTCTCTAAATCAGTCATTCTTTATATTGTACTGTTATATGTTGAATGAATAATTCAGATTTTGAACATTTTCAAAGACTGTAACTCGAGACTCCCATCAATGCCATAGATTTTCTGATTAAATGAACACTACATTCATAAAACAGCAGCAGGGTTGTGTGGAATACCCAGAGGTCTCTGTCTCCCAGCATTCCCTTCCAGTTCAGACTCAGAGTAAATATTTGTATTGCCCTCAGAAAATGAAAGAGAGAGGATGTAAGCCGGGTATTGATAAAGCCTGAACATACACATTACCTAGCTGCAAGGCAAGAACAACTGCGATTTTTGAAAATAGAACCAAAACATACATGTAGAAGTAGAAAAACACTAAGAGTAATTCATGAAAATCATGATGGTATATGGGAACAGACTGGCTCAGACACTCAGCATGCTATTTTATTAAAGTCAAATTTGAGTTAAATGTTTTCCATTTACATGAGCCGGATAATTTAATTTACTTGTTTAAAGTTGAATAAATCCAATTCTATAAGACAATGTAATAGCTAAAGTCAAATTTGAGTTAAACGTTTTCTATTTACATGAGCCTGACAATTTAATTTACTTGTTTAAAGTTGAATAAATCCAATTCTATAAGACAATGTAACAGCATCATCAAGCTGCATGTCTGACATTGTCAAACAGTATAATTCAACAAATGTATTTTTGTAAACAAATAAAACACATGTGTTCAAGATGGTGGGGTGGGTTTGATCCATCTGTGAAATTGAATCGACATTAGATTTACTTGAAAACATTTGCTGTCCTCTAGTGGTCACTTTCTGCTGTTGACCTGTGGAAAACAGACGCAATAACTGTATATACTATTTATTCTAATTTCTACCTTTCTTATCTTTCCCCTGAATGTGTAACACTTTACAACAAGGTCGCATTCATTAACATTTGTTAATGTATTAACTAACATGAACTGACAATGAGCAATACATCTTTGTTAAAGGGATACTCCACTTTAAAATGAAAATTCTGTCATCATATATACTCACCCTCATGTTGTTTCAAACCTGTATGAATTTCTTTCTTCTGCTGAACAGAAAGGAAGATATTTAGAAGAATGTCAGTAACCAGACAGTTTCTGGTCTCATTGACTTCCATAGTAGGAAAAAAATATACTATGGAAGTCAATGAGACCAGAAACTGTCTGGTTACTGATATTCTCCTAAATATCTTCCTTTCTGTTCAGCAGAAGAAAGAAATTCATACAGGATTGAAACAACATGAGGGTGAGTATATGATGACAGAATTTTCATTTTAAAGTGGAGTATCCCTTTAATGTTAGTTAATAAAAATACAGCTGTTCATTGTTTGGTCATGTTAGTTCACAGTGCATTAACTAATGTTAACAAATACAACTTTTGATTTTAATAATGTATTAGTAAGCCTAAATGTTGAAATTAACAAATAATAAAGGCTGTAGAAGATTTGTTTATTGTAAGTTCATGTTAACTAAAGGATAACTAACTAATGAAACCTTATTATAACATGTTAATCCCAAATCTGTCTAGTGCACTTTTAGATTTAAAATGTAAAATCTTAAATGTCTTTTATTATTTAGTTTTAGTCACAAACTCTCCAGACTTTATAACTGTTCATATTTACAAACACATTGGGAGACAAAAGGTTAATCAGATAGGATATGTGACATGTCATTAACAAAAATAAATTTCATATAAAATAATTAACATTGTAGAACATTTCAAAACGATTTTTTTATTTATGTATATGAAAATATGCTATAAACACTACTGGTCAAAAGTTTGGAATAATTCAGTTTTTTTAAATGATCTTGAAAGAAGTCTGCATGGTCACTAAGGATGCATTTATTTGATAAAAAATACAGTAAAAGCAGTAGCCTAGTAATGTTGTGAAATATTATTACAATGTAAAATAATAATGATCTGTTTGAATATATTTTAAAATGTAAATTATTTCTGCAATTGCCAAACTGAATTTTTTAGCATTATTACTTCAGTCTTCAGTTTGTCACATTTTCTTTCAGAAAATCATATGCTGATTTGATGCTCACTTCAAAAGTTTATGGCAAGCCGTTTTAACATTTAATCATTTAAACCGACTAGTCTCTATTTTCATGCTACTAGTACTTATTTTTTAGATACTAGTATCTATTCCATTAAGTACTAGTACTTATTCATTAGCTACTAGTGCTTATTCTTTAGGTACTAGTACTTATTCAATAGATACTAGTACTTATGCATTTAATACTAGTGCTTATTCTTTAGGTACTAGTGCCTATTCTTTAGATACTAGTGCCTATTCTTTAGATACTAGTGCCTATTCTTTAGGTACTAGTACCTTTTTAAAGATACTAGTACTTATTCATTAGATACTAGTTCTTATTTATTAGATACTAGTACTTATTCATTAGATACTAGTTCTTATTTATAGATACACTTATTCATTAGTTACTAGTAGGCCTACTTATTATTAGATACTAGTACTTATTCATTAGATACTAGTACCTATTAAATAGATATAGTACTTATTCATTAGATAGTACTTATTCCAATAGTGACTAGTAATTATTCTTTTGTTACTAGTAACACATTTTTTTTTTTTTTGCCATTGACTTCTATGGGGATCTGTCATTCAGATATCAACCATTCCGTTCTGACTAGTATGTATTCTAATTGTGACTAGTACGTATTTATTAGATACTAGTAGTTATTCATTAGGTACTAGTACTTATTTTTTAGATACTAGTACCTATTACTAGATACTAGTAGTATGTATTCAATAAATGACAATGACAATGATACTAGTACTAAGTCATTAGATACTAGTAGCCTACCTATTAAATAGATACTAGTACTTATTCATTAGCTACTAGTACTTATTCAATATACTTATTATTTAGATACTAGTACTTATTCATTAGATACTAGTACCTATTAATTAGATACTAGTACTTATTAATTAGCTACTAGTACTTATTCAATAGATACTAGTACCTATTTATGAGACACTATCTTTTGTAATTGTTACTAGTAACTATTCTTATTTTACTAGTCACAACTGCTTTTTTATTCGTCTTATGTTATGACTAGTCAGAACGGCCACTGGAGAGTTAAATTAAAAATCTTACTAGTAAAATAAAAAATCGTACTTGTAACATTTGGAATAAATACTAGCATCTAATAAATAGGTATAGTATCTATTGAATAAGTAGGCTACTAGTAGCTAATGAGTCTAGTACTTAATGGAATAGATACTAGTATCTAAAAAAATAAGTAGTCTACTAGCATGAAAATAGAGACTAGTCGGTTTAAATGATTAAATGTTAAAACGGCTTGCCATAATAGGTCTTGAAGAATACAATTAAGATGACTAACTTTTAAGACTAGTCTTAGCAGTTTATGCAACCGGCCACCTATCTCTAATTACAAAATAAATACAAAGGTCCTTAAAAAATATAACATTTCAAGGCTTTACAACAATCTATAGTAGGCTAGCCTATTTTTTAGGCAACTTCAATTGAGTCAAGCCGCATTCATCGTTGCCTCTCAGGAAACGGAAACACAGTGTCACAGCGTAAACCATGGAGTGCAATTCCGTTTCCGCTCCAGTCGGGATTTGTGTCCGCTCTGCAGGAATGTGTGGAGATGCTCGAGCTGGGAGAGAGGAAGAGGAGGAGGAGGAGGAGGAGGAGGAGGAGGAAGAGGAGGTATAACAGCCGCACCTTCCCACTGACAGATGAACACATTAACGGCTCTCTGCACTGTCACTGAGGGAAGCTGCAGACCTGTCCGTTATCGCACATTCCCGGGCTCCTCCTCATGGCGAAAAACACCCTGTCCTCACGATTCCGGGGAGTCGACATCGACGAATACGACGAGAATAAATTCGTGGACGAGCAGGACGAGGCGGCCGAGCAGCAGCAGGAACCGGACGCCTGTGAGGTGGACGAGCTCATCGGACAATATCCTTCAGCTGCCTTCACTGTCATCATCCATTATACTGTATATTATCCTACCGTATGCTGAGAGGATATTGTTTATTATCTCTAGAAAACATGGCAGGGAAAAGTTCATCTCTTTTAAGGGCACCTAAAAAGCAACCTTGTCCTAGTTTAGATGAACTCGTAGCCTACATTATTTAGACACATGTTGTGTTTAAACACCAGTCAGCTATCTATAGGCATCATTGTCCAGAAATGCTGTCCAAGTGTCTAGGTAGGCAGCTCACTGTGTGTTTGAGACGAATGTTAGTAATAGTCAAATAGTTAGGATAGGAATGTGGTTTTAGGTTTGTTCGAAATGATTGATGTTTTTTACATTTTATTTGAGGTAACAGGTTATTTTGTGGAGTTATCGCTGGTGCTAAATGCTTATTACTTTCTGCATTCATTTATTATAGCTCTGTTTGATTTATTTATTTAGGTTTTATTTCTATTTTATTTGCATTTGAATTTTTTATTTCTAATTTATTTGTCCTTGCAATAGTTTTAGTAAGTTGTCAAAGTAAATAATTTTTATCATTTATTATATTTAGGTTTCATATCTTCTAAATATTTTAATGCACTTTTTTTAAACAGTGCCATTACTTTTGGTTCAATTAACATTTTAGGTAACGCTATATTTTAATGTGTCTTTGTAACACGTTATTACATATTTACTTAAGTAATAACTATAAATTATGCATAATTACATGCAACGAACCCCTAATCCTACCTTAACCCTATAGTAAATACGTGTAGTTAATTACTATTATTCAGTTCTTAAATGTATTATTACACGGTAACGTGGACACATTTAAAAAAAAGTGTAACCAAAATTTTATTTCAGTTTTTCTAATTACATAATTTTTTTAAACCTCGAATAACCTTGAATATGACAAGGTCGTGTATTTTTAACGTGTGATAGATAGCATTAATCTTCAGATGTGTTGTTAAATGACACACCAGAGTTCCCAAATCAGAACGTAAACAGTTATTTAGTTTCTGAGAAAAAATCTCCCCCCTTTTTTCCCTCCAACTGTGCGTGATGTCATTTATTTAATCAGGTCATCAGCGTTTGTGTCCTTTTTTGGTGCTCAGAGACATATTTTTAGACTGTATAGGATCTTTAAAGAGGTTTGAGTCTGACGCCTCCTTTACCCTCACTATGAAATAAAGACATGATTTTCATGTTCATGTCATCAGCACATTGACTATTCTAGTGTTTAAAGGTTTGCCTTGGCAGCAGGTTACGTGTTTTCAGTTGATTATTTCAGATAGTCCCACCCCAAAATCATTTGAGTTAGTGTCGGGATGGCCGGTGTGATATTTTTATAAACAGAATGATGTTTCGATATACCACAGAGAATCCGAGAGAGTTCACATTTTTCTGAGAAATCAACCCACTAATGATTTATTTATAGTTGTCTCTCTATATTAATCTGGGATAGAAGAAGTGTTTTCAAATCAACATACTCTAACACAAAGTCATGATTAGCCAGTGAAATCGACACCAGAAATGTTCAAACCAAACTTCTGAACACCAGCTTCTCTGTAAACTTTTCTTATAATCATCAAAAACAATTTCAACCACGCAAAAATAAGATTTCCTCTCTCTAAGGAATGCTCTTCAGGGTTCTTTGAGAGTGACTGACTGACTGGTTGGTCAGCTTTCCTTAACTAACTGTGATGCACAGGGGACATGATGTCAGCATTTCACATCGCCTTGAGGAATTCACCAATCAACTCCAAGAATCCAGCAGTGAAAGTAAGAGCCATTTATGTTACTCAGACAGTTTGATCTATCAATTTCAGATGTTCAAGAAGACTGTCAGTGTTCAAAATCGAATACTTCTCTACTAGCCTATATAGAATGCGAAAAACAGTAAGCCAACAGAGTACTATTCGATGGATACTACTATCCCATGAGGCCGTGGGAGAGGATTTATGAATTGGTATGATGATTTATGACTTGAAAGTAACAACATGGCGGATGTAATACATCTAAATTTCATTCATATTACATATTCATAATATATCAAATGTACATTTTAATGGTCATGAAGTAATTGAAATGTAGTAGTACCTACTCAGACAGTATGTGATTTTGGACACACTGTTCTATTAGGGGCCATATTTGTGCACAACAGGTTGTGATGACAATGGCATCATTGTGTGCCTTAAATGTGCTGTTCTTTTAGCTCGAGGGGTGTGAAATTCAGCCTTCTGGATGGTTTAAAGTACAACTTTCTGGGTTCAGTACAACTTAAGCTCATTTGACAGCATTTGCGAAATGTTGATTTCTACTTGTCTTTCTTTTTCTTCAAAAATAGCTAAATCTGGGCCATACTGAGGCATTTGCAATGGAAATGAATGGAGCCGATTGGTAAACAATAAAATACTATTTATAACAGTATGCGCTGTTTTTGGTGTGAAAAAAGTAGCTCGCTAACCTTTTCTGTGTAAAGTTATATCCAATTTGACAGCGTAATGCCTAACATGACTATAAAAAACTGAACAGTTTTACAGCTCTTAGTACACAGGTTTTCACAGGATTAATATAAGTGCTTTTTCAAAATTATAAGCTTCACATTCCTGCTTTTAAATCCTCCAAAAATTGGCCCCATTCACTGCCATAGTAATCACCTCACCGTAGCTTTGATTTTAGCTTTTATATATTATTTATATACATGTATATAAGAAAACGACGGACGAGTCAATCAGTAACAAATATTATGCCACAAATGCTGTCGATTGAGCCTAACTTACATCAAATATTCCTCTAATAATATTAAACATCATTATTGGTGATGATGCACCAAAATTTTGGCAATTGAGAAAATCATTGAGAAAATGCTCCTCTGATTTCCTCTGCTTTTTGACCGTGACAGTGACTATTTTGTTCCCCCAATGTGTATAAGCTACAACAAGTAAACAGGAAAGTGATGCAGAGAAAACCCCAAAATTATGCTGGAGTAGCAATATGTAAAATTTCGACTCATTTTTTCGAATCATAATTTTCAAAAAAATTACTTTGACTTGTTAATTGATCTTCTGAGAACACGACAGCAAACAGTTCAGTTATCCACTTACCCAAATTTAATTAAAAAAATTTTATTTTCAGTTTTCGTCTAAATGAATGAGTTTATAGAGTGGTGCAGAGATGATGCCAGAACTCGGAAGTCTAATTTGCGAGATTTTCCTATAGGGTTTTATAATGGGGTTTTTCAATATATGAGTAAAACATAGGCTGTGGTAAACATAACTTGACGACACTTTGGCGTTTTGTTCTACAACGTACCCTGCACACACTCACAGCCCAAGCTGTCTTATATTGTATTCAAAAATGAACACAACTGCTTCAAAATGCGTGTTTTTGTTCTATGAGTGTGTCAAAGAACAAAACGTCAAAGTATAGTCAAGTTATGTTTACCACAGGCTTTATTTTACTCATAAATTTAAAAACGCCATTGTAAAACCCCAAAGTAAAATCTCGAAGGAACCAGCGGCGAATTAGTCTTCTGGGTTCTGATGTCATACCTGCACCACTCTATAAACGTTTTCATTTAGACGAAAACTGAAAATAACATTTTGACAATTAAATTTGGGCAAGCGGATAACTGAACTAAGTATGCCATTTTAAATTAATTTTGGTGCGTCACTAGCATATGCATTTGAACGGTCCAAGCTGTTTCTCTTTTACACCACCTCCACTTGTTTCTTTCGCTCCGTCCTCCTCCTCTCTCAGGAGCGGGCCCAGGCGGTGGTGTTACGAGTGCTGACTGCATTCAAGAGCAGCGATATTGAGCCGGCAGTGAAGTCCCTGGACAAGAACGGAGTGGACCTGCTGATGAAGTACATCTACAGAGGCTTCGAGAAGCCCTCAGACAACAGCAGCGCCATCCTGCTCCAGTGGCACGAAAAGGTCGGTCTGGGAATAAAGAGGTTTGATTTCTTTTAAACCTTTTTTTTCCCATCTCACATGTCTATTTCTATTTTTGTCTTCATATTCTCACTCAGGCTTTCGCCGTGGGGGGTCTGGGGTCCATCGTACGGGTGCTTACTGCGAGAAAATCTGTCTGAGAAGCCGAAAGAAATAAGAGAGATTGCCAGCCACGGGAATTGTTTCTCTTTTCTTAGACGTGGACAATTTCCTCTCTCACAACTCAACCTTATCCAGGGGAAAACCACTCAAGCCCAAGCGATTGTTTCACTCAATACAGAGATATTGTATGGTATTTAATGTAAATTATTGATTCTTCAATATACGGAAGACACGATTCTCGACTGATGAAGGTGAGCGGTTGTGTGACAGTCCGTGAATTGAGACAGAAGGACTATGAGTCTCATGAAGAGACTTTGCTGTATAAGCCCTGAGCAGCAGTTTCAGGGCTTTAAATACTGTGACGAATATGAAAGTTTTATTTGCTTGTTTTACTTAGTTTACACTCACTCTCGGATGTGTAGTTCTCATTTCTTTAGTTCCAATTCTCAGTTTTTCTTATTGTACAGAAAGAGGATGATGTTTAATATATAGTATTTAGGTGGTGGATTTATGGGTCAATTCAATTTGTAGTGTGGCGTCGGGTCGGGAGGGTTATTGTGAAGTGCCTGGTGCAATAAAGAACATTAAGAGTGTATTTATTTTCTTTTTATCTGACTATTTGGTCATTACATATCTGATATACTTCTCGGGGACATCGTTTTTTAGACATTTAGGCTTTAATGGCAAAACTTTTTTTTTTATGCTTTTAACTTTACACTTAACACTTAAATGGTTAGTTCACCCAAAAATTAAAATTCTGTCATTAATTACTCGCCCTCATGTCATTCCAAACCCGTAAGACTCTGTTCATCTTCTGAACACAAATTAAGATCTTTTTAATGAAATCTGAGAGATTTTAATCCCTTCATTTGCAGCTATGCAACTGAATCTTTGAATCTTCAAAAAGATCGTATAACTAATCCATATGAATTGAGACTCGATCACTTTATATGATGAACAGATTGAATTTAGGCTTTTATTCACATATAAACATTTATCAGCGAGAATGAACCTCATTGGTTCTTGCTGAAGCTCAAACGTGCGTAACACGAGAATGATCCTCATTGGTTCTTGTTGAAGCTCAAACGTGCTGCGTAACACGAGAATGAACCTCATTGGTTGTTGTTGAAGCTCAAACGTGCTGCGTAACACGAGAATGAATCTCATAGGTTCTTGCTGAAGCTCAAACGTGCTGCGTAACACGAGAATGAACCTCATAGGTTCTTGCTGAAGCTCAAACGTGCTGCGTAACACGAGAATGAACCTCATTGGTTCTTGCTGAAGCTCAAACGTGCTGCGTAACACGAGAATGAACCTCATTGGTTCTTTCTGAAGCTCAAACGTGCTGCGTAACACGAGAATGAACCTCATTGGTTCTTGCTGAAGCTCAAACGTGCTGCGTAACACGAGAATGAACCTCATTGGTTCTTGCTGAAGCTCAAACGTGCTGCGTAACACGAGAATGAACCTCATTGGTTCTTGCTGAAGCTCAAACGTGCTGCGTAACACGAGAATGAACCTCATTGGTTCTTGTTGAAGCTCAAACGTGCTGCGTAACACGAGAATGAACCTCATTGGTTCTTGTTGAAGCTCAAACGTGCTGCGTAACACGAGAATGAACCTCATTGGTTCTTGCTGAAGCTCAAACGTGCTGCGTAACACGAGAATGAACCTCATTGGTTCTTGCTGAAGCTCAAACGTGCTGCGTAACACGACAATGAACCTCATTGGTTCTTGTTGAAGCTCAAACGTGCTGCGTAACACGAGAATGAACCTCATTGGTTCTTGCTGAAGCTCAAACGCGCTGCGTAACACGAGAATGAACCTCATTGGTTCTTGCTGAAGCTCAAACGCGCTGCGTAACACGAGAATGAACCTCATTGGTTCTTGCTGAAGCTCAAACGCGCTGCGTAACACGAGAATGAACCTCATTGGTTCTTGCTGAAGCTCAAACGTGCTGCGTAACACGAGAATGAACCTCATTGGTTCTTGCTGAAGCTCAAACGTGCTGCGTAACACGAGATTGAACCTCATTGGTTCTTGCTGAAGCTCAAACGTGCTGCGTAACACGAGAATGAACCTCATTGGTTCTTGCTGAAGCTCAAACGTGCTGCGTAACACGAGAATGAACCTCATTGGTTCTTGCTGAAGCTCAAACGTGCTGCGTAACACGAGAATGAACCTCATTGGTTCTTGCTGAAGCTCAAACGTGCTGCGTAACACGAGAATGAACCTCATTGGTTCTTGCTGAAGCTCAAACGTGCTGCGTAACACGAGAATGAACCTCATTGGTTCTTGTTGAAGCTCAAACGTGCTGCGTAACACGAGAATGAACCTCATTGGTTCTTGTTGAAGCTCAAACGTGCTGCGTAACACGAGAATGAACCTCATTGGTTCTTGCTGAAGCTCAAACGTGCTGCGTAACACGAGAATGAACCTCATTGGTTCTTGCTGAAGCTCAAACGTGCTGCGTAACACGACAATGAACCTCATTGGTTCTTGTTGAAGCTCAAACGTGCTGCGTAACACGAGAATGAACCTCATTGGTTCTTGCTGAAGCTCAAACGCGCTGCGTAACACGAGAATGAACCTCATTGGTTCTTGCTGAAGCTCAAACGCGCTGCGTAACACGAGAATGAACCTCATTGGTTCTTGCTGAAGCTCAAACGCGCTGCGTAACACGAGAATGAACCTCATTGGTTCTTGCTGAAGCTCAAACGCGCTGCGTAACACGAGAATGAACCTCATTGGTTCTTGCTGAAGCTCAAACGCGCTGCGTAACACGAGAATGAACCTCATTGGTTCTTGCTGAAGCTCAAACGTGCTGCGTAACACGAGAATGAACCTCATTGGTTCTTGCTGAAGCTCAAACGTGCTGCGTAACACGAGATTGAACCTCATTGGTTCTTGCTGAAGCTCAAACGTGCTGCGTAACACGAGAATGAACCTCATTGGTTCTTGCTGAAGCTCAAACGTGCTGCGTAACACGAGAATGAACCTCATTGGTTCTTGCTGAAGCTCAAACGTGCTGCGTAACACGAGAATGAACCTCATTGGTTCTTGTTGAAGCTCAAACGTGCTGCGTAACACGAGAATGAACCTCATTGGTTCTTGTTGAAGCTCAAACGTGCTGCGTAACACGAGAATGAACCTCATTGGTTCTTGCTGAAGCTCAAACGTGCTGCGTAACACGAGAATGAACCTCATTGGTTCTTGCTGAAGCTCAAACGTGCTGCGTAACACGACAATGAACCTCATTGGTTCTTGTTGAAGCTCAAACGTGCTGCGTAACACGAGAATGAACCTCATTGGTTCTTGCTGAAGCTCAAACGCGCTGCGTAACACGAGAATGAACCTCATTGGTTCTTGCTGAAGCTCAAACGCGCTGCGTAACACGAGAATGAACCTCATTGGTTCTTGCTGAAGCTCAAACGCGCTGCGTAACACGAGAATGAACCTCATTGGTTCTTGCTGAAGCTCAAACGTGCTGCGTAACACGAGAATGAACCTCATTGGTTCTTGCTGAAGCTCAAACGTGCTGCGTAACACGAGATTGAACCTCATTGGTTCTTGCTGAAGCTCAAACGTGCTGCGTAACACGAGAATGAACCTCATTGGTTCTTGCTGAAGCTCAAACGTGCTGCGTAACACGAGAATGAACCTCATTGGTTCTTGCTGAAGCTCAAACGTGCTGCGTAACACGAGAATGAACCTCATTGGTTCTTGCTGAAGCTCAAACGTGCTGCGTAACACGAGAATGAACCTCATTGGTTCTTGCTGAAGCTCAAACGTGCTGCGTAACACGAGAATGAACCTCATTGGTTCTTGCTGAAGCTCAAACGTGCTGCGTAACACGAGAATGAACCTCATTGGTTCTTGTTGAAGCTCAAACGTGCTGCGTAACACGAGAATGAACCTCATTGGTTCTTGCTGAAGCTCAAACGTGCTGCGTAACACGAGAATGAACCTCATTGGTTCTTGCTGAAGCTCAAACGTGCTGCGTAACACGACAATGAACCTCATTGGTTCTTGTTGAAGCTCAAACGTGCTGCGTAACACGAGAATGAACCTCATTGGTTCTTGCTGAAGCTCAAACGCGCTGCGTAACACGAGAATGAACCTCATTGGTTCTTGCTGAAGCTCAAACGCGCTGCGTAACACGAGAATGAACCTCATTGGTTCTTGCTGAAGCTCAAACGTGCTGCGTAACACGAGAATGAACCTCATTGGTTCTTGCAGAAGCTCAAACGTGCTGCGTAACACGAGAATGATCCTCATTGGTTCTTGCTGAAGCTCAAACGTGCTGCGTAAACCGAGAATGATCCTCATTGGTTCTTGCTGAAGCTCAAACGTGCTGCGTAACACGAGAATGAACCTCATTGGTTCTTGCTGAAGCTCAAACGTGCTGCGTAACACGAGAATGAACCTCATTGGTTCTTGCTGAAGCTCAAACGTGCTGCGTAACACGAGAATGAACCTCATTGGTTCTTGCTGAAGCTCAAACGTGCTGCGTAACACGAGAATGAACCTCATTGGTTCTTACTGAAGCTCAAACGTGCTGCGTAACACAAGAATGAACCTCATTTATTCTTGCACATCGAGCAAACATGCTTAAACTATGTTTACCACAACTGATGTGTGCATTGATAAATGTTTATATGTGAATAAAAGCCTAAATTGAAGCTCTCCAGTCTTTTCACTTTGCAGTTTTTGAGAAAAATATATGGTTTTCCTACGGATTACCAACACAAGTCTCTTTGGAATTGTTCCCCTAGGTATGACTTTTTTGCCTATTTTGGTATGTTCAATTTGACTCTCCTTAAAAAAACAAAAAACAAACGTGATTTGAGGCATCATTCATGTCACAGAACGTAGATTGTTTCACATCGGGTTTAAAACATAGGGTTGGAGGTTGCTTTAAACCTGAATCCTAAAATGAGGAATACTAATAGTGATACTCATGGCTGCTGCTAAAATTTAGAGGGATCAAGACAAAATTTGTGGGCCCCTCTCATCACAGGGTCTGGGACAATGTTCCCAGTTATACCCCTGCCAACACCCCCCATGGCGGCCGCTGGTAGAGCAATACCATAGCAACAATAACAGGTTGCCACATAATATGCCAATGAATATGCATTATTGAGTACAGCTATGTACTTATTGAGTTGGCCATGTACTCACAGTTTCAGAAGTGACAAACACATTTAAATACGGAATGGATGCCCTAAATTACCGTTAAGTGTGTACGGAACACGACTCTGCCGTCTTAAATGTTTGGTATCTCCTATTCTTGACCAAAGTAACATTAAGCGACCAAAGACTCATTACCCCGGTTTCACAGACAAGGCTTAATTCTAGTCCCAGCCTAAAATGCACGTTTGAGCTGTTTTAGCTGAAAGCAACTTGCACTGACAAATCTTAAAACATATCACTGCTATTGTTGTCTCAAGATGCACACCAATAATGTTTTTTTTCTAAGACATGTTTACAAAAGCCACTTAAATACCGTCATTGTACTAAGACCTAATCCTGGCTTAATCTAAGCATGTCTGTGAAACCAGGCCATTATTTTCTGAAATTTTAACTAAACCACCATCAACAGAAGTGTTGTGTTTTTCTTTATATGATTGAAAGGCTGCTTTGCAGGGCACTCTCTTGCAGTATTGCCATGCCCATATTGTTATAATAAACTTGTTGTTTGAGCCTGGCTCATAAGGCCATCAACATTATGGAGTTATTAAAATGGGGTTGTGATATTTTGGTCTTATTTTCAATATAAAAGCACTTGGATTTATTTAGGATTATTTTAGGGGGTGTTTACAAGATCATTTTCAACTAAAAACTGAAAAATATATATGCGTTTGGCCGTTCATTTACACGTCAGTTTACATAAAAATTTTCGTTGCTTTGAAACAATCTGTATTGTATATATAAATAAAGGTGACTTGACTTGACAGCGGTGTTTTGGGAGCATGCAAACTTTGCTTTTCAAAAGTTTCCATTTTCAGGCCCCCAATACGCCATTGTCGTGTAACTGAATGGCCAAAACGCATAAAAAGTGATCCGTTTTTAGTTGAAAACGGTGTCATGTAAACACCCTTAAAGTGCACGTTTTTGAAAGCGATACCGTTACCGTCACTGACGTGAAAACATAGCCTAAGTAAAGGCTCATACCTCTTTTCCTGTGTTTTTTTTTTTGTGCATACAAGAGAGACTCTGACGTCATTAATAACTAGTTCAGTTTGGTTCTGTGCACACTGCATATCATTTTTAATTCGGTTGTAGAATCCAGTTTTCACTCCTGTAAATGACTGAACTCTGTGTGTATAGAATGGGATTAAGCACTAAAAGGTGAATTGACAAAAAACTAGCTGTAGTGTGTACGTGTATTAGTTATATAGTAACTAATCCATCATCTCTCAAGTGAAACTGAATGCTAATGTTCATCGTTAATTATTGATCTGTTAGTTCAGCTCTGAAATGATTTAGAAAGGCTTTGTCTCATCACTTTCAGATCCACTATTACAACAAAAACACTTAAGTCAGCACTGGTAACCACATGGAAGTACAAATGAGTCTTCTTTAGACTAAGTCACTGAGAAAGATTTCAATTTTTATCAAGTTTTGATATTCCTGACATACCATGAAGTCAAACCAAATTAAGGATGTAGTGATATTTTGCTGAAAGCAGAGGCAATGGATACTGTCGTGATAGCTACAGTATCATAACATCAAAACAGACATGAATACAGTTGTAGAAAAGTGCATTATGGATCTCATTCCTAACTGTTCACACACAGGGCATTTTATCTGCATTATCCAATGGGATTTCAGAGAACCTTCATTTACGGCACAGCAAATTTTTTGAATCGGCTGATTCAAGCTTTACGTAAAACAGAAATTCTTTGGGTTTCTTTTTCTAAAAACAGCAAACGCACGTTAAGCATCCCACAGATATATTCAATGTTGAATTCAGCTATTATTACCAGAAGAGTCTGTCATTTAGAGTGGTTTACCTTACTGCTGATGCTCCTTAAAGTGTTAAAACACACAAAATTACATCGTTCTGACAGCAAAACACTGGCTCTGACCGAAAACGATTTAGTTTTCACAGGTAAAATGAAAAGATGCTTCTATTGACTTATTCTCAGAGAAATATAAATGCAGTTGACAGTATTTTAGCCTTGAACATTAAGGCTTTAAGTGTACTCAAATGCTTCAATATACACTCAAAACCAAAGTACAATCAAAGCATTCAGTTGTATAAGGCATGCATGCTTGTTTCCTCAGTCTGTGCATATATGCCTCTATATTACAGTTTCAAGCCCACAGTGAAGAATCTCATACACATACACACTCATGAACAGTATTGTGACTAATGCCATGTATATGATGTACAAAAAACATAACTTAAGTATCCACTGATTTATAAATCCTCTTGTCACTTATATACAGGTATTCATATATAAATACTTGTATGGAATGTATGTAATTGTAATTTAGACATAAACAAGGCAGATTAAAGTAAGATGCTTCCACATATTCAAAATCACGACATTATATCTTATAACATCCCGTTCCTGATTTTCACTGATGTCCAGTATTGAAGAGAAAAAAGGCCATATTATTGTCTTCATGAGTACCAGTGAAATGGAGTAGAGGATTTGATCGAACCAGTCTGAGTTCAGACTGGTGTTACAAAAAAGTAAATGAAAAAAATATTCCTTCTTGTGTTGAAAGATCTTCCTCAGTTGAAGGCTGTTGAAAACAGTAGTGGTAGTTTTTTGAAAGCGGATGAAACTAGAGTGCATGAGTTGAGACGGATGATGTCATTTAACTATTAAAGATGAAACTCCCCAGGTCACAGAAAGATGATGTTCATAAAGCATTTGTTTTTAGTCCCTGCAATATTTGAGTGTAAAATGGACAGATTTGTTTTTGCGTCCCATTCTTTAAAGGGCATGAGCTACATAGGAACTGCTGAGGCAGAGATTGAAACTGCAGAGTCTGCAATTGTTCCCTTCAGACGTCAGTACTTTCCTACCGAGATCATTCACCGTTCCCTCTTTCATTTTGTCTCAGAGATGTTTTTGTCTCTCAGCTCAAACTTGAGGTTCCTGAGATGGAAGGCCGTATGATTCCTCTGGGTGTGGGCTTGGAACCAAACCACGACATCTGAAACACACACACACACAAAACATTAGACTTAAATAGTGCTTCTATCCTTCACACACACACACACACACTATTCAGAAATCTGGCCACCTCATTTTGTCAGAGAACAGGACATTTCAGAAAGTGATTAGGAATGCACTGCTATAGAATGTTATACATTTATAATTTTTTTTTCATTTTAATTTTTAATATCCATCCATCCATCCATCCAATATTGATATATATAAAAAAAAAAACTGAAATAGTTCACAGTATTTTAAATAAACAATATAACAAATTTAATTTTAAATAAAGCTGGAAAATGTATTTTACAAAAACATTTTGAGTACAGAAGTGGAGGTGAATAATAAATCCCTAATAATATTCTTTTCTGATCATTTAAATAAAATAGTCGTTTCAAATAAAAGTCATTCTTCTGTATTAAAATTTATATATATACACACACATACACACACAGTACAGGCCAAAAGTTTGGAAACATTACTATTTTTAATGTTTTTGAAAGAAGTTTCTTCTGCTCATCAAGCCTGCATTTATTTGATCAAAAATACAGAAAAAAAAATTTAATAGTGATATATTATTACAATTTAAAATAATTGGATTTCAATTTATTATACTTTAAATTATCATTTATTTCTGTGATGCAAAGCTGAATTTTCAGGATCATTACTCCAGTCTATCACATGATCCTTTAGAAATCATTCTAATATTCTGATTTATTATGAGTGTTCGAAACAGTTCTGCTGCTTAATATATTTGATGAATAAAAGGTTAAAAAGAACTGCATTTATTCAAAATAAAAAAATATTTTCTAATAATATAAATCTTCTTTACTATCACTTTTTATCAATTTAACATTGAACATCCTTGCTGAATAAAAGTATTGATTTATTTCAAAAAAAAAATGACTGACCCCAAATTACTGACCAGTAGTGTATATTGTTGTTACAAAAGATTTCTATTTAAAAAAAATTGCTGCTTTTTTTTTTTTATTCATCAAAGTATCCTAAAAAAGTATCACAGGTTATGAAAAAATATTAAGCAGCAGAACTGTTTCCAACTTTGATAATGAATCATCATATTAGAATGATTTCTAAAGGATCATATGAGTAATGATCCTGAAAATTCAGCTTTGCATCACAGAAATAAATGATAATTTAAAGTATAATAAACTGAAAACCAATTATTTTAAATTGTAATAATATATCACAATATAAAAATTTTTTGCAGGCTTGATGAGCAGAAGAAACTTCTTTCAAAAACATTAAAAATAGTAATGTTTCCAAACTTTTGGCCTGTACTATATATGTATATATATATATATATTATTTTTTACATTTTTACATTTACGCATTTGGCAGATGCTTTTATCCAAAATGACTGACATTGCATTTCAAGATACACATTTACATTCTTATCAGTTCTTGCTTTCCCTGGGAATCAAACCCATGACCTTGCCGTTGCAAGCGCCAACGCTCTACTGTCTGAGCTACAGCAGAGGTTCTCAACCTTTTTTGGGCCAGCGCCCCCTCTATCAATTATCCAGGTCCCATGAACACCTGAACACCCCCCTTTAAAAAATCTTGCTTCCAACGCTCCCCGTTGTTCTCTGAATGCCCCCGTTGAGAACCACTAAGCCACAGGAAAGCATATACACACACCACAGAGTACCAGTGTACCACAGTGTTCAAAGGGACAGCGTGTGTAATGTAGCACAGTGATGTGCAGTGATTTCCAGCTGGGTTGAGCTATAAATACCAGCCTGTGCTGCTATTCCTGACCGTGTCACTGAGAGCTAATGGTTTGATTCGGTGCGGTGAGCCAGATATTCTGACCCACCTTGTTATCTGCCTTAGCAGAGTGGCCTAGTTAGCTCAAGCGTCCGTAGGAGAACACTGCCGGGTGTGACGAGGGTTGAAAAGAAGGCAAGCTGACTTTCTACATGTCGTCCTCTATCATACTTAGACTTGTTTCTCTTACACACCTTGTACTCCAGTGTCTGTTTGAGCATGTCCTCTTCATCTTTTGTGAAATGCAGAAGTACTGAAACAGCTCTGATGAGCTGGAAAGCCTGAACAGAGAGAGAGAGAGAGAGAGAGAGGTAACATCTCATTCATTCAAGCATCACTTACAGGTACGCTAGTCCGGAGTTGCTGAATGCACATACTAACCGGATTGTATTAAGAGGATTATTAGGGTAAATAATGTACCAAAAAAAATGTATAGGACAACAAAAGATGATTGGATGTACACTAAAAAAGTTTGGGGTCAGTAAGAATTGTTAATGTTTTGAAAGATGGCTCTTATGCTCACCACGGCTGCATTCATTTGATCAAATGCAAATGCAATTTATTTATTTGATGGCAAAGCTAAAAAGCTAAACCAGCCATTACTGCAGTCTTCAGTGTCACATGATCTTTCAGAAACTTTAAACTTGAGCGCTGTATTTTTAGAATGCTGTGTCATGCACGAGTGAGATTTGTGTATGCACAAGGAATCTGACAACAGCCAGGATGATCTGATCTCACCATCATCGAGTCCGTCTGTGATTACATGAAGAAACAGAAAAAACTGAGACAGACTAAATCCAGAAGAACTGCGGGAACGTCTCCGAGATGCTTGAAGAAACCTTCCTGCAAAGCTACCTGAAAAACGATGCGCAAGTGTACCTGGACAAAAGCCGTTTTAAATGCAAAGGGTCGTTACACCATATATTGATTTGAATTAGGGATTGGGAATTGGGATACCATTAACATGGCTGAGACTTTTGCACAGTACTGTATATATATATATATATAGTGTTGGGGTAGTTACTCAAAAACAGTAATTAGTTACTAGTTACTTCTGTAAATTGTAATGAGATTACTTTACTAGTTACTGCATTTGAAAAGTAACTTCACTACTTATTACTTTACTTTCCCGTTTCTTAATTTACCATGTAGATACATGGACAAACATCATAGCCCTATCATCACTTAGCCTGTCCGCATAGTGTTTATAAATGTAGCCTATACAAAATGGAATGTAAAACCATATGAAAGAACAATATCCATGTCTGCACAAAGAAATATGCCACACTGTAAAATCCACAAACAACTGGATAAAGGACAAATGTCCACAGTGGTAGACACATAATCAGGGCTGGACTGGGACCAAAAAATAAAAAAATAAATAGATAAAAATAATAATATCATCGGCCCTGGCATTTTGGCCGTAATAATAATAGCACACTAATAGACATATATTGTAAAACAAATGCACTGAAAAATAAAGGGAACTTTCATAAATAGTTTTGTTATATATATATATATATATATATATATAAACTACTGACCCCAAACTTTAGGAAGGTAGTGTACATTGTTTTTTATTAAGTAATCTGAACAGTTCGGAAAGCGCTCAAGCCCTCACCTCTGCCTCTCTGGATGACATGAACTTCAGCACCACGTGTTTGAGGTACTCAAAGTTGATCTCTCTTGTGTCGGTGAGGTCTGAACTGTTGGTGACTGTGGTGTTGGCGGTGATGGGCGGCAGGCCTGGGGTTTGAGGGAGTCCTGGAGCTGGGGTTGGAGCTATGGTGGGCATCTGTGTCTCTGAGAGCATCTTATCGGCCGATCTCTCCTGGAGTCTCTCTCTCATCTCAGAGTCAGGATCTGGTTTCAGTTTCTGTTGCATAAACACGTGAGGAAATGTTTGCTGACAGCTGACATAGACTGTTTCATACAGTACACTGACAAATGCATCTGAATAAACACACATACCAGCTCTTTCTGTAGCGTCCTCTTCAGTTCTGCAAGCCTCTGCTGTAACTGCTTTATTGTCTGACAAAAAAATAAAACAACATCAGGGAATATATATATATATATATATATAGAGAGAGTAGTATCATTATACTGTATATATTCATGTTTGTACATTGTACTTCAATGTAAAAGATACCTGCATGTAATTACAGCTGTAATGTATTTCTGTAATTGCATATTTAATTATACCTTTGACCCTTCCCTTACCCCTTAACCCAAATTATAATTAAAATAGGGTAATATTATTGTTGAATACAATGTTTCGCCTCCAGTGCAAGCTTGGCTATGTCAGCAAAGTTGGTTCAAATGCGGAGAAACGTATTACATTTGTAATGAAAATTTGACTACAACTGTTTTTTACATATATAAGTAAACAAATAGAGATTTGTTTTATTTTGTCTTTCAAGAAAATTGCATTTTAAACCACTTAAAACATTCTCCAAATAACTGATGTAATTCATTTAAATAATTTATTGTTATAAAACATGTTCTCTGTATAAATTATGCTCTTACATAAAATTACAAGTTCATAATAATTTATTTTTTATTTTTTTAAGTGCCCCTATTATGCCCATTTAAAGGCTCTTAATTATGTTTTGTAGGCCTTCAATAAAAGATTTACATGCATGGAAAAAATAAAAATAAATTATGATAATTTATTCAGCATCATTATTTTCTGTGTCAGAAATGGTTCGATAAAATAATTCAGTCTCTCTAAACTCCTTTCCGCACGAGCCTACTCTGCTCTGATTGGTCAGACGGCCCAGTCTGTTGGGATTGGTCGACCGCTTATGAAACACCCATTACCATATCAGACATTTTTGACATGACGACAACACGAACAAAACTCTTTCAGGCCTCAGCTACAACTACAGTGTGTAAGGGTCAAGGTAGATGTAGTTTGCAAGCAGCAAGTTTGCTTTGTAGACCCTTTACCTTAACAAACAGCTAGATTACACACAACATGAAAGCTAATATCCAAAAAGCATTATAGGTTTTTGCTGCTCTTCTTAGAACTTATATTGATTCATTTCTTTGCCCTCACCTTGTTTTTTTCAGCCAGTTGTTGCTCGAGGTCTTTATTGACCATTTGTAACTGGTCAAGATCACTTGCAGTAACCGTCCCGTTCTGCTCACCATCACACTCGTCTGCATGTGACTGTGCTGTTAATCTCAACACCTCACCCTCCAGATCAGACACCTGCCACACACAAAGAGATATGTCAATACAAAAACATCAAATTGGTAAGACAATGTATCTAACTACATAAAAGCACACACTGACCTGGGACTGGTAAGAAGAGAGTTGCTGTGTGTGTGTGAGGACTTCCTGCTGCAGTGATGTCAGCTGAGAGGTGTGTTCTCGCTCTCTCTCCTCAGCCTCCAAACGACGAGACTCACACTCAGCCTGCAGAGAAGACAGACTGCTACGGGCTGCCTTCAGCTCTGACACACACAAACACACACAATAAGAAACAGAAGCTTTTTAATGCTGACCATTATAAAGCACATTAACAAATTGCTCACACTAATTACCAGTTTAAATCATTTAAACAAAATTCTCACTGAACCAACCCATTAAATCAGTCAAAGCAGTAACTAAATGAACATCTGACTCACTGAACAACCTTTCTTTTGGTCATGTCTGAATTTGAAATGAAGCAAGAAATGAACTGAAGGTGGTTTGTGTTCTTTAGGTTTGAGAAGCTTAGTGTCATTATCGGAAATTTTGTATGAAAGTCAGTATCTATCTATCTATTAAAGCAATAAATTAACAAAACATATATTTAAATATTTAAAACATTAAAATGTGTAACCAAAACCATTTTTTTCTTCTTCAAATAAACAGCTAATTATGGAGGGGTTGAACCAGTTTCTTTCCTGCTGCCAAAACACATCTGGTCCCTCACCTTCCTTCAACGCGTTTAGTTCTTCCTCCTTTGCCCCTAAATCCTGAGAAAGACGACTCACTTCCTGTTCTGCCTTCTCAAGAGACTCTGTCATTTTGCTGACCTAGAAAAGACAAGCAATAAATTAAGTAAAACAGGTGCATGACTTTATGAGACAATTATGCATTTGAATATGCCAGCGAATGCACCTGCTGTTGGAGTTCTTCCCTCTGTTTTCTGGTTTCCTCCAGAGCTTTGGCGATTTCAACGCTGACCGTCTGTCTGCTGCTCAAATCCGCCTGTGACACAAACAGATACATGTTACACAAATGCTATACTGGTCAGCAACACGACTCAAGCTCACAAAATACCTCTGGAAACGTGCACAGTAGGACTGGGCGGTATGACTGACTGGATGGTCAACCAGTAGGGATTATGATGGACTGCTTTATATTATCAGCTGTACTGTCCTTCGGTTTTAACTTGCACTACCTTTCAAAAGTATGGGGGCAGTAAGATTAAAAAAAAAAAATTAAAAGAAATTAATACTTTTATTCAGCAAAGATGCATTAAATTGATCAAAAGTGACAGTATTTACACATTTCTAATTTATATTTCAAATAAATGCTGTTCTTTTGAACTTTCTATTCATTAAATAATCCTGGGGAAAAAAATGATCATGGTATGCAAAAACGATTATGCCGCATGGCTGTTTTTCAACATTGTTAATAATCAGAAATGTTTCTTGAGCACCAAATCAGCATATTAGAATGAATTTTGAAGAATCATGTGACATTGAAGACTGGAGTAATGATGCTGAAAATTCTGCTTTGACAAAAAAGGAATAAATTACATTTTAAAATACATTAAAGTAGAAAACAGTTATTTTAAATGGTAATAATATTTCACAATATTACGTTTTTTTCTGCATTTTTGATCAAATAAAGAGACTTCTTTCACAATCTTATGGACCCAAACATTTGCATGGTAGTGAATCTGTTTGTGCAGATGCAGATGATTCTCACTCTAGACTGCTCGAGTTCTGCTGTCAGTCTCTCTACAGTGCTGTCAGTCTCAGCTTTGCTCTTCAACAGTGAGGCCTTTTCCTCCTCCAGCAACCGCTTGAGAGAAAGACACAAACATCAGACAAACCTTTAATAATGTCCCCATGTTAAGTTCATGATAGTCAAAGAAACACGAGTGATGTGTTACACACCAGGTTGTCCTGATGCTTGTTGACCTCGGTTTCTCTCTCTCTCTGTAGTGCAAGAAGTTCCTCCTCCAGCCTGGCTGTTTTCTCCAAGCCTCTCTGTCTCTGTGTCGAGACCTGCTGTTGTAGTCGCTCTCTCTCCTCCGACCACTCCACCTGCTATGGGACCAAAGGTCAAAGGTCAAAACTCTAAGGGATTCACAACAAAGCTGACTTGTAAGACAGACACTGAGCTGCCTAACAAGCCCATTTTTTAATAACCCTAAACATCTTTTCCTCATCTAATGCTGCCGTCCCAGTATGTATGACAGATTTCTGACAGAAGAGGGCGACATTTCAGCAAAAACAGTTGGTAGTCGTAACAAACCGATGGACGGCACTGAACAGGCTACTGGGACGTTCGGTGAGACTTTGACTGACATAATGTACCAGTTTTCCTGTGTGCGTTTCACTGTCTTCGAGTTGCTGTTGCAGACTCTTCATATTCTCAGCGCAGTCAGCCAGCCTCTGCTCCAGTTCTGAGATCTGACAGAACACATTCACATCATTCAGATCAATCAGCCACGGTCATGTGATGTGTGGGTTAAGTGTAGAATCGCAGTGCTCTCACCTGTGCGTCTGTCCTTTCTTTGTAAGCCCTGGACGAATCGTCTTTGTGCTTGACCAGAGTCTGCAGATCTGTGATGCTGGCTTTCTGTCGAGAGATCTGGAAACAAATGAGGAACAGGAATTCTCTCACTAATAGCTGTATGAAACAATACAGTATATTAGCACTAAGCACTGAACAGTACAGTACAGTGAATCGGTTTGATTCACAAACCATAGATGTTTGACTCCATCCATTCCAAAGGGTTTTTGCAAATTCAATTTGATTCAATCAACAATAAAATATGATTTGAATAATGATTAAATTCTGTATTTGGATACTTTAAATACATTCTACATTACCGTTAAAAAGTTTTGGTGTTAGTAAGACATTTTTCTGAACAACATTAATACTTTACATTAATAATACACATTAAATTGATCAAAAGTGAAAGTAAAGACATTTATAATGTTATAAAGATTTCAAATAAATGCTTTTCTTTTGAACTTTCGATTGATCTAAGAATCCTGGGGGGAAAAAATGTTTCACGGTTTCCACAAAAATATTAAGCAGCCCAGCTGTTTTCAACAGTGATAGTAATCACTAAAGATTTCTGAAGGATCATGTGACACTGAAGACTGGAGTAATGATGCTGAAAATTCAGCTTTGAAATCACAGGAATCAATATATATTGAAAATATATTCAAATAGAAAACAGTTACAATAAATTGCAATAATATTTCAAATATTACTTTTTTTACTTTTTGATCAAATTAATGCTTCTATCAAAAACATTTTAAATGGTGGTGGATAAAGCATCATTAATATAGTACAATAACGAATACAAAGTAAAGATGTTTACTGAACCAAAAGTAACATTTACAGGTGCTCTAAGCGATGTTGGGTGACGTCACTTCTTGCTGACTTTCGAAGTATTGTCAAACAAAACGGAGGCTAGCTCGACCCTCCTCATCGTGTCCCCTCCCCCTCCCTTCCGTACTTCCTTCTTACAGTTATTTGTTCATCGAAACGTCGTCTCTTTGGTCGTGTGTCGGCCATATCAAAATTCAAGAGAATATAATTCTAACGTTAGTCGTTGTCTAGGACATCTCTCCTCTAGCTAACTTCCCTCTTCATGCTCCTCTCTCCTCCACACCCCACACCCCCCTTCATGTGCACTTTCACTAACCCCCCAACCCCCATTCCCAAATCATTCTTGTCGGTTATTGGCTGGAACACTGTTTGTTATGTTTCGTGGTCCAGGCTGGGCCAGTTTGTTTTTGTTGCCGTTTGTGGAGCCTGGGCTGTCTACAGAGACCGCGTTTTTTTACAGTGTGTTCCGGGGACAGGCAGCTAGCGGATAGTGAGGAGATGTTTGCTGTATGTGACAAAAAAAGTTTCGGCCTAAAAAACGTGTGACATCGCTTGGAGCACCTTTAAGGAAACACATTAACAGGCTATTTTTTTTTTTTTAAAGACTGTACTTATTTAAATGACTTTTCCTGGCCTGAAAATCATAATTTTAAAAACGACATGTAATAATGTAGAGCAGCGAATGAGGTTAGATGCTGGGTTACCTGGGCTTCCAGTGAACTGACTGCTGTGGTGTGATTTGTTCTCATCTCCAGTAACTGACCTCTGGCCTCCTCTAACCTCTGCTCTAATGCAGACTTCTAAACACACACAAACAAAAAATGCGGATATTAGATGACTGAAACTGCAGTAAGATGAAAGGCATGTATAAACACGTGTCCTCTGACCTCTTTCAGCAGTTCCTGTAGGTGTTCATCCTGAGAGTAGTTTGCTTCTAGTCTCCTCTCTAAGGAGGTGGCCTTCTCCTGCAGATCAGCCAATAGACGCTCTCGCTCCTCCTCTGTCACTGCAACCTGACCAATCACAGTATGGTATGAAGAGTTATACCAAAGTGACAAAGAAATAGAGAGTTGTAAATAGGTCAATCCATTCACACACACTATATATATATATATAACTTAGCATCAGGGCTTAGGAACAGGACATATTTTTGGGTCCAAAAACAGCTATATGCAGTGCAATGAAAGGGAATAAAGCCCAAGGGTGTCAAGATGCATTGTTTAAACTATCTTTACTTTGACACTCTGTCTAAAAAAACTAATTGGATATAAAATGGATCGGGATGGAAAGCATAGAAATGTAATTTGCATTTATAGTTTATTCTGATGTAATATTATAACCAACAGGTTTTGATCGGATGCCACTCACATGTGAGTCTGAATAATTTATCACATTCTCAGACAGTAATTTTCACGTGCAAATGCGAGTAAATACTTTACATTATTAGTATCAAGGAATTCTTTGTTGAGTCAATCAGACCTTGTTCTTGTGCTGCTCATGCTGTAGCTTTAGCTTATTGTGTTCAGACTGGAGATGCTCCATTGATTTCTCTAATACATTTGCACTGCTTTGTGCCTGGAGAGAAAAAGAAACAATAGAATGTGGAAATTATTATTATCATACCATTCAAGGAAAATTTTAAACATATTCCAGTTTCTTTAAACAGACATTGACTGTTTCCTCAGGAGTGTATAGTTACGCAAGGAACAACTTATTCAAGTGAAAACAAGGGTTTAAATATTTATACAACAGATTCTTTTTTCAAGTTTTTTTTTTTATAAATGTAATAAATTATCAGCTTTTTTAAATATTAGTCAAGGATTGTCACGATGCAATTATTGCTTGATATTTATATAAAAAAAAATTTATACAAGAGATGTAAACTGTCAGCAATAAAATAAAGACCAAACACAAGCAATAAAAGAAATAAAAAAAATAAAAAAATGCAAATATTGGAAATAATTCAGTAATTGGTTTTAATAATAAAATAAAATAAAATAAAGATGTCTTCTTTAAAGGGTTAGTACATCCAAAAATTATCCCATATTTTTACTCACCCACAAGCCATTCTAGGTGTGTATGACTTTCTTCTTTTAGCAAAACACAATTGGAGTGATATATCCTGGCTCTCCCAAGCTTTATGGGAGTGAAAAGAACCTGAGCTGCGTCAGGTCAAAGGTCACTCTTCGGCCAGAACTAGACTCGGGTACGGACGTTACCGGAAGCCAGTGCTTATAGTTTATAGAGTTATAAATATGGATATTTCTCGCTTCAGAAGGCCTTTATTAACCCCCTGGAGCCAT
This sequence comes from Rutilus rutilus, assembly GCF_951802725.1. Taxonomy (NCBI): domain Eukaryota; kingdom Metazoa; phylum Chordata; class Actinopteri; order Cypriniformes; family Leuciscidae; genus Rutilus; species Rutilus rutilus. The sequence continues at coordinate 13,940,971 of NC_140232.1, read as the reverse complement.
ACAGATTACATTTATGATGGATGGATGTACTTTTTGGAGTTCAAAAACTTTTTAATATAACTCTGATTGTGTTTGGCTGAAAGAAGAAATTCATATACACCTAGGATGGCTCGAGGGTGAGTAAATCATGGGGTAATTAAAATTTTTGGGTGAACACCATAAGCAATGCAATTTTAAGCACACCATTAGCAATGTTATAACACTGTTTTAAATGCATAAATATAATGCCTAAATAAAAGTGAAAGAAATGAAAACACTTATATGGGAGTGGTGACTATATGCTCCCAAAAGTAACCTTCTTGGCTTCTGAGTGTCATCTGTGTTGATGAAGAGCTGAAAGTTGTCAAGTGCCCACCTTCTGGAAATCCTGCGAGACCTGCTGGATGAGCTGTTGTAACTCCTGCTCTCTCCTCTCCAGATCCACAACCCTCCTCTCAGCCTCCGCTCTCTCACTCAACAACTCATCCCTGAGAGAGACCAAATAGAAAAACTGAAATAAATAAGCAAACTCCACAGATGTACTGAATAATCTGACTGCAATGGCTTTTCAGAAGGAAGCCTTGAAAGTGGTTATTTGTTTAATGAATATTTCAACACTCTTTGAAACATTTCATCCTGTTCCAAATATTTTGAATTAGGAATGAATCAGGGTGATTGAACTAGATGACCTAGATTTAAAATCTTTAAAATTATATTTTTGTTGAGACTGCCATATTCTGTTCCATTTTGTTGCCCAGCTTATGAAAATCTGTGGTTTTGCACACCCTTATTTTTAAGTCTGAAGAACATTGGCTATGTTTACATGCACAACTTTTGTTTCAATCGGACTGAATTCTTTCCGGTTGATGAATCTGTGTTTACATGAATGCTAAACGTGTGATCGGGTTGATGTGCGTAGATTTTTTTGACATGTGCACACTGCACGAATAGATAGAGTTTCCCGCTGTTTGTGCATAATAACCACTCATACATCGGTTCTTTATTTGTTTTAAACAGCAGATTTAGTATTTATCCATTTCTGGTCGTAATTTGGAGACATATGAACCGTTGTGCCGTGCTGTTTATATTTATCAAGCAGGAAAAATGCAGACAACAGTATATGGCACTTTATTCAACAGGAACAACAGCTTGTTCCGCAGGTCATACGCCATTTCAACGTCATTGCACATGCGCAGTCCTTTCAGTTTCGGTTTTCAATCCGATCAAGTGTTTACAAGTCCTCTCGATCGGATTAGAAAAGGAATAAACCACCCCTTTCAATCCAATCGAAATTTCATTCAGATCGTGCTCAATCGGATCGATTAACGTGAAGGCTTTTCTGTCCATTTGAGCCGTCAATCCGATAACAAACGGATTATTTGGTTGCATGTAAACGTAGCCATTGATCTTTGATCAAATTAAGTCAAACCTTATTTCACATTCTAACAATTTGGAAGCCAAGTTCTCCTGTGCTTCCTCACACACCTTTGAGCCTGTAGCTGTGAGTTGATCCTGCACATCTCCTCGTGTTCCTCTCCCAGCTCGTACAGCTTGTCTTGGGTTTGGCTCAGGGTCAGTCTCGCTGTGTTCAGCTCCTCTCCTCTCAATCTGAGCTCTTTCTCCCGATGACTCAGCTGTTCCTCTCGCTTCAGCAGCTGCAGAAGAAATGCCCACTAATGAATTTGTTCTTGTTGTCTATTGCAATGAGTTTTCTGACACAGCTTGGTGTTAGAATAAATATTCCTTTAACTTGGATATGCATCAGTGTAAAAATGATTGTTGAATGCAGAAATGTAGGAAGGTGATGTGTATAATTTTTCGTTTTTTTGCTATATACAACTAATAAAGAATACACAAGGTTGACTGTGCTGACCATATGTTTGACTTTAGCCAGTTCCTGCTGCTGAAAGCCCTCCAGTTCATCCAGATCATCTCTCTTCTGGAACAGACTTAAACTCTGCTCTGTCATCTCGTCTAACCGAGCGGTCAGTGACAACTTCTCCTGTTTGAGAGAAAGAGGAACAAAGCAATTATGAATTATTAGACTTACAAAACACTAATTAGAGCAACTTTATCCAATATGTCACAAAGCATCTTAACCTGCTCCAGTGAAGCCAGCTTTTCCATCCACTCCTGGTCCTTCTTCTCTAACGCTAAGGCCATTCCTTCTGCCATCTTGGCTCTGTTAGACTGAAAAGCTTCGTTCTGGTCCTGAAGTTTGCGCATGGATGCTGGATGAAAACAAAAACAAGTCAAAAGCATTTTTCCGAAATCCTTCTTAGAGAAATAATCCAGATAATTTTCAACATAATGCCTAAAGGCCGCATCTGTGGCCAACAGTCCGTTTCAGAAGACAATTTTTACAGTTAATACACTTATAATGGAAGCTTAGCAGAAAAGAGGGTTTAAAAGCAGAAATTTGCAGCTCGTATTTTTGTTAAAGCACATAAATTGATTTTTCAGCAATCTAAATGTTGGTAAGTAACCTGGGAATATTCCTGTGACTCTAAAAACAGCTTTAAACAGACATAACATTATAACTCAGTGGTTAAGTGTTATCACAGATGTTAGACATGTAAAGTATTGGTTACATATCAATACATAATGTATTAATTTTGTTACCTTTGTTAGTGTTGCATTAAATGTTATTAGCGACAAAAATACACACTTTCATTAAATGAAATGTTAAGAACAACAACATTGCTTAATTTCCAGACGTCCTTGGTAGTAAAGCTGTAAAACACATTGTTAGTACATGCATTTATTTGTATTCAGTTGGTTTATTCAATTCAGTGCATTTATCCTCTTAATTTGGGTCTATAAATGGGATCTGTGCTTTCAGATCATGACGTTTCGGAGCGAAACAGCATCTTATATTACCTTGTTATAGGCACAATCTACAATTGCTGAAAAAAGCATGTCATAAAAAGTGGCAAAGGACTTTTCTCTATAGGTTTCACCTTTAAAACTCAGAAAACTTCACTGAAAACTCCCAAAGCAAGAGGTTTCAGGTTAAAGTCAAGCTCCACCAACAGCATTTGTGGCATATTACTGATTCATTTACCAAAAAGAATCATTGACTAATCCCTCAGCTTTTTTAAACAAAGAAAAAAACAACAAAAAAAACACTGAGGGAATTGCATGATTACAGTAACAAATGGTATTATATTAATATATTGTTGTAATAGTTTATTCATTTGTATCATTATCATTAATGACTAGCGTGATAGAATCACTTACTGACCTTATCTTTGTAAAGTTACATCAGATGTTTACCTACCCAATTAAGTATTCACTTAATTAACCTCGCAAATTGGTTTTTTTGAGAATCATTTTTGAGATGTGAGAATACTTCCACACAGAACGCATTTTTCCATTCCACCGCGCTTCTTTTCCATTGTTTTTCTATGTAAACATGCGCTAGATGGATGTGTTTGACCGCGCATCTCGCATCTTTTGCAGCGTCTCACGCATGACACGCCGTTCTAAAAAAGCGGTCAAAAAAAGTTAAAAGAAGTGCGACTTTTAAAAAACACATCTCTAGACTTGCCATGCGTCTCGTGTTTTTCACAGCAAATGTATGAACTGGCCCTCAGTAGTCACATGTCAGCTTATTTACTGTACCCCTTCTAAGCTATTCGTTTTTAATGTACACTCACTGTTGAGTGCGTTTACTCCAAGGATGTGTTGCAATATTGCCCCTTCATTTTGTCTGTTTTCTGCATTGTAATAGATTTTTTGTGACAAATTATGTAACAAAAAGTAATTATTATAGTCTCCCATTTATGTCTATGAAAAAAATATTTTTATAAATATATATAAATAATATATTTATATAAATAAATAAAATCCTTAAATCCCCCCCAACACTGCACAAATATAGAGTAAACATTAATAAAGTGAGTGATATTACATTTGTTAAAAAAAAAAAAAACATTATTATGTTAAAAAATCACATTTTATTGTCTGGGGTCTGTGGAGTTTTTTTGTTTTTGTTTTTCACACTAACATACAACCTGATATCATTCCAATTTATTTTATTGTTTGTAGAACTAGCAAGTGTCAACCATCACATCAAGTCTAATGCCATTTAGATTTTTATTTTTTTATTTCAGCAAATGTCATTTGGGGTCAAAAAGACCCCGAATAGCTTAAAAAGGTTAAACAACTTAGGGTAGAAATAATTTTCTGTGGTAATGTTCATGATTGCAAATGCTGTTGATAGAGCTTAACTTAATACAACCCAGACCAAGAGGTTTGTGATAAAACAATTGATATAAAACAAGTGAATAAACCATTTAACGGTCTTCTTTTTCATTTTTTTGGGGGGGTTTCTGATCGAGAACCAACCTTACTTATCTATAAGTTGATAATGTATAGCCAGAATGCATGTTCGTGTAAAAGCATTGGACAAACAAATGGGAAAGGAGTAGAGGAGAGAAAGCCAAAAGAAGGAAGAGGTGAAAATGGGAGGAAAAGAACGGTACGTACAATCCTGATACTTCTCTAATGCAATCTCAAGCTTCTCCTTGGTCTTCTGCATTAGCCGAAGCTGCTCAGCGTAGTCTAGGGTTGGGGAATGGGTTACCCACACACACAAACACACGACCGGAGGGAGGCAGAGGAGGATGAGGGGGGGGGAGGATCACGGGTAGGGGAGGGGGGAGGAGGAGGGACAAAAACAAGGACGAGAAAACAAAGGGATAAACATGATTGAGAAGATAAACAAATGAAGGGAAAAACAGAATGATTTTCTGAGATGAGAAAACCAAACTGACTGTGAGGCTGTGCAATGACAGCTACCTTTCACTGCTGACCTTTGACCTTTAAACTAATACATCATCCCTGATCAGGTCAATAATGCAATCATCTTATCTAGCACAGCTCATTTAGGGTTAAAAGAGTTTCTAGATCAGGCTATGTGTAACTGCATACCATGGCAGGCTGATAGTGAGAGCCAGGTATCTATTATTCATGCTGATTTTTCCAGTCATTTGCATTCATTGAGATTCATTGGTTGGCAAATCTGTCAAATGCTATGTGCTTTAAACAGTTCCGTTGTGGCAAAAGGTATAAAGGTATCCAAATACGGACTGAAATAGATAAGACCACGTAAGAGTTGCAAGGTAAGAAGAGTGTAAAAATAACAGCCTGCATCTTAAGATTTTGTCACGATGGCCTTTCATATTTATTCCCCTCTTTCTTTCTTTCTGTATTGTGTTGACGATACCTGAGAGTTTGGCCTCCAGCTTTCGTATCTGATCGTTTCTGCGCTGAATCTGAGAAGAGGCGTCATCTCTGGAGCTGCTGCCATCAGACGCCTGAAAGCGAAAGATATAGATATTCATCATCCTAATAGCACCATAGAAATAGACTAATGCATCAATATTAAAGAAGTAATACTGTGAAAATAAAACCTGTAGCTGTAGTTTGCCTTTTTTTTGCCAAATAATTTAAAATATTTCCTCATATTTGGTGGTTTAATTGAATTTGTATCAGCCTTTCACTACTGTATATCATATCATATGTAGCATAGTAAAAAAACGAAATAATTTATAATCTCTCCCCTTTAAGGGACTTATATATGTGAATAATAACACCATCCCATTTACTAATGCTGATTAGTATTATTTATTATTATTTATGGTTTTACCATTTAAAACTGATTACCGATTATATATTATTTATAGTATGTTTTAGTATTATTTCAAATGTTATGGCCAATAACTGATAAATGTTTAATATTAAAATTCTTATAGTATTGTTTGTAAAATTTAATAAAACACACTAAAAATAATATCAACACTTTTAAAGAATGTAAGCAGCAAACAAAAATGTAAAAACAGTTGCACCAAGAAAAATGTATGTATACTGTATATATATATATATATATATATATATATATATATATATATATATATATATATAATTTTAATTTTATGTATGTAGGCCTATATATATATATATATATATATATATATATATATATATATATATATATATATATATATATATATATATATATATAGATAGATAGATAGATAGATAGATAGATATATATAAATAATTTGAATTATTTATACACATACACATTTTCTTAAACATTGATAAATATATATTATTTAAACAGTTTTAAACATGGTACTGTATATAGTACAGTAAGAAAAAAAATATATTTATTTTGAGATTTGCTAAAGATTAAAGGGGGGGGGGGGGGGGGCAATATAATTACACATCCTTCATAAGAACTAGCCTATATAATTGAAAAAGGAGAAACCCTTAAACTGAGCACACATGCATAATCTATAGGTGTTTACTGTAATAATTAAAATATTTGCATTGTCCTTTGGGGTCCAAACCCATCAGTTTCTCTCAATAAAACACCTATAAGGGTGGCTTTGATTTCGACTCTCATTCTCTATCAAGCCTGAAGGCTGCAGCTTTAATTATTTAGGGCGAAAGACAACCTGATCCCAACCCTGAGTGTGTTGCCATTAATTGCTAGAGGACAAGAGTGTCAGGTTACACTGGTTTGTCAAAGCATGTGATATTATTTAGCACTTTCTATAACATCACTGGTTTCCCAAGCAGCATAGCACAGCCCTCTAGTACTAACCTTAAACACACTAGCAGGTTCCTCATGTAGAGCAGTGTGCAAACACAGCCGGAACACAGTCACATGACTATCTCTAGAATGGATGCTGTGGATAAGCCAGTTATTTGAAACAGGAATAACTATCATATGCTGTTTTGCTAGGGCAGTTCTGCTTTTGTCCACCAATCAAAATGTGTCAGCTGGCATTTTACTAGACTTGGAAGTACACTTGGAAGGTTTTGGTTTAGAATTAAAAACAATTTTCTTGAATATTTTTCGCCATACAGACAAGCCTAAGAGAAACATACTGTAGCATATGCATATTTATTATGTCCATTTGATCCAAAATGTCCATTTTATCCAAAGTTTTGGGTCAGTAAGATTTTTTTGGTTGCACTTTATTTTAAGGTGCCATTGTTACCATGTAATTATATATAGTATTTATATAATAATTATATCATTTATATTTATGATATTTGAATGAGTAATATTAATTAACAACATGTACTTACTAATAGGGTTAGGTTGAAGGTTAGTTGCATGTAATTATGCATAATTTACTGTTATTACTGTACATGTAACGTAACAGACACTGCAAATTAAAGACTGGAAAACTCAGCTTTGCTATCACAGGAATAAATAATATTTTCAAATATATTAAAATAGAAAATTGTTATTTTAAATTGTAATAATATTTCACAATACAACTACTTTTACTGTATTTATAAACATATAAATGTAGCCTTGGTGAGCATAAGAGATTTTTAAAAAACTATTATTATTATTGTATCAACATTATAAAAGTTTAATACATTATTGTTTGGTAGTAATTTGGTTGTAGGCAGTAATATCTCATAATTGTTTTCTTAATTTTGTAACCGACCAAGCAACTTAATTGGTCTAAACATCACAAAGGTTTATAATTGCATGATGCAGATATGACATCGCAAAAAAGAGAAAGATCTACTCACAAAGTCATCCCCTGAATCTGCGCCCACAGAAGTGATGGACTCTTTGCTCATGGAGCGAGGGATGCGGCCTGAACGAGGGGCAGCGGCTCCTTCCTCTGCCAGCTTCTTCTTCAACTTTGCAAACATCTCAGTAGTGTAGATGTAGCCTACAGCCGTGTGTGTGAAGCAATGTTTTGAATGACTCTCTCTCGAGACGCTTTAGGGTGTTCGTAATGCAGAACGGGTTATATCCACGGCATACGCAGAACTCATCCTGGGGTTACTCTCTGCTGCCTTGACTCTGTGGAGACAATCACAACACTAGAATTACATTAGCAGAAGAAATTCACTACACTAATACAATCAAACAAGGCTTTTAAACAGCAGATACTTGAATAAAATGAGTCTCCTGTGCTTGAAACCTGCATTCTAAGAGTGAATTGTTTAGTATACAACACTGTCTAGTGTACATATGTGCCTGTGTATTATGATGATACACCTGTTTATCTAGTTAGTGACATATCAAAATAGTACTAGACTTATATTGACACTCGACTTAAGAATTATTTAAAGCAGATGCATTGTTTTCAAGCAAGACATCGGCAATACAGTAGAGTTAAATACAAATATCAATTCATAAAACCAAATTCTGCTGCGGCTCAATGTTTTAGAATAGACTACATGAGTAAAAGGACTCAATGTTGACTTTGCTTTGATATGCTAGTGTAGTAAGCTAACCAGTGTCAGGTTTAATAATGACACGTAAGCTTGAAGTCAAAACCATTCATCCATCACATGCTGACAGTGCATGACAACATCTAATTTAAACTGTCAAATAAAAAACGTAAAGCGGAGAAATATGAGATAAATAGTAAACAGAGCTAGCAGATGTTAGCGCTCGTGCATCTTCCTTACTAATCCAACAAAACATACAAGCGTGAACCTACCGTAACACCTCCATAAACTCTGAAAGAACTGATGTTTATTGTGATGGAAGAGCACGTTTAACGCAAATATTTTTTTCCAGTCATTACATCTGTGTGTGCTGTTTATGTCGGGGCTAGCAAGTGGCTAGTGGCTAACTAACTTCACCACGTAATCTCCAGTCACCAGAATTCTGATGACGTTCCAGGAACAACTTGGCGATTGCGCCCCGCGCTGATTGGACGACCACAGGAGAGAGGCGTGGCTACATGTTCGCGTGATTTTATGTCAAACGTGAAAGCTGTCAGATGCAGCATTGCTACATTAGACGCATTCACGCATAATATTATTAAAATGTATAATGACCCATGAATGTATTTACACTTTGTTTAGATGATTATATAAAATATTAAAATAATAATGAGTGATTATACGATTTTAACTAAACAGCCTACACTCTGATGTTTCGCGACAATGAAAGATGACCTATTTTTTTACACTTTATATTTGTGTTAAATGCATGCTTTTCTTAAAAAAAAAAAAAAAAAGCGCCAATGAAGACCCCTGCTGTAAATCACTTTGTTATGAATATAATATTGAATATATGAATATAAATCTAAAGAAGAGAGTAATTACATTCCTATATAAAATATGTAGCCTATATATAGGGGAATTATCAAAAACTCACTTTTAATATAAAATGTCTGGAAAGACCATATGAATTTATAGGTGACTCTGCATCTAAACACTAACAACAGCATTTCAAACAAACCTCAAATGACAGTAATAAACAAAAGATGGAAAGATAATAAAACAATTATTTATTTATTTATAAATAAGACATTCAAGATCTCTAGATGAGGGCTGAAGGTTTTTTGACAGCTTACAGTTGGCCATTTGCATACTCCGCACCATGTCCTTTTAAATGATTCTCATGTGGGTTGTGTAATCATGTGGACTGTTTTGGCCCTCATATCTCTTGTTGGCCCATGCCTGTTACACATGAGTATTCTGAGAAATAGCACTGTCCTCCAGCGGGTGTTTCTGTTAACATTGTGCATAATTTGGAACTCTTTTAATTGTTTTATTCTAATAATCACAACCTTTCAGTTCTAAATATTTTAAAAACAAATAAAAGTTGTTTCAATCAAGGACAGAAATATTTATAAATAGCCATTTGTTTGGAGAATCACTATTTCGAAAACCCCTATAGGCCTATTATTGTGTCAATTCTCAATACTATATTGAATTTCAATATGGCTATCTTTGTTTTATAAATTATCTAAAATCTAAAGGAAAAAAGAATAATATCAAAAACCTATAAAAATTTAAATAGGTGGCCTAACAACACATTAAGTGACAATTTACATATCTAGAAATAGCCTCCCACTATCACCCCCTACCCCTTCACCCACATTTTTGTATTGTACTCTCCCTTTTTTTCTTATTGAAGATTAATGTCAAGCAATCTCTGGTTACCTCAGAAACATTTACACTGGCTGACTCCAAAAGAAAGCCAGTTGTATTATAAAGGATCCCACTCACCCTGGACATCCCCCGTTCCCCTGGACATATATATATATATATATATAGTCATATTTATGGTATACTACATAGCCTTGTTACAGCACTATAATGGTTTTTTTTGCACAAAGTATACCTCACTTTCTTATATTTATGCGTTTTATATTTTTGCCAATCCTTGTGAGCTGCTAAACAGTCTTTCGTTGTTTTAATGACAATGACAATAAAGATATATTCTATTCTATTCTATTCTATTCTATTCTATTCTATTCTATTCTATTCTATTCTATTCTATTCTATTCTATTCTGTCTCCACTTGTACAATGTCACTGCTCACTGCCAGAGCCCCAGGTGTTCGCCCACACATGCGTGATATGTCCGTATGGATGTTGGCCTTCACCTTGATGAGGTCTCAAAACAGCAGGGATGAGGGTGAGGCGTAAAGGAAGCTCTGTTCTAAAACTCTGTTTAGAACGCTGCCATTACAATCCAGTGGAACAATTGCACTTCTCCATCTTACTGGATGGCTAAGGATAGTGTCACATGCACCACTGAGTTGTTCCTCATTCTTTTGCACAACCAGAAGATGGTGCTGCTGATGATAATAACCTGACAGCGCTTGGCAACTGAAATCAACCCAGAGCTCCAAATACCATCACCACCACATAAATAAATAAATACAATTATAATAAAATAGAAAATAATTAAATCACTAAACTAGGGTCTGTGTGGTATAATAATCCCTTTAGAGTTTAGACAACCTTATAATGCCAATAATTTAATTGCTCATGCGGACTTAGAATGACGTATAATTGCTTGAAAATTTTGTTTTGAAAATCCTTAAATATTTTGGAACGTGTTTTCCTATTTTTTCTCCACGGCTGATACAACAATAGGCTGTAAAATTAAAATATTGTAATGATCGCCTGACTGCGTGAACCAGCCAGCGAGGTTTGGATGCGCCTGCTTTGAACCAATCAGACGCCTCACCGTCTATCAAGCGGTGAGAAAAAACACACATCTCACCTCAGCGGTTATCTCATCCTGCATTCTGATTGGTCAGTGCGTGTGCCACTCTATTGCGCTTCGCTCCTACTACAGGTCGGTGCGGATCAAACACCTTGCAGTCGGTTCAGAGCCATTGACAAAAAAGGGGGTCTCTCTCGGATATGGTGGAGTAGGCTACATCGGGGCGGCTTGGAAACCACCTGGTTTGGAATAACCCGATGGAAATTGGAGGACGGGGGCATTGCGAAGTCCGTCTCGAGGAGGTTTTCATGGAGCGTTGAGATTATGTGGTGGCTTGCCTTAATGATGTTTACATCTCCGGCTTTCCCATTCATCGTGTTTATGTGCATGGGGTTATCCGAGGCGGTTCATTCCTACGATGCGCTGCCGTTAGTGCTAAGGAAATCTCGTGCTATCGCAGAAGAGCATCCAGATACGAGCGCGAACGAGTTTCCAGGGTACCGGCTCGGTATTGTCGCATTGACACCAGCGCCCACGATCGCGTCCGCCAGAAAACCGATAAATGTCGCCGCACCAGCAGCCACCATTAAACCACCAACAACGGACCCCACCACCACCCCATCCCTGTCGAATCCCAGCTACATGGCCGCGTTTTATCGGAGGAAGCTCAGCTCTATTGACACGCAGATGAAAGAAACGCAGATCTCTGATAATAAAGCAGACAGATCAGGCATCGTGCCCGATTTTAGCACAACCTCTGACAATTCTCAAGGTGAGTTCAAATGGATAGCGAAAGAACTGAATACCAAAATGTAGAAATCACATTTATGACAACAGAAATGCTAGAGGAGAGTATTTTTATTAAGCATATGTCATTTAGTAGCTAGGCCTTTATCTAATCAGTGCGAACATCAGGCCTTTCCTGCTTCATAATCCTGTACTGTAAGGCTAACCCATCATCATTCCTGCAGTCCGCCTCTCAGAAATCACTTCATTAGCAGTCATAGCCATGCAACATGATATATTGATGAGGTATCGATAGCACGCTCACCTCAATCTTCTAGACTATCTATCTGTCTGTCTGCTATCTATCTATCTATCTATCTATCTATCTATCTATCTATCTATCTATCTATATGTCTGTCTATATGTCTGTCTATCTATACATCTGTCTGTCTGCCATCTATCTATCTATCTATCTATCTATCTATCTATCTATCTGTCTGTCTGTCTGTCTGTCTATACATCTGTCTGTCTGCCCTCTATCTATCTATCTATCTGTCTATCTATCTGTCTGTCTGTCTATCTATCTATACGTATGTCTGCCATCTATCTATCTATCTATCTATCTATCTATCTATCTATCTATCTATCTATCTATCTATCTATCTATCTATCTGTCTGTCTGTCTGTCTGTCTGTCTTCTATCTGTCTGTCTGTCTGTCTTCTATCTATCTATCTATCTATCTATCTATCTATCTATCTATCTATCTATCTATCTATCTATCTATCTATCTATCTATCTGTCTGTCTGTCTGTCTGTCTATATGTCTGTCTGTCTATCTATACGTCTGTCTTCTATCTATCTGTCTGTCTGTCTGTCTGTCTAATCATCTGTACGTCTGTCTGTCTGTCTGCCATCTATCTATCTATCTATCTATCTATCTATCTATCTGTCTGTCTGTCTGTCTGTCTGTCTATCTATACATCTGTCTGTCTGTCTGCCATCTATCTATCTATCTATCTATCTATCTATCTATCTATCTATCTATCTATCTATCTATCTATCTATCTATCTATCTATCTATCTGTCTATCTGTCTGTCTCTGTCTGTCTGCTATCTATCTATCTATCTATCTATCTATCTGTCTGTCTGTCTGTCTGTCTGTCTATCTATACGTCTGTCTGTCTGTCTGTCATCTATCTATCTATCTATCTATCTATCTATCTATCTATCTATCTATCTATCTATCTATCTATCTATCTATCTATCTATCTATCTATCTGTCTGTCTCTCTGTCTGTCTGCTATCTATCTATCTATCTATCTATCTATCTATCTATCTATCTATCTATCTATCTATCTATCTATCTATCTATCTATCTGTCTGTCTGTCTGTCTATCTATACGTCTGTCTGTCTGTCTGTCTGTCTGCCATCTATCTATCTATCTATCTATCTATCTATCTATCTATCTATCTATCTATCTATCTATCTATCTATCTATCTATCTATCTATCTATCTATCTATCTATCTATCTATCTATCTATCTATCTATCTATCTATCTATCATAATGTCCACATCTATCATTCCATCCATCTGAATGCATTGATTTTGACCTTGATTCTGTTTACATCATTATTATGTAACAGGCTCTTATGATGTCTAACTGGCCTATCTACTGATATAATATGGCAAATCATATTATAATGTGCCCATACAGGCTCTTTATTGATTGAACTGCGGGTGTTTGTCCTAACTAGCTAGTTGTCTGTCTGTCCTGACTTTAACCCTTCAGTATGAAGCGATTCAGGAGCTGTGGGCTTTATCAGTTAAAGGACATCAGCTAGTATTTCCAGTATATCAGCCAGTATTTCCAACTGGGATTGTTAACATTTGTATTAGAATGGTATTTTTGTTTAGTGTGTTGCTAGTAGCTGTTAAGAAAGAAGGACTGCAGATTATCCATTTTGTGTATGTGTAAAATAACCAGGTCACACTGTTAATGAGACTGAGGTCTACATAAATCGTGCATTTACATAGTCGTTTGGGTGCACCAATTGTTCATATGGAAATATCTATAGACTTGGCCTACTTTTCCACAATAAAGCTAAATCCCCAAGACAACAAAACTGACAGTTGCCACCAGCGCACTGATGAAAGGGTCAGTGACCCCAGTGAGTTTACACTGCATAGGCTTAGATGTTTGTAGACATTTAGAAACCTTTACTCACTTTCAAAAGAAAAGACAAAAGAAGAACTGCTGGATCACAGAGGGGTGTTTCTGCATAAGGACATTTGGCTAAATTTGCTTTCTTGCATAATCTCCAACCACATTCCCAAACAAAATGCAAGAAATGATCACGAACCGAATGAAAAAAAAAAAAAACACTAATATATTTCCAGATGAGTAAAAACAGTCAACCACAGATGTTTAACCCTTTTCTGGCCTGTCATTGTGATTAGACATTCCACAGCTATTGTTCCTTATGGCGAGGTTATAATCGGGAAACAATGTCCACAAAAGCATAGACTGTCTGCCGTTATTAGGACACAGGAAGTGCAAGGGAAGCCCTTCACATAACAGAACCTCTGCAGGGCCCGAGAAAGTGGGCTAGAAATTGAGAGTGGACAGTAAATACATTTAGATTGATATACTGTACAACAGGCATCTTGTAAAGGTATCCACAAAATGTTCAGAAGGCATTTATGACTGAGGTTGGACTCCTTTTTATTCCATTCATGAGTTTTTGAACTTAATTGGCCACGCAAATTGAATATTGAACTGGATTTTTTTTATTACATTGAAGAGAAATTTATTGAATTCACATTCCAAATATTTTATCAGTCCAAAACAATAAGATGGTCAAGAAGAGATACGATCCTGTAATGTATCCTGTAAAAAAAGTAATGTTTTTAAATTAACTTTCTATAAGAAATTTTTAATCATACAGCATAATCGTTTAATTTTTCTGTATGAACTACCCATGTTATCATACACAAAACATATGGAGTATTTCCAGAAACAGATTTTATACATCATATCATCTGTTTCTGGGAATCCTCCATATGTTTTGTGTGTATAATACTCCATATGTTATGAAATACTCCATATGTTTTTATTGTGTATAATGTGTAAAAAAATGCTGCTGCAATTAGTTTTCACAACTTAAAATTCAACATTAGATTAACTTACCTTAACACTTTGTTTAATCACAACAAAAAACACTAATTTTAAGTTTTTTTTACAGTGGTGTTATTTTAGTATTATTCATTTATACTAGTATTTATTAATATTTCGAATTGACTTTTAGTTTTAGTTTGAGTTTTAGTAATTTTGTTATTTGCTTTTACTTGCTATTGCTATTACTTTATTTATTTACTTAATATTTCTATTTATCTTTAGTTTTTTTACGTTTTAGTAATTTTATTATTTAGTACTTTAACTTAAACTTATTTAATTTCAGTTAGTTGCCAGGAAATGCCAGGGCAACATTTATAATTTTCATTTAAAAATTCATTTTATAGTATTTACATTTCATTTTATTTCAGTATTTCAATCAATGAAAAAAAATAAAAGGGTTTTAAAATAGTTTTCTTTTTAGTTAACAATAAGAACACATTTACTGTATATAAATTAAATTGTTTTCAAATTAAATGAATTTGTCTCTGGAAATTTCCGTTTTGTGTAGGCTATATGATTGGTCGTTCATACAGAAAGATGAAATCATAATTGAAAACTGCGACAAGATGGAATTTCTTTTTATTTTATTCCATTTTAATTTAAACAACTAAAGCAAAACTTAAAACAAAAGGTGATTCACTTCTGCACAACCCTATAAAATACATCTGTTCCTTTTACTAATCCAGATGCATTTGCAGTAGTCAGAGCTTTCCTCTTATGCATAGGACTTTAGCTAGAGGGGCGTCTGAAATATTCTAATGGAAACAGATAAATCCTTTATGATGAGTATGATTTTAGAGGTGAGCGGGTTTGACCTACATGCTAGCAGCTGTGCATTAGATGGCCCAGTGAACTCTCTTTACCCCCTACATTTGATTCGAGTCTGTGTGCCGGAGTGGGATGAGTGCCATTTCCACTGGAACTAATGGACAGAAGAACATGTTTGTCCTGACTCTTTCACACTGACACCTTTGTCATGTGTTCTTTCTTTTGTTGTCTGACACCCAGTGTCCGCCTTGTCTTTTAGCTTCATGTAACATCGAACGACCCCTAATATACAACGGCACCCTTCACAGTAAACGATGATTAGTTCATGTTTTTATTTACTTGATGGTTCATTATCATATCACGTCTGAGGTCAATGAAGCCACGTCGCATTTACCTCACATCAAAGGTTCATCCTCTCAGATGGTTCAGTTGTAATCGCACTGTCATATTTAATAATTTCATGATTTTTTCATAAAGCGATGAGTCTGGTCGGCGGTAGCCTCATTTACATGGATGTATGCATAATCTGTCAGACTGGGATCTGTAAGCTTCTTATCCGCACCCTCCACAGCCCCCCTTCAGGAGCAGAAGGTGTTTACGTACACACTCCACAGCTCTGTGTGTTAGAAGGTGTGTCTGTCGGTGCATACAAATGATGCTTTTCCCTTTCGGCAGGTGCCCCTCTGGGTGACCTACTGCAGTAAATCTGCTAAAATGGGATCTTGGGGATGAAGGCATTAGAGATTCACAGAAAGACGTCATGGCTCTTAATGGAGTTCATTGATCTGATTCTGAATCTTCAGTCATATTAAATTGCACGATGAACATGCCATTGTTAACGTTACTGGTAACATTACATTGACTATGCTCTAAATAGATGTGTGAGCGCATTGATTATTGTGTTGTTATATGTACACAACCATTCAAAAGTCTGAGGACAGTACGAGTCTTGTATACTCACCAAGGGTGCATTTAGTTGATCAAAAATAGAGTAAAAACAGTAATATTTTGAAATATTATTACTATTTAAAATAACAGTTTTACATTTTAATACTTTTTAAAATATATTTTATTCGTGTGATGGCAAAACTGAATATTCAGCATCATGATCCTTCAGAAATCATTCTAATATGCTGATTTGGAAACATTTATTATTATTATGTTAAAAACAGTAATGCTGCTTAATATTTTTGTGGAAACCGATTTTTTTTCATGATTCACTGATAAATATAAAGTTCAAAAGAACATCATTTATTTCTAATAGAATTTTCTTGAATCGTTATAAATGTCTTTACTGTCACTTTTGTTTAATTTCATGCTTGCTTGCTGATTAAAGGTTTCAATTTCTTTCAAAAAACCAACAAGCAAAAAAACCACCTGTAAAAAAAAATAATTCAGTCATTATTTACAAAAGAAAGAAAAGTAATACGAGTTTGGAACAACATTAGGGTTTTATGTCATTCTAAATAATCCATGTGACTTTTCATTCTTTTGTACATGAGTTCATGAGTGAACAAATCACTCTTTTGAATTGGATCTTTTTAATGAATCATTTGATTAGCTCATCAATCAGACTGATATGATTCTTGAGTTCACAAGCCTCTTTCACATATACAGTCTTTACTGGTAAATTTACCATTAAGAGATCATGTGAGACCTCAAGACCTTGAAAAAAAATACCAGTAAAACGTTTGTGCCAATTTACCCGTATGAGAAGTTGTAACATTACCAGTAAATTACTGTAATGATGCTGTGTGACCGCGGGTCACCGGTATGAGCCGGTATGAGCATGTACGAAGTCAGAACGCACTGACGTAAGAAGTCTGCTTTGTGCCAATCATAAAGTTCTTATGGAGATGACATGATAGCTCCGCTGCTTTTTAGTAGTTTTTATGTAAATATGCGCTAAATGGATCTCTTTGACCGTTCGAATCTCAATACCGGCAGGAAATGCCCTTGAGCAAGGCACCTAACCCCCCAATCACTCCCCAGTTGCCACAGCAAAAATGCTGCCCACTGCTCTTGGTGTGTGTGTCCGCGGTTTGCAGTGTGTGTTCAATACTCACTCCAAATGTGTGTGCACTAACTTACGCGCTCAAGACCCAGCCTAACAAGCCAAAACTCTGTTGCTTGTATGAACAGCACTTCAATTTTTTAAGTACAATCAACTCTGATGTTTAAGCAATTTCAACTTAAATTACATTAAACTAACTTTTAAAAAAAAGTTGAAAATTGCTGAACTTATTTTGAAGAGTTAAAGCAATGTAAATAAGTATGTTGTCATAACTTATTGATTATATAAAACTTTAACATTATAAAGTTAAAAACATTATAAAGTCATTCTGGTAATTTTACGGTAATTTACTGGGATTACCGTGTGAATGATCCGGCTACACTGGATTTTCATTAAATAACACCGTACATTCCTCACGCGTGTTCGAATAGCTCTCGAATAGCTTCAGAAGATCGCACGGAGCACCTTTTGTGATGTTTTTATGATGTTTTTGCTTCATTTTTGAAGCTTGAAGCCTTTGTACCCATGGGAACTCATTGCATGTAAATGGTGGACAAGTAAAATTCTCCTTTTGTGTTCCATGGAAGAAATCAGCGTTTGGAACAACATGACTGGGAATAAATGATGACAGAATTTTAATTTGTGGATTAACTGTGCCTTTAACACCTCGCCTGGCTTTGATTTCTGTCCCCTGAACTAAATGACCACCAAAGGGAATAGGCCGTTTCCTCTAAGGGATAAGAGGTTGCTTCGGGTACACGCAGATGAACAAAGGCTGATGAATAAAAACATGTATTACATGAAAGATGGATTCAAATGTGCTCTTTCAGATTTACATTTTTATGAATGCAGCCCACTTTGGTTTTTGAGATCAAACACATTTGATCATTAGCAAACAGATAGTGTCCTAGCAAATTAGCACATACTCAAGACAGAGCTGCGGTGTTCATGAAGTTTAAGCCAGGCCCTCTCAACTGTCTCTAGTTGTGTTAAGGAAAGAAATAATAGAAAAGAAAATCTACATCCAACTATATTCAATTATAAGCCTATTCGAAGTTGGCCTGTTGCTGGTTAGCTAAAAAATGCTGGGACAAATAGTTTCCAGCCTAAATTTAGATCAGTATTTAAATATTACAGCAACACTTCTGGAAAATCCTCTTCGATTTAATTGCAGTTGGTATAGATTTGTAATTACGCAAGCTTCATGTTTTCCCTTGAGCTGGAATTTGCTGCCATGTTGAAATATAATGTCACTGATTTGCCTTTAGAGGTTGTGTTCTTCCTCTGTGGTTCTACAGCCTCTCCTGCATACTAAATATCTGCACTCTCTCAGTCTAATATCAACTTAATGAAGTGTCAAAGAATCAGGCTGGAGGGAGTCATTCTTTATAGCTGCCAGAGATCAGCAAGAAGGAGTAGAGTGATGCATAGCAGACTAAGGAAATTTACTGCCGAGCAGGAGTGCTGCATTAACAGGGCTTTATGTTTGAACACTCTACGGTTGACAATTTATCATGGTTTCTTCTTTAGTTGCAGTTTTTAAACCAGGGTTATGTGTACCCTAAGGGGGCACTTGAAAAGATTTCACTTTGTTAAACCTACACTGCAAAAATAGTAACTTGCAGTTGTTATCGCATGGAGCTACTTCCACCTACTTCTAACCCTTGCATTTATTTATTTATTTATTGGCTGTTGTAACCTGATATATTTGGGTTCATTCAGTGATATTAAATCATTTTTTTGACTTGAATAAAATGAAGTTAAATGTTACCACATTAAATATAAGCAGGTTTTTAGGTTAACATTTATTCCAGTGTATAAAACCAACCCGATCTCAAGAGAAAACATAACTATTTTACATTTTAGTGAATTGACAAGAAATTCGTATTCATTTGTATGCGAAAACATACAATTAAAAAAGAAAAAGAAAAAAAACGAAGCATGAAGTAGAGCATAAGAAAATCGTACGAAAATGTATGAATGAGATTACGAATTCACCACCAATTCGCCAAAATGTAAAATAGTTAGAATTGCTACGAGAGTGTGTATAAAACTGAAAATCTGCTCCTTTTTAGGGAAAATAATAATAATAATGTTCAAGAGTGTAACCTAATAAGTGTAACCTAACGTGCCTGTACTGAAGGATCTTTGTGTGACCGTTTCTACTTGAGCTGCTCCGAGCGGAATTCAAACTGGGTTCTCCGGCACTAAAGACACCAGCCTCTAACGTCGGTCGCTAGCGCGCCTCTTGAGGCCAGGGGAGTGAGGTTTACACGCACAGCTCTTACTGGCCTATGTCCGTTACACTCACCCCCCTAATCCTCACTCCCATCCGGGTCACGGCACCAAATGTAACTGGTTCTATTCCACCCGCTCTGAGCGGGACTCGAACAGGGGTCTCTGGCGTGGGAGGCGGGTGCGCTAACAAGGACGCTAAAGGCCGCAGCCGCTAGCGTTAGTTGCTAGCGCGCCTCTTGAGGCCAGGGGAGTGAGGTTTACACACACAGCTCTTACTGGCCTATGTCCGTTACACTCACCCCCCTAATCCTCACTCCCACCCGGGTCACGGCACCAAATGTAACTGGTTCTATTCCACCCGCTCTGAGCGGGACTCGAACAGGGGTCTCTGGCGTGGGAGGCGGGTGCGCTAACAAGGACGCTAAAGGCCGCAGCCGCTAGCGTTAGTTGCTAGCGCGCCTCTTGAGGCCAGGGGAGTGAGGTTTACACACACAGCTCTTACTGGCCTATGTCCGTTACACTCACCCCCCTAATCCTCACTCCCATCCGGGTCACGGCACCAAATGTAACCGGTTCTATTCCACCCGCTCTGAGCGGGACTCGAACAGGGGTCTCTGGCGTGGGAGGCGGGTGCGCTAACAAGGACGCTAAAGGCCGCAGCCGCTAGTGTTAGTTGCTAGCGCGCCTCTTGAGGCCAGGGGAGTGAGGTTTACACACACAGCTCTTACTGGCCTATGTCCGTTACACTCACCCCCCTAATCCTCACTCCCATCCGGGTCACGGCACCAAATGTAACCGGTTCTATTCCACCCGCTCTGAGCGGGACTCGAACAGGGGTCTCCGGCGTGGGAGGCGGGTGCGCTAACAAGGACGCTAAAGGCCGCAGCCGCTAGCGTTAGTTGCTAGCGCTCCTCTTCAGGGCAGGGGAGTGAGGTTTACACACACAGCTCTGTTACGTCTGTTACATTTGAGGGTTTGTAAGACAAAAAAAGGCTGGGAAACATTGTCTTAAACAATTAAAAAGAGTAGATATTCAGTAGGTTTTCTGCAGCATTGCCATAGAAGAACCATTTTGGGTTCCCCGAAGAACCGTTCAATGAACAGTTCTTAAAATAACCGTTTTTTAATTAGTGTGAAGAACATTTTAATAATCTAAAGAACCTTTTTCCACTATCAAGAACCTTTTGTGCAATGGAAAGGTTCCATGAATGTTAAAGGTTCTTCATGGAACCATCAATGCCTATAAAGAACCTTTATGTTTAAGAGTGTACGGGGTGAATTTGTCTGTACTTTATATAAATATTTGATGATCTTAACATTACCCCTTTTTGGTTGTCAAAAATTCATAAGGAATCCTTTGTCTGTGTGTCCTCTGAAGAGCTGGTGTGTAACTGCAGCGGTGAAGGAGTGTCGGACCCTGATGAGTGTGACCGTGAGACGGGTCAGTGCGACTGTATGCCGGGTTACACTGGGCTGCAGTGTGAAGAGTGTGAGGAAGATCACTTCACCAACGGCACCATCGGCTGCCTGCCCTGTGCATGTGACTCCTTCGGTGCAGACAGCTCAAGCTGTGACAGGTGAGAGGCATTGTGGGAAATTTACATTCTTATGTGTCTTGCTATTGAAGTTTCTTTTTTGTTGTTGCAAGTTTGCAGATTTGAAATCAAAAACGTACAATATCGTTCAAAAGTTTGCGGTCTGTACGTTTTTGAAAGAATCTCTTATGCTCACCAAGGCTGCATTTATTTGATCAAAAATACAGTAAGTACAGTAATTGTGAAATATTATTGCAATTCAAAATAATTCAAATTATTCCTTTGGTGGTTGAATTATTAGCAGCCGTTACTCCAGTCTTCAGTGTCCTACAGAAATAATTCTAAAATTCTATTCCTCATTCTATTCCTCAACTCTTTGAGATTAAAACGAAAACATTTACTATATTTACGAATATAGAATCCTTTGAGAATGTTCCCAGATATCCCAAAAGGCAGGGTCTTGTAAGATTTAGCTAATTTTCTCCCTAAAGTATAGTTAAGTAAGCAGATAATCAGGCAGATTAGCTCAATCCCGTATTGCGCCTTCTCAAAACCTTGAGGACATATCAGTTTCCTGTTGGCATATACTGTCCTGTGCTTTAACTGTTTAGAAGGTTTACAGA
The DNA here is from genome assembly GCF_951802725.1 of Rutilus rutilus. NCBI lineage: Eukaryota > Metazoa > Chordata > Actinopteri > Cypriniformes > Leuciscidae > Rutilus > Rutilus rutilus. Next base: position 13,918,947 of record NC_140232.1, on the reverse strand, counting down.
GAGAAATGCTGTGTATTGCCAGTTTGAGCCTAATTAAATGACATTCCCCACAGGGAGCAGATTGTTATGGTCTGTCTTTGTTTTGGGATGAGGCCGTAAAGTAATTGGCTTTTAGAGCCAGTAACCATAATAAGCCAAGAACCAGTAATGATTCCATAATCAGGATTAAGTCTAAATTTGGACATTTCTTTAAGGACAAATGTACAGTTTTGTTTGCTATTTGAAAATTGTATTAGCTGACTGCTCAAGTAAGATCAGTTTTGAACTGCAGCATAATAGATACTAGTTCAGTCTCACATTATGAAGGTCAAAATTTACGATCTGTTATATACCTTCTCAAAACCCACCCAAGCATTGATTCGCTGGAGAAAGAGTTGATAGTTGTACTAAGTTGGTCATTGTTCAGTTAGACCACCATATTATTTTAAGTTAGCAATAAAGCTTTGATGTTGCGTGATCTTTGTAATGAAGCTTCTAATAAAAATTCTAATTATACTGTACTTGGATGGCTACAGTTTTGTCTGCGAAACCATTGGTCTGCTAAGGCTGTTCTTATACTGTGTTCATACCTCAAGAGCTCCTCAGGGAAATTATAATGGCCAATATGAGTCCATTGAATATTATGAGTTCTTATATTAGCATATCCTAATAAAATTTCAAGGCTTTTTTTTTTTTGTTCTTTAAAGAGATTAGGGTAAGTGTACCCATTAAGCCCACCAAAATCTAAGTCTAGGTTTTTTTCATAGATATTGACATAGTTTATAAGAAAAATTATTTGTTAAAATGCAAGATTAATCTCTCATTTGAAATTGTATTAATTAGTTGATGTACATTTTAGAATATAAAATTAAGATAATTTAGGAATAAAGTCAGAAGTCTGGCATGGGCTTAATTGGTACTTTTGGCACCATTTAAGCCCGCATGTGTTCCAAATAAGCCCACATCATCATTGATTCACAAAATATAAAAAAATTAAATGATTTTAAAGAAGTAAAACATCAATATATTTATTTAGTGACAGGGAAGTATTAAAAAAAATAATTTTGCTAATGTTTGATTAGAGCCCTGGGTATGATGGGTTGGTGTTAGTGGCCGGTGGTCTGGAGCTTTAAGTCGGCTTGACTTGAGTTGTAGCTGGAGTCAAGCTGGAAGTTTGACCGGGTGTATCTCGGGAGCCAAGCTGAGTTAGGGCTCCATACTCTGGGCTTACGGGGGCCTCCTAGTGGGCACCCCACACAGGGAGTCTGGAGCCTTAAGCCAGCTTGGCTCCCGAGTTATGCCTGGTCAAAGGTGGAAGTTAAACTGGGTGTATCTCGGGAAGGAAGCTGAGTTGGGGCTCCAGACTCTGGGGTTTCAGAGGGTCTCCTAGTGGGCCCCCCACACCGGGAGTATGCAGCCTTAGGTCGGCTTGACTCCGAGGACTGTGGGGAATATAGGGTCCCTCTGGGAGCTCTCCATGCCCGGAATATCAAGCCTTAACTCAGCTTGGCTCCCGAATTATTCCCAGTTATACATAAAGGACTTTAGGACAAAACGGGCTCTATCTCATTTGAATGAATGTGTGTAATTTGTGTGTAAGTAAGGTAAGGGTAAAAGGTTAGTAGGGTAAAAGCACACAAAGACACGTTATCATTAAACACTTTCAGAAAATGAATCAGTTTGCACTTAGAGGCATTCCTCATTGAAACACATAAGGTGGGCTTAAATGGTTCCACAGTGAGTAATGGTGAAAAAAGACAATGTTTTCCTTTAAAAATGTAAGATATGTTTACAAATACATGCATGGAGCTTAAATATACTGTGGACTAAGTATCATAGTAATTTTCATTGTGCCCACATTGAGAAATGTTAAGTTTTTATCATTCAAGGTTAGCTTGTGTTGGCTGTAGTTTGCATGCGTTTTGTGGCACTGTACCATTTAAGCCCATCTTTAAAAAAAAGTTAATTTATAAAAGAAATCTTCTCTACAAAACAATTTATGATGTATTTATTAGTAAATTAATGTAAAATGAATCCAAAAACATTTATTGTTTGCAGTTCACATGCTTAATTCTTTGGCAGTCTATCTTTCTGTAAGGCTAATGGTTTGACCTAGAGATTAGCTTTGAACGCAAGCTAATAAAACTCATCTTTCCATTTAAAGGAAAATGATATAAAATGATGAAGTACTATTTGTTCATACACAAAAAACAATACATTAATCTCTTATTTTACATAATATCAATGTAATTTCCAAAGAAATGGCTGAAAATTGCAGAAATGTGTTGATTTCTGAAGGGTCCAGAAACACCAAAGTTTTAGGGTGACTTTGTGTGAGGTCATCTGAGACAGCATGCACATGGGTGGGGCTAACTCAACATTGCCAAATGTGATTGGTATGCAATAAAAAATGTCAGGGAAGTAACAAATCACTGGATTGGTTAAAATAATAAGCAGCATAAAATATTATTTTCTCTTTTTTTAATTTGACTTCAGAGTTGAAAGTGGGCTTAAAGGGTACATGGGCTTAATGGGTACACTTACCCTAGCTTCCCAATGAACAGCATAGTGCCCATGTTAAGATGCATCTACACATTTAAAAACTGCATGTGTGATGTACACAAATTCTATGCAAATTTTCCAGAGGAGAGAATGTGTATGATTATTGTAGTCGCACAGTGGTGATTGCAGTTCTGCAAGCATTTCATGACTTGATTTGTTATGTGCATATACTGCATGCTTTATATCCATGGCCAGCTGTGTGTTGTTGTGTGCATCTGACTTTGTTGATGCAAGATTTAAGTAGTGTGGGAGGTAAATTGTCAGTTGTACACCATCAGTTGCACTTCATTTCAATATCGGCTCTTGATTGGGATTATATTTCTTTCTTTCTTCTACATTTTATGAATAATGTCCATTTACCGTCCTTTGTGAAAAAGTAATACACTTATACAAAACAATATACAACAAAATAATATAAGTGTGAACTGAATGTAATATTTTCGGATACTTATTTACATTTTAATTACAATTAAATAAAAATAGTTAAAATGTATATTAAATGCAATTAGCTGAACTGAGTGCTTTTTGAACCACTTAAGACTAAAGTCCATCTTCATATCTAATTTAATAATTACTTCTATTGTCTTTGAAATATGGGTAAACTTATTTTTTGTTAAACTAATCTCTAGTTAAAGTGTACTGCTGAATGTACTGACAAGTGTTTATGGAAAACTAAGATACATTTGTAATGATGAAGTTGCAATTCAGTGCATTAATATTATCTTCAAATGTAATACTGAAAAACACACTATAATATTATAGTCACCTACTTTACATGTGCTTTAGTATGTTAGTCAACACATCAAAATAAGTGTACTTTTTTAAAGGTGAGTAAACTTTTTCACTCTGCTAAAGCATAAAAATACCATAATATGTTTGCATATATTAAGGAAACATACTACTGATAGTTCAGAAACTCGTTTCTCGTTATTTTACTTTGAAATGTGCGTTTTTGTTTTGGTCTGTGCACGTTACCAATTTACGCTCAAACTGGCCACCCGTGTGAGAGCCGTCCAGTCTGAGGAGCAAGTGGCGGGAGAAACGACGATCTCCGATATTTTGAATTCAACTGCAGTACCTATTTCGACCACTTAAGTGTGTTGAGAACTTAAATCTGGAACCCGCAAATGCACAGTAAAAAGTCTCTGTTTTTGGGTTGTTATATCAACACTCAAGTAGGGCCGTTCAGCCAATCAGATTAAAGTCACCATGAAATTCTTATTTTTTATGGAATATTGCAGTATTATAAATTATTTATCCGTTCACATCGTTTTTTTTTTTTTTAGATATGCATGTGCCGTCACAATCTTTAATCAAAATAAGTTCCCCTCCCTCTCCTCGTCTTTGTTGACGTTGTCTGACGCGAGGGCGGGACAACCTGACACTCAAATGACATCACAGCAATAGCAAACCACAACCATCCAATCAATTCCCGATGGACAAAATCAAGTCCCGCCCTACATTTTTTCTTGTTCGAGAAGCCATTTCACTCTGTTATACGTCACAATAGGGAAGAAAAGACTATCAATACTTCCGTTTTATGCTGACTTTAAAGGAGTCATAACCTGCAATTTTCACTTTTCCACGAGAATCAATGTATGTTATGATCGACTAACGATTATACACTGGCCGGGAAGCCGATATTTAAAAGTGAAGCGTTTGTTTACCTCAGGGTAAATAAACCAGCGCGCGTGCACGCGCACTCAAATACGAGATTTTGATTTCAGCTCCCTCTTGACGTCATGAGGTAGTAGGATATACCATATATGGACACCGCAGCAGGAAGCCTTCCCCTTCCCCTCTCCCCCTCATAGTCAGTTCAGTCGAGAAAGATGGAGAAACCGAGTGCACACCGGACTTGCTCTGTGGTTGAGTGCCATAAAAAACATGTAAATGTGTTTTATCTCCCAAAATCGGACGAAACTATCAGGGATGATGACGCTTAATGACGCTGTCCCAACAACCCTTTCAACTGGCGTGCAGAGCCATATAGAGCGTCCACGACAGCCAAAACATTGCATTGATCTCGCGAGACAATAATGCCTTCAGAAATAAGGGTAAAAGTAGGTCTGTGTTTATTTTTTTTCCACTTTTCTTTTTTAGAAGGGCCTGAAAGACTATAATACAGCAGTAGGTATCCAATGTAATACTAGGTTATGACTCCTTTAAATGACTGGAATTAATTGTTCCCAAATCAGTCACCAATTAGTGTACCCAAAATAGGGATGCACCGATATGAAAATATTGGTCGATACCGATAACCAATAATTCTTTATTTGAAAGTCGATAACCGATATATTGGGCGTTAAATCTAAATCCACATTTTTATATAATTTTTGACAGCCTGATTACAAAAAAAACAAAAGTCTCACCATTAAAAGGCCCAACCATACAATTATAATTTAATTGTGTGTGGCTAAATGTAAAATGTGGCTAAATGTAAATGCTATAATTTTATGTAACCTAGGTTAACTGTATTTTCCTGTCTTGTAGTGATTCTAATCATATTTCAAGCCATTCAAAACCATTATGGCGAACAGTGCACATCTGAATTGTCTCAGCTGAAGGAAATAATCTTTAATTATTTATCGGCTTTAATATATCGGCCAAATTTTCTTATCAAGCCGATAACATAAAAAATGTACATATATCGGCCGATACCGATAAGGTGGCCGACACATCATGCATCGCTAATCTAAAATATATATTGCTGTGTGGTTTAAGTAAGTCAGTAAAGTATGATGCAAGACAAGTAAAGGTTTTTAGTATCTGCACAACTTCAGTTGCTTAGAAACCAAATCTTCCATGCATTCTACACCCCTTCAGGAAAACATCTAAGCCTTTCATTTTAAAAGCATCAGGCAAGGTTCACAGCACCCCAGTTCCACGGTTGTCATGGTTGTGAAGGATGCAGGAAGGAGAATGATGCTGGCATCTCCATGGCAGCAGAGAGACAGAGAGAGGGAAGAGGGGATCCAGTCGTTGTGTAACACTGACCTAGTTAATATGCTGCTGATCTGCCCCGGGGTCTCTGAAACATTAATGAGCTTTCTGCTACTGCTGCCTGCTCAACGCAGTCTCTCTCTCTGAAAACACACTCGTACGCACACATAAACAACCAATCCAAATGATTAAGGAAGCCCCTGGTGATGCTATTATGATATATTATGTGTCAAGCCGGCTGCATTGAGTGCTTTAGTGTGCTTCGGCTAAAATCTGGCTGTGCTGCCTGATGCTGGTCGATTTTTGCTTTCAAATTGTTTTTATTTGATCAGTTTTAGTGTGTCAAATTATAAGGGTTTGTATTCAAACAAGCACAGTCACTAGCTGCATTTACATGGACTCTAATAATCCTATTGTAATCAGACTAGTAGCACAGTCGGGGGGAAAAAGTGACATGTAACCACATCAATCGGAATAAATTGGCTAAATCCGATTGTAAGGAGTGGTTTGGCTATTTCAGTCATGCAAGCACAGCTTATTTTCCCTCCACAGATGCACGTCGGTTAACTAAGAAATACACTTGCGCTCCCCGGGGCGGTTCAGCGCAAAGAGGAGGCGTGTTCCGGCGCAAACGTTCCCTCATGCTATTTTACAGGTTTAGAAAACAATTGCGCCACTGACCGAAAAAAAAACAGTTTAAAGTCAGTGGCGCGTTGCGCATGTTATTCATATACTATTTTAAGGGCGCATGCTTGGCCATAATCAATGTAGCGTGTGCACAACGCGCATACACTTTGATTCTCTCATCTACACAGAAGCAGCAGTTATAATTTTTGCAAATCATACATTATTACGATAGATAGACAGATAGATAGATAGATAGATAGATAGATAGATAGATAGATAGATAGATAGATAGATAGATAGATAGATAGATAGATAGACAGTTTATTATAAAAGCATACATCTAGCTTACACATTTACCCAAATTATCATACGCCTGTTTAACCGAAATTAATTTGGGTGTGTTTCTCCATCCCCAACGTCCCTGACGGGAACGTCGGTCTCCTCGGCTGTGAACCGCTCCTGTCGTGCGCCTGGCAAATCCGCCGTTATAATAGGAATCCGCTTTAGAACAAGAGCGCCTGCTCTTAAAGGGAATGTGAGATGATGCTCTGATTGGTTTATTTCACGTTACGCCCAAACCACACCTATGAATAATGAAGCTACTACCCCTTTTAGATTTGCGCCAGGCGCAAGAGTCATTTATCCCGCCGGGAAAATAACAACAGCGCCAAGACCCGCCCACAAAGTTACTTGCGCTTTGCGCTTTGACACTTGCGTTTCAGATCGTTAAAATAGGGCCCCATGTGTTCATGTAAATGTAGCTACTGACAAGTGATTAAATAGTTTTGATTAATTAACGCCTCATTATTAGAATATATCTTATTATTTAGGCTAAGTCAGTTAAAATTTTCATTAAATCACAGTGTGATCCTTATTAAACATTACTTGAAATATTATGTTTTAGAACTCAAATAAGTAACGTATTTGGCTTTCAAATTATGTTTATATAAAAACATTTGCATTTATGTACATTACCGTTCAAACATTTGGGTTTGGTAAGATTTTCTTTTGGTAAGAAGTCTCTTATGTCCACCAAGGCTGCGTTTATTTGAGCAAAAATACAGTAAAACTGTAATATTTTTAAATATTATTACAATTTAAAATAGCCATTTTCTATTTGATTATACAGTGGGTACGGAAAGTATTCAGACCCCCTTAAATTTTTCACTCTTTGTTATATTGCAGCCATTTGCTAAAATCATTTAAGTTCATTTTTTTCCCTCATTATTGTACACACAGCACCCCATATTGACAGAAAAACACAGAATTGTTGACATTTTTGCACATTTATTAAAAAAGAAAAACTGAAATATCACATGGTCCTAAGTATTCAAACCCTTTGCTCAGTATTTAGTAGAAGCACCATTTTGATCTAATACAGCCATGAGTCTTTTTGGGAAAGATGCAACAAGTTTTTCACACCTGGATTTGGGTATCCTCTGCCATTCCTCCTTGCAGATCCTCTCCAGGTCTGTCAGGTTGGATGGTAAACGTTGGTGGACAGCCATTTTCAGGTCTCTCCAGAGATGCTCAATTGGGTTTAAGTCAGGGCTCTGGCTGGGTCATTCAAGAACAGTCACAGAGTTGTTGTGAAGCCACTCCTTCGTTATTTTAGCTGTGTGCTTAGGGTCATTGTCTTGTTGGAAGGTGAACCTTCGGCCCAGTCTGAGGTCCAGAGCACTCTGGAGAAGGTCTTCGTCCAGGATATCCCTGTACTTGGCCGCATTCATCTTTCCCTCGATTGCAACCAGTCGTCCTGTCCCTGCAGCTGAAAAACACCCCCACAGCATGATGCTGCCACCACCATGCTTCACTGTTGAGACTGTATTGGACAGGTGATGAGCAGTGCCTGGTTTTCTCCACACATACCGCTTAGAATTAAGGCCAAAAAGTTCTATCTTGGTCTCATCAGACCAGAGAATCTTATTTATCACCATCTTGGAGTCCTTCAGGTGTGCTTTCATGTGTCTTGCACTGAGGAGAGGCTTCCGTCGGGCCACTCTGCCATAAAGCCCCGACTGGTGGATGGCTGCAGTGATGGTTGACTTACTACAACTTTCTCCCATCTCCCGACTGCATCTCTGGAGCTCAGCCACAGTGATCTTTGGGTTCTTCTTTACCTCTCTCACCAAGGCTCTTCTCCCTCGATAGCTCAGTTTGGCCGGACGGCCAGCTCTAGGAAGGGTTCTGGTCGTCCCAAACGTCTTCCATTTAAGGATTATGGAGGCCACTGTGCTCTTAGGAACCTTAAGTGCAGCAGAAATTTTTTTGTAACCTTGGCCAGATCTGTGCCTTGCCACAATTCTGTCTCTGAGCTCTTCAGGCAGTTCCTTTGACCTCATGATTCTCATTTGCTCTAACATGCACTGTGAGCTGTAAGGTCTTATATAGACAGGTGTGTGGCTTTCCAAATCAAGTCCAATCAGTATAATCAAACACAGCTGGACTCAAATGAAGGTGTAGAACAATCTCAAGGATGATGAGAAGAAATGGACAGCACCTGAGTTAAATATATGAGTGTCACAGCAAAGGGTCTGAATACTTAGGACCATGTGATATTTCAGTTTTTCTTTTTTAATAAATGTGCAAAAATGTCAACAATTCTGTGTTTTTCTGTCAATATGGGGTGCTGTGTGTACAATAATGAGGAAAAAAAAAGAACTTAAATGATTTTAGCAAATGGCTGCAATATAACAAAGAGTGAAAAATGTAAGGGGGTCTGAATACTTTCCGTACCCACTGTATTTTAAAAAGTAATTTATTCCTGTGATGGTAAAGCTGGATTTTCCGCATCATTGCTCCAGTCTTCAGTGTCACATGATCCTTCAGAAATCATTCTAATATGCTGATTTGGTGCTCTAAATTCTGCTCGGGATTTCAGGATTCTCTAAATAGAAAAGAACATTTATTTGAAATCTTTTGTAACATTATAAATGTATTTAGTTACTTTCATTTTTGATCAATTTAATGCATCTTTGCTGAATAAAAGCATTAATTTCTCTTACAAAATCTTCCTGACACCAAACTTTTGAATGGTAATATAATTACAAATATATTAAATTAAATTGATAACTCAAAATCTTTAACTTGAGGCTGTGTGGAGTCACTTGGTCAACTTATTGCACTTTATTTCAACTTATTTATCAATTTAAATAATTAAGTGGAAACAATGATACTTTAATCAAAGATCTGAGTTAAATCAACTTGCAAATATACTTGACTTGCCAGTGTAACACTTGACTGAAATATTTATTGTGAAATATCATGTGACACTTGTGTGATGGTGTATCATATTACAAATGACCTGTCCATACCAAAATGCCACGTGCCTGAGAGTCTGTGCAGGTTTATTTCCGGTATTACAAGTATTTTTACTGATATTATCACAACAAATAGCCTACATCTTTTGCCAGCCCAGATTTTAGTAGCTGGCTTTGTAGAATACAGCCATTTATAAGTTGCTTTTACCTAATACATAATGGCGTGTTTATATCCATACGCATGTCTTTTTCAATAAGGCTACATTTGCTTTCTAGAACGGGGGTGGTTGGATTTAGATAAGCATCATGACGCTACAAAACGCCACCCTGTTTGGTGTTTACACAAATGCTAAATGTGCCACCCTAATGAATGGTTCTGTTCAACAGCTGGCTTTAGAGAGCCGTCTATGTCCCACAGACACACAGACGAGGGGTCTGTCTGCTAATGAATGTGAATGCAAGGGAAGGGCGTGTGATTGATCATTATCTGACCTTGATAATCACTGTTTGTGTGACTTACAGTGTGGGTGTGTTTGTGTGTGTGTTTGGCAAACAGGCATCTTTATATGCTCTCGCTGACTTCGTGTTTTTAAGAAGGACAGATGTTTGTATTTTTTATCCGCCACAAAACCCCTTTTCTCCGGGTTGTATTAAAATGTTAACAGGCGGTCTTTCTCTCTTTCTTGATCTCTTGCGCTCTTTCTCTGGAGATTGTGATTGATAGGTCATATATGTCACACCTCACTCTCATTCCCTCAGAATGCTCTGGGTGCCGAGCCATCACCATGGTAACCTGTCTACTGGCCCGTGCATACGCACACACCCACCCACACGCTCTCCCACTGCAAGTGCAAGTGTACCGTATCTACTAACACCCCACAAATGTTAAAAGGATGTGTGTTAGGTAACAATGCAGAGGGGATTTTTTTTAAACATGTATCTATTGTGGCGGCAACGCACTTTACGAAAATGTTAGGAAGTGTTACACCATTTCTAGAGAATGGAAACTGCATCAACCAACTTGCTATAGTATTCTCCTCAAATGACAACAAGGGAAAGGAGAATCATATTCAACTACAAAATGATGAGAAAATATAAGATATAATATAATGAGTAAAGAAAATGAAGTCTAATTAGGACCATTATTTATTTTATTTATCTATTTGCATTGTGACATTATTGTGAAGATTCTTATTATTGTATTACTTTATATATACATATATATATATATATATATATATATATATATATATATATATATATATATATATATATATATGATAAAAATCATCCTGTCTTGACAGAATGATTTTTAATTAAAAACAGCATTAAATTCATGGCAGCAAATAACTGTTACTATTAGAAATATATAAAAATATATTTTGTTGTATACTTTAACATATTATATTTAAACAAAATACTATGTTTTTTATATAACAGTAATGATAAGATATTTGTATAATTTAGGCTTGGCAGCTGGTTACTGTGAATCAGGAGGGATATGCTAATTTGTCATGAAAATAATGTCACAATGCAACAAAAATGTAGACTTCAGATATGTAAATACTGTATATCTCTCTATATATAGATATATATTTAAGAAACAATAAAATAAGTACAAATATAATGCACACACAAGCACACACACACACACTCACACACACACACACACACACACACACACATACACATACATCTATCTATCTATCTATCTATCTATCTATATATATATATATATATATATATATAAGCATATAAGCAAAGGACTATACGTCTGCCCCTTACTACCTCATTTTCACTCAGGTCAAATTACTAATGGTGTCTTCAAAGAAGGGTGTAGCACTCTTTGTCTTTTTCTCCTTCTGTCTCTCTTTCTGCTTTACTTCACTCCCCTGTTTCTGCTAGACCAGTAATATATAATTCAGGACGTGTGTCTGTATTTATGCGTTCAGATTATAGATTGTGTGAGTGTATGGAGGTGCAGGGCAGGTGAGATTCTTTGATGCACCACAGGAAACATCTCTGCGGAACAGAAGTGTCACAATTTCCATGTTATTGACAATCAGTCTGTAAATGTGGGTGGATGGTGATGACACTGATGATGTTGTTGCTGCCCCTATTTTTAGGACCATTCATCTATAGTTTTTTTAAGCTATTTTAATGACAGTTACTCACATTTCCCTTTAAAACTCATTACTGTATTACAAAAAAAAAGTGTATATATAATTAAATACACCCTCAATTACACCCTCTTTTTCTCTCTTTCAAAATCTCCTTACTTTCTCTCAGATCTCCTTTTTATATTTGTTCTAATCGTCGGCTCTTTTATCGCTGCCGTTGTTGTTTTTCTGGGGTTTCCAGTGTTGAGATCCTGTCAGCATGGCTGAGCACTTTAAGCTTGTCCCACGGGTGTCATCGCCACCCCTCTCTCATCTATCACTCGCTCCACTCATACACAAGAACCGATCACACAACCCCTGGAAGCCCCTCCTCGCCTCAACCTTCACCCCAGACCTGACGCAACAGCCCTGGGGTGCGAGTATGTGTGTGACTGTAGGATATGGAGGAGTGTTTATGTGTATGGGGATTCGACTAATGACTGTTCTGAAAGAGTAAAGGCTAAAGCATCCATTAAATGACATGATAATCAGCAAAATTACTAAATAAAAGAGTGATAAGCACAAGGGGTCATTAGTGGGCTTGCTAAGACAAGCATCACTATTGCTATTGCTGATATGTTGGGCATGGGATTTAAACCAAGGAGGTCTAAAATACCTGGATATAGCTATATGTTAGCATTTCCATTCGTCTCAATGGCAGTTTCTTTGTGGGCACAGGATCCCCTAGAAGTACAATTTTGAATTTGACATCTTTGCTAAAAGATGCTCAGTTCTGGTCAATCACCTGAGCCGTAATTGCCATGTGACAATCACTCTGGATATATAGGAGCAACCATATGAGCAAAACATAAAGACAACCATCTTGCAACCACCTTAAATACCTGCGCAACTGCATTGCAACATATTAATAACCACTCCAACACATTAGCAACCACTTGGGAATCAGCTAGCAATGTCCTAGCAACCACACAGGACACCTTAACTACTACAAAGAAACTCTTTGCAGCCACTTGGCAATTACATAGCAACACCCTAGCAACTACACTCAACACCCTAGCAACCGCATAACAAACATGCTAAAAGCCACTCATAAAACCTTAGCAGACACTTGGCAATTGCCTAGCAACACCCTAGCAAATACATAGCAAACATGATAAAAGCCAATCTGAAAAGAACACGTTAGCAGCCGCTTGGCAATCGCCTAGCAATGCCCTTAGCAACACCCAGAACATTATAGCAACTATAAAGAACACCCTCACAACTACCTAGCAACCACACAGAACACCCCAATTTCCCACATGGCAAACATGCTAAAAGCCACTCAGAAAACCTTAGCAGCCACTTGGCAATTGCCTAGCAATGCCCTATCAACCACCAAGAGCATCATAGCAACTACCTAGCAACCACCCAGAACACCTCAGCAATGCCCTAGCAACCACACAGTACACCTTGGCAACTACATGGAAAACATGGTAAAGGCCAATCAGAACACCTTAACAGCTACTTGACAAACACCTAACAACCACCCAAACCATCATAGCAATCACCTAGTAACCACCTAGAACACTCTAGCAATGCCCTAGCAACTACATAGCAGTCATGCTAAATGCAACTCAGAACCACTTAGCAGCAACTTGGACATTTTCTAGCAATGCCCTAGCAACCACACAGAACACCCTAGCAACTGCATAACATCACACTAATCACCTTAGCTTTTCAAGCACCACTCACAATTTCTTCAGAAAATGTAAAAATAAAAAAATAAAAATAGTTATTATGACAGCAGTGATTTTAGTGGTTGTATGATTTTAGTTCTACATAGCTAAACTGTAAGTGGATAGTTTCCTGTGAGGTTATTTTGGCGATTTGGTTTTGTTCTGAGGATCTGATTTACTCTGGTTGGTTCTGTGATTTCCTACATATGTAACACTTCCAACAGCTTCAGTAGTTTCAGACTACTGTAATTTTGGGCTGACAACTTTACAGGCAGTAAAGATTAAACACAATCAGTGTGTGTGTGTGTGTGTGTGTGTGTGTTTGAGAGAGAGAGACAGAGGGATTCCTGGAATCAGGTCTGAAGCAGCAGATGGTTTCAAATGTGGTCTGGGCCACAGTTCCCTCATGTGTACCCACATGTAGAAATGGTGGAATTAAAAATGAAAGGTCTAGACTGCTTTAAAGTGTGCATGACTGCATTTAGACCAGGATTGTTAGCTGTCTAGGGCAAAGCCGTGTGTGTGTGTGTGTGTGTGTGTGTGTGTGTGTGTGTGTGTGTGATAAGATACCACAGGAACTGGATGCACAAATAGGACGTTGGGAGCTGGAGCAATTGTTGTCTTTACAAGAAGGCAAAATTTCCAGACTGCCAGTGTCATAATTGTTGCCAAGCAGAGATTTAGATTGTGTGTGTGTTTTGATGTGTGTTTTCTGTGTTTTCTCTCTTGCAGTTCAGGTATGTGTACGTGTAAGATAGGTGTATACGGGCCCAAGTGTGACGACTGCCACCCTGGATTCTTCCACTTCAGCAGCACAGGATGCCAACCATGCCGATGCAACAACCACTCCACCTACTGCCACCCTCAGTCAGGTCAGCCCAGCACACTTTCATCATCATTTGAAGTGTCCCTATTATGCTATTTTAAAGGTTCTTAATTTTGTTTTGCACATCACTACATTTTTCAATGGTTCTCAAACGACTCGTTAAGGTGCGTTCACACCGAACGCGAATAGCGCGTCAGGCGCGAGTGATTTCAATGTTAAGTCAATGCAAAGACGCGTTTCGCGCGTAAAAAATTTCTGCGGCGCGAATGAGGCGTAGAGCGCGGCGCGGTAGACGCGAATACGCCTCATTCGCGCGTCAAGTTCGCGCGAATAGCGCGAATTGAGCGTCTAGCGCGTTAAGCGCGTTATGCGCGAATGATTTTATTAGTGCTATTTGTGCATTCACGCGTTTGACGCGAATTCGCGTCTGCCGCCCGAGTTGAAAAATCTGAACTTCTGCGTCAATTCGCGCCGCGTTAACCAATCAGGAGCCTGCTTGGTGCTGTCACGTGGTGAACTGACAGTTTATAATGTTATTTTATGTTTGGCCTCAATAAATTATTTTGTAATATGACTAAAATGCACAACAAAGCAAATCTTTCACATAAAAACTCGATTTCAATATGAGAGATACTCATTTTTTATTGAATGCTATTTATTCCATATCTATTCTAGATTATATGAAACTTTATTAATCTAATGTAAAGACAACAAACACAATTTAGTGGATTAAAACTTAAAAAAAAAAATCACAGGACAGGTTTCACTTTTGGAGGCTGGCTCCATTTATTATCAAAACAAAAATAAATGACAGATTAGGTGCGGGCGAGGGTGAACCTCGCGCCGGGCTGTACAGCGCGGGCTCGTCATGCAGCGACCACTCGAGGCCGAGGCTTATACGGCCTACGCTGTCCTCGTCAGCGTCCTCACCGTTAGGTCCACCAAACCTACCTCCTGGAGCAAATTGTGAAACTCCTGAAACCCTCCGGAGGGTCTGGTGGACCCGAGTACAGCGACGATGTCCCCTACGCGGCTGTTTCTGCTCTCCAGAGCATATACGAGCGGTGACTCTCTCGATTAATGCTACTGCTAATGCTCGATAAACATCTAAAAAAAGATGGCCGGCAACAGGTTTCGAAACTTTCGCCTCCGACGCGCGTGACGCGCGTAAATTTCATTTCAAACTTTTGAATTTAGCGCGTCAATTTCGCTCTTGACGCGCGAATTAACACAAAGTGGTCAAGCGTATAACTAGACGCGGCAGGCGCAAATTTGACGCGCAATTCGCGTTTGGTGTGAACGCAGCATTAGAGGATTCAATCCATCCTTTTCGCGAGCCTAATCTGCTCTGATTGGTCAGATTTGTTGTGATTGGTCTACCGCTTACAGCGTGTTTCCGAAACTAAAGGCCCATTACCATAACTGAACTTCAGCTCCAGAGGCTTCCTAAAGCTCAGTGATTGTACATACTGTAAGGACAGTAACGATGGCGTCGATTTTACCATTTCAATCCGAGCGCAAGTCCGTTGATGAAACATTAGAAGAACTAGTTATTCAACCCGAACCTCCATCGCAAGGCGTTTCTCAGTTATTTCAGCTACTCAGTTTGATGACATTGAGATGTTGCAATGGTAATTCCTCACCATCAGCATTAACAAGTGTATGTACATCAACAAACCAATGTTTTGTTGAAACAAGTTTGTAAAACAAATCTTGCTCCATCCTTTATCATTACTCAAAGTAGTAAAAACCACTTTCGACCACTTCCAGAGGTATTCGAAAATGCATTAGACCGGATTGCTTTCGTAGTGTAAACGCTCATGTGGTCAAATGCATTCAAACAGCCACAAAATAACTTCTTCTCTCCACCTACTGACCCAATGTTAAAACTCTAGTTGTAAACACGTGTCTCCCTCTTCTACTTGTGATCCAAACGACCAAACTGTATCTTAATACCAGGTATAAACAGGGCTATAGATATACAAACACAAGACTTCCTATTATTATAAAACATAATATGAACCAAAAATAAAACCAGATTAAAAAAAACAAAACAAACTTAAATACTCTGTCTTCCAGGGATAGCCTTCCAATCATACTCTAATGGCGTGTTCACACCAAACGCGAATTTAATTATTTGTGCGAGTAGATTACATACAAAGTCAATGCAAAGACGCGAATTCGCACCAAGCGGCGCGAATGACGCGAATTGGGCGACGCGTTTGCTGCGAAAGCTCGATAATCGCCTCAATCGCATCTTCCGCGCAAGTTGAAAAATTTCAACTTGAGCGGAAAATCCGCTTGAAGACGGTGAAATTCACCGAGTTGAGTGCGCCTCTGGATGATGCTGTGAACTCAGACACGTCGGCGTTTGGCTTTCCTCAGTATTTGGGACTTCCACAACAAGTACAGAGCAGCAATATCATTTATTTCAGACATGACGGAAAAATTATGGCAGAAAGAAATTGTGTTGTTGTTGATGATGACACACTCCTTTTCGCGGGATGTTTTTATTCGCGAGTGATGCGAAAAACAAGAAAAACATCCCGCGAGTAATCTAGAGCGAGTAAAGGCCCTTGCACACTGAGTCCGAAATTATCGCATGCGTTTTTTCGCTTTCGTGATTTGGTGGCTCTGAATTGTCAAAACACCATTCAAAATGCTTGCTACGGATGCTAAAAACGCAGAAAATCGAACCTGATTCGTTTTTTTTTTGACAGACGAAAGTTTCGGAGGCAGTGTACAAGCGTGATTGACATAACGGTCGTATTTATTTTTTAACGTGCGAAAATTTCGGACGCGAATTTCGGACTCACGCCGCCTTCACACTGGCAGTTGAAATCAGCTCCGATACGGCAGCGAAACGACCGGAAGTCATTCATTTCCTATGGAGATTCGCAGAACGCATGCGAATGGGTCCGAACCCGGTGCGAACGAGTGCGGTGCGAAAAAAATCGTGTCCGTTGGCCATCCGGATGCGTTAAAAAAATTGAACTCTTGCGAAAGGCTACGGACGGTTTCTATCTGAAAATCCCAACGGAAGTTAGCGTTGCTATGGTACTGATAAACAATCCTGGATTCTTAACTTTTAATAAAATAAATAATGATTTTATAACGATTAGTTGTCATGTCATTTTATTATTTTAATGATTTTATAACGTAATTAGTGCAGTTAATACAATTAAATAATTCAATATTTAAATATTGTACAATTCAATATTGTGGCCATTTTCCCGCTCATTCACATACAGCCAGAAAATTATATTATGGCAAATCGTAGACTTGTCAATGCTCTTGCTGTTGCTCTCCTATACAAGCAAGCAAAAAAAAAAGAGATCCATGTGGGTAAAATACTACCTGGCGGAGAGGAATCAGTACGGGGAGTTTCACCGCCTGGTGGGTGAGCTGCGTCTGAACAACGGTGAGGATTTCAGGGAGTATTTCAGGGTGTCGCGCTGTCAGTTTGACGAAATCCCACTAACTTATATCACATTTAGCCGACCTGACATGTCCACCTCCTTGGCAACTTTCCTCCACGCAGCAGACTTCCTAATAGTATCTCTATAACCCTCATCCGAGAGATCATAAAGAATTCTACATTCTGAAACAGCGAGAATCAGTCTTTCCAATCTTTCCGCCATTTTTGTTCTACTCGCTTCCGAGGCTTCCGACGCTTTTCACCGTTGTGTACGACGTCCGCTGGGGGCGTATTGCGTATTACGGAGCTGATTTCAACTGCCAGTGTGAAGGCGGCGTCAGTGTGCAAGGGCCTTAACGCGATGCGAATATACACTTCGTGTTTGGTGTGAACACACTATTATTTACATTGAGCTTTCTCAATGTAAATAATAAATACATTTGGAGCTTTGATTTGTAAACATTATTAAATCACATGATACTCAATATTATCTGTTAATTTGCATTCATATACTTAGGAATGAAATAGCATGCAATTTTAGTGAACATATAATATAATATAATATAAATAATTTTTTTTAATTCATATACATTTTGTCCAAGAATATTATGATTCTTTTATTTTAGAATGAAGATGAATATAAAACATTGGTTTTCTTTTTGGGTGAAGTATTTCTTTAAACTAATATTGCAGATTTGAGATTGACTCACCTAGAGCGATTCATCACAACATCCTCCACACTTCCCTCTCTTTTCTCTCTTCCTCCCTGTATCCTAGGCAACCAAGGCTTAATTAACCTCAATTTGAATCCGAACCAAAAAACCCTATCAAACATAATGCTCTAGTATGCTTTAGTATGTGTGTGTGTTAATTTGTTAAGCAAACCTGCTGACATCTGAGAAGTGTAGGCGTGTTTGTCTTAAATCATTTCACCCGGGCCTCAGTCTACTGATGCCATAGATGTGTTTGGCAACTGCATGTTCAAGTGCATGTGTCTAGGAACCCATCTGTCACTGTCTCCCTCTCTCTCTCTCTCTCTCTCTCCCTCTCTCTCTCCGCGGTGTGTGTGCAGATGGTAGCTGGTACCCTTTCCCCCGATGCGGAGAGCCACAGTCAGATTTACAGCCATCCTCAGTCATAAAACACAATCAGCATCTCCTGAGACTGCTTACAGTTCATAGACTCACACCCTCCCCGCAGCATAATACCACACACACACACACACACACACACACACACACACACACACACACACACACACACACACACACACACACACACACACACGAGACGAGCAGTAACTCACAGAGCCAGAAGAATACTGCGCATTTACACAAAGCCTTTCGGTCTTTCTTTCTTTCTCCCCGCAGAACACTTACTGGATAACTGTAACATGCAGACTGACACGTGATAAAGCTGAAGCGATATTTTTTCATGTAATTAAAACAAAGAATGAAAAATAAAAATTGAACTCTGGCATACAAAGTGAACATAAGAGCTGAAAAAAGAAAGATATAATAACACAAGATTTCATATTCTCATCAAACAATATGAAAAAGAAAAAAAAAACTTGTAACATATTACCATTGCCCTTGAACCATGCGTAACAATTTGATGTTTTCATTAACATTTATAAACATTATTAAATCTCATAAAGCTCAGTATTATCTGTTAATTTGCATTCAATTACTTAAGCATGAAATTGCATGCGACATTGGTTTATATAATACAATATTAAAGCAATTATCACTGTGAAGCTATGGTTTACAGTGAATTTAGGACAGCTAATAAAGTGGAGTTCATAAAACCCCCTTAGCTGTTCTAAATTCATATAATATATATTTATTTTAATATTAATTTTGTGTATGTACTTTTTTGTAGGGTATTTTACAATGGCTTCAAACACAGCGCAACCAATCAGAATGAAGGATCGGAACTATTCCTTTACATAATATAATATAATATAAATGTATGTATAACATATTGTGTATATGTGTAGTACCCAGTACACATTTAATTTATTAATGAGAGCACTTTAAACTTTAGTGATGGGCTCTTCTCTTAAAAGGCATAATTCTTTTGAAGCCTCAGTGTGCTAAACTAGTCCTCACCTTATATAATGATTTACATAAGACTCAGGAAGTGTCATATTCTGTCTGTACTATTGCTAATGATCAGTCGTTCTGTATGTCCTCCTGGTGTTTCAGGTGTTTGTTTGGACTGTCAGGACAACACTCAGGGTCACAACTGTGAGGAGTGCCTGGTGAACTTTTACCGGCGTCCCGGCGAGGGGTCCGCGGACGCCTGTCTGCCTTGTCCCTGCTCCTCTGAGACCTCCAGCGGCAGCTGCCATCTCGGTGAGTCTGCATCTCTCTGACACGTTGACAGGGTTCAGCACATCGTGTCCTGAAAGGGCCTGGGAGTTATTCAGGAGGGCAGAAGAATGGAAGGCCTAGAAAGTTCAATTTTGATTTAT